>NC_086077.1:2485555-3106944 GCF_948474715.1 Cydia amplana
TTAAATTTTGTGCTAATTTGTTAATTTTTGTGCTAATAAATATAACTTACTTAGAAGCCTTTAGTGTACAGTAGCCAGTTTAAAATCGGAGCGGACAGGTGCTCAAAAATATCTAAACACTGACTTCGACACCAATATAACATGAAACCTATCCCAATTATCAGCACTCAATCACTTAAGCGCAGCTGCGCCAATAATTATCTACCTATTTACTTAACCGGCAAGTGTTTAGGATCGATGATTTGCGGACGATTGCTCTTTCATCCGTAACAGATTACCTCCAGTTAGATATCGCATCAAGAGTAGTATAATATTGTATCGCATTTTACATCCTTTTCATTCCTCACGCATCGAATGATTGTTCTTATGACAGTTATTGAATTGAGTTTTTTTTGGGTTGGGCCTAAAATAAAATTTAATTGAAGAAATATGGTTTTACTGTATTTTTATTAAGTATTTAAATGTTACATTTCTAAATAAACGAGTGTACAAAACAGCTACCTACTACATATAAAGATGAACTGTCATAGGGACTATCATTCGACGCGAGAGGTATAGGTTGTTAACTCTAGACAAAATTATACCTAAATATTTTATTACTGTGCATGAACACATTGCAATGAACTGCCACTTTTTATACTGTCTTCATAATTACGGGAACAATAAACTACGGTTGTTTGTGTTGTAGGTGATAGGTTGAATCAACTTTTCTTGTCACTCGTAACCATTGTTACGATCGCCTGAGCCCGTACCATGAGTCACTGACAGTGTCAAAACTGACATTTACGCTATCTAGAACGTAATTTACTTTCTTTCTATACATCTCGTTTGCACTAATACGCGAGTACGAGCGAGATAGATGCATAGAAAGTAAATTTACTAAATTACGTTCTGGATGGCGTTTATGTCAGTGCCAAACTGATGGTAGCCGTACTGGGTCACTCTTTAAAATCCCGGTATTATTGCGTTTAGTTAAACCAAATATGCATTGTGCTCTGTAGTTACACGCCCTTTCCACAATGCACAATGATGCACAATATTGTGCTACTATTGTCGTCTGTCGGACGAGGCAGAATAAAACAAGAAATGGTTGATTCACCCAATCATAGTTAAAAAACAAATCACGTTTGAACCGAGCAATTAAATTAAAACCCTCGAAGATTCGTCACTCGAATTTTTATTTTTATTTTATTAACACTTCACTGTCCCAACTGTTAACTGTCAACCTTACGGCCTTTTAATAGAGGGTTGCCGTAACGACGTGACCCATATGTGGGGCACGGGATAGTGAACGTGTTAAGTAGGATGCGCTATCTAGTGGTACTTGGTGATCTGTAATCTATCATCATTCGTCAGCCAGGACGGCTACTCTTGGAATAACCCGTATTTTGGTGTATTTGCAGCATTAAGGTACGTTGGGACTGGCATTCATGCAGTTGGTAGGTAATTTTGGAATTAATGAGAAATTGGGGTTCTTATATACTAATTACTAGCGACCCGCCCTGGATTCGCACGGGTTAACAAATTATATATAAACCTTCCTCTTGAATCACTCTATCTATTAAAAAAACCGCATCAAAATCCGTTGCGTAGTTTTAAAGATCTAAGCATACATAGGGAGGGACAGACAGCAGGAAGCGACTTTGTTTTATACTAACTAAACTGTCATTCAATAAAAATTGCTAACTATGTAAACAAACCGCCATACTAAAATTGACACTGAATGTCAATTTACTAGTACCGTAAAACGGGGTGAGTAGGTTTCGCGGGGAGAGGTGGGTTATGAATGGGGAGAGAAGGTTTGAGAGGGGGGTGAGAAGGTATTTTAAGGCTACTGCTACAAAAATAATGTATTCCAATTTAAAATGGAGCTACAGTAATACGTATAATAAAAAAAAATGGATCCAACAATCTTCCAAAATCAACTTTGTATGAAACCCCTCTCACCCCAAATACGAGGCACTACGGGGTGAGGTGGGTTTTCCTCTTTATCGTCAAAGTTATGAAATGGAACTACC
Organism: Cydia amplana; assembly: GCF_948474715.1. Classification (NCBI taxonomy): domain Eukaryota; kingdom Metazoa; phylum Arthropoda; class Insecta; order Lepidoptera; family Tortricidae; genus Cydia; species Cydia amplana. Next base: position 2,487,574 of record NC_086077.1, read on the forward strand.
CAAAATAAAATAAAAACTAAAATACAAACGTCCGGAACACTTATTATATACACCATTCAGTTTTCATATGTAAAAATAAAATGTTATCAAGGTTTGAATTTCAGTTTTGACCCTACTCACCCCATTTTACGGTAACTTTTGTTTACATAGTTAGCAAGTTCTATTGAATTGAATGACACTTTAGTGATATGTATCAAATATGTATTTTCAAATCTTAAATCACATGATATGTACAGGTATGGCAGATTCCAAAAACTTTCATTGCGACCTTTGTATACTGTTTTACAAGAATTCCCTTGTTCCCATTCATACTTCGGCTATCAATTTTTCCGCGTAGCTACATAAATCTTATGCAGTTGGCGCCATGCACAATTTACGGAAACAACAGGCCTGCCAACGACAAATAGGTACAGAGACACATACAGAATAAATACTTACTAAACTTTTTTATATTTCGTGGATGACATGGCCGCCCTGACGAGTAAGGATCCCAATTACTTATCTTCTTCTTCAGTCGGTCCCTCAATACTAAGGATCGTGACATCATGTCCTTCTGTTGAAGACCAGGTTCCTCCATAGGGCTCTGTTCCCCGCCAAGCGCATGGCCTCGTGCAGTTTTAATTGCTTATAGTAGCATCATCATTATTATATCAGCTCTTTATCGCTCACCGCTGAGTAATATGCCCGGCTGCTGAAGTGGTGGAGTATGTACACCAGAAAACCGGTTACACGCTGAGGGTGTTCCAGTTTCGATCGCGCCACTACGTGCACTTTAACTCGTTTGTGGTGCGCGTGCCGCGACCGCTGCAGGGGACCATCGAGTGCGCCGACTTCTGGCCGAAAGGTGTCGTGTTTCGGAGGTTCCGGGGCAAACTGCCGAATCCGACACCAGAGCAGCCGATGCAACAGAGCCACGCCGTTTTGTCGACTAAATAACTAGTGTTTAGTTTTGAGTTTATAAAATACATATGTATGTTAGTTTAATAGTCTGTAAAGTATTTGTAATATGGGCCTTGTTGCCTGATTTATATTTCTAAATAAATAAATAACTATCGCGGTTATCATATTATCAACTTAAATTGTATTCTACCTATTCTATAATCTGACAGATGGATTTACCCTAGGTTGAAGTTAAGCGACTCATAGTTTTGCCCGAATGCGCTCTGTCTATTAAATACACGTCTATGGTAGCTCGTACGAATTTTTCATTGTATAAAAGTTTATTTTCAAACGTAGTGACGTTTAACTTACGAGAGGCTTATTGGTTGAATGGTGCAGGCTATAGAATCCAACAGATATACCTAGCAGCTTGTTTGATAATCAGTTAGAATACAGTCACCATCACGGTGCGGATAATGCCTCTTGCATTATCTTTAATGCACTTTTTTATATTTACTAACTTTTTATATATGTATTTAACGCTAAATGACATATAGTATCTGACTTATCTGAGATAAAAAACAAAACAAAAATACTTATAGGTACTTAGTATGTTCTTTAATAAACAAAATACTTAAGGGCTGACTAAAGTTTACATAACTAGTTTAGTATCATATAGTTTTTTCTTATTGACAACGGTTAAGTTCTTAAAATATCAAATATATACTTGTTAACTGTCTAATTCCGGATGTTAGCCCTAATCCAATCTAAATAGTTATAAACATTAGTATACAACGACGGCACCTGCGAGCCGCAAGGTGAATCCGCCCTCTTCCCGCTCACGATCCCCGCCACGAAGTACTTCCCTCTGTGCAACATCATGAGAGGCCCTCCCGAGTCGCCCTTGCACGTGTCCTCCCCCGTGTGTCCCGCAGCACAAAGATGGCGGCGCGTCAGGTGCGGATAGTGCCTCTTACACTCTCCTTGAGGCACTAGGTTGACGACGGTGGATTGCTTGATGTCGGATTGATAGCGCCCGTTTCGGCCCCAGCCAGCGACTGATAGGGGCAGGTTGGAGAAGTCGGGGCTGTCGACGTTGATTAGAGGCAGGCAGATTGGGCGAATGTAATCTGAAAATGGGGAAATAAATACTTTACTGGCGTCCTTGATACCGATGGAGTATACAGTACAAAGTCCTTCAAGACCTGTCCATCTTCGGTGTCCCCAGCTGGCGTGAAGGGCGACAGAATAGGGCAGAGTGGCGTTCTCTTGTGTCAGATCAAGATCCTTTTTGGAGCACTGAGCCAGTGAGGTAAGTAGTAAGTACCTGTATAAGGTGCGGTCCCTCGGAGCCGTATCAGGGCTATGTCGTTCTGCAACCTCGTGTCATCGTACTGAGGGTGCAGCACCACGTCCTCAGCTCGCATGGCAATGTTCTCGATGCACCTTCGACCTTCACCAGGGCTGATCATGCAGTCGCGAGGGAACGTGCGCTTGTCGTATTCCGCTAGGTATATTTCGACACTGAAACAGCAATAATGATTACAGACTGATTCAAATAAAGCCTATTTAGTTTTCTCTCTGGGTTAGAAGGTCAGTATCTCATAGATCTTAGATCGTGGTCGCAAGTTGGTGGTATGTACTAAATGGACCCTATTAGAATTCTTGTAGTGCGTACGCAAATGTAGTGCAAATTTTAATAAAGATAATGATATTTCGTCTATTGTATTCGTATATTAGGTACAATCCGCTTAAGTTAGCTCTGCGCGGACTTTGCAAGCGATAGTGCCATCATAAACGCATTAGGTACAGTGAACTGCGAAATTGCATGGAAAAAATATGAATCATTGATAAAGTCGCCATCCACTTTTGCGGCTGATGGTACTGCTGCTCTAAGAATGCTCAATCCGTCCCTCATTCTAATAGTAATGCAGATGCGGTTGCCATACAAATGTCACCTTTACGGTACCGTACTGAATCTGAACTATACCTACCTTTAAACTTTAGTTGTATTTGATAGAGATGCAACAGATAGTTGTTTGGCCAGATACCGGATGTTCGGCCTGACCATCGGCCGAATATTCGGTATCCGGCCGGCGGAACTACTTATACATTTCGGTTTCTCAGGTGCACATTGTGCAAGGTTTGACCTGTTTCGTTACCTAGTGAACATTCGCGCGGACTCATTTCTAGGTTCGAAATGAGTGCGCGTGCAAGTGAGTAGAATGTTTAAATTGTTTTAATATAATAAACGAGTACGTTTAACGTTTATGACCGTGACTGTTTCTTAAATCCAATTTGTTTACTCCGAAATCAAGCAAAGTTACTATATATCCGGCCGGATATTAATATAAGGGCGGGATAGGCCGGATACCGTATATAGTCCGTCAACCAAATCTTGTCAGTAGCAATGTAAAGCAAACTAAAGTAGGGCAACACTCAAAGAGCAGTATTGCGCTAAGAAAAGCAGCAATGTACATCGAACCAAAAGATTTTTTTTCCGCTGAGCGCGCCCTGCGTACGTCAATTCAAATTGTCACTCGCGGTTTATTGAAAACATTTGAAACGGACGGACAATTTAAAAGCGATGTTAAAACAATGTTAATCAAAATGATGAACAAATTTGAAGATATCTAAAACAACTCCTTATCGTAGTGCTTATATTCTCTTTGTTCCCTATCTATGTCTTCTAAGTTTACTAAAATAAAATCATATCAAAATGCAGATAATTAGATAGTGCATATATTTGTTATTTACAATATAATATGCCACTTGTTAATGTAAATTAGTGTACTCTTCTGGATGAATATGACATACCTGTGTAATTTTTTTGATTGGTATATATTGTACAATAGGATTACATATTAAAAATAAAACAACTGATATTTGGGTGTTTATTTAATTTAAAGGTAAATAAGATAAGGGTCACTTTAGCTTACACTATAATTCAGGTCATTAATTTAAAAAAATATAATGAAGTTACCAATGTTACCGGGTCACTTCAACCAAGCATAATACTCTGTAGTATTCTATTGCATCTTTGTAAATAGTCACAACTGATTGCTGAAAATATTAGACATGTGGGCCTATGGACGGTTTCCAGGACACAATTTATGGTCTTGTTGGATAGATTTAGGCATACGTTTTAATTTTATTTATGCCTTTTAACCCTAAAACAAAAAAACTGAACATAATTTTAAAAGTTCGAAAGAGTTCTTCCAGTATGTACTTGTCATAACCTCAATTTTTAATAATGTTTACCATCAACGAGCATGATTGTACATTGTAGGCCCCTTAGCTTTGCTTATTCTTATTTAATGTATTGGTATTTAATGGTGACAGCAGAAATATCTCTTGAAACAGAAACGATTCAGAATGAAAACCAAATGAAAACAAATAAGGTGACGGCTGTCGTTCACGATCCACATTCCACAGATAAAACACAGATGACACGCATTTTGGAATTATTCGAACACAGTGTTGCTAACCCGCGATTTTTCAAATTTGCCGCCTTTTACTACTGACAAGATTTGGTTGACGGACTTTAGTAACCAAATAGTCGATCTCTAGTATTTAAAGTTAACTTACTCGGACAGTCGGGAGGTTTCGTCGTACAGACAGTGTGCGGCAGTGAGCACATATCGTGCACTGATCAAGGATCCGCCGCAGCTGAACTCGGCCGTGGTTCTTCCATTTGTGAATTTCGAATTGAGCAACACCGTCCATGGAAATTGGTCGATCTCCGTTGTCTTTCCACCTGGGACAGTTAGAATTATTTAGAGCATCTATAAATATTAATATCATTTGTAACTACCTATATGTGTATTGTATGACTAGCTTGCCCGCGATTTAGTTCGCGTAAAATTGGAATATGAATTCGGTTTGTTGCTACACAAGACTTACGACCTACCGTACTTACATTGCCACTGTAAAGTGGATGCAAAGTTGCAATCTTAGTATGGATGAAATTTTGAACTTTGATGGTTGTTAATAAGACCGACATAAAGATGCAGTGTGGGAGGTACCTATGCTGTACGTAAACTACTGTAATTAGGTACCTACTAAACTGCATTAACTTTTCTGAACAAACATTTTAAGCCAGTACAGTATGTCTGCAGTCACCATAAGGATGTAGCATTAACACCTACCTATGATCCTGTCAGCATCAGACACATCCCGTCCGCAGCAGCCCTTATTCGGCTCCGGCGGAAAACTTGTCAAACCCGAGCATTGACCGTTTCCACCCGAGTTTTGTCCGAATCCAGGTGAATTTTTCCCGAATCCACCAGAATTTTGTCCGAATCCACCAGAATTTTGTCCGAATCCACCAGAATTCTGCCCGAATCCGCCCGAACTCTGGCCAGATCCGCCTGTGCGCCTACTCGGCCCTCTCTGACTCGGTTGCGTCCTCGGCTTACCCATAAAATAAGGGTTTTGAAACGGATTGCTACCAAACATACTCTGCATAGGCCTGTTAGGTCTATTAAAAAAACCTGAATCAAACGGCCCTTGCTGCCAAGATGGCATGCGTTGGCTGTCGTATTCTTTCTCATTGTCATTCTGTTGGTCTTGATTCATCCATACATTCTCGGTCTGTCTTTGACTTTCATATTCGACGGGGTTTGGCGTTGAATCGTACTTGTCAAGAGATCTTGGGTGTTTTGTACTGATTTGCGGAGCATGGCTTTTTGCGAAGTTGACGGCGTTTGTGTGAGGGCAGCATATCTGTGAAAGTGTGCATTAGAGATTTAAGTTACCTTTATGTTTTACTATTTAACTAACGACTCTTTTACATTAGATTTGCACAGTAAGTATCAAATGGACAATGTCAGCCAATAAAGTGGTTAAATAAGTCGCAACACACCATTTACCTCTCAAACCCAACTTATTTTGGACATTTCTACTGCTTACTATGGTAAAAAATAATATAAATTCGAGCTTAATTCCCAAACAGAATTGGAATTCCCTACTTGTGAAGGGAACTGGTAATTATGTGGTGACGACGGCAATTTATCATGCGCCGACCTGCATTATGACGTCACGCTGATTAATCGGCGCGATGGATTAAATTGCAGTTTTAATGACAAACATGCATCAGGAGAAAAATAAATATAACTTCATTTTATTTTTGGAATTGCTGATAAAATCATGTTCGTGTGAATACGATTTAAATAATGTGATACATTCACACAAGTTTTCGTTACGTAAGTCCATACATTTAGTAGGTAAGTTCAGATACAGAATTACCAAAGGCTGACTCACGGTAGACCGTTCCGTGACCGCGTGTCAATGATTTATAACTCAAGATAGGTTATAGGCGTTCCAAAATAGAAGCCCTTAAGTGACAAATTGGACAAGTTTCCTTTAGTCGCGGCTGGACAAGCGAGGAATGTGCACGTGCTAACGAGCTCCCGCACACCGAGAAAGGGTCGACCTTATGTTTAACAACGAGTGTGACAAAGATGGATGGAATGAGAAAATTAATCAAAAATAACAGATTTCTTCGTAGGCACAGAAATAAATATGGAAGTATTGTTTGTGCTTCTCAAGTATGAGTATAACCTATCTATGGTTATATAATATCATTGCCGCGTGTTCGGGCCGGAGCTTCCGGCGCTTACTTTTCTATGACAGATGATCATCGTGATGCTTTCCATAGAAAACGAAGCTCCGGCCTGGACACGGCCCGGTCTAACGTGAGTCGTCGTTTATTGCTAAAAATAATCGCTAATTACAAACATAAATATGTCTGCACAACGTGAAATATTATGTTGTTGCTAGTCCCCGTACTCTATTTTATTTAACGTAAATATATGTTACATTTGTGTCATGATAATAAATAGTGTCGCCACATATTTGTCGGCTAGTGTAAATAATTGCGGTAATTATAACAAAATGATAGAGCTACACATATGTGCCTATAGCTATACTCTAGAAAATAACTAACTATATTTCTACTAATAGTACCTAACTATATTTCTACATACATAATTGGAATATTTTCAATGTCTATCAATAGTTACCATTGAATGCATTATATGAATATGGAGGTAATCCGAAGCTAGTTTGCCTTGATAATATACATATTTTACCTATACATCATATTCATACGGGTCAATTTCTGAACACGATTTTTTTTCTGTCCGTGATGAAAATCGTGGGTTAGCATCAGATAATACTTACCATTTTTTTTTTACATAAAGAAGTCACACTTTCACACCGAGTTCCATATGAATTCACTGATTAATTGGTTTTTAGAGTACACTTAAAAATACCTAAAGGCTCAAATTACTGCTCCCGTGCCCTGTCCGGAATCTACTTTTGAGCATAATGAAAAATCCTACGAAAAATTCTACATTAGTATCACTAATTTAGTGTCAAATACTTAAACTAGATGATATTTACTATCACTGAGCACATACACTATTAACTTCATTGTGGTAAATAACTCGTGATCGATGTTTAAATTTTGTCTGAGCGCGCGAGTAAAATTTCGTCGGCAAAACTCACAGGGCTCTGACAGCCGACGTCTGTATTTGAACCGCCTTGTGTCCCGCCTCACCTGTACTGGCAGTATTCGGCTGTCTTTCAAAGCAAACGGATGTACGTCAAGCCGTGGCGTGTTTGAGCAAATCGCGTAAGTATTTCGGAATCCGGGTGGGCGACAATTTTTTTCTAATTTCGATGCCCCTTATAAATTTTATTTTCCACATAGCTTTTCAATAACAATTGTCATATTTAGGAGCCCTTTATGTATCTTTATGTAAGCGATAACATAACAGTTTGGTAGTGATGGGTAGGACATCAATTTAAAATGAGTTTGTATGAGTACCTCATTTTCTAAAATGAGGTGTTACAATGTCTTACTTCAAATGAGGTGAGGTACTAGCATATTTTCAGCGTCGACTATTCCATTAATTTTAACGGCGACAAAAATATTTAATGTATATACATATTTATGTATCCATCACTTCCTTTATAAATAAATAAATAGTAACATTTAATTGGAGTGCAATTCTGGAGGTTAAGAATAGAACTTTTAGGAGAAAGATAATTTTAGAATCAAGTAAAATGAATAGAGGAGTGAAGTAAGACATTTTTGCGGTACGAAGTACTGCGACAAATTAACAAAATGAGTGGTACAAATGAGGTGCCTCACGAGTGAGCGACTCAACACTAGTCAAACACGATTTAAATTTTTGGCGATTTTTTTTATTACGAATTTTAATTTCCGTGCCCTAATTCCCATAGCAAATTTACCTAAAACAGCTGATTAAGTGGCACGGGAATTAGAAAATATTACATTTATTGTCAACAAATCTTTTATTGGGGGCACTTTAAGTTAATTGGCAATGTTTACGTCATATTATTATTACATTTATGTATATTGGCATTGAATATATATTATATGTAATAATAATATGACGTATATCTTTCTATTTTGCATTTAAGGAAATCTTAAAGAATGCACAAAAATTTGTGAACGGTTTTTTAGTATAAGTACTATAGTACATACAGGGTGGACCCGAATAACCCGGGCAATTTTAATACGTAAGGTAAGGTGGGGTAAGACGACACCGGGGTAAGACTATCACTTGTATGGAATCCTTGTACTGTTAGTCTTGCCCCACCTTACCTTATTCATTGATCATATTATAACATTAAAATATTATATAAACATAAAACTATTTCTGGAATTATTACATATTATAATACCTGTACCTAAGGTTACATGAAACAAAATGAATCAAATTTGCAATGTTTTTTTTTTGTAAATTTGACAGCTGACAGCGTATACCGTATAAAGTTTAAATATCTGGGAGACCGAGCTTTGCTTGGAAAACATATACCTACCTAAAAACTCAAAAATGCGCGTTTTCCCAGAGATAACACCTAGCTAGATCGATTTTTCACCCCAAAAAACCCTCATATATGATCAAATTTCATTCGAAATCGTTAGAGCCGTTTCCGAGATCCCCGAAATATATACAAGAATTGCTCGTTTAATAGATTAGTTGTTATAAATTAGCTTTTCTAATACAAGAAAAAATAAATATATATCCTATTCTTACTATATTATAAATGCGAAAGTATCTCTGTCTGTCTGTCTGTTATCTCGTCACGCTTAAACCGCTGAACCAATATCATCTTGATGATATTTGGCATGGAGATAGTTTGAGGCCCGGGGAAGGACAAAGGATCTGCCGTGCCCCCGCCAAGTCGAGCAAAACAAAGTGGCACGGCCGTACCATCAAATCTCAATAACATTCTATCAAAATAACATTTAATGCACTTTACAATCCCTAAGTTTTGTCACTGACACAATCACTCACGATCATCATTATTTTAAGGTACTTCTAGCATACCCAAATTTGAAACGTAATTTGGTTTTAGCTATTTAAGCCAATAAAAATCTAATAATACTGCAATATTAGTCACGTTCTAAAGATCTAATAACTGCATAAATAAGTTTGTAATCCCATAGAAATATATGCGATAACAACGTTACCTTTTAGTTCTTATAATTAGTAGGGAAAGTAAAGGTACACTACGACGTACGATGTGAGTATGAATAAAGATGTGTATACATAGTATCAGTATGGTATGGGTATGATTACCTGAAAAGAAGGACAGCCTACAAAAAGAGATGGGATCCTATCAAAAACATTACATGTAAAAAGATGCAAGTCTCGCAACGCAGTTCTTCTACTACAAAAAAGTTTTGAGATGTAATGGGAAACCAAGTCGGTTATTTTAGTCAGTGCCAGGGGGTATTAAAATCGTAATACTATTAGATACCTTATTAGGGTTCCGTAGCCAAATGGCAAAAAACGGAACCCTTATGGATTCGTCATGTCTGTCTGTCTGTGTCTTACCCCACCTTACCTCATATGTGGTCAAACAATTTTTTGTGTTATGAATTTATGAAGGCAGCATATTCGATTTCTTCAGATTAACTTACACAATAACTTCTTCTCACTGTGCCCCTATTTACTTATTTCTTAGTATCATTTCCTATACGGCCATATACCAAATCATACACCTTGTACCTATCTACATGCAGATACATCATGACACTTTTTAGTTTAATGAATAGTTTTGTATGTATGTATGTATGTAAGTAGGTATTGTTTTGAAATATGTACATTTTACTAAGAAAGAGAGATTAGTTGCCATTAAAATCAAGGAAACGATTAGTCAAATACGTAGTTTTTAGTGTATCATACTTTCGTAGATTTGTCGTCCGAAACTAAAATTAAAGAAGGTAAATATGTTCGATGCCGCTTCAGTATGGTTAAAGTACATTATTGTAGATTAAAATATACATAAATAATAGTTTTAACTACCAAAATAAGTTAAGAAAACAATTCCTGTGCCATGTTCTAATTTCCGTGCTAGTAAAATCTAATTCCCATGGACACACTAATTCCCGTGCCCTGACCAAAATTTTAAATTGAAATAACTTTTATAGTTTTATGAATATTTTTACCCCATAAGAAAATTAATGTTTATTATATTTTTTATCAAATTATCAGCATAATTTTTTTTGTGTAATGTTAGTATTTCAAAATTCCATGGGAATTAGACAAAAATGCTCGTTTGGTGAAATTGACCCATACATAAAAAAGCGCTGGTAGACCTGGCGGCCTAGCCAAGGTGACAATCGCTATCGCTTCGCCATAGAATCGCTTTGTACCTCTCTATCACTCTTCCATATTAGTGCGACAGTGACAGTTGCTTTTCGATCCCTACGCCGCGTAAGCGTAAGCGATTTGCATGTTGGCTACGCGGCCTGGTAGCCTAGCGGTAAGAGCGTGCGATTTTCAATCCGGAGTTCAAGAGGTTGCAGATTCAAAATCCGGCTCATTTTTCGGAACTTATGTACGGTACGATATATCACTTGATATTTACCAGTCGCTTTATGATGAAGAAAAACATCGTGAAGAAACTGGACTAATTCCAATAACGCTTAGTTTCCTCCTTGAGTTGGAGGGTCAAATGGCAGACGCTTTCATATAAGTGCCTACGCCAATTCTTAGGATTCATAGGCATGCGAGGAAGTTTTTGATGATACAAGATCTAAAAACTTACATATTCTCCTTTAGCTTAAGGCGCCAACCCGAAATCAACTTTGGAGTCCAGCTTAGGTTCAGTACAAGAAGCACACCCAATAGCCATCTGAATGTAACGTTTATAGTGACCGCCGACTAGTCGGCTAGTCGGTCAAATCCTCAGTCGGTACATCACTAGTAATCATTTCAGATCTTTGTCAGTACCGCCAACCGGGGTGAATAGGGATGGTGCGGGTGAATAGGGACAAAACTTAAAATGTGATTTACCTGACAGTTCCCTAAAAAATACATACGCAAATTGTTTCATCCGATTGAAAATAATAGTAGATTTTGTATGATACAAGTTTAGTGGATATTTTTTTAAAGAAATTGTCAGATATAATCACATTTTAAGTTTTGTCCCTATTCACCCCAGCCGTCCCTATTCACCCCGGTTGACGGTACCTTTAGAACACAGATTTGCCAGTTAGTACATGAGATTTAAAAACTTACATATTGTCCTCTAGCGTAAGGTGCTAACCCAAAGTCGACTTCCGTATCCAGCTTGGGAAGAGTACACGAGAAGTCAGCCGTCCACCGCTTTTGTTCTACCTTGGTCAGGTTCCCGAACACCAGGCAGTCTTTGATGGGTACGCATTTTATACAGATCTCTGAAAAAAATATTATAATATATTGAAAATATAGGTATTATTTAATAAAGAAAGAAAGAAAATACATTTATTTACGTCAAACCAAACCAGTTAATTACATACAATACATAGATGAGATAGACGTTAAAAAAGATGGTAGTTACTTACGCGTGAGCAAATTTTTAAGATTAGGTTACCGAGCGGAACCATGGCTCCTTAAGTGTGCCGTGGCAAAATCTAAAGATGATGCTAATTATGATGAAGAGTTATTTCAGGCCTCAGCCCGTCACCCAAAATTAACATTTTTTCTGACTATATTTTTTAATAGGTAACTATGTATTTATTTATGCAAACTGTATTTTTCTACTTACCTACTTGTTTTAACTATTGCGACTTGCCCAAACTATTTAGATGAGGTACAGATACGTTAAAAATTAAATTTAAAAATGTTATTTTGTAATTAATAATTATGTTACTTAGTAATTTAAATTTTAAATCTGTTTAAACTTCGCAATATTCTTAATTCACCTTTATTTTTGTATAAACTAGTATTCCAAAGGTTTATTAAAACTATCACAGTCCAGCCCACGTGTCTACAGGATTACCAACAGCCCATCAGCGCGGATTTACCCCAGTTAGAAAAGTTTTAACTTTTAAGCCAATTACACGTACGCGGGCCCAAACGAACGGTATTTTATGAAACGTCGACGAGAAATTCTGAGTAAAATTATTTTTTGGCGCGTGAATGGAATTATTAAATAAGGCGATATATTATATAAATACAATTATATCATCAGGCAATATATCAAAATTAATATATGATGAGTAACAACTGTATGTACTTAGGTACCTATAGGTGAAAATAATAATATCAATAACCGACACATTTCTACGAAGCATTGCAAGAAACATGTCGTCAAGCAAAAAAATCAATAAAAAGCGAACTCAAATCGGTTCGTCCGTTCATCGTATTTAATGCCACAGACAGACGTACCTACAGATCATCATACAGACTTGTTTGTACAATCTTATCTTGCCTATTTCTTAAATATCTTAGAAACCATTTATTTCCTTCAAAGTATATTTTTAAGGTCCTTGCAAACAATTTATAACAATCATTCCTAAGAAAGAGCGGTGTTCCTTAACACAAGTATTTATATTCTGAAAAAGGGGCACCACCCTGTATTTTGTTTCATCTAAGTATGTATTACATATAGGTAATACTAAACTTGTTAGTGAATAAATAATTTTACCTACTTTTTTTTTCATTCCTACCTTTTGTTATTAACGCCGCACTAAAACCAGGCACACACACAAAACACAATAATAATCTCAGTATCATTATCACTTCACACTCAAACTACAGTTTTTCTCGAAAAATAAACAAAACAACTGCTACGCTCACAATTATTTTCGAAAAATAAAAAACGAGTGCAACGCGGCGACTTGCTGACATCTATAACATGTAGTGATTAAGAATTAATGAACACTGTTTTAATGATGTCTGTGGGTATTTGTCATTTAATCACTTCCTATTCTGCGGGTACAAAAGGACAGATTTGTATGTATATTTCGCGGCGCTTACGACGTTTTTTAATAGCTAAACCACGATAGTTAACGATGATTAGAGCATTTATCGAATTGCTGTTGATGAATTATCTGTGGTTTTACTTTGTTAATTGTAATAAGGAATATAGAAAAACATAAGCGTTTTCTAGGTAGTGTGATTATTAGTACCTACCTAATGTTTGGAAATATAGGTACTAGGCTACTACTTTCGAAGGAATAATTTTATAAACTAACTAGCGACCCGCCCCGGCTTCGCGCGGGTTAACAAGTTATACATAAACCTTCCTCTTGAATCACTCTATCTATTAAAAAAACCGCATCAAAATCCGTTGCGTAGTTTTAAAGATCTAAGCATACAGACAGAGAGGAAAGCGACTTTGTTTAATACTATGTAGTGATAAATTAGTTAAATTCGCTTTTTCAGAACGTACGAAATGAAATTTGAATATAAGACAAATCGATTTTCATTGAATTTGCTAGGTTATTGTTTAGAAGCTTTTACTTCGTTGATTTATGTTAAAAAATTAAGTTACGTAGACAAACTATGGTTCCATCAGGCAGTAAAGGGGCCCGATTCGGATTTTGAACTAAACATCTATTAGATGTCTAATAATAGACATCACCTATTATACGACAACGATATGTTTAAGATCTTGCCTGTCAAGTTTGACATTTGTGCGATTCTGGAGATACTCTTGAACGATTTCCACAAAAGATATTACTTATTACGATATTATTTTAACGTAAAAGTGATATTTGTTGCCCGAATTGAGCTGCAAAAGAGAACTAGTTGAAATCTAAACCACAACGTATCTAGTACATATCGTATCGTTCTCTAGTCTAGAACGGATCTTGTTTTCCGAATACCTCGGAAGGTCTGTTTAGGTCGGCAGTAAAGGCCGGCAGTAAGGCACATTAATTAGTGTTTAGTACGAATTCATCTTATATTACTATGTAAAATGAGTTGGGAATGTTGGGATACTTTAAAATGGGCACTCATGGGCACCCTTCCGCAGGGCACAGACTTGGGGGACCTTTCATAGGATAGGTGGGTATTTATTTTTCTATTGCTGTTTAATTTCTAAGTACCGTTTTATTTTAATGTTAGTGTAGTTTTAATTTGTTTACTTTATTAATGTTTTCAGTAAAATGAAAATAATCCGTACCTTTAAAATCGCTAATTACTTTATTGTGCTTTGGTATTCAATTTATGTTAGAATATATGATTACCTAAATAAAAAATGTGAGTTGGGAATGTTGGGATACTTTAAAATGGGCACTCATGGGCACCCTTCCGCAGGGCACAGACTTGGGGGACCTTTCATAGGATAGGTGGGTATTTATTTTTCTATTGCTGTTTAATTTCTAAGTACCGTTTTATTTTAATGTTAGTGTAGTTTTAATTTGTTTACTTTATTAATGTTTTCAGTAAAATGAAAATAATCCGTACCTTTAAAATCGCTAATTACTTTATTGTGCTTTGGTATTCAATTTATGTTAGAATATATGATTACCTAAATAAAAAATGTAGACATAATAAAAACCCATCGCGTGTACGTTCGTCACATTTCCTCTGAAACAAGAAATCATAACTTCAAAAGGTTTGGGAGACACATTATATGATAAGAGCAATCCAATTATTATTATTTTATTTTCAGTGTGATTTTAGTGTTTTTTTTTTATTGAATTTTTTTTACATAAAAATACAGTATTTTAGTATCTTAATCTAATGTTTCGCCAAACTGTGAGACAGTTTGTTGGCGGTGCGCTCTAGAGTAATCTTAAGCTAAATTAGGTACACTAATTATTAGTAGGTAAGTTAAGTTAGCATTAGGAACATTTTACTTATATGTAGGTATGTATCTTAAATCTATCTTGCGGGACAGCATCACACTCAACTAACCAGGCGTAGATCTTATATCGTTGAGATAAGGTCCACGCACGGCCACTTGTATCGAGCACATCCCATTTTGGTATAAAATTAGGTCGACAAAAAAACAGAAATGAATATTGCATGATTTGCAAGCAATAAATACCTACCAAATAATGTTTTTCATTTATAGGGGCATACAATACTTAGTTCTTTAATTTTTTACCGTCCTACAGGAAATATGCCCCCCTCCCCCTCTAACTTTTGAACCATGGGCCAAAAAAATATGAAAAAATAGTAAAATAGAAACTTAATAAATAAGTAGGTACTTTAAATGAAAACTATAGCGAACATAATCGGTCCAACCGTTTTTGAGTTAGGTATTACAAAAAGTCTTCTCTTCTTAGTAAAAATTCGTACAAAGCGCTGCGAAAGTACTCCCTTTTGTTTGTAATGTACATGATACTTACTAATAGCCCCCGTTTAGCCTATTCTGACAAAATGGTAACTACGGAACCCTATACTGAGCATGGCCCGACATGCTCTTAGCCAATTTTTTACTGACAAGATTTGCGTCACCAACTATAAATACACTGTAGACTTGCATATTAGAACAAATTAAATTATTTTAGATTTTTTTTTATTTCAGTTTATTGTAGACTTGGTTACTTATAGTACTTATTTGTGCTAGTATTCCTAGTATCTATTTAGTAGTTAAGCCCATGATGCGGTAGCAATTAATCATAATCGACCAATTTTCATTGATATCGCTAATTAAATAGCCGTTGCGTAGGACAGACATCACAGACAACTAGGACTATAGGTAGTAAAATGGGTTTTTCCATTCTACTTTTATGAAACCTTTTCCTGTTATTTTGTCATAGTCAATTATTAACGAATCTTTTTGTAATGTCATTTTTAACCGACATCAATTTCATAAAGAGTTCAAATGTTTAACGCTAACTTTATCCGCCGTAGTATTTATTTTCTACTCATGCTTGGAATGATGACAATGATTGATATAGACTAGGTACTTTATAGTTTATAATTCCCGGGGCCATATGCCATAGGTACATGTAGGTACCATAATATCTCCATACCAAATTTCTTGTTAATTGGTTGTGTGACTTGTGTGGTTCAAACGAGAAGAAAATTACACAGAGATTAAGGATGAGTTAATATAAGGTACATGCAGGCGTGTCTCACTCCGCGATTTTGTCGCTTTGCTACTGGTAGTTAAAAGTACATCCGTTCGGCCCCAATTTTGGGGAAAGAAAGCCATAAGCCGCGCGTGGCGCTGTCGCCACCTAGCGGCCATATCTGTGCTGATCGTAACAGAGGCGTTTTGTTAGAGAGTGAGTTTTCTGTACCTAGTACTATTATCTATTCTGTGGTACAGGTACGTTTAGGTATAGGTAGCAGATAGGTATATTTTTTTATAAAATAGGGGGCTGCCAAAGAAAATACTGTCGAATGAATGGATACGAGTATAACCACCTAATTTACCGCACCAGATTGCCAACTACGGAATAGTCAAAGTGAATCGGAAATCGGTTACAAAATTGGTCTGACTACGCGCCGGGAAACGAAATCGAAACACTTTTAATTGACCATCGGTAAACCTTTATGTCTTGGCAATAGGGTTTAATTTACGTCAAATTACAGCGTCGACGGTGGTGCATACAGGAACTTCCTTAATTGATCATAGATAGACCTTATTTTCTTTGCAATAAGGTGTATTAAATGTCAGATATTGGTGTGCACGATGGGAAGTACATGAGGGAATTTAATTAGTAGGGAGCATCCGTACGGTGGGACTGTTGCTGCTAAACCCGTAAACGGTGAATTAGACTTTTTAGTAAAAGTACAACGCTAGGGGGGGTCATAAAACTTAACAAACCTGTGTTAAATGTTGTCCTTTTCTAACAAACACAAACAGTTACGACTTGACAGGCGTTTAAGATGCCGTCTATGCAATTTTTAAATATGTCAATTTATTGGCCAATGCTCAAAGGTACAATACCTGACTATTATAAAAGCTTTGGCCAACATTCGTACCGGACACGGTACCGGCTGCAAGCCCTTTATGTCCTAAGGCGGAAATAATTATCTCATCATCATTCCAAAGGAGTAGCAGGAGACAAAAGCGGTGTCTGGCTTATGCCAGTTTTAGGCCGGGACACCATCAAATTTTTGCATCTATCTGGTTACTTCTAACAGCTACCAAATATTAGTTTTGATATTAAATTTTACAATGCAAGTATTTAATATTTTAAAAGTAATAAATCAAATAATAAAAAGCCTTAAAATAAAAATTACAAACTAAAATTAAAAACTAGATATAAAAACCAAGCTTAAAAAATAAACTAAAGATAAAAAAAATGGCCCAAATCGCCGTCCATTGGCAGCGTGCCCAGAAGGCTGGCAGTATTGCCACGTTGTATGACAATGCTGATCCGCTGTGCTAGATATGACCCAGCCCTCTGGTGACACATAAAATTTTTGTTTTGCTAGCGTTTTCTTGGTTACTTCCTAAGGGAGCTAGGGGATCTGATGCGTGGTTCCTTACCTGGCTGAGCGTTCCAAGTCCAAGAGCGTTTGGTACTTACATGTATGGGAAGTAAGTATCAAGATTCAAGAAATATATGTTTAGCCAGATTAACACGTGTTTAAATACCTACCTTGTTAAAAAAACCTTTTACTTTTACAAACCGCAATTTTTTTTACATAAAATGTACCTTAATAAACTACCTATACGTTTTCCCTATTACTTGTGGGTTGATGATGTGCAGTTCATTTTCCTTCATTAATTTGCTTCACTGCGATTGAAAATTACCTTTCATCGTGACCCGTTGAACAAATAACTGATAAAATATGAAGTGGTATCTCAACCTATCTCAGTAGTCCGGAGTACCGTAACTGGCAATTTCAATTTACTGTTAAAACACTCTGGCCTTGTTCCAAGTAACTAATTAAATAAACTATCGATTAGTTTTACAAATAGGCAACCCATTAACTTCTGACAATTGGAATATCAGCTGATGTGCAGCGGGCTCATTTAGACGGTGCGAAAACTCGCATGTGAGACTCATTACATTGCGTCATTTTATCGTTCGGCTGAATTGATGTAACCTCAATGGTCCGCAATGTAACTAAAATCGTGTAAGAGTTCGCGCGCCGTCTAAATCAGCCCTTTAGTTTGGTAAAATTGTATACCATTTTAATAGCCTATTTAACGCATTCAGTGCCGAAACAACTATCGGGTATTTTATGATTTCGTTCCCAGGCCGGACGACCAAAGAGTAAAGTAAGTTGCGGACGACCCGATAGTCGGGATCGTGGTACTACAGCTTTTATATGACGTTTTTGTGGCCTGGCGCGGATGTCTTGTTTGGCTGGGTGACAATGACAATGAATGTGTTAAGTAGTTGGTTTTAGATTCTACCAACTCTCAATTGTCTTTACACCCTGACAAGTGTTGGGTGCGTCCCATGACACGGACAAGGGCAGCATCCACTCACTATACTCCTTATATTTCATTTAAGTATCACATTTTATTTCATCCTTTATGCATGCGGGATTCTTAAAGGTAAAATACTCATCCTTTAATTCAGCGGTCAGCAACAGGCGGCCTGCGAACCTGTCACTTGCGGCCTGCGAGCCTCCCTGGCTATTTTGTATGTAATATTGACAAACGACAATGTCTGATAAAGTTATACTTTGTTAACTATGTGGCCCTTGGCTGCTAAAAGGTTGCCGACCGCTGCTTTAATTGATCAGTCGTAACAACTCTTCAAATTCTTGTTTTTCAATTCATTTCATTTTTCATCAAATCCAAGTGGTATTTGCTACTCAATGACCCGTTACATTATTGCACCAATTCAAAAGGGCTTAAGTCGCTTTATAAATTTCAAAAATATCTATACATGTTTCTACTTTCTCCCATGGACTTAAAGTAGAAAAACGTGTAGATATTTATGACGTTAAGTGTGTATTTGCCGTCATTATATTCCGTTGGGCTTCGTAAAGGGCTAGGGCGGGTAGTGGTTGCGTGTAAGGCTTATAAAGGGTTGTATACAAGTCATGGCTGTAGTGCGTTTTATATTGACTGATAGCTTTAATTACAATGTAAGGTCAAGTAGATATGGGTTCGTGGTGTTTTTATAATTATAAGTAGGTAATTGAATAAACGTTTTGATTAAAAGTTCCATTCATACGAATTAACGCGAAAGTGAAATATTTTTTAACATCGATATCGAATTATATTATGTTATATAAAAAAATCGGCATATAGCAGCTATATGTATGTTCTTAGAAGCACGGTCTGCAACATGGAAAATTGAGAGGAAGTTGTGAAATATTTTGAAAAAGTAAGTTTTGAAAAACGTTGCCTCGGTTAGCACTAGCCATGTACTTACTAGCGTCAGGCGTGTCTCACTCCGCGATTTCGTCGCTTTGCTACAGGTAGCTAAAAGTACATCCGTTCCGGCCCCAATTTTGGGGAAAGCCATAAGCCGCGCGTGGCGCTGTCGCCACCTAGCGGCCATAACTGTGCTGATCGTAACAGACGTATTTGTTAGAGAGTGAGTCTTCTGTACTTAGTACTATTATTTATTCTGTGCTAGCGTAAATAAAAAAGGACAAACATACGAGCCGACAGCGAGACTGCGTTGGAAGCATTTCTTTAGAACAAGCATTTTTAACACGACGTCGTTACATTACGTAATAATAGATCAGATACGCCATTGATAGTTTAGTTTAGCGGTGAATGTCAACATTAGTTGATGGATAGCGTTGCGTTTCTACAATACCCGTACTATGAGTCACTGACAGTGTCAAAACTGACATATACGCTAACGTCTACGTAATTTACTTTCTATGCATCTCGTTCGTACTCGCATATTAGTGCGAGCGAGATGTATAGAAAGTAAATTACGTTTTCAATAGCATTTATGTCAGTGCCAAACTGGTGGTTAGCCACACGACTTGTTGGTTGCGAGGGACATGTTTTTAAGAACCAATAGAATAACTGCACGCTGAGCGAAGAAAACAAATGAAGTGATTCTGTTGGTTCTTAAAGAATACATCAACGCACATCTCTGGTCGAAACGCAGCCTAATTATCTCCCCAGAAGGACTATAAATTATTGATATAGAATTTTTTATGGTTATAAAATTTTAAAGATTTAATATCGTTTTTTTTCTGTAAGTATGTTGAAATTCATGAGAGTTGATGTGGTTCTGCCTGCATAAAAAAAAAAAAGAAAGCCTTTTATTTGTGATCCCTTTGAACAGTTGTAACCATGTTGTAACAGTCAACTAAAATAACATTATTTTGGGATCCCCTCTTGGGTGAAGGCCTCCTCCAGCTTTTGCCACCTATCTCGGTCTTGGGCCACATGTGGCCACCCCATGCCAACAATTTTCTTTATATCATCCACCCAGCGCTTGAGCGGGTATCCTGCGTGTCTATCCCCACTCCCTGGTCCTCTCCACTCTGTCACTCGTTTCGCCCATCTCGAGCTATCGTAGCGTGCAATGTGTCCTGTCCATCTCCACTTCATTTTCTTGACATACTTTTCGTTCTTTCCCGAATGTTCTTATTTTTGATCTTATCTTTAATCTTGATATTGAGTAGGCTTCTCTCCATCGCTCTTTGACAAACCGAAATTTTTTGAGCGTTTTTTTTAGTTAAACTCCACGTCTGGCAGGCGTATGTCAATGTTGGTAGGATGCATGAGTCCATAAGTTTCTTTTAAGTGGTATTGCCATTTTTGATTTGAACAAATGTTTTAGTGACCAGTAGCGTTTCCAACTCGATGTTATGCGCCTCTCTATTTCTGCTGTATCTGTATCCAAGAATGATATTAGTTTGCCCAAGTATATGTATTCTTTTACATATTCGATTTTTCTTCCTTTTAATTCTATCTTCTTTTCCTTGTAGTTAGTCATGAGCTTGGTTTTCTCAAAGTTAATTTCCAGTCCCACTGATTCGCTGCTCTGATGTAGGCACTGTAACATATTTGCAAGTTCTTCTGCGTTGTTGGAAAATAATACAATGTCGTCAGCAAATCTTAAGTGGTTTAAATACTTAGAGCCTATTTTAATACCTTTATTCTTCCATCCAATATTTTGTAATAAGTTCCAGAACTGCAATAAATATTTTTGGGGACAGTGGGTCTCCTTGCCGGACGCCTCTCCCTATTTGAAAGTATGGCCCTAATTTATCCAGCTTTACTCGACTTTTACAGTTGTCATAAATATTAGTTACTAATTTTATATATTTCTCCTAAATGTTATGATATTCTAATGCAGCTTTAATTGATTCATGGGAGATAGAGTCAAATGCTTTCTGGTAATCGACAAATGCCAAGTACAGCGGAGAGTTGAATTCTTTGTACTTCTCAATTAGTTGGCTCAGTACTTGTATGTGATCCATTGTGGAGTAGCCTGGTCTAAATCCTGCTTGCTGCACTGGTTGTATTTTATCTAATTTTGGGCCTATTCTTGTCAGTAAGCATTGAGAAAACAGTTTGTAGAGGCTTGACATGAGACTTATTGGTCTATAATTAGATACATTACATGGATCTCCTTTTTTATATATTAGAGTTATTTCTGACTCAGTCCATTGTGAAGGTACCGTCTCTTCTCTAAGTATGTCATTAAAAAGTTGTGTTATGTGCTTGATTAGTCTGTCTTTGCCTACCTGTATAGCTTCATTAATGATAGAGTCCGGTCCTGGGCTTTTGTTTTTATTTAGGTTTTTTATTGCAGTGTCCACTTCTCTTGTTGTAAATATCTCTGGAACGCTCTCTGACATATATATTCTGTGTGGCTGTATGTAATGGTCTTCATTTGTAGTTCTCTTCGTGTATAATTCCTTATAGAAGTCAGTAGCAACTAAGACTAGTTCATGCCTATTTTCAATGACTTGAGTAGAGCTTTTAAGTTTTGGTATCCATTTTTTGTTCCCTGGAGAGGCTCTTTTTATTCCTCCGGTTGTCACAATGCAGTTTTCATACTTCCTGAGCTTAAAAGCTGTATATTCTTCTTTAATGTGTGCTTTGACTGTTTTGTATAGTATGTTTAAGTCTCTTTTTTCTTCCTTTGTCTTATTTACTTTTTCTTGTAACTTGTGTCTTTTAGCTATTAGAGCCATGGTATCTGGCAACAGCTTAAACATTACTTTTTTGTTTAACATCTTTGTTTCCATTAAACTCTCAGTAATAACTTTTTCTAGGGCGTTGTAAGTGTACTGTGTGGCCAAATTATCATCTTTAATATATTTTTTTAATTTACTGTCCAGTAGTTTACAATATTCTGTTTGCTCTTTTTCTGTGATCAAATTTGATTTAGATGATGTAAATTTCTTTCTACTTTTTGGTTTGATTTTCATTTCTAGGGTTCCACGTAATAGCTTATGGTCTGAAGGAAAGTGTACTTTCCGAAGGGTTTCTATGTTTGTAAAAAGATCCTTATTTGTGGATAGGATGTAGTCTATCTCTTTTCGCGTCTTTCCATCTGGTGCCAGCCACGTCCATCTCTGGTTTACTTTCTTTTTGTAGAATGTGTTTATGACAGAGAGTTCTTCCTCTAGTGCAAAAAGTTTCAAACGGTCACCGCGTTCGTTGCAGATACCAGAGCCATACGGGCCGAGGATTGAACCAATTCTCTCTGTTGATGTGCCAATTTTTGTATTGAAGTCACCGATAATAATTTGAAAGTCCTGCCTGCATTACATAACAATAATTCTTTATCGCGATAAAACAGAACCTACGCCGTAGTATCAAAAGGTTCTGCTTGCACACTTAAAAATATGCTGTTAACTTGACAGTATCTTATTGGTGCAAGCAAGATGTCATAACTGTAGTTAATGTGACATACAGTCAGCAGCAGAAGTTGCTAAGCGGGCGAGGTGTTCAAAATTACCTTGACGCGCTTATTCTCTTTAACAATAAAGTCGCGTCAAGATTATTTTGAACACCTCGCCTCGTCCGCTTAGCAACTATTGCTGCTGACTGTACCCAGGGTTCGAAATTACCCAGATAATTATAGTTTTTGATAGTTATCGCGATAATTATCCCAGGTATGGATGGTGCATATGTATTTTCTTTGAATTCTTTGATAGTAAAAAATAATTGGGGCGATTTTTCCAATAAAAAAAAAAAATTAGGTTATTATCAAATCGATAATTATCAGGCATAAAAATCACGATAACTATCGCGATACTTATCAAGATCATTGATAATTATCCTTTCGAACCCTGACTGTTTTATAGCGTCTCTACGTTATTATTTAATCTGTGCACGCTTGCTCTGCATCAGACTTGTTTACGTTAATGACGGTATACAATATACACACGCTATTCTCAAGTCCGATTCTGATTTAAAAACTTATTATGGTTTTGATCTCATTTTGATACGACCTTCAAAATCGCTCACGCTGATTGGTGCATGAAAAATGAAGTGAAATGCGTACGTGAGATACCTACTCGGCAACTCATCAAAGTTCTAAAATGAGAGCGTAACTCCAATTTTATGTCGGCGGCGGCTAGTTTCTTGTGACTCTGTTTTTTTTATTCTTTAAGCACTGGTGGCCTTTTTTTTTTTTTTTAAGAGGGGAAATGCGTTACGCATACCACCCGGCGCGGGGACGGGCCGGGTGGTTATGTGGGACTCCCTGTTGTGGGCTGATGAGACCCCAGGTATACCCACTAAAACCCCTCTGTTGGCCGCCTCATGGCTTTAAAGGCGAGGCACGGGAAACGGCCGGGACCATGCTTCTGGAACCCAAGCACTGGTGGCCTAGCCAAGGTGACGATCGCTTGCGCTTCGCTACCTATCGAATCGCATTGTATCTCTCTATCACTCTTCCATATTAGAGCGACAGTGACAGTTGCGTTTCGTATTACGTAGCTTTAGCAATTGGCATGTTTTCTACGGGGCCAGGTTCGCCAAATAATTCTAGTCTAAAAACTCCAGTCAAAACATAACACCATTCATTCACTGCAAAGCGCCGTAGCATTGAAACCTGCTCCATTGTTACGAAGTCTAATTTTCTGCACTTTTAGCGAGCTGCACTTGTAAACGCCGTTCTGGCAGTCAAAAGATCATTGTTGACGGCTCTGACAAATAGGAGACTCGCAAAGGGGGCAAAAGTCGGAGCACACACAGGTAACTTGCTCACTAGATAGCACATTTCATCAGGTGACCACGGGTCGGTTGCACCAAACCGCTTGTTACCGTTAAAGCGTTCGCTAAATTTTGTTGTATGGGAATTTTCATAGTTCTTTGTCGAGTGATGTTGATCAGCCTGTCAAATGTGGTTGGTGCAGCTGGCCTTAAAACTCACTTATTACCACCTCATGTTCATGAATCATGTTTGTTTGTACTAAAATAAGGTTGATTTTTGTTCACTTTATATTTTTAGTGAGTTTTGGTTGTCACCTGACGATTTAATGGTGCGTTTTTACTGATGAGCTTTGACGGCCTACAAGCTTAGTTTGTA
Source organism: Cydia amplana (assembly GCF_948474715.1). Classification (NCBI taxonomy): domain Eukaryota; kingdom Metazoa; phylum Arthropoda; class Insecta; order Lepidoptera; family Tortricidae; genus Cydia; species Cydia amplana. The sequence continues at coordinate 2,512,100 of NC_086077.1, forward strand.
ATAGTGACCAGTGAGTTAGTTTGTAGAGTGTAAGGGCATTTACTTGTGTGTTTATCACGAATATTTGTTAAACTGTCTGGCCATACAATTTATGACTATAGAAAAGACAGCACAAAAGATCTCTAGGTGTGGTAACTTTTGATGAGTATACCACGGTTTGACGGGGGTAGAAATGCACCAGTTCTAGTGATTAATTATATCGACTCAAGTGTTGGCGATATCGATATGAAGCAACTTCTAAATCATAATAACGTATGGCGGTCTTTACATTGGATCTGGATTCGCACGCCGCTGCGGTATGCGAGCAGGAGATAGCTAAATACGTGCATAGTGCTATCACGCTCATATACTAATCAAACTATATATATATATATATATTAATAAATAAATAGTATGGGATAATCTTACACTAATCGACCTAGAGCCACAGTAAGCTCAATACGCCGCTCATATGCTGGAGCGACGTTCGAATTAGCAATATTTGCATCGTTATAATAACCGCGTAAAAGTATAATATGCAGTACTTGTATCATGTGACTGCACATTTTCGATGAACTCCGTCATAATGCGAATTCTACAGGAGGTAATCTACGACATGGAGTCATAGGCAAAGGGTCTTTTCAGAGGCAACAATGTCATTGCACTTATTTGCCGAGCAAGGGTGAATTTCATTTGAACAAACCAGAGTAAGTCACTGTCTGATGAACTGAGTAAAGGATGATTCACGCTAGACCGGGCCGTGCCCGGGCCGAAGCGTCCGACATGTCATTTTCTATGATGGCTGATCGGTGATCACATGGTGCTTTCCATAGAAAACTAAGCGCTAGAAGCTCCGGCCCGGCCCTAGACATACCTACTATAGTATATTAAATATATTAAAAACCGGCCAAGTGCGAATCGGACTCGCGCACGGAGGGTTCCGCACCATCAACAAAAAATAGAGCAGAACAAGCAAAAAAACGGTCACTCATCCAAGTACTGACCCCGCCCGACGTTGCTTAACTTCGGTCAAAAATCACGTTTGTTGTATGGGAGCCCCACTTAAATCTTTATTTTATTCTGTTTTTAGTATTTGTTGTTATAGCGGAAACAGAAATACATCATCTGTGAAAATTTCAACTGTCTAGCTATCACGGTTCGTGAGATACAGCCTGGTGACAGACGGACGGACGGACGGACGGACGGACGGACGGACGGACGGACAGCGGAGTCTTAGTAATAGAGCCCCGTTTTTGCCCTTTGGGTACGGAACCCTAAGAACGGGTCACTCGCGTATTTTATGTCGAAAACGCTCGACATGTTTCACTCCGTACCGAGTAGTGTAATCAGGAGCTTGCGTTTGCTTGAGTTTGATTGTGACGTTTAGCGTCGCATAAAGTAGGGTAGACAGCTAAGTGAGATAGAAGAAAAACTAGCCAGAATAAATTTTACAAGATATATTAAAACTAAAGAAACTAACTAAAAGAAAAGAAAGGTCGTGGGTCTATTCTGAGCTGGCAATTAACAAAAGACGAAACGAGTCCTCGATAGGGGTCACTTCCCTGCACTACGCCGCGGATCGTCGCACTTGGAGGTGGCCGTCTTCAGCTGGAGTTCCGGGTCCTCAGCACAGGAACCCTCCGGAACGTAGAGGAGTATGCGCATCCAGGTTGGTGGGTTCCGATTTCAACCCCAGACTTGGTCCCTGGAATTCCGTTAAAATGGCCATTTCAAGAAAAGTCCAATTTTGTGCAAGTGACTGCGACATCCGGGTTTTAGGCCAATTAAAAGTGCTAATAAGAAAGTAGGCTGGTTTAGTGAACCCCAAAGCATTAAATGGTGATCAATGATGTGGCAGTCACAAGCAGAATTATCATTTCTTTTAAACAAAGAAGAAAGTGAAGTTAAATTTACTAAATGTACTTCTACAAATTAAAAAGTAACTAAAAGCGTTATTAATGCATCTTAACTACAATTTGGCATGTAATTTTGTACATTCAAATTAGAATTAAGTGTAATGTCCACTATAATTTACAAGATTTTTATAAAGTGGGTAGACTCATATTTCTAGAAGGATCGAGAAGCTTGTTATTTCCAGCGTTATTTCTATAGGAAAATTACAGTTAATAAGCAGATAGTGATAGATAAATGTACCCAGAGAGAACTAAATGAAAAAAATGATTGCATGAAGAAAATAATTCCGTATGATACTACTTACTATGAAAGTTGCCTTATTCTTAAAACTACAAAATATTCAAAACACTCACCCTATTTGGGGAAATACTGGAACTTAACTTCAAACATTAAATCTAGATTAATTTCACACCTTGTTAAAAATTTGTCACATCATGTCGTAAAATCGTATCTATGTAATTAGCTGATTTGACCTCTCGCTGTCAAAGCCGTGGTAGGAATGTCGCGAACGAGTATGTGACCCGTTAGCTGGCCAGTGCACATCGCTTATCGCGAGCGGGTGACGTAGGCCTTTGTATTCGCATCTAGTTTTATCTAATAGCAAATGCAGTCGTCAATTCTGTTTGTTCGTAAATTTATTTTGTGTTATTCATTAGTTTGTAAGGTTTTCGTGTATTTTCTTTGTAAACATGTATTAAATGTATATTATAGTAATTTAAAGTTATATTTAGGGTCTAGATAAATTTCTTATTTCTTAGAATTTTAATTAGAAATAACGGTAAACCGTTACATACCCCTCTTTTTAGGTTAGGGTTTTTACTAGGAAAACCCGCTATTTCTGTTGTCTACTTAATAGATACACAAGTCACCATTCAGGCTTCAATCTCAACATACACCTCCTCTTCATACGTACATCACACAGCCAAATAAGCAATAAACATTTCTATATATGTTTTTGCGTCCTAGCAGATTGAGTATTATACTTACGATTGTATAAATACTCTCTCATGTATCATTAATGGTTCTTAATTAAATTTAAACACTAACCTCAGTGATCTAGATGATGATACTGGCTATTCCGTATATTTTAGGTCTCTTTAGAAGACCTGATAGCCTATTGATAAGTATGGATTCACGAACCGGTAGGGGTTTATAAAATAGAATGAATCTAATGTAACAGCTAGAGTATTTAGGGAATGTGCCAGCGCTTATAAGTCCGTTTCATGAGGCTAATGAATAAATTTAGACAGTTAATGTAGAAATCGTTGATAGGGGTCTATTTAATCATATTAAACTTTGTAATTTGTGATTTTAAAATCTTTAACGTGCCAGTGTCCTATATTATTCCCTTGCATATCTTCTAATTCGTATACTAAATTAGACTTTTTAGCAACGATTTTACATGGCACATACTTCGGTGCAAGTTTCTTGGCAAACATGTTGTTTTTGTCGCTAAGGTAGAACGTTTTTTTCCAAATAGTATCGCCAACCTTAAATTCGTGATCCTTACGGCGTAAGTTATATTGTTCGCTATTCCTAGAATGGGCTTGAACAAGGAAGGATTGAACCTTATCAAAAATTTTCCGCAAATGACCCAGATTCTCTGCATATTCATCTCTAGGGGTAAATATTATGTCGTCACCTAGTTGTGGGTCAATATAGTGTAAACCGCTAGCGACCAATTCTCGTCCATGAACGAGAAACGCGGGGCTGTATTTTGTTACCTCATTACTGGATGTGTTCATAGCGAATTGAATTTTAGGTAGGTTGCAATCCCAGAACCTATGGTCGTTTTCAATGTAGGATGATACTGCTGTAATAATCACTTTGTTGTATCGTTCTACTGTGTTTACTTGCGGAGTATATTTAGGCGTAAATCTTACGTTAGGGACATTGTAGTCATTAAACAATTTCTTTAACACGTTACTTGTAAACTGCTTTCCGTTGTCCATAAGAATAGTACTAGGCACGCCGTGAACTAAGAAAACGTTTTCCTCGATTAACTTAGCTATTATCTCGGAGGTTGCGCGACGAATAGGGAATAATAGACAGTACTTCGAGAAACAGCATGTCACAACAAATATAAAGGTGTTCTGTTTTCTCGACGGGGGTAGGGGACCTATAAGATCCATGCTCAACATCTGAAAAGGGCGTGAGCAGTCTTTAGGACGGCCCATAATGCCTAGAGTAGCATGAGTAGCATGCTTGTGAGCACAGCAAATATCACAATTAGAAACGAATTTAACTACATCGCGATGCATGTCCGGCCAGAAGTAGTTTAAGGAAAGCCGTTTATGTGTTTTATATATGCCAAAGTGGCCAGCGGTAGGTTCTGAGTGATTTTTAACAATAATATCGAGTCTAAATTCGAGAGGGACGACTTCTTTCCACTCGAACTCTCGGGTTAAAGGATTTAGACTTTTTTTAAACCTAAATAGTCTGCCATTAGTTACTTTGTAATTTAAAAATGAAGTAGGAGTGTTTTGGCAGCCGTTGTAAATATTTAGATACCACGAGTCGCTTGTAGAATAAAACATGTCACGATCAGTTGAGATCTCATCAATCTCGGCAATAGCAACAGAACGGGAGAGACTGTCTGGTACCACATTTTCTGAGCCACGACGATGCTTGATCTCAAAGTTGAATGAGGACATACGAACTCCCCAACGGGCTAAACGGCCCGTAGGATTGTTTAGATTTAGAAACCACTTAAGTGATGAGTGGTCGGTATACACCACGAACTTTTTGCCGTTTTCTAAGTAGCACCTCCAGTGTTCAATCGCTGTAAGTACTGCAAGTGCCTCTCGTTCTGTTGCGCTGTAGTTACGCTCTTGACTAGAGAGAGACTTACTCATGTATGCTATAACCTTCTCCTGATTGTCTATGAATTGAGTCAGGACTGCACCCACGCCGTAATCACTCGCATCAGTATGTACTTGGAAAGACTGCGTATAATCCGGGCACGATAATATAGGAGAAGATATTAAAGCTTCCTTTAGCGTACGGAAGGCGTTTTCAGCGTCAGTAGACCAATTAAAAGGGGGTGAGTTTTTAGCTTGTGAAGTAAGTTTATTTAGAGGTGAAGCTATAGAACTAAAATTTGGAATGAATCGGCGATACCATGATGCCGTTCCAATAAACCGACGAACTTCCTTGCGATTAGTAGGCGTTGGATAGTTAATAACTGCCTCAATCTTTTCTGGGTTCGGTTGTAGTCCATTTCTATCCACTACATAGCCTAAATAACATAGTTTATTCCTGAAGAATTGGCACTTTTGGTATCCAATGGTTAAGTTGGCCATTTTAAGTTTCTCCAAGACTCTAACTAATAGGGAGATATGTTCTTCAAAGGTCGATGAGACAATGATAATGTCGTCGATGTAGACAAAGACTTTATGCTCAAAATCAGGCCCATAGAACAACATATCAACCAGTCGCTGTTGCGTCGCTGGAGCATTGGTTAAGCCAAAAGGCATAGAAATAAACTGAAAGGTACCACGCGAAGGAATAAAAAACGCCGTTTTACACCGGTCTTCTTCCTTAATCGGAATTTGCCAAAAGCTCTTTGACAAGTCTAAACTAGAGAGATACTTCGCGTCACGCAGATTATCGAGAATCTCAGACATGTAAGGAATACTGTAAGCATCTTTGATAGTAACTGCATTCAATTTACGGCTATCTAAGCAGAATCTCATTTCGCCATTTTTTTTAGGTGTCAACAGAACCGGGGACGACCAAGGGCTCTCGCAAGGCTCTACTACGTTATCACGCAACATTTCATCAAGCTGAATGTTTAGTATTCTTTGTTTTTCAGGAGACATTCTGTAGTATCTCTGTCGAACAGGAACAGCATTACCAGTATCTATATTGTGAGCAATTAGAGAAGTGCGCCCTAGACCACGCTCTTCATATGAAATGTTGCGAAACTGCTCAGTGATATGATCAGCCGTGATCTTTTGCTCAGCTGAAAGATGGTCATAGTCACATAAGTGTGTAGGTTGAGGGTCTAGTGATAGAGAGTCTAATTGATCAACATCCCTAGACAAAATCACCGAATCAAGTTTTTTAGGAAACAATTCGAAAATTCTCCAGAAGTCCATGCCTAGTATCATGGAGTTTTCAACTTCTGGTACAACGTAGGCCTTCAAGATGTGGGTTTGATCTAAGAACGAGACAGGCAGATTGATCGAACCAATATTGTTTAGTCTATGCCTGCCAGCTGCGATTAAATTTAACGTATCCGTACTGTCGAACTTGAAACCCGCATCCAAGAAAACTTTATGATAGTTATTACCTAGAATTGTATAACCACTACCCGTATCTAACAAACCATGGATAGTTTTACCGTTGATCTGCACTGAGACATATGGTCTGCTATGTAGATTATCTGAATCGTGGATTGCAGTGACTGAATAGCAAGTGAAAAATTTAGCTATAAATTCTAGCCAAGTTTTCCACTCTGCTTCATTAAAGTTTTCGCTAGATTTGTTGGGAAGATTATCTACACTACAATCCACCAAATTTAGTTTTTTGAATCTTTAGGGTTACAGGATTTACAGTCAGGGTAACGTACACCTTTGTTACCACATTTAAAGCAGATAGGGAAGTGTGGTTGTTTGCATTCTTTCAAAGAGTGTGTATCCATGCGACACCTAGGGCAGTACTTACGCAAGTTACTAGTAGTGTTGACATTATTTGAACTGTTTGCTGTTGCTTGTACAGCATTAGTAGTACTAGGTTTTTCTTCTGTAGGTTTAGGTTTGTTGTAGTTGTAAGAGCTCGAGTAGTTAGGATATTTGTTTTGATTATAATAGTTTTTCTGTCTTTCGTTTGAATTAGTATTTTGGTAGTTTTTATTTGTGTAGTAGTTATTATTTTTATTATGTTTAGTGTAGGCAAATTCTGGGGCTAGGGTTTCAGAAGTCACCCTAGGCGGTTCATGAAACAAAGATAAGCGTGACTGAATATCCTCATAGTTTGAGCAAAGGTTTTTTAAAGTCTTTAGATCCTTGATCTCGGACGAAGCGGCTAGGGTGCTCGCATAACACGGCCGGATATTGTGTAAGATAATTTCGAGTTTTTCTTCCTCGGACAGCGGTTTAACCAATCGCGCGAACATACCATGCATAATGGATAAGTAAATAGATATGTTTTCCTGTTTCCCTTGCGTACGAGACTTTATTTTCATTTACGACTATCGAGTCGTAATTCTTTGGACTAAAGTCTTTTTTTAAAAGGACGACGACATCGTCCCAACTTTGAAAACTTTCTTTATTGCAACGGAACCAATGTAATGCGTCGTCAGTGAAAATATCGTACGCAAACTTCAATAAACGATCTTTAGAAATATTCCTAGCTTCTACGAATTCCTCAACTCTTTGAATGAAAGAAAAAACGCAGGCTTTACCCGAGTACTTTAGTTTTGCTAAGTCGGAGGTCAGATTACGATCACAGTGAAGCACCGCCGTTGGTTCCGGTTCCAAAGCTGAAACTGCATTTGCATTTGAAGTTGATGCCGGCCTCATCGCTGTAATGTCTTTGTATTGGTTGTTAAAGGTAGTACAATAATTTTTGTGCTGGTCAACTAACGCGGCACTGACGTTCGAGATACGTCTTAGTCTGTGATATATATGGTGTAGTAGATTCTCGGTACGCAAGAACAGGGTCTTATCAAATTTTGATTTGAGGGATACTAGCATCGTTTGAGACTTTGTAAGACTGTCTTTAACAGCATCAAGGTCAACCGCAGGCTCTAAGTGTGATTCCAAAATGTCCTCAGGAGGTATGGCTAGTTTTACTATCTGGCTCCGGAGGTCTTGTACCGAACCGGTTGAACCACCTCTGAGAATCACCTCATACTCAAGCTCGGCTTTTTGTAGTGACAAATATTTAATTGGGTACGACATGTTTAAATTTCAAAGTAATAGGTGTGTGTTTTGATTACAATTGATTAAAAAGCAGTTAGGTTTAGTTGCTAAGTAAGTGGAATGTAGGATACGATAGAATTTTAAAATTATTATTAAATTAGAGCAAGTCAAGTGTACTCTTTTTTTTAACACATGAAAAATGTACTATAACGACGTGAAGTGAAAAACAGACAACCACGTACCAAACAACTGCTCAAATCAGACTTAAAAACTAGATGAATTACAAGAAGTTCTAATATGAGAAAGCCACCAACACCAAAGAAAACCAAGAAGAGAAAAAAAACCAAGGACTTGTTTCAATAATGCACAGCTCAGAAATAACCAGTATGGGCGCCAATGTGACGTTTAGCGTCGCATAAAGTAGGGTAGACAGCTAAGTGAGATAGAAGAAAAACTAGCCAGAATAAATTTTACAAGATATATTAAAACTAAAGAAACTAACTAAAAGAAAAGAAAGGTCGTGGGTCTATTCTGAGCTGGCAATTAACAAAAGACGAAACGAGTCCTCGATAGGGGTCACTTCCCTGCACTACGCCGCGGATCGTCGCACTTGGAGGTGGCCGTCTTCAGCTGGAGTTCCGGGTCCTCAGCACAGGAACCCTCCGGAACGTAGAGGAGTATGCGCATCCAGGTTGGTGGGTTCCGATTTCAACCCCAGACTTGGTCCCTGGAATTCCGTTAAAATGGCCATTTCAAGAAAAGTCCAATTTTGTGCAAGTGACTGCGACATCCGGGTTTTAGGCCAATTAAAAGTGCTAATAAGAAAGTAGGCTGGTTTAGTGAACCCCAAAGCATTAAATGGTGATCAATGATGTGGCAGTCACAAGCAGAATTATCATTTCTTTTAAACAAAGAAGAAAGTGAAGTTAAATTTACTAAATGTACTTCTACAAATTAAAAAGTAACTAAAAGCGTTATTAATGCATCTTAACTACAATTTGGCATGTAATTTTGTACATTCAAATTAGAATTAAGTGTAATGTCCACTATAATTTACAAGATTTTTATAAAGTGGGTAGACTCATATTTCTAGAAGGATCGAGAAGCTTGTTATTTCCAGCGTTATTTCTATAGGAAAATTACAGTTAATAAGCAGATAGTGATAGATAAATGTACCCAGAGAGAACTAAATGAAAAAAATGATTGCATGAAGAAAATAATTCCGTATGATACTACTTACTATGAAAGTTGCCTTATTCTTAAAACTACAAAATATTCAAAACACTCACCCTATTTGGGGAAATACTGGAACTTAACTTCAAACATTAAATCTAGATTAATTTCACACCTTGTTAAAAATTTGTCACATCATGTCGTAAAATCGTATCTATGTAATTAGCTGATTTGACCTCTCGCTGTCAAAGCCGTGGTAGGAATGTCGCGAACGAGTATGTGACCCGTTAGCTGGCCAGTGCACATCGCTTATCGCGAGCGGGTGACGTAGGCCTTTGTATTCGCATCTAGTTTTATCTAATAGCAAATGCAGTCGTCAATTCTGTTTGTTCGTAAATTTATTTTGTGTTATTCATTAGTTTGTAAGGTTTTCGTGTATTTTCTTTGTAAACATGTATTAAATGTATATTATAGTAATTTAAAGTTATATTTAGGGTCTAGATAAATTTCTTATTTCTTAGAATTTTAATTAGAAATAACGGTAAACCGTTACATGATTATTTAATATGTCTGTGTCACACGGAAGTTTTGTTATTAAAATACTATAGTTTCTTTGTTTTACATGTTTTAACTCCCTGAGTCCCACGGAATTGGAGCGTAATATGTAGAATATGCATTCATCATTCATATTAATTCGTCATAGACAGAAAGTCGTAGTTGGCTTGACATAGACTGAGGTCCTACCGCGAACCACGTTAGACTTGTTGTCTCCCTTACTTACGTACGAATTTACATTAGCAACAGAGATGCAATACGTCGAACGTGGTTTCTATGGGTTGGGTCACGTAACTCTGGCAGCCACGTACTGACCTCGACCACACTCGCGAAGAGTTGGGAACAAAGCTAGGTGAATGCTGAGTGTTTCAAATTACGCCCCACGCTTTATGGCGTGAAAATACGCGTCTAGCTGGGAAAATACAAGTGATATGGACGCAGCAAAACATATTACGTTTAACTTTATAAGATGAAATAAAAACGTCCGTCCAGGCATAGAAAAAAAAAACATATAGTGCTCACTTCATACATCAGTTTTGGTACCAAAAAGACTATTATTTTCATAGTCGACATCTAGCATCGAGTAGCGGAATTATCAGTACTGCTACTTGACAATATATGTTGCACCGACCCAAAAGTCTAATGCTCAACAGTTTTCAGCTAATAATATAACTGGATTAGTCGGAACTCTATTTTCAACTCCTTCTGCTTTAATATTAGTTGTAAATTGTTGTTTAATACAATTTTCGCGAGTCGTGACTCACTGGAGTCATCGGATACCGGTATTTTTTGTATGGGAACGGAAACGGTATTTTTTCGTTCTTTGCTAATTACTTCATTTCTAATTGGGCAATCTAAAAATACGAAGTTGCAATCTAAAAACACAGCTGAGTCCTACATTTAGAGTATAAAATAATTCGAAAAATATGGTTATTTCTAAGTTTTTGCAAAAAACCGGTTCCGATCCACTGGACATCTAAAGTCAATTATTTTATTCGGTAGACTAAAATGACATTTCATAGTATGAAATGACACATGATGTTCATATTATAAAATGTCATTTTAGTGTACCGAATAAAAAAAATGATTTTAGTATCAAGTAGCGGTACTGGTAATTACGCTAATCGATGCTAGATGCCGACTACGAAAATAATAGTCTTTTTGGTACCAAAACTGATGTATGGAGTGAGTACTCTATTCTTACTATATTTCTGTATGGTCCAGGCGACCCAGTTACCTAACGCTGGAGTGACGAACTCCTGAAAACTCACGCTACAACGGTCCGAAACCGGGCCGGGGCGTCCGACACTTCAGTTTTCTATATAAAGCACTAGCGACCCGCCCCGGCTTCGCACGGGTTATAAAATATACATAAACCTTCCTCTTGAATCACTCTGTCTATTAAAAAAACCGCATCAAAATCCGTTGCGTAGTTTCAAAGATTTAAGACGGATTTTCTACGACGGCTGATCGGTGATCACGTGGTGCTTTCCATAGAAAACGAAGCGCCGGAAGCTCCGGCCCGGCCCCGGCCCGGTCCAGCGTGAGTCATCCTTTAAGCTTCCAACCCACTTAACAATAAAACATCAAGACAGTAACAATAACGAACGAAACACGGACTTTTTAATTAACATACTTTTCGCCAACTGAATATACTTTTGAAATACGGCAGCCATTTTTTGTTCCCATTGTAGACGCAATGTGTTCGCGACGTGTTACGGTTGCATGCGCGATTTATTTTAAACGCCTGAAATATGCGCATAAAGGGATCCGATTTGATTTCATTAATTCTGCATGTTTGTCAAGTTGTTTTGAATATGATTAGTTGTTTTTGCAAGGCAATTCGGTTGAATACGGTGTCCAAATACCTAGTAGTTTATGTGACTGTTACATAATGAAAGGCATTAAAATACGAGTGTGGGTTTAAGAAACGAACGAAGTGAATGTTTTAATAGGATCACACGATTACACCACTTTATTGTCAGTGTCTTAAAGGCGTATTGCTAGGACGTTGGCTTGTAAAAATGTTTGTGAACTAGACTGTATATGAATTGTGAAACCACCCAAATATGTTTTTTTAATCCTTGGCCATAATTTGAGAGATGAATGTATAGGTCTTATTCAGCAATTTTTATTATAGAACTAACCCCGAAATCGAAAAAAAAAGTTACTTTTCCAAAGAAACCATCAACATCCGATCTACCAAAATGTATGCAACAGCCAATTTTCTTGTCACTATGTCAGTCCTATACGGCTACCATCAGTTTGGCACTGACATAAACGCTATCGAGAACGTAATTTACTTTCTATCCTACATCTCGCTCGTACTCGCATATAAGTGTAAACGAGATGCATCTTAGAAAGTAAATTACGTTCTCGATAGCGTATATGTCAGTTTTGACACTGTCAGTGACTCATGGTACGGGCTCTATAAAGTGTCATTCAATAGAACTTGCTAACTATGTAAACAAACCGCCATACTAAAATTGACACTTCATGTCAATTTACTAGTAACTTTTGTTTACATAGTTAGCAAGTTCTATTGAATGACACTTTAGTAAAAGTTGCTCAGTGTGACCAGACCCCGTAGACAACATGCCAATCGCTAACGCTCCGTAGCGAACGAAACACAACTGTCACTGTCACACCAATATTTAAGAGTGATAGTCTGTGACAAAGCGATTCGATGGCAAATCGATAGCGATTGTCACCTTGGCTAGGCCGCCTGTTTATTCACAGCGCAAAATATGGCTAAGAATTGAAAAAATACAACCTGTATCCTACTCCAAAATCTCCCAACCACCTCCCAACTATGATAAGCAACTATCTCGCTTCTTCGTTTCTTAGGTATAACTATTGTTATAATGACGCAGTTCTAATATCTCAGCATTAATTTTTCGGAAGAAAAAAAAAATATTTTCACCCAACTATGAAATACCTCTGACGTGAAAAAGGAAAAAAACGTTAATAACCGCAGTGGGCCCTGTTAATAAAAGTATCACGGACACTTCGCAATTTAAATTTTTAAATTTCGAACTTGCAAAATGCACCAGTCACTTGCAGGTAAAGAAAATTCGACCGTATCAATTTTCCCGTAAAATTCAAATTCCCTTAAACGAAAGCAGATGAATGTTTGTGAGTCGTGAATTATGCATTGATATAGTATAAAGAACTGGATACCCAATCAGCCGCCAAAAATGGCCCCACAAAAGTGATGTCAAAACAGATCATGCATTACTTTTTCGTTTAGTCTTGTTTGAAACGCTCAAATGTGAAGTTGTCGACAATTACGAAATGTGCCGTTAAAATATGTAAAAATAACAATGATAAAACAAGGAAAAAGGATGGAATGTATTTCTTTCGGTTAGTTCTTTGGATAGCATTACATAATTTATGTAATCTGGTGGTAATTTTATGGTTTTGAATAAATTAATTTGTTAGTACCAAAGAAGGGATGTTAAGGAACAAAAATCTAATGAGTCGATGTGAGGTCAATATTTTTTTATATTTTTATATGGAATTCATAAGAAATAATATTATGTTTAAATTCAAGATTTCCAAGAAAACCTATGCGACGTGCAAAGTGGACTGCTATTTAATTATAGCAAGAGATAGGGGTGATGCAGTTTTAAACAAGGCAAAACGGCACTTGTGTGTTCGGCCCATTTCCCTGTTTCCGACATATACACCACCAATAAGGGCTTATATCGACTAACTGTAAATGCTAAACCTGTCGGAACACAGTGACAATCACAGGATTTTTTTTATAAAGTATAGGTAGACTTTATAAAAAAAATCCAATCAGTATCTAAATGTCCCCGTGCACCCGCGCTATGAGTAAATGTAGATCTTAAATACACAGTTATTTAATAAGTAGAATTTATTTCAAGGAAATTAGTATTTAAAAACGTATACTTACGAATTAAAAATTTAATTTGTTTGAATTTGAACCACGAATTAATTTTATTTGAGCTCCCGATTAAATTAAATTTGTTTTATTTATTACTTCAATTGGTTTTCCTGTACAGTAATACATATTAAAGTGTACCAAAGTGACTCCATTCGTTCATTATTCTCGTTTGACGTAAATACGTTACGTTTAGTGCCATCGGACTAAAAGTTTTAACAGTGTTGGTACTTATGTTTGCAAATTTGACACTTAATGCTTACGACATTAAGCTCTTTTCTGTACGAAACATTTATCTTGACTCAAAATTTACGTAAGCGTTTTTATCATCAATGCAAATGGTGCGAAACGTCATTGGGATCCACATTTCTTGACGTTTTTGTTCTGCTTTGTGTGTCTATTTCTTTTATATTAAGTCAGTGGAATTATGATATTGTTTTTTTTGTGCAAGATTTTGTGAATTTAGTTTATTATTTTGTGATTTCGACCACCTCAGTCAAATAGGCGTCTGTTATCATAAATATCTACAGCAATAAACTTGAACGGTTTACAAATAAAAGTTCAACTTACTACGAATATAAGTAATCTAATAATATGAGGTTTATAAATGTTACGTCAAAGACGGTTGTAAATACCTATTATTTACTATTTAAGACGAGTAAATAAGTAATTTAAATTATAATTTGTAAATCTACGGAGCGATGAAAACTTTTTTAGACTTATCGGGTTTCACCGCTTAGACGCCATATTTTCTCCTTTGATGTATCTCTTGGTCTATCAGTACCTACCTAGTAACTATAGTTGGTATATTTAATTTCTAACAGGTAGGTATTAGGCAGTAACCAGTTTAAAGGCGTTATTGCCAGATCACTGCCAGATTAAACAAACAGGCAGTAAAGCTGCCGGTTTTACGCTGCCCTAAATCGGTTCCGCGTTGTGCTCCCCAAATTGGTAATACGTTTACGTTCACGACCTATAAAATGAACCAACAACATCGTTAGAAACGAATTCTTGAATATAACGTAAACGAGGTTTCTTTAAATGCAGGGATGAGTAAGAATTGGGTTTAAAGATTTTTAGCACTGAATAAGATAAGTCCACGGGTACTTAGTTTCTTCAGCCATCTGAGCAGGACAGGGCCAGATAGCTTGAAAAAGCTCGTTATGACTGGCCGCATGACAAGGAAGCGTAGAGATGGACGTATGTCCACACGTTGGGCGGACAGAATAACGTCAGTGACAAACGCCACACTGCAGGCTAGCATGCACTGGGCCCAGGACAGAGCGGCCTGGAGAGCACTGGTGAAGAGTGCCCACAATCGTCACGTCCCTCAACCATGAGGTTTACGACAAGGAAGAAGAAAATAAGTAGGTAGGGAATATATTGGTATTTCACACTGAACGGATCAATGATAAGGTAGGTCAGGCATATAAGGCCCAGCTGGTTACAAGGCCCAGAAGCCAAAAATTACATTTCCAATAGTATAATTCGTTCGACACTTCACGCACACAAACAAGCAGTCGATACAACGAGCTGGCAACAGCGCTTGGATTCGTACGCGCCGCCATTTTGTCAGTACCGTCCAAACAGTGTTTGAGTGAGATTGCGGCTGCGCTTGATGTAAATTTTACTAAAAGAAAATTGCGTTTTCTCGAGGTTTTTGATTATGCACTGTGTTATTTTTCAATTTGGATGTAAACAGAGGTTACCTGGCTGTATGTAGAAAGGTAATTTTTTAGTTTCATGTCTATTTTTATGTTTAATAATCGTCATTATTCTAGAACCTTTACTTTAGCTAATAAGGCCCACTGTTAGAGTAGGTAACAAGGCCCGGGCCGGGCCTTATTAAACGTATGAGATGTAATGGCAGACTTAAATTTGAAGTGCGTCAATAGATATAGATGTCGTAACATAGCTAATTTGATAAGTGCCGAATAAAAATAAGTAAAATGTTACAGTTACGTATAAGTGACGAATATCGTTATGTTTATTAGAAATGAGCTTTTATATAAAGCCTTTAGTTCTAAAAGGCCCACAAAATTATGGTTAATTGAAAAATTATGAGCGGTTCTTTTTTATTTTTGTTAAATATTTATGTTACCAGTGCTGTAACAGATGAAGGTTTAATTTTATGTTAATTCTTACTATTTTAGAGGAAAATCGTTGATTTCTTATATGTTTAGTATAATAAGGCCCAAAGGCAAATAAAAAGACAAATTATAAATATCCTCATGTTATGAAGGTACCAAATATTGTTTCATGTGTAAGTGTGACGTTAAAAAGTTTAAAAACCTGTTATTTACGTTAACATGATCAATTCTTTGCGGGCTTTACTACCTACATAGTGTTTAATAAGGCCCAAAACAGTAGTTTTAAAAAACTTACACTAACCTCAAATACACTAATATTTTCACTGTTATTTTGATTTATGAAGAAATTTAAATAAACGTGTCGTCTATATCGTATGAGTTTTACTTGGTATCCTGATTATATCGACAGATATTTCGTTTTAAATAATGGTGGGCCTTATATACCTAATCTACCTTATTATAACTCCAAATAGGTTATAGACGTTCCAAAATTAAAGCTCTTAAATTGTACACATTGTACAGGTGCTCTTTAGTGGAACCTAGGCAAGCGGGCAATGAGCAGGTGTAATGAGTTCCCGTATAGGCAGATTGTCTACATATTGACATACAGCTGTATCTAATCGTGTGTCTCGCCCGACGATAAATGACATTTAGTCACATAAAATCCCGTAGTTTCCTAGCGTATTAAAATATTCATTCGTTTGCTTCCAAAAAACTGTAAATTTAATCAAATTCACTCACGGCCGTCGCAGCTGGTGGAAAATGTATTCTTTATGTAGATCTCGTTGCATAATTTATTCAAAAAGTATATTTATTATACAAATAAATGGGTGACAATGCTGCTGTTATACAGAGATAAGGTACCGTAAACCGGGGTGACTTTCAAATGCAGGGGCGACTTCGATATTTCAGTTTTTCAGCCGTTACATATTTTTATTTTGATTTTTTAGTAGTAGGTAAACAAGTATGTATAATAATCTAACTTGTTACACGAACAGTTCGAGAAAATAATGAATAATGATAATTTAGTAGCAGTTTTAAAACTATCAAAGTATCCCCAAAATTTCCTAAAGTCACCTCGTTTTACGGTAAAGCATTGGTTCCCCTATGTAAGCATTTATTATTAAACACTTGCAAATGCCATCGGAGGAATACAACAGCACAGATGTATATTTATGTAGTAGACCACTTAAACGCTCCTATTCCATGCGCTTCCATTCCCGATGCACGCGCGCTGTAAGTATCGGTCCTTTTTAGCCCGCCAACCGTTGGATC
Source organism: Cydia amplana (assembly GCF_948474715.1). Classification (NCBI taxonomy): domain Eukaryota; kingdom Metazoa; phylum Arthropoda; class Insecta; order Lepidoptera; family Tortricidae; genus Cydia; species Cydia amplana. Next base: position 2,528,860 of record NC_086077.1, read on the forward strand.
ACTTGCACAAACTTATTTTGCACTGAGTTTTAAAAAAGCAATTTAAGTTTGGCAGAGTATCGTATTGCATTCAATTTCCAATAACAAGTCAAAAGACAAGAAATTGACGGGTCTAATAGTTGCAATAACAACATTTGCATATTTTGTGGACACAAAACGTTTTCGGCATTATTTATTGGTGTATATCATTAAAATTAAAACACTCCGACGTTAAAATGTTTATAATAACTAACGTCCCTCGAAAAATCTGTTTACGCTGTTCATCTCAAATTGACGATCATATACAGGGTGCCCAGTAATTAGTGGATAACCTTCTAACCACCGACAGAGCACCTTAGGCTGGTCCAGAAAATGCACTTATAGGTCTAGTAAAAGTTTCGTGGTTTTCGAGATAATCGAACTTTTCTGTCTTTTTTAATGGCTAGCTCCATACTTCACTTTAATCACAATCTAGGCCATATCTTTGTCTGTAAAGATGTAATTAGCGTGTGTGATACCATTTTAGAATCAGTATTAGATAAACTATTTTTAAGAAAGTTGGCCATTCTGTTCTCCATACATTTTTTTTCACCACAAACGATCAAACTTATTGAAATTTTTTAAGAAAAAATTTATTGGAATTTTTTGTGTGGCTACCATAAAGCGACAACCATAGGTGGTAACGAAAGGTCCGATCGCTGTGTATCGCTCCAACCTATGGTTATCGCTGCCACGACATTGAGCGACTGCGACGGTGGCAGCGATAACCATAGGTTGGAGCGAGACACAGCGATCGGAGCTTTCATTCTCACCTATGGTTGTCGCTTTTTGGTGGCCACACAAAAAATTCCAATAAATTTTTTCTTAAAAAATTTCAATAAGTTTGATCGTTTGTGGTGAAAAAAAAATGTATGGAGAACAGAATGGCCAACTTTCTTAAAAATAGTTTATCTAATACTGATTCTAAAATGGTATCACACACGCTAATTACATCTTTACAGACAAAGATATGGCCTAGATTGTGATTAAAGTGAAGTATGGAGCTAGCCATTAAAAAAGACAGAAAAGTTCGATTATCTCGAAAACCACGAAACTTTTACTAGACCTATAAGTGCATTTTCTGGACCAGCCTAAGGTGCTCTATCGGTGGTTAGAAGGTTATCCACTAATTACAGGGCACCCTGTATAGGTACTTAGTATATTAGAATAGAATATTTTTTTATTGTATAATTGTGTACGTGTACGTACGTACTACTACATACAAAGGTGGTTTTTTAACATACTTAATAAGTTTCAACAGTTGCCTGCTAGAGCAGAGCAGACACAGTATTATACGTGTTTTGGTGAAAAAGTGTATAGCCTACATAGGCTACAATAATTTGTTTTTTTTTTGGCCTTTTGCCTTTTAAATATAATAAAAAAAAAAGCGGCCAAGTGCGAGTCGGACTCGCCCATGAAGGGTTCCGTATTTAGGCGATTTATGACGTATAAAAAAAAACTACTTACTAGATCTCGTTCAAACCAATTTTCGGTGGAAGTTTACATGGTAATGGACATCATATATTCTTTTTAGTTTTATCATTCTCTTATTTTAGAAGTTACAGGGGGGGGGACACACATTTTACCACTTTGGAAGTGTCTCTCGCGCAAACTATTCAGTTTAGAAAAAAATGATATTAGAAACCTCAATATCATTTTTGAAGACCTATCCACAGATACCCCACACGTATGGGTTTGATGAAAAAAAAATTTTTGAGTTTCAGTTCGAAGTATGGGGAACCCCAAAAATTTATTGTTTTATTTCTATTTTTGTGTGAAAATCTTAATGCGGTTCACAGAATACATCTACTTACCAAGTTTGAACAGTATAGTTCTTATAGTTTCGGAGAAAAGTGGCTGTGACATACGGACGGACAGACAGACGGACAGACGGACAGACAGACAGACAGACATGACGAATCTATAAGGGTACCGTTTTTTGCCATTTGGCTACGGAACCCTAAAAACATACTCTGACACATTTTTACATTCTCTTCGCACGCCGTGCGACGTCTAGGTATGCAAACATGTCTGTGACAACTACGCACCCCTCTAAGTTATGAGCGCTGTACGTGATCCTAATTTGGTGGCAGAATTTAGATTGCACCGCGCGGCCAAACTTTCGTGTAGCATGGTGTCGTTGTCTCACTTGCCAAATTACTTTGCAGTGTAGGCGGTTTCAGGGGGGCGAATTCTGATTGCAATAACAAGTTATGAATTTGATCTGGATTTGTTATGGATGTGATCCGTCAGTGTCAAAAATGAATGACATTTCTGGTTGTTGATGACAGATTATACTTATGAATTATCCATAACGAATCCAGATCAGCCGGCCTAGCCAAGGTTACAATCGCTATCGCTTCGACAACGAAACGCTTTGTGTCTCTCTATAACTCTTCCATATTAGTGTGACAGTGACAGTTGCGTTTCGATCGTTACGGAGCGTTAGCGATTGGCAGGTTGGCTACGCGGCCAGGCCCCGTAGACAACATGCCAATCGCTAATGCTCCGTAGCGAACGAACGCAACTGTCACTGTCACACTGTCACACTAATATGGAAGAGTGATAGAGAGACACAAAGCGATTCGATGGCGAAGCGATAGCGATGTCACCTTGGCAAGGCCGCCTGTTCCACATTTGACATTAGTGTACCTACTGCATAATAAATAATCAATATTATACTAGAAACAACATTAATGAGCAAAAAACAAAATAATTAATCACGAATCGTCATCTGGTGATGGTGGTGGAGTAGATATTGGTATATAATAATATAGCCGAGTCAGACGACGCAACGGAGTCACGCTGTTATATCGTCGCCCAAATCTAATAATTTAATTTGTTTTTTGTTTTTCTTGTTTTGTAGTTTCACAGTGCATTGGTTTTACTGTAATGCTGTATCACTTATTTGAGTCATAAATAAATAAATAAATAGCGTCACATTCTACACTAAAGCAATATTCTTATATTATATACCCTGTATATACCATCACGGCTCACGATGTACCAGACTATGCGATAAAAAGACACCCCACTTTCACCCCATTTGGCTGGAGAGTGCAACCTCAAATAACGTCTGCGTAGGGACGCATAATGTTTTATTATACTTAGTCATTTTATAACCGTGGAAAAAAGCAATCTTACTTATTTACAGGACCGGGAAAGTAAAACGGATCGTACATACAAGGAAAAACAGGAATAATAAATATATAATTCGGATAAAATCAAAATGAGAGAGGGAAATCGGAATTTTTTATGATTTATTTTGAATTAATATCATACTGCAAATGAAAATACTCAAATATTACTTTAACAGGATAAGGTTGTTTTGGCAATTCAAAGAAACATTTCCAAGTGTATACTAATAATGTTTTCTTTTTCATCTCGAGTAATAAAACGTATCGTACCATTGTGTTAGATATAGAACCCACTATGATGGGTATACACGGTCTCCTTAACAGGAGCAATAAATTTAACTGTATTAGTCTGCAACCCTCAAACTGACCAACATTTGTTCAGCAACTTTAAAAAATAGCTTATGTTTTGATTTTTATTACACTTTAAAGTTTATTAAATTTTGTTATGTTTAAAGCGTGACAAGCAACGTCAAACTCACTGATGTCAGCGTACATTGAAGTCAATATTTATTTTGTATGAAAAAGAGGAAGTCTAAAGGATTCATAATTTTTAAAAGTTGTTTAACAGAAGTTTTATAGTTTGAGGAGTATAATCGAACGAGCGAGCGAAGCGAAGCGAAGTTCTTACATTCAACTTTGAACACGCGGCTGGCTAGCGGCACGTCCCGGCATTTCGATGTTTTTAAGCTGAACTGTCAGAAGATAGTTTGATACACAATAACTTAAGTAAATTTGTTCTAATTTAAATGAAATTGGGTAAACGTGTAGCCGAGGGCATTATATTTTAGTCATTAAATTATGAGCAGGCTCGATCAAGAGGTTATTGAGCTAGAAGAGCTTAGAAGGCCAAAAAGCTGTTTGTGAGGTGTCTTGCTATTCTGGTTATTTTATTTGCAAGAAAGTATGGTTGAGTTTGGTATCAAATGAAAGTGCTCGGCTTACACTTTTATTATATTTACCATTTTGAAATAATAAGCAAGATAAAAATAAAATAAAATAAACATAATATAGGTATTTGACATTTGACAGGAAATATTTTGGTTATACCGCACCGCACGCGCCGTTAAGTGGGTTAGGTTAGGTTTGAACTGCGCTCTCCCTACTAGAAAGTGGGTGGTTTTACCTCCTTTTCTACATAGTGCACCATCGATGTACAATAATTTTTCACCGGTCCCCATAGAAGTCGGTTTTTTTTTCTCTTAAAAAATATTTCCTACTATAGCTGGTCAACCAAATCTTGTCAGTAAAAAAAGGCGCGAAATTCAAATTTTCTATGGGACGATATCCCTTCGCGCCTACATTTTTCAAATTTGCCGCCTTTTTCTACTGACAAGATCTGGTTGACCAAGTATACGTATTTTATGTCGCACTATACGAGTAAGTAGGTGCGACAAAGTCAATCGCTCTAAGTAGGTATATAATTTTTGGCAAACCGCGAGTTCTCAGTTCGGGGCGAACTACTAGTATATGTTTAAATTATTTGCTCGTGTTACAGGCAACACCCTGTATATCTCCACTTATTTTAAGTGTAGGTCCAGAATCGTTTCTTGTGTATAACTGACTAACTATAGTTTGTGCCATCCACGAAGACACGCCCCATTCTTCTTCCTATAATCGCTTATAGTACCTACAAGTACGCAACCTGTTAGCGGTGTCGTGATTTATTTGTCTATACACTTAATTCGCTATGTGGTGTATTGGTGCAATGTTTATATTTTAATTTAGGAAGATGTAACAGCATTCCAAAATTATATTCAAACATGTAAATGTAAGTATGTGTGTTAACGTGTTAAGTATAGGTACATAAGATATGCCGCAAGGAGTTTCATATCTCGAGACATTTAATAAGCTAAAGGGGCCCACACATTGACATAGATATCTAGGGACTGGCTTTACGGGCAATAATAATGAGGCATGACAGGGGCCAGTACAGCGGTGTGAAATCGCTACAACGCGATTGGTTGATGAGTTCGCATCACGCGCGCGATTGGTTGACGAGTTCGCATTACGCGCGCTATTGGTCGCAACTAGTCGCGTTAGACTGCATGATTGGCTGGAATTCATGGGTAGCACCGCTGAACTAGTACGATGTTTAGTGCCCCATTAGCCCGTCCTTAGATATTATACGTCAATGGGCCCACAAATTACCAGTTCGCCGGACGATATCAGCCTGTCAGTTGTTCAGCCGGCCTAGCCAAGCTGACAATCGCTAACGCTTCGAAAACGAAACGCTTTGTGACTCTCTATCACTCGTCCATATTAGTGCGATAGTGACAGTTGCGTTTCGATCGCTACGGAGCGTAAGCGATTGGCACGTTGGCTACGCGGCCAGAACTGTCACCTTTTGCGTTTAATGGCTCCTTTACACGATGGGCCAGCGCCGGCCACTCTAAGGGACGCATTTATGCAAGTGATATTGCTATCTCATTCTACCGCATGGCTGCGTCCCTTGGAGTGGCCGGCGCTGGCCCATCATGTAGAGGAGCCATAACATCAGGACGATATCGTCCGACGACTGGTAATCTGTGGGCCCTTTAAATCTTGATTGAAAATTCGGTTATATTTCCCTAAACGGGTTAGGTAAGTAAATCACTTACAACATTAAATTTAGTAAGATATAATATGGCATTAAATCCCGCAGCCATCGGCCGACACCCTCAGAGTCACGACCACCCAAAACTTACAATTAGGCGTACACTCGCCCACACTGTTAACCCATCGGTAAACCTTATTACAAAAGGCATAAGGTCCATCGGTGGACAATTAAGGGTGTTGCTGTTTGTACACTCGGAATGGATCTATCCATCTCTGCAAACTTAGGAGCGAAAACATTACAGATGCTTACTTAGTATGGATATAGATACTCTGGAAGAGCCAGAGTTAGTATGATAATAGTTTATGTGATTGCGACATGACGAAAGGCATTAAAATACGAGTGTGGGTTTATGAAACGATCTGAAAGCAGTTACTGATGAAGATCTAAATCGTCCCACCATCTTTGTCTGGGCCTGCCACGTCCGCGCTTCTCTTGCGCCACTTGGTGGCTATACTAGCCCACCTCTGGATGCAGCGGCAGACGTGACCCGCCCAGTCCTTCAGCCTGGCGGTCTTCTCCCCCACATCAGCTATGTATGTTTTGGAGCGCAATGTGGTGTTTTGGATACGATCCGTCCTTGTGACACCTAGAATGCTACGCTCCATTGCTCGCTGGCAAACCTTCAATTTCGAGTTCTAACTCTCGGTGAGTGACCATGTTTGGGCACCGTAGGTTAGGACAGGCAGAATACACATGTCAACGAGTTTACGCTTTAGTGAAAGGCCGCCCTTCATTAGCTCTTTGAAACGTGCCGGGGTTTGAACCCGCGACCTTTGGATTGAAAGTCGCACGCTCTTACCGTTAGGCCACCAGCGTTTATTACTTTGTTGATAAGTTAATTACTTTCTTACAACGTCATTTCATAGTCGACAAATTTCTTTAGAAGTCACGTTGTTTCATTAATAACTTTTCTAGCGTTTTCATAGAGAAAATGTCAGGTAGGTAGGTATACTAGTGGACATTTTTAACCCTAGATTTATGCAAGTTATGTACTAAGGTTGCTGCCATACGACTGCCCCGACAAACTATGTGTAGGCTGGGTAGATCCAGCCCATATAGCGACTTTATATCCGCGTGGCAACTCTGGCAACATTTTGATTGCGGTGGCCGCGGTCTGCTCGCGCCGTAACTCCCCGGATAACGCGGGATTAACCGTTTTCTTAATGTAATCACCAGCTGAGAGCAGTTTGAAGAGGCGAATCTAACACATGAATAGTTGAATGAGGTTACACAGGTGAAATAATTTTAAAACTAAGTACCTACCTATTTAAGAAAATATTGCAACTATCTTGGTCTAATTCTACCTATCTTAAATACCTTTAAGCGAGCAATTATTGTATATATATTTATTTATGTATTATATTTCGGGGATCTAGGAAACGGCTCTAATGATTTCTATGAAATTTGCTTTATGGAGGTTTTAGAGGGCAAAAAATCGATCTAGCTAGGTCTTATCGCATTGTCTAGTTTTTACATGTTTCCCGAGCAAAGCTGTCGTAGATAGGTATACACTTTGAAAATGACCCAATAAAATCAAAATCAAGAATCTTACACCCAAATAGTAAGAAACTAAGCCCATCGCCCATTCATCTCCCCCGAGTGGCCTGGAAGTGTTCAAGGGTGTTCGTCACAAGAAGTGGGATTTATGTCTCGACCCGGCGATAAAACAACGCCCAGCGTGACGCCGTGTTCGGGCGCGGTTAGTGACAGCCCTAGCCAATATACTAAATTCTGTAAAAGTTTCGCTTACGTCAGTGCACTGACAGTGCCATAGAGAAAAAAATACATAGAGTGCTCACTCCATACATCAGTTTTAGTACCAAAAAGACTATTAGCATCTAGCATCGAGTAGCGGAACTATCAGTACATGCTACTTGACAATAGATGTAGCACCAACCGGAAAGTCTTATGCTGTTGAGATAAGACTTTCCGGTCGGTGCTACATCTATTGTCAAGTAGCAGTACTGATAGCTCCGCTACTCGATGCTAGATGTAGACACTGAATTTAATAGTCTGAACTGATGTATGGAGTGAGCACTCTTGTCTTACTATATTTCTCTATGACATTGCTGAAACTTATACCCCCGCCACACTATGTTCCTCGCGCTGCCGCGATGTTGCACTCTCTGACCACACATTGCTCTACTCGTGCATTTATAGTCTGTGCGGAAAGAGAAAAGTCGTAGAATGTATGGGTTCCCATACATGTGATTTTATATACCTACTAAATTACATCAGCGTCACACTAAAACTGCCAAAACTTATGTGATTTTAATAGAGTAGTACGGCTACCATCAGTTTGTCACTGACATAAACGCCGTCGAGAACGTAATTTACTTTCTATACATCTCGCTCGTACTCGCATATTAGTACAAACGAGATGTATAGAAAGTAAATTACGTTTTAGATAGCGTAAATGTCAGTTTTGACACTGTCAGTGACTCATGGTACGCGCTTAGAACTGATAGCTACTGGGGTGGACTGTATTATGGAGATGATGGAAACTCGTAGATTGATATGATTATGTATTTAAATAAATAAAACCAAACACAAAGGATGATGTTAGTAACACGGTGACAGGCAGACTGACCTGACAAGGGTTCGAAATAGAAAATACAAATTAAAAGGTATAAAAGAGGTCGCACGCCAGCCAGTCGCCAACAGGTTCATTGACGTTCAGTTGTAAAAAAACAAACTAACGCGTGATTTCACAGCGCCAGTAGATTGACTATTACTGTCCTAGTAAACAGCAAGTACAGTGGGCCAAGAAAGTGGTCTACTAGTTTTCACAAAAGTTTTCCTTCAAAACATTCATGTCAAATCAACCTTGTTGTCTCATGACGTTCAAACGAACCTCAACCGTAGGTTGGTAGACCACATTTTCGGCCGACTGTACCTACAGACAACAATCAGCCTTAAATTTTCTAGAAACCACCGCGCCGCGAAAATGGAACACCCAAACACAATCACATTAATAATTTAAGGATTATGGTTCCCAGAAATCTAATCATAACAGTAACGTGATACCTCCCTCCTTATCGTAACCTCGATTGTATAGTGAATTAGCATAGTAGCTCGACTGAAAAACGGTATAAGTTTCATATAAGTTGTATGGAACTTGTACCTTTTGTCACTAGCGGGTGCTAATACATAATTATTTCAGAGCAAAGTCAGTACGGCGCGTCGAGACAATAACTTGTAATTTGAATTAATTTTATTGTCCCTCGTGATCAGAGATGGAATATATTATAGCCGAAACTCTCAGTACATTTTTGTCTTCGAAAACGGATGTACTACCGTATTACTTAAAATTTACTGTTTAGTAAATTTTACAGATGTAGTGAAGAATTATTTTCCTTCGTATTTTCACGGAAACTTACGAACGTGTCTTGCTAATTCAGTCAGTATCGGTACCGTAAAATGGGGTGAGTAGGTGCAAAACTGACATTCAAACCTCGATAACATTTTATTTTTACATAATATGCAAACTGAATGGTGTATATAATAAGTGTTCCGGAAATTTGTATTTTCGTTTTTATTTTATTTTGGGTAGTTCCATTTCATAACTTTGACGATAAACAGGAAAACCCACCTCACCCCGTAGTCCCTCGTATTTGGGGTGAGTTGGGATTTCATACAAAGGTGATTTTGGAATATTGTTGGATCGATTTTTTTTATTATATAGTAAGTAAGTATTACTATAGCTCCAATTTAAATTGGAATGCATTGTTTTTATGGCAGTAGCCTTAAAAAACCATCTCACCCCCCTTTCAAACCTTCTCTCCCCATTCATAACCCAACTGTCCCCGCGAACCCTACTCACCCCATTTTACGGTACAAAGGATACATTGACTTAACTGATTGACTAAACTAGCATGACAAATACGAAGGTTTCCGAGAAAATAGGATGAAAAACAATTATGCACTACATCTGTAGTTAAGTATGAGCTTACTAAGTTCATAAAACTATACTTTAAGTGTGAAAATGTTTTCTAAAAGTAAACTCACTGGCTTATTTCGTAACGTCACAATCTTTGTGTTTTATTAAATTACGGAGTTATCACGTATCAGGTCCCGAAAATAACTCAGACTTCTACTAATAAATAACGTTCTTGGAGGTTTGGAATTGCAGACTTACATTTTTACGTAAAATAATATTTTTAGCCTATTTCCAAATGGCAATCTGTCTACCAAATTGTTTTTTATTATTTAGTTATGTATGTTTTACGTAAGTATTTTAAAAGTTTTCATTGGAAATTTTCCCTTTTGAAGCTACGCACTGAAAAAAAACAATAGTTAGCCGAACTCGTTAAATAATTCAAATAATATAACTAAACTTACGAGTTACTAATAAAGAAATAAATTGTTAATATCCTAAAACGTTACACTCGGGATCAAAAATTGTTTAACCCTCGCCTCGTGCCTTGAAACCCTCTCAACGCTCAAGACTCCACTTTTGAACTACTCGCGCGCTTTCACTTGCTTGGTTATCAATACATATTAGCACGAGGGATTAAACAACAACTTTGCTCCCTTGTAAAACAAATAACTATTGTTATTGTTATGCAAGCATATCTTTCAGTGTTTAACTATTAGTAGTTGTGACTAATGACATTGTTTGTTTACACTACACCGGTACAGTCGCCATCAGATCAACACTCGAACACTTGACTCTAGGTTAAACACAAAATACAATCACACAAAATGGAATCACCACCAAATATTATTCATACTTATTATGCACTAAACACTGTCAATGGTAGGTATGTCCTCTTTTGTTCCGTTCATGTTCATAAATATCCGTATTGTTCATAAATAGCCGACTTATGGGTGCGCCAAAACTTAGTACTTAGATACGACTGGGATTTGTAAGGTGTCATCAGGCTCAGGTCCCGCTTAGAAAAGTGATCATTTATTTCTGTTCTTGTGCTAATCCAGTTTTTCATGTAGCAGTATTAGAAATAATTTGGGCAATTCCGAAATAACACTTCGATGATTGTTTATGTTTGACGGGCCTATTTAATGGCCTGTTTAATGGGCCTATGCCTTCATTTGATATGGCCATTTAAAGTTTTAAAAAGTTTGGAGCTCGTTAAATAATGGAATTTGTATGCAACATTGCAGTCCCGAAATCGAGACTGCAATGTTTTAACTTTTTAATTTTTTGAATGACCATAAACTACGCACTTCGCGACCTATTTTTTAACCGGCAACGTCGACTTTGCCGTCCATTTTTGAGAAAAGATACATAGTACCTATATAGGTTATTAGCTAATATTCATAACCCTAAAGATACATAGTAAGTAAGTAGTTAAGTACCTTTATCCCTCAAAGTTATCACTCACCTAAAGTACCTAACGGCAAAGTTCTCGGCTCATCGTGTGAAATCAGAAAGTTTGCCCTCCATCTAATCCATCTAGTTTGCTGCTAACTTTGGCCACATGCAAAGTTATTGCTAGTTATCTATTACTTTGCCCTTCGGTTTCCAAACAACACTATGTGCGCTTTTGCTAGTATTATAGAAATAAATTAAAAAAATGGCCAACAGCATGTCGGGCCATGCTCAGTGTCGGCGTGTAGGGTTCCGTAGTTACCATTCTGTCATAATAGGCTAAACGGGGCTATTATTTTCGCAGCGCTTTGTACGAATTTTTACTAAGAAGATAAGATTTTTTGTAATAACTCAATTAAGTGATCATGTTCGCTAAAGTTTTCTTTTAATGTCTTTCTTAAGCTCTGTTTCTACGATTTTATTCATATTTTTGGACCAATGGTTCAAAATTTTGTTTTTTCTTTCGGAGCAATTAATTCGAAAATATTCACTTTATCAAAAAACGTTTGTTGAAGACCCCTATTCGTTGAAAGACCTATCCAACGATACCCCAGACTGTAGGGTTAAAGCGAAAAAAAATGACACCCCCCACCATATGTGTAGGGGAGGTACCCTAAAAAAAATATTTTCTAGATTTTATTGTACGACTTTTTCAGATTTATTCATTTACACATGATACACATCCATGCCAAATTGCAGCTTTCTAGCACTAACGATCTCAGAGCAAAGCCTTGGACAGACAGACGGACATGGCGAAACTATAAGGGTTCCTAGTTGACTACGGAACCCCAAAAAGGGTACTTACCACACGCAGTTAGGAAGGTATCACACTTTCACGGCGGGCGGTATTCTATTGCGCACCGACAAAGTTACCAGTTCGGCGTGTGAAATCAGAAAGTTGGCCCTCCATCTGTTTCTATCTAGTTTGGTGTTGACGCCCCGCCACATGCACAGCTATGTCTAGTTATCTAAGGTCAGTTGGGGTAAATAAAAGACACGGGGAAATTAAGACTAAGTTTTTAACACTCAAAAACTTATTATATTAATTTTCATTCCTATTCCATTTAAAAATAAGTCTTCTTTATGGAGATTATTTAACATTTGAATGTTAAAAACTTAGTCTTATTACTTTTACCCGTGTCTTAAATTATGTTTACCCCACCTGACCCTGCTATCACTTTACTTCAAAGACAAGTGTCTACACTTGTTCAGCTTAACTAGTATTAAAGAAAATAATTAAATATTATACCTATTGTTCCTGGCAGGGTCGCCATGTGAGGTGGCACGTAAATGAGAACTCGTTCGTACTGAATATAGGTTTATTCTGTCTTAAATAACAAGTACAAACCATTATACAGGGTGCTTCCTGTAACAGGAGCAATAAATTAAACTGTAGGCTGTACTCCTCAAACTGACCAACATTTGTTCAGCATTTGAAAATAACTCATGTTTTGATTTTTATTACACTTTTAAGTTTATTCTAAGACGCAATGTATTGCAAATTTTGTTATATTTAAAGCGTGACAAGCAACGTCAAACACACTGATGTCAGCGTACATTGAAAGCAATATTTATTTTGTATGAAAAAGAGGAAGTCTAAAGGATTCATAATTTTCAAAAGTTGCTGAACAAATGTTGGTCAGTTTTTAGTTTAATTTATTGCTCCTGTTACAGGAAGCACCCTGTATGCTAATCTATGCACGTGTGTGGGTAAGGCGTAGTACAAGCACTACAATTTATTATACAGGTACCTAGATGGTACCATCACAAGCCATTTAGGAAGGTATCAGAGTTATCAGACTCTTATAACGGATTCCTTGACACGTCACGACAAAGTTGTCGACTCGGAGTGTGAAATGAAAGTTTGCCCTCTATCAATTCCATCTGTTTCCATCAATTTTGCTTCTAACTTCGGCCACATGCAAAGTTTTAGGAATCTATAACACTAAGTATATACGTTTGTCCTAAAAAAAGTACTGATAAAGTGTTCATGGTCACGAAGCTGCCTTTTCTAATTATTTTTTTATTATAGATATGGCGCCATCGCATACAGTATGTAACTGAACGAAAAAAAAATTGACTCTCCCATAGGAAATTTCAACATCAGACCAGCAAAATGTATGAAACGTCCTTTTTTTCCGCGTTTTCGGGGTTGGTCCCGTAGTAAAAGTTGCTCAGTATGACCTAAGCATTAACGGGTTTGAGTAATTGCTTTTCTTTCAGTTACATAGTGTATAATTAAGCCCATCCACACCTTTATTAGGTATGACGTTATTTCTTGACATGCATGAAATCAGAAAGTTGGCCCTCCAACTGTTTCCATCTAGTTTGATTCTAACTTCGGCCACGGGGATTGTTGGAATATTCGCGGCGCACGTACACCATAGTTGCTGTAATAACTCTACTATTAGCAGTTTCTGAGTGCTGAAATATGCAGCCGTCGTGTAGAGCCACAGACAAGACATCCTCCAGACTGAGCATAGTAGCGCTACCCCGTCTGCCACAAATATATGGTAGTTTTACTCCATTTTCGAGTCAAAGTGTCTTTGTGTGACGTCCGTGTCTTTGAACGGACCAATCACGGCACGGAACTTGCTCACCTCGTCCCCCGCACCCCAGTATTTTTGGCAGCATCGGTTTCATGAAATAATTGCTCTAAACTCCGTCTAGAGGATTCCTAGTCTATGTGTAGAGCTTTCATTATTAAGGATGACTCACGCTAGACCGGGCCGGGACCGGGACGGAGCTATAACGCTTCGTTTTCTACGGAAAGCACCACGTGATCACCGATCAGCCGTCATAGAAAATTACATGTCGGACGCCACGGCCCGGGCTCGGCCCGTCTAGCGTGAATCATCCTTTAACCTTTTCGACGCCGTGTCAAACATAAAAGCTGTCTCTCAGACGCCACGTCATCGAAGTGTCAAAACTGAAATTGAACTTTATGCATATGCACCTAGGTCTATGTTGCTCTGTGGTCTATGACCGATTAATACGTCTTTGGCGTTGGACCTGCGGTGCATATATATCGGTCATTGGCGTCCAAAAGGTTAAAGTGTTCGGCAAAATTCCTCGATTATTGTGGTATAGCAAGTTGTTAATTTTTTGATTTTTAGCCAGTGCGCGGTGGATAAAGGCGTAGGTAAGTACAGTCAGCTGCAGAGAAAAAGTTCCACCCCTGCATACAAACTTCTATTCAGGGGTGGTACCTTTTCTCTGCAGCTGACTGTACATGTATAATTTTATTAACTCTCGTGTCATGTAGATACGGGTAACGCACGTAATTAAAAACTGAAACAAAAGCTTTACTTTATTTATATTTAATATATGTCCGTGATAAAAAGTGCACAAAGGAGTAGGAATGAAACTTGACGGAGATTTCCGAAAAACACGTAAGTAAATATTCGTAATTCGTAAATCATATTACATTCACTGACGTTCAGTTAAAACGCTTCACACGCCTTTTTAAAGGGAACGCTATTCAATTCAGTCAGGTTTGTTTTATCCTTTTAAGTAATAGAATAAATGCTTTCACACTAAATAGACAAAGACTAACACTGATTTTAACTGTCACGATTTTTACACATTATTAATCCATCAATTCATTTTTCAAGATCTCATCCACGGGGAATCCGGTCATTCGTTTACGCTTACATTTAGTAAGCGTAAACGAATATCGACAGTCGATAAATCGAATATCGTTAGTGTTGTGTGTCGACAGAGTAACATCCCTATAGATAGAGGTAGTTCGAAAAACTCGCGCGGTTAGAAGCTGTTGATGCCAACTTTAGCCAGTCTTCTTCGAGACCACGGGGACAACGCCGTCCTCGAAACGTCGGAGGTAAATCTTAAAACTTAGATACGCGATTAAGTCCCGTTGTACAATTTAATAATAAACAAAGACTAAATCATAAAAGGAATATCAAAGCGTTCCGCTAGGATAACCAGCTATATTAAATTTTCTGGACAAAAAGCTTATTGTGCTAAATATTTCCAAGACTATTGAAAAATGCAGAGATCATTTACAAGTCGGGCAATGCAGAGTAACGAGCAGATTGAGTTGCAGGAAGGGCGTGTGGAGGTTGGCTTTTGGATTTAATAGGACCTTTCTGACGGCGGACTTCCTGTCCCTAGGGGAACGCTTCCCGACTGCACGAAATATGCTCAGCTAGTGATGGTTAGACTCGAGTCTTCGAGTCTATGAAAATAGAAAACACGACTTAATTTTATGAGTCTGTGTTGGACTTTTTTCGTCTCTGGCGGCCTAGCCAAGCTGACAATCGCTTGCGCTTCGCCATTGAATCGCTTTCTGTATCTATACCTATCACTCTTCCATATTAGTGCGACAGTGACAGTTGCGTTTCGATCGCTAAAGAGCGTAAGCGATTGGAACGTTGGCTACGCGGCCTAGCGTGATAGAATGACACAAAGCGTTTCGTTGTCGAAGCGATAGCGATTGTCAGCTTGGCTAGGCCGGCCGATCCTTTTGGATTTCGAAAACCAAATTCAAAAGGATCAGAAACGTTGAAGGTAAAGTAAAGAAATTCATCGCTATTGAAAAACTTTAATATACCTATTAAATTTATTTAGGCAAGTGAAAAAAAGTTTTTTTTTAATTTGTACGATTAATATGAAATGAGTTTTTTGTAAAATTGGATTATTGTACTGGTACACCTGAGACACCTAGATAAAGGTTTCGATTAAAGGGTCGACCGGTCACGCCTTCGCCAGACAAAGAATGAAGGACTTTGGAGCAGGATATCTGGAACCAAATGACTTTAAAACGCTACCCATGAGCTCCGTCATCCGACACATGGATATGGTGGGAAAAGCTCTTGAGTAGTTGACGGATCTTCTCTAGGGGGTAATTGCACAAAAGATCCCTATGGGTCGAAGTGTATCCGCAAGGACCCCGAAAACAATAAGATAAGATAAGGGTCGACCGGGCCGTGTCCGGGCCGGAGCTTCCAGCTCTTACGTTTCTCTGACAGATGACAGATGATCACATGATGCTTTCCATAGAAAACGAAGCTTTAGAAGCTCCGACCCGGACACGACCCGCTCTAACGTGAGTCATCCTTAAGTATGTTATATTTTAATGCGTGGTCCTATAGAACCGAGTCATAAAGTTTCTGAAAACTCGAGTCCCAACACTATTCCCGCCGTGTTTACAGTCCGGAATTTAAAACGACAATTAATATTCTAAGATACGCAAACGCTTTGAGAACCAATCAGCTGGGTGATTGGGATTTAGAAATTCAAAGTGGAACGTGATTTTTCGAACAGGAAAAGTGCAATTAGAAATATTAAAATGTTTTATAGCGCTTTAACCGCCTTCCGAGATTTTTCGCGCGAACGGTTGAGTGGACAAAATGTTTAGTCGAAGGAAAATATGATGACGTTTATTTAAAACGTAGATAATTGCCTTTTTGCATTGAAAGCCCTAAGAAAATAGAACGATACCATGTTACCTAGGTATGTAGGTACCTACGTTTAGTGCTTACTCTCGGTCCTGCGC
Source organism: Cydia amplana (assembly GCF_948474715.1). Taxonomy (NCBI): domain Eukaryota; kingdom Metazoa; phylum Arthropoda; class Insecta; order Lepidoptera; family Tortricidae; genus Cydia; species Cydia amplana. The sequence goes on from NC_086077.1 coordinate 2,545,461, forward strand.
GATTCGGACATCGTTAGCGGCTATTCATATAATGTAGACAATTTGAATTGCAGTGTCGTGACATTTTAGCTTTAGGCCGGGGGCCCGTTTCTCATAAGCTTGTAACTTGTAATACAAGCGGATGTCACTTTTTGACAGCTTATGTTAGAAAGGGGCTTCCACTTGTATTACAAAAGTTACAGGCTTTTGAGAAACGGGCCCCAGACCGTCAACATCTCATCAACAGACGTGTCGAGTTTTGCTTTTTTGGTGGTGGCTTGTTATATTTATGTGCGTATTTCGCGGTAAGCGAGTGTTAACATAGATTCCATGAAAACAATACGCAAAATTAAATTGTACCTATAACAGGTTAGCTCGTTTTATCAAGGAAATTGAATATAGACGCCGCAACAGTAGGTAATGCAGATGCATTTGACATCCGAACGTCACGTCACCTTTAAGAAACTTGGTTATGTGACATTTCTGTGAGAATGTGATATTATTATGTGACATTCCACGGAAAAGGTAGGTACCTTATAGCGGTTAGCGCCGCTATTGTTAACGACGTTCCAATATTATTTCGGTGCTACGCTACGTAAGCGCGAACCGTTTAAGGAACCTTTACCAATGGAACGACACATATAGCCTCCACACTGAAAAAGCGAAATACAAAATGGTGACATGAAATATGTATTTTCCACAGCTTACCCAGCTATTATTAAATTCAATAAGTATGCCGTGGACCGCGTTTCCCGTGTTTATAATCAAAGGCACGTTAACGAGGTTCTGAGTATGGTATCGTAGAGTTCGCTAGGAATTTCTCTGATGTTACGTTACCTAAAGCTTAGGTATTCAAATTCAAATTGAACGAAAATAATTCTACATAACCTCATATTTGCTTTGAGAATGTAGTTAGAATTCCTTTTTAGCCAACTACGGTGAAGCCAACAGGCAGTCTTCCTATATGTAAATATATGTCTCGAAGTGAAAGGTCCCACTTTGTCGCTTGCCATAAGGACGAGATTTACTCGTATCTTTATACGAATAACCTGTCGAAGCGTCCTTATGACAAGCGGCAAAGTGGAACTTTTTGTTTGGAAACGACACATTTGTGTGTGGGACGTTGAGGGCAGGGTATGTATCCCGTGCTGTTACGGGTAATATTGTAAGTACCTATAAAAACATGCCTATACATGAAAAGTATCATTTTTGTACAGAATGGGATCACTTAGAGCTATCCTAACCAATATTAAAACATATTATTGACCGGGTCTATCGCGGATTTATTTTATTACCTTTTACATCCGATGTTCGACGATCTTTCACTGTTCGTTATCGCAGATAACATGTCCTAGCAAAATGTCACAAGAAAGATGCATTTTCTAAAATAAATCCCATCAAAAATATTAATGTAAAAAGGCGCAAGTCTCGCAACGCTTTTACTACAAAAAAGTTTTGAGATGTAATGTGAAACCAAGTCGGTTATTTTAATCAGTGCCAGGGGGTGTTAAAACCGTATCAATAAGATATCTTTAATTTGTAATACGTATAATGACTTGGCCATCGCACGGCTGCATAATGACAAAAGGATCATCGTCACCTATTAAAAATAATTCTAATTGAACATAACGCTAGCGCTAATTGCAGTTTGAGCATTACACATATTTACGAGTACGGTATGAGTAAAGCATTATGTGCGATTGCCAAGTCATTATATGTATTACAAATTAAAGATATCTTATTGATACGGTTTTAACACCCCCTGGCACTGATTAAAATAACCGACTTGGTTTCACATTACATCTCAAAACTTTTTTGTAGTAAAAGCGTTGCGAGACTTGCGCCTTTTTACATTAATGTTTTTGATGGGATCTCATCTCTTTTTGTAGGCAGTCCTTCTTTTCGGGTACTCATACCCATACTATGTATACACATATCATAACTAAACATATCTTCATTCATACTCACATCGTACATCGTAGTGTACCTTTACTTTACCTACTATTTGTAGGAACTGCAACAGTAACTTTGTAATATCATATATTTATATGGGATTACAAACTTACTTATGCAGTTCTTAGATCTTTAAAACGTGACTGATATTGCAATATTTTTAGGTTTTCCCTTTATGTGGCCATTAAACCCTAACTCTGTACCAATTTTCAGCTCTCTGAGTTTATGGGAAGTACTAGTTCTATTCTGATGATCATGAGTGAGTGAGTGAGTGTCATAAATGCGAAACTTTGCTTTCGCTTAACTTCGGAACTAAATGACCTACAGACTTGAAATTTTGGATTTTAAGTATGTGATTATAGCTTACTGGATGACGAAAATTTCTGCGTTCTGGTCTTATCCAGAGGTTCTCAAATAGGGGCCTGAAAATGCGGCGAAATGGTTCCAGTAAAGGATGGTACAGCAGTGTTTGCTTTGCGTTCGACTTGGCGGGGGCACTGCCGTGCCCCCAGATATCGAAAACCTGATTCTTTCAGATCTGGACATTCTTGGGCTCATTCTACTCAGAATCGACAGCATTCTCCATCCCGCCATTAAAAAAATATGTCCCAAAATGTCCATTCCATTACGTCACGTTATAGTATGAGAAAAATGTTCATTTGTATGGACGTGACGTAGTGGAATGTACAATTTTCATACAAATTTTTGGGACATTTTTTTTTATCATCAGGATTGAATATGCTAGTGATTCTGAGTTGAAAGAACCCAAAAACACCAGGATCTGTGAGAATCAGGTTTTCAATATTTATTTTAGAAAACGCCCCCTGTACATATGTTAATTACCTATTTGTTAATAGTTCCACACGCAACACTTACAATATCCGCGCACACATCCGAAAATAGAGATCCCTTGACTTAAACTTTTGGATTACTGGTTGTCAACCACCTGAAAATAATTAAGTACCTACGATCATCACTTAGGTATAATTGACGTCACTTAGACAATTGCCTGTCATCTCCCGGAAACCTTTTTTGTGTTTAATTTCTTTGTTTATTATCCGAACTTAGTGGAGGTTAAAAGGGATTAGACACAGCTCTGTTATGCCGGGTTTTGCTATGCCTCCATTTTGAACGGAGCTTTCATAAAAGCTAACTCAATGCTTTGAAAAAAAAAACGGTGAAATCAAGAAAAGCTGGCGAGATTATGAAGGTTTTTTTTCTAATTTAATTGTGTCTGCGAGTGAAGTACCTGCTGATACTTCAATAAGGGGGTGTTATTAATTAGGTAGATCGGTAAAATTGTTGCAGATATCATAAAGTGACCAATTCATGGCCATTCCTAAAATGGCCGTACAGATTACGAAATGTTCAACGATCACGACAAATAAAGTGACATGTAACTTATGAGTGATATGTTTCATTTTACTAAACGCTACGAGTATACGGATGGTTGTGTCGTGAGTTACTACTCACGACACAACCATCCGTATACTCGTACATGTACAATTTATTTACTGAATAAGGATATCTATAATTTTGTATTGAACATACGTTCGTTAGCAAACCCGCTGCAAAATGCACCTGTATAAACTTCAAGCAGACTGCCGGCAATCGCGCTAATTAGATTGCTCGGCTCCTTGGGACGTGACTTAGCGTTTCTGGAGAAAACTAACAACTAATGCAGATGTATATTTACAGCATTCTTAAGATCGGCTTGACTCCTTGGCACAAAACATTAGAACCCAACCTTAATATCTACTAAAAGCATCAGTTTCCATTACCACCTAAGTGCCTAATCCTAGCGCTATACAACTATGCCTCAAAGAGGCATCGGGGAAAGCTATTAGCACCCGACATGAATTTATGACACTACTATATCTTGGCATAATTTGGTTGAAATGTATAACATATTCTAGTTAAATGGATAGAAAATGAGTAATAACTTCATTATAGTCACCAGATCAACAGTGTATAAGATTGTCTCCCAAATATCAATAACGTGATCAAAATCGGAATGATGTCAAAGTGTCATTGGAAGTATTCAATTCAGAAATAATATCTGATTGCAAAAATTATTTGATTTGGTAACAGTAAGTTTATTCGAAAATAATTTAATTATCATCCACCATATCTCCCTGAATACAGTTTTTTATCCGGTCCGCAAATCTTATGTTTTGGTACATTCAAGCGGCCGCTAGCAGTCGCTATGACGCTCAAAAAGTGGTCACGTTTTATTCGTTTTTGTCTGCCTATTGCACACATGAAATATTCACACACCTTCGTGATGGCTTTCCCTTTTGCACACTTAAATTTTCTTTAGAAGGCAAAACTAAAGCGACAAATAACAATCAAATACAATCTGTGACTTTCACTTATCTTATTTTAAACTTGTATTTAGTCCCCCAACTAAGTAGTGATACGGGCCACCACACACTAGCGTCTTTTGAGCGTCGGCGTCTAGTCAGCGCTATGGAAAATAGCGTCGCTGCGCAGTTGCACCAAACGTTGCGTTGAGCAGCAGCTATAGAGCTGACTAGACGCTGACGCTCAGAAGACGCGCGCACGTAGTGTGCGCTCTAAGTGTAAGGCCTGAGCATGGCCTGAGTGGACGCTGGAAGCGGAGCGTTCGGCGGGGCGTGCAGCGTGCACTAAGGCCGCTACTATACGTTGCATTTGTTTAACATGCACGCCGCACGCCCCGCCCCGCTGCACGCCCAACTCGAGCGTCCACTCAGGCTTTACACTAAGTGTGCTGCCTGTGTCGGAGTCGTGATGTCGCCGTCGCAGCGCCAATCTTCACTAATTAGATAACGAATTAACGTCTAGTTAGACTGTTTGCTTCATCAGGACCCTTTGCTGTTTGCCGTATCACGACGCGTGAATGTTGACTTGCAGTGTTTTAGTTGAGGCGTTGAAATTATCTACTAGAGTAAATTAATTCTAGGTGTTTCCTGAAACAGGTTTGGGCGATTAGGGTTAATAGGGTTGTTGACACATATTGAATTTTATAATTAAAGGATAAAAAATGCTAATTTAATAAATGTAAATACATTAATAGATTTTAATAGAGTAAATTTGTTTTTTATTTTTATTTAGGTTAATGACCTATATAGGAAATGAGCAGTTTATCACAATAAAAGGCGGCGATAAGCTCTTATTAAATTGATTGCTGGACTTTACAAACCTTTAGTAGTCCGCTTTAAACTAATGCAGACCTTTGGTAGACCTCTGACATAAACAGAGCTTAACGTATGTATAACGTAGGTGAGGTATGTATAAAGGATGACTCACGTTAGACCAGGCCGGAGCTTCCAGCGCTTATACTTTTCTATGACACATGACAGGTGATCAAGTGATGCTTTCCATAGAAAACGAAGCTCCGGAAGCTCCGGCCCGGACACGGCCCGGTCTAACGTGAGTCATTCTTAAGATATATAAACTAGGTAGGTATTGTCCGAGTTCTAGAACTTCTAGACAAACACAGTTTTAATGACGTTGGCGAAACTCGTTACCAACTTCCAAGTGTCCGTGCGCCGGATTTTTCGCAATTAGGTAGTTTAAACTGTTTTATAACGACACTCTTCATTTTGTCACAAAAGGATGCTTCGAAATCTCATTTCTCCGCTGAATCTTGGTAACGTTGAGCGTGAACTAATTATGTTTTGCAATTTAATTCTAAATCGTTTGAGATTAATCTAATCTAGGCTTTTAGAAAAATACTTTTATGTTTTAAATAATTTCAAATTTTGTTGAATGTTTGGGACTCTTATAATAATCATTACATACATTGGAGACTTGGAAATTTATTAAAGGTAATTATCACTAATTAATTCTCAAATATATATTAATAGGAGAGGACACTGACTTCTGTAACACAGGTCTTTACCTAGCTCAGAAGTCAGGGACTTCAAAACCCACTTAGTAACTTGTTTTTTGTCAATAAAAAAAATATTTTATTTTATTTATTTTATAACCACCGCAACCTACCATCCTCAACACATGGTAACTCCAGGTTTAACCGGTTAACCCCGGATTAGTTAAATGATGCAAGTTGTGCTTAAAGTTTTAAATAAAACAAAACACTTTCAATATAGTAACATTTTGATTGATGTCAATCAAATGGATCTGTCACAAAATTAACACACAAGAAATTATATAAATTCTAAAGTTTTTTCGAATATCTCCCATGTACAGACTTTCGACCCTCTTCAGCTTTATGTATAGAATACTCTAATTCAAATTGTTACTTAACATTGTTAAAAGTATTTCGTCATCCCTTAGAGTACAAAATAAACTAAACCCGTCTACGTCTACTTTAAAGTTTAAACCCAGACCGAATGTACTACTTCAATGTCAACATCACACCGAAAAGGCGTGTATAACACACAAACACAACACACATACACACGCACACACGCATGCACCCCTCTGTTTATTGCGCATCCCAAATCAGATGGGAAATGGCATTCGATTTCCCTATTTGTGTTTTTTTTGTGCAAACAGTGAGCTCCCTTTTTTCTCAATTTGTCACACTTGCGAGAATTGTTTCCGATTAACGTAAACCCATCAAAAACATTACATGTAAAAAGGTGCAAGTCTCGCAACGCTTCTACTATTTACAAAAAAGTTTTGAGATGTAATGTGAAACCAAGTCGGTTATTTTAATCGGTGTTAAAACCGTATCAATAAGATATCTTTAATTTGTAATAGGTACGTACGATGATGATCGGTGAGTGAATGAGTGAGTGAGTGTGTCAGTGTCGAAACGAAGGAACTTTGACGTACAATTCTTAAACTACAAGTTCAAATTTAATGTTTTTGAGAATATATCTAAAGCATGTTAAGCCCTATATGTCACTGAAAATTCAGGGTTCTAGCTTCAGCCAGCACAAAATTACAGGACGTCGAAAATGGCCTGAATCGCTTCGAGAAAAGGATGGTACGGCCGTGCCTCTTTGTTTTGCTCGACTTGGCGGGGGCACTGCCGTGCCCCCAGATACGTTACAGGTAGAGCTGATGGAGTCATACTTGCGTATGTACTTTTCAAGATTGTAATTATACATTTTGAAGGTTTTATGCAAATTTTATTAACCCACTTTTTACTAAAACTAAAAAATATTATCCATGATTTTTTTTGTGATTTTTCGATATACTTATTGTCAGTCAGCTACAAAACAAAAAAAAGTGGTGGTATAAAGGACGATAGTAATAAGTGGGGTAAAGAAAATGACAGTTTTTCAAATGCTTTGTTTATCAAAATAACGTAACTTCAAAAACGTCATAAATTTTTGTCAATATCAGGCCAAATTATTCCAAAAAAATCAATACTTATTGCGAAATTTGTTAACTGAACCGACTCTCAAAAATTGCTCCTTAGACATAGTGTACCATTAGTACTTAAATTATCTATTCGAAAAGTCTATACAAGTCACTCATTCGGCGTGAATATTGACTTGTTAAGCTTGAGATGCCACAGGCAGGGAAACCGGCATTTGCTCCATAAAAATACCGGTATTATTACGTTCTTTTTCGTTCTTTGATTAATTATTTCATTTTTAATGGGACAATCTAATAATACAAAGTTGTTACCTAAATACATGATTCAGTCCTACGTAAAGAGCAAAATAATTACAAATATTGGGCTATTTCGGGGTTTTTAAAAACACCGGTTCCGAGCCCTGGCCACTGGGCAGGGGTCCGCAACCTGTGGCTCACGAGCATTACAATTACGACTCTTCATGTCCCAAAGTAACTTTAAGTTCTTAATAACCATTAATTACAGACCAGTGATTCTTGTGGTTGACACTTCTCTAAACTTTGCCAACCCCTATTGGGTATGCTTATGAAGACTCACTTCGAGTTCAATTGTCTGTGATACGTCTACACAGTGACGCGGGGTCACGGTTGTAAATACGACGATGATAGCGATTTCTTCTTTGTGTTCTCCTTATCAGAGACAATTATATTAAAAGGACTGTTAATTCACTTAGCGAAGTCTCCAAACCATAATAATTTATTATTTCGTATAGCTCATCGCAGTTTAGCATCGTTACGTTAAGCCTTAAGTTCAGTTTCTTGAACGTGTGATACTATTACTTTTTTGGCATTTTAACCAGCGATATTGCCAAATGTGCCGTGTTTAAGGATTAGGTATACTTATTATTATTTGAGTAACTACGGTACTACATACGACAAATATGTATAAGTAGGTAGGTATCATTAAAAGTCATCGTTATTAATAATCGGTAATACGGTACTTTTTGTCTGAAAAAGTCAGAATTAGTTACACAGTTACTTAAGGTGCAGTAGGTTCACAGAGAGCGCCGGGAGCGGAGTTTTTGAAACGTCGTTGCGGTTTTTTAGACCACATAGCACAATACTGCCATACGTTTAATTAGCATTCTGTGGCATTCTTGAGGCTTTTCCCAAGGTACTTTATCGAACGATTCGAATCCTGTGTTTTAGTAGTGTTTGGTGGCTGTTTTCTTTTATTAGTTTTAAGATCGTGAAGTTATTTTCTTTTCATTTCTCTGTACAGTCTTTATTATTTTATAGTATCTGCCTCTATCTATTTTTATGAGTGGGGACAAGAAAGTCGGAATCAACTCTCTGGAAGTCACTGCCCCTTTGTCTGATTTCCTGCTATTTTATATTTATTATATTTCCTTTATTTGTCTTCAAACTTAAGTTAGGTCATTTTATAATATGCATATAAAAATAAAATACAAAAACAATACAAAATACTTACAAACATATTATAAAAAACCTAACCTAGGGTGCCGCCAGCAGCGGGACAAGGCCTAAGCTGCAGATAGAGGAACCGGCGCGGCGGACTATCCGCGCCGTGTCCAAGCATTCCTTCTGCATCTGACCCTTGATCCAACCACCTAGCGAGAGTCTCTCAAGATTATATTTCCTTATTATTATATACTATTACCTAACTTGTTTTATAATAAAAGTATCGATTTTGTTCATTCCATATACTAAAAATGCCCTGCCTATATAGGCATAGGAACAGTGCATGACTATCGAAAACACAGTAGGTAACAATTAATATTGTGCACATATGTTTTTTGTAGGTATATAAGTATTGCTCCTACTATGCAGAGTGAACTTAGACATTTTATCTTTCTTCACTCATTTTCGCTTCTTGCTAAAGATAAACCTTATAAGAACGAATTTAAATAAAAAGTGTCCCATTCTTACGTTTGAGTGGCGACATAAATCATAGTCGCGCACACCTGCCTCGAGTGAAAAATATTAAACCGCTCAGCTCGGATATCAACAAGTCCTAAAGACGGATTGTGTTTTAACAATTTGATGTGGTTTTCATCTTTTTGTTTATAATATAGGTGGCAAACAAGCAGACAAATAGCAACTAAGCAATTATCCTCTCCCATGGACACCTGCACGGTCTAGCATTAGTTGCGTTCTCGCGCGCGACTCCATACTTCAAGTCGCGCTAGATGTATGGAGTCGCGCGCCAGAACGCAACTCATGCTAGCAGGTCGAGAGGTTGCCGGTGCGTTGCCGGCCTTTAAGTTGGGAGTACTCTCTTTTCTTTAAGGTTTGATGGCCGTTTCACAAGGGGGGTGTGATGCTGCTTACATATAGTGCTCACATGTGTGAAATAATGTTTCATATCTGATTTGTACTTGGAAGCCGATTTTTAGTTTAAAATATGAACTTGAGTAACATAAACATATCAGAGAGTAGGTATTTAAAACCTTGGTGGACACTAGACGCCTATAGGCGTAATCCCATTGTTCTGTCTATTGTGTCTGGAGCAATGACCATCAACTTATTAAGACTTAATAGGTTGATGGACATTGACAACTTAATAATTAAGTTACTCAAGTAAACATTTTAAACTTAAAATCGGCCTCCAGGTAAGCATGGAATCGCGCGCGAGAACGCAACTCAGTAGTCGGTCTGTGGTGTGAAACGCAGCGACTTTGTCTAATAGCGAGGGATGTGGGGGAATTGTAAATTTGTAACCCCAGGGGCAAATTCTATAAGAGAACGGAAGGAAATTAGCGGTTTATGGGGGACCTAATGAGAGGAAATTTGAAGGCCTACTGAATTGGAAAATTCGATTTTTACCAAATGCAAATTATCTGTCATTCTTCATTCTGCAGCGCATATTTCAAAATGTATTATTGTGATGTTACCATTTTTTATATCTTAAAATAATCAATCAATCGTAAATGATAATATTCTTTGCTTAAAAACTAGATTATATTTGTCAATTTGCGCTTATTGGTATGCGTGAGATGCACTGCGATAATAGTGCCAATCATTACACAGTCAGGTTGGGATTTTTAAAGTTCCATTAGGCCTCTAAGCACCGCGATGGCGACAAATCCCTTCACGATGTCGTCACCCGTCTAGACACGGTATTATAAGCCCTTTAACGCACTTATAAGACGTTCCGTTAAGACCCTAGTGGGAAAAGAGCACGTTTTCCCGTCCAGTGTTTTGTTAAAAACACGATGGACCACAATGGTGTTCGTTGGGTTTAAGAAGGAGAACTACAAATATAGTCTGGCAAACACAACTTGTCAGTCAGTGAGAACCAGGAAAATGATACTCGTTTATTTACTTTTGGGTGCTAGTAGTACATAGTGGAAAACAAAGACAGTATGACATTGACTTATATATATCTCAGGACTGGCCTACTCGTGCACTAAAAATGGTACTAGTTCAGCGGTGTCACTCACGAATTCCAGCCAGTCGTGCAGTCAAGCGCAACTAGTTGCAACAAATCGCGCGTGATGTGAACTCATCAACCAATCGCGTTGTAGCGGTGTCACACCGCTGTACTGGTCCCATTTCATGTCCCATTCTTATTGCCCGTAAGGCCAGTCCTGAGATATATAATACGTCAATGCAGTATGATTATCTCTGTCTATAACTTCTGTAAACTTCTGTACTTACTTGTCTTTGTCGTTGTTGTTTTGAGAAATGTAATGACATAACCTACCTAAAACTTTTGTCAAAATAGTCAACGTATCAATGCACAATTTTTTAAGAATACCTAATAAAATTTCCTATAAAACGGCCCAATTGTTTACACCGACATCCGAAGAACATTAACTGAACACGAATCTATCTCATTGCATCTCCACATCTCTCGAAAAGTATCACGGCTTCCAAAACATTAAACTTCCGTACATGCCCACTGTAACTAGACCTCGCTAAGCTCATAGACGAGTGTTTTAATTGCCACTAGGAAGGGATCAACATAATTTGGCGCTATTAAAGGCAGACACAGTGTCTAAGATGCAGGTACTTGGCATTGTCTCGGAATGGTGTCTCGTGCCTGCCTTGGCATAATAAACTTGCTTTGGCTGAATTTAAGGAAGCATACATCATCATTAAGAGAAGTAAAAAGGCTTGTGTTGGACGAAAAGCGAAGCACCTGGTGCAATTGAAATGTACCTATGATGGGTAGACCGAGGCGAATCGGATCATAGGCCGAATCGAATCACAGGCCGAATCGGATCACAGGCCGAATCGGATCATCATGAAAAATCCATTGATATCTCAAATATTTCATTGATACGAGTGCTCTAAAATAGCGCTGTACATATCTTTTATTAGCCTGCGACGCCAGTCATACGAGTAGGTAGGCAATAATTTCAATATGAACATTTTTTTTGTCTGATCCGATTCGCCCTGGGATCCGATTTTCCTCGGCCTACTATAGTAGTTTTACCATAGGCCTAGAATGACGCTAACGTTCCTTAAGAGTGCTATTACCTTTCGGGGATGAGCGAGTTTAGGTATTTTACGCGCTGCGGCAGGCCCCGCGAGCTCAGTACGCCGATCCGTTCCACCGCATTTTCCCTCGGTCGCACTAACAATGATGGATTAAACATTCTTGATCCGATCGTGAAGCATATTGAAATCAACCATAACAACACTAACTGTACTTTAATATCAAAGTCCTAAAAATGTTATTTGGTACGAAAATACTAAATCCAGTGCTACACACTTATGTATACATACTTATGTAGGTCATTATTACTAAAAAGAAATTATACGTAAGTACTTACTTAGGTACTCGCTTATTTTCATTTTTCGTCATTGCATATGGTATAGGTTGTATAGTGAAACTATTTTAGCTATATAATAAAACCTTTAATTTGTATCAACGAGGGTTTAGAAACGAGCTGGTACTAAGCATCTGATGATGAAGCCTGATGATGATGATGAAGGTGGTCACGGATACCAATCAACCATGTAGTAACATGATTAGGCTCGTTTGATTCGTCTCAAGAAGATCTTTGGCACTAGGTGATACTCAGGGTCTGATGATGGAGCTGGAAGGTAGTCACCGGTACCAGTCAACCATGCAACTAAACCACTTCGTGTTTGGGCTCGTTTGATTCATTTCAACAAGATCTTTGACACAAGATATGACTCAGGGTCTGATGATGGAGCTGGAAGGTGGGCACCGGTACCAGTCAACCATGCACCTAAACCACTTCGTGTTTGAGCTCGTTTTATTCGTCTCAACAAGATCTTGGACACTAGGTGATACTCAGGGTCTGATGATGGAGCTGGAAGGTGGTCACCGGTACCAGTAAACCATGCAACTAAACCACTTCGTGTTTGGGCTCGTTTTATTCATTTCAACAAGATCTTTGGCACAAGATATGACTCAGGGTCTGCTGATGGAGCTGGAAGGTGGTCACCGGTACCAGTCAACCATGCAACTAAGGGATCATCCATTAATTACGTCACACGAATTTCTAGGTTTGTTTACCCCTCCCGTCCTTGTTACACTTGGTCACATTTTGCAAACCCCACCCCCCTGGTGTGACGTCACATTTTAGGCAATTTTGTTTTCAACGAAATCGACAATATTAACTCGGCATAATTTTTTTAATAAAAAAATATTTTTGATATATATGTCGAAGAGGGAGAGGGGGGCTAATTGTGTGGGGCTATTTATAGCGGGTGGTGGGCATGGTACCTCGATGTATTACTTTACAGCCAAAATAGTAGGTATGCTACCGGTGCATGAAATAAACATTCGGATTCGTTAACCATACTAGTGTCTACTATATTTCAGTACTAAATAATCAAAATAACTAAACGATCTTACGATGGAATCGGATTCAATAAAAATAAAAAGATCACATGAAATCGTTCAAATCTTTATTAAGTCAAACTACACCGGCTCCAACCCTACACCTCTGACCCGAGAAGATTTAACCCGGCAACAAACTCGGCGGGACACATCTTTTCAAAACAACACATAGTTTCTTTATTTTACAAAAGTAAGCTTATAATGGCACATAAGAAATCAAAATAACACTTGGAATAAAACACTTAGCTAAACGGTTAAAGAACGTGAGAATCTATAAGCTTTCAGAATAATCCTTCAGGTATAAGCCTTCAGGAACGTAGCGAATTAGGCACGAGCTTGGCTAACGTCCGATCTCTAGCGCGGTCCGATCAAGAAGAAGGAAGCCAGTTCCAGCGGCGGAGCCAACCGCTCCCGCCTCCAATTCAAGTTGGTAAACCTGCCTGACCAGTCTACCAACATAACGACAAAATTGCCTGCTCGTGCCTACGTTCACTCAAGATACACATCTTGACGTTCCAAAGCCTTCTACCTGTCATTTTAGTTCAACAATACGCCAATAGATGGTGGCGTTATTCACTACGCAACTTTATTATTTCGTTACAAGCAAATAATACGTAGCCAAACATTGCTAATCGACTTTATACAGGCATTTAAAGCTATGAACTGTAACACTGCAATATGTCGTTCTGATGTCTCGCTCCGACATATAAATATTAGTAATTTTATAACACAACGAAAGTTACATCCAAAATCTCATTATTTAACTGTACAGCGAATAAAAAAATATAAATTAATTTTCGGTTACTGATGAGGCTAAAGTGACATCACAATGTTTGTGACTCCCCCCTCCCCCATGTCACAACATGTCACATTTTCTTGATCCCCTCCCTTCCCCTAAACGTGTGACGTAATTAATGGATGACCCCTAAACCACTTCGTGTTTGAGCTCGTTTGATTCGTCTCAACAAGATCTTGGACACTAGGTGATACTCAGGGTCTGATGATGGAGCTGGAAGGTGGTCACCGGTACCAGTAAACCATGCAACTAAACCACTTCGTGTTTGGGCTCGTTTTATTCATTTCAACAAGATCTTTGACACAAGATAGGACTCAAGGTCTGATGATGATGCTGGAAGGTGGTCACCGGTACCAGTCAACCATGCAACTAAACCATTTCGTGTTTGAGCTCGTTTGATTCGTCTCAGCAAAATTTTTGATACAAGATAGTACTCAGGGTCTGATAATGGAGCTGGAAGGTGGTCACCGGTACCAGTCAACCATGCAACTAAACCACTTCGTGTTTGGGCTCGTTTGATTCGTCTCAACAAGATCTTTGACACAAGATAGTACTGAGGGTCTGATGCCATGGAGCTGAATGGTGGTCACCGGTACTAGTCAACCATGCAACTAAACCACTTCGTGTCTGGGATGACCACCTTCCAGCTGCATCATCAGACCCTGTGAGTACTATGTTGTGTCAAAGATCTTGTTGAGACAAATCAAGCGAGCCCAAACACGTAGTGGCTTAGTTGCATGGTTGACTGGTACAAGTGACCACCTTCCAGCTCCATCATCAGACCCTCACTACTATCTTGTGTCAAAGATCTTGTTGAGACGAATCGAACGAGCCCAAACACGAAGTGGTTTAGTTACATGGTTGACTGGTACCGGTCACCAACTTCAAGCTCCATCATCAGACCCTGAGTTCTATCTTGTGTCAAAGATCTCGTTAAGAGTAATCAAACGAGCCCAAACACGAAGTGGTTTAGTTGCGTGGTTGACTGGTACCGGTGACCACCTTCCAGCTCCATCATCAGACCCTCAGTACTATCTTGTGTCAAAGATCTTGTTGAGACGAATCAAACGAGCCCAAACACGAAGTGGTTTAGTTGCGTGGTTGACTGGTACCGTTGACCACCTTCCAGCTCCATCATCAGACCCTGAGTTCTATCTTGTGTCAAAGATCTCGTTGAAAGGAATCAAACGAGCCCAAACACGAGGTGGTTTAGTTGCGTGGTTGACTGGTACCGTTGACCACCTTCTAGCTCCATCATCAGACCCTGAGTTCTATCTTGTGTCAAAGATCTCGTTGAGAGGAATCAAACGAGCCCAAACACGAAGTGGTTTAGTTGCGTGGTTGACTGGTACCGTTGACCTCCTTCCAGCTCCATCATCAGACCCTGAGTTCTATCTTGTGTCAAAGATCTCGTTGAAAGGAATCAAACGAGCCCAAACACGAAGTGGTTTAGTTGCGTGGTTGACTGGTACCGTTGACCACCTTGCAGCTCCATCATCAGACCCTGAGTTCTATCTTGTGTCAAAGATCTCGTTGAAAGGAATCAAACGAGCCCAAACACGAAGTGGTTTAGTTGCGTGGTTGACTGGTACCGTTGACCACCTTCCAGCTCCATCATCAGACCCTGAGTTCTATCTTGTGTCAAAGATCTCGTTGAGACGAATCAAACGAGCCCAAACACGAAGTGGTTTAGTTGCGTGGTTGACTAGTACCGTTGACCACCTTCCAGCTCCTTTATCAGACCCTGAGTTCTATCTTGTGTCAAAGATCTCGTTGAGAGGAATCAAACGAGCCCAAACACGAAGTGGTTTAGTTGCGTGGTTGACTGGTACCGTTGACCACCTTCCAGCTCCATCATCAGACCCTGAGTTCTATCTTGTGTCAAAGATCTCGTTGAAAGGAATCAAACGAGCCCAAACACGAAGTGGTTTAGTTGCGTGGTTGACTGGTACCGTTGACCACCTTGCAGCTCCATCATCAGACCCTGAGTTCTATCTTGTGTCAAAGATCTCGTTGAAAGGAATCAAACGAGCCCAAACACGAAGTGGTTTAGTTGCGTGGTTGACTGGTACCGTTGACCACCTTCCAGCTCCATCATCAGACCCTGAGTTCTATCTTGTGTCAAAGATCTCGTTGAGAGGAATCAAACGAGCCCAAACACGAAGTGGTTTAGTTGCGTGGTTGACTGGTACCGTTGACCACCTTCCAGCTCCATTATCAGACCCTGAGTTCTATCTTGTGTCAAAGATCTCGTTGAGAGGAATCAAACGAGCCCAAACACGAAGTGGTTTAGTTGCGTGGTTGACTGGTACCGTTGACCACCTTCCAGCTCCATCATCAGACCCTGAGTTCTATCTTGTGTCAAAGATCTCGTTGAAAGGAATCAAACGAGCCCAAACACGAAGTGGTTTAGTTGCGTGGTTGACTGGTACCGTTGACCACCTTCCAGCTCCATCATCAGACCCTGAGTTCTATCTTGTGTCAAAGATCTCGTTGAGACGAATCAAACGAGCCCAAACACGAAGTGGTTTAGTTGCGTGGTTGACTAGTACCGTTGACCACCTTCCAGCTCCTTTATCAGACCCTGAGTTCTATCTTGTGTCAAAGATCTCGTTGAGAGGAATCAAACGAGCCCAAACACGAAGTGGTTTAGTTGCGTGGTTGACTGGTACCGTTGACCACCTTCCAGCTCCATCATCAGACCCTGAGTTCTATCTTGTGTCAAAGATCTCGTTGAAAGGAATCAAACGAGCCCAAACACGAAGTGGTTTAGTTGCGTGGTTGACTGGTACCGTTGACCACCTTGCAGCTCCATCATCAGACCCTGAGTTCTATCTTGTGTCAAAGATCTCGTTGAAAGGAATCAAACGAGCCCAAACACGAAGTGGTTTAGTTGCGTGGTTGACTGGTACCGTTGACCACCTTCCAGCTCCATCATCAGACCCTGAGTTCTATCTTGTGTCAAAGATCTCGTTGAGACGAATCAAACGAGCCCAAACACGAAGTGGTTTAGTTGCGTGGTTGACTAGTACCGTTGACCACCTTCCAGCTCCATTATCAGACCCTGAGTTCTATCTTGTGTCAAAGATCTCGTTGAGAGGAATCAAACGAGCCCAAACACGAAGTGGTTTAGTTGCGTGGTTGACTGGTACCGTTGACCACCTTCCAGCTCCATCATCAGACCCTGAGTTCTATCTTGTGTCAAAGATCTCGTTGAAAGGAATCAAACGAGCCCAAACACGAAGTGGTTTAGTTGCGTGGTTGACTGGTACCGTTGACCACCTTGCAGCTCCATCATCAGACCCTGAGTTCTATCTTGTGTCAAAGATCTCGTTGAGAGGAATCAAACGAGCCCAAACACGTAGTGGTTTAGTTGCGTGGTTGACTGGTACCGTTGACCACCTTCCAGCTCCATCATCAGACCCTGAGTTCTATCTTGTGTCAAAGATCTCGTTGAGAGGAATCAAACGAGCCCAAACACGAAGTGGTTTAGTTGCGTGGTTTACTGGTACCGGTGACCACCTTCCAGCTCCATCATCAGACCCTGAGTCCTATCTTGTGTCAAAGATCTCGTTGAGAGTAATCAAACGAGCCCAAACACGAAGTGGTTTAGTTGCGTGGTTGACTGGTACCGTTGACCACCTTCCAGCTCCATCATCAGACTCCTATACTGTGGATGTGGACCTATATATGTATATTCTGAGATGTCATCAAAAACATTTGTATTCAGCCATTTTTTTCATTTAGTACCTATAAAATATCAGGTCATTACAAATATTTTTAATGCGGTCCGGTTGCTATATAAAACCAAATACACAGTAGTAGGATCAAAGTTTCTCAGTCGCCGTTTACACGCAGCGTCACGCACACAGTATAGCATTTTACAAGGCGCCTGCCGCACACAACGATAAAAAACCTCGTCGACGCCGTTGTAAACGTGCGGAGCCGACCGACACACGTCCTACCTCTACAAGCTCTGCCGCGGCACTGAGCTCACGACCGCGCGTCATCGGTAATATTAGAGAAGTTTTCAAAAAATTGCCAAAAAATTATAGTAGAATTTCATAAACACTAATGTATACCAACAGTATAAGCAAACGCTGCAGATTGCTTGAGTATGAAAATTACTTCGATATTAAGTAGAATTTCGTAGGAATTGACACTTGTTTCGGAGAGAAAATTGAGTTTGTTTTTCTTCGATTTTCTCTTTCTAAAAGGTATTTAGGAAAAATGTCAAAAGTAATTCCTAAAGTACAGGGTATTAGTAATACAAAATAGTCAGCTTTACCAGAGTAAACTTCTCAACATTTACAAATACGAGCTGACAATTCAGTACTAGACGTGGTTTTTCGGAAACGACCATCAGAAAAAAAATCATTACTAATTTAATAAGTCCTTTTTCTAATATTTACAAAGTAATTCCTAAAGATAAGAAGACGCTTTTACTGGAACAAGTACTCATTATTTCTAATAATGAGCGTAAAGTACTGAATGTCATCGAGGAATATCATCAATTTTGCATTATTTCGACTTTCCTTGTGGGAGCGCTCTTAAATATCAACGAGTGTTAAGCGGAAGCCGACACGTAAATTAACAGTTCATGTGTGCCAAAGAGGCAGACTAATCGCTTAATTCGGTATATGTAAAGTACAAATAATGTAATGTAATGTTTGATTACGAAAGTATTAAGGTAAAAATTACTTATCTCAATATTAAAATGTATTACTTACTTAATTTTAAAGCGCATTAGCACATTAGCTGTAAAGCTGTAAAATTTAATTCAATAAATATCAATATCAATCATGCATGTGAGAAAGTCCGATAAAGATAAATTAAATTTTTGCCTAATTACAAATGAATAATATCTAAAATTAAAATTTGACATTAAAGTAAATTCCGCTAAGATCTATGTAATTAGACGACGGAAATAACAAAGTAAAAGACAGATTTTCTGAGAATTTGTTTGAGTCTGGCCTTTTTACGCCAACGCCTCGATGTTATTAAAATACTCGGAAAATTAATTAAATAAACTCTAAGAAGAGGCGGTTTCCAATTACTACAGTAACATTTAAGAGAAACATATATATAGAATTACATATTTTAGAGTCTCACGCGGACGTGGGATTAAATGTGATTCGAAATGATTAATTATTTATTAGGTATATTTGATTCATGATGAGGAAATGGATATTCCAATGTAAGTACCTATGTACTTCTTTTGTTAGGTTTTTTTGACCTTTTGATTTTATTCTAGAAACAATCTAGACTAGTATATTTTTATACAATTTTTTTTATGAGTGACGATCTTTTTGTGAAATTCTTAGTGTTAAATTTGATCTGTATAATAATCCAATATTATATAATATGGCATCAATAAATTGCTCTGATAATTAGCTTAAGATAATATAATATAATGTAATACCTAGTTACTACCTACACGAATAAAGTATATTTTGACTTTGACTTTGAACCACTTCCGTACAATCGAAGTTAAACTCTCATTTTAAAACGACATTCTGAACGTACCTAATACTTCTGACTGAATATCTAGTTTTAGTTGCTAAAATTTGTTTAATCAGTAGAAGTTAAAATAATTGACGAATTTAGAGGACCAATCATTGCTTAAAATTACTTAGTTTTTACCCTTTATCAAATTCCGTGACATAGCTACATAATACTGTAAATTTTACGTAAACATGAGTAGTCAAACAACAGCGTACTATCTAGTCCCGATAAAATTAACTTGTCTGAGTTGTTTGTCTCCCCCTGTCGGCTAACTGTCTTCGGTATAAATCTGTTTTATTGACACATTGCTCGTAAAACTCTTATAGGCGCTTTGACGTATTTAGACAGCAAAACAAGATGTTATCGTTACTGTATTGAATAATAAGAATATCAATACGGGTAAGTGTAGCTGGCCTTCTCATTGGAGCCTGGTTACACATTTATTAGTGTTCATTGCGAGTTTATATATATATATATGCTAGGTACTTGCGTTAAGTAGTCAATGTACATTTGCTAAACTCGCAAAAGCTCACCTTCTGTTTACGCGAGTAGGTAGGTACATACTTAGTACTCATTAAATTAAATATAATATAACAATTTGTATATTGTTAATGTTATACTGTAGATTAAAACGATATATTCAGCTTACCCGCTGAGTTTTTCTTTATGCGTTTATTTTCAGACAACTTATAGGTCCATAGCATTAATTGTTAGTACTTAAACAAAAAGTAAAAACTAAAATAATTAACACTAATAAATACCACACTAAGATACTAAAACTAAAATGCGTTCTATGGTTATTAAATTGTACGGAGATGACATACATTTCACCGTACCCAAGCTGTTTGAAAAATACTATAGTCATTTCGGTTTACGGAATAATAACTTCAACCTCACCCTCGGAAAACGTTAGTGTAACTGACAATAGTCTAGGTTACCCGTTGAGCTAATTCCCTAGCTCCCCAGCCTCTCAGCTCGCCTGCACTCAACAATACACGCCATTAACTGTTCAAAAGATATTGTGCCGACTTAATGTATTTTTAGATTTGTACAAAGTGTAGGTACCTACTTAATCTTGGTTCGATATTAGTTGGTGGAATTATATTTAAGATTTTGTAGCTGACTTGCGGAAAATGATTTTACAAAAGAGCGATTTTTTTTAAGCGATTCCAATAAGAAGTCTGTGGTGGTGGTATGCAGTGAAGGTGCTTATGAAATCTGTTAGGTATTTGTCCCTCGACTAGACACAACACTAGGGAGTGTATCGACCGCTAGTAAGCAGCATGTCTCCGCTAATTTCACGTAAGTATTCATTTTGACGAAAATTGGGTACAACCCTGATGGGAAAAAAGGTGTTTACTTTCACCGAAGATATTTGTAACTAGGCAGTGGAAACCGCCTTTGGGAACATTACCGTTCAAATTCTCGGGCCAAATTAGCACACATACACAATTACGCCTACATTTAGAAAGACGATACGTTTACAAAGCCTGTCTCTATTACACTAACGTACACAGCTAAGTGTAGATGAAATGCATATAATGTCAATAACTACCAATCAGCGACATTAATCCGCTAATAACCTTCTTGCTGTACGTACTGGCCGCTGAGAGTTCGCGGTTCATATTTGATTAGAATATGACTTGGACAGGGATAGGTTTATGCCATACATTGAAGAACCAGTCAAATAATTCACGTATAATAATTTAATGCAGATTAAAAGATAACTAGTTAAAATTTTGTTATGAAATTAAATGACAGACTAACTGAACATAATTAAATATTCATTGTTGTATAAATGTATTCCGCTATAATAACTATTTTGTATATTTTATGATCAATCTGTATGGCAGTGCGAAGTCACGTTCAGAGCCCGTACCATGAGTCACTGACAGTGTCAAAACTGACATTTACGCTATCGAGTACGTAATTTACTTTCTATACATCTCGTTTGCACTAATATGCGAGTACGAGCGAGATGTATAGAAAGTAAATTACGTTCTCGACGGCGTTTATGTCAGTGCCAAACTGATGGTAGCCGTACTGGTATAGTCTGTCCGTTTTTTCTAAGATCAAGTACGCCATAGTAAATGTATGGCGAACTTGATCTTAGAAATCGGACAGGCTATAAGCCTGCAAAATTTACATGGGTACACGAATCGGGTCAAAAACATTTGAACAGGCGGAGTCACAATAAATCCCCACTTTCAGTTCCAATGGAAATATTTTATATGTATACAATTTTATTTGGGACCATAACCGTTCGTGCGCTTACATTTTCTAAATTCGCCGCTCTTTTCTACTGACGGAAATGGCTTGAGAGAGAACCTACATATATGTGACAGTAGAGGGTGGATTCAAATGATCAACATTTTGAGATAATGTGTGTATTTGTTAAATTAATTCAGTGAAAGCGTGATAGAAAAAAATGTATCTACATATAGGAGACCGGGTATGATTATCTCACGGGTTATCTCATGAATTGTCTGTGGCGTTTAAATTGTTTTAGTTTTTACTCTCGGTGAAAGTTGATAATTGGTATAAGGTTAATAAAACTCATCTCTCACAAAATAGTTTGAGATTAATTTGGAAAAAATAAAATAAAAAGTTTATTAACTATGCTTTATATGACATCCGCTTAGTATGACATGTTTGTTACTTCCCTTCAATGTCATTATAAGCGGATTCTACTGTATATAGAAAATACCTAAACCAAACATAAGTTAATAAAATAGTCTACTTCATTTGGCATAAAACCATCCCTATTATCCTCGCAATTTAAAAAGTCGTATGTTGTTATGAAAGTCGTATGCAGTTGTTACGTTTTAGCTTAGCACGGTAGTATTGAAAAAATGTCGTCATGTTTATTCCAAATTTTACTGAAGTTATCTGTTTACTACAAGTGAAAAGTGATTCCACTGTCCTTGATATGAACTAAAACAACTTCTGCACCACTTCACGACACATGAAGACATTTTTAATTACAAGAAAACGTAGTTTTTATAAACCAATTTAGCCATCCGTCACTGACTGTCATCTCGGCCGCACTGAAGTTGCCAATCGAACAGTCTGTAAGCACCGCCTACAATCGAATACTTTACGTTGGGTCATAATTGAGCGGACAGAATACTTCCATGGTTTATATGCGTTCACTGTAACTAGGTACCTACATAAGTTTTTAGAAACTAATTGGTACAAGTTAGACTTCACTAAGAAAAATAATTAGCCTAACTTTAATACCTAATTAAAGAAATAAATTTGGCTCAATATCCTAAAACCAATTTTGTAACAGGTATTATATTTATAATAAGAATAAGTCGTTCGCAAGTCCCATGTTTTGTTACTAAATATGCAAAAATGATAGACGAAATGTTTCTTTATTTATAGGTGTCCTATAGAAAACATAACGTTTAAGATACTAATATTTCTTTCAGTATTCGAACCCAATGAGCCTAGAGTTTGAAGCCATACGCCCTTCAGCTAGTGTGTCCATAAATACTTTAAAACCCCGTTTAAAATGGATGACCACGCATTGGTCGCATTAGTTTCTGGCCAAAGGGGCCCGTTACAAATGTGGGGTCCGTAGGATAACACCCAGCCGTATTTTAATGTGAATTATTTACTTTACATTTGGCTTAGTTGTTTGGTTGTTTAGCTTATTTATTGGATGGATTCAACATTTATTGCTTGATTGTTTTAAATTGTTTGATTGTTTTTTACAATTATGACGTGTAAGTAAATAAAAGAGCTAGTTACGGGTAAGTATACATAGGTACCCCATTATTCATAAAACTTTACGGGCCTGATTTAGTTCAATTATGTTTTTAACCCTTTCTTACAAATGTGTAAGTCAAAGTGACAGATAAAGACAAACGATTATTAGCTAATTGAGGTTTGTAGAATTGTAGCGCGTTTATGAATAAGAGGGTTAGTACTTATACCTACTCGTATATCTTACCTACAATCCGGGATTGTCGTATTTTGTCACAGTGCGGATGCTTTCTTCGTCAATTTCTTTACTATAATGATATGACATTTACTCGTATTTCAGATAAAGTATGTATTTTTCACCTCAGCAGCTCGAACAAGGGTACTTTGCTACTTAAAAACAGTGAGCAAATTCGCATTTTGCTCACTGAGTTAGACAAAATGAGCAAAATGCGATTTTGCTCACTCAGTGAGTAAAATGCGATTTTGCTCACTGTTTTTAAGTAGCAAAGTACCCTTGTTCGAGCTGCTGAAGTGAAAACTTAATTGTTGGTATATCTTAAGAAAACATGAGTGAATAGGTAAGTGATGAAGAAGGAATACATTTTTCGGGTTCTCTAATATGTTCTCACTGCTGAGGTGAAAAGTTTTGTGAACTACACGAGATCAAAGTTATTTACATCTCGTGCGCTTTTGAGTCCCTTACTACGCTCAAGATTCTAAATGAGATTAGTATAGAATCTTTCGCTTGCACGGGACTCAAAATAAGCACTCGAAGAAATATCAAACTTTGATCTCTTGTTGTACAAATAACTATATCTATCATTCGAATATTTTTTAAATAACATACAAATAAGCTATTCCATTTTAAGCGCGATACAACTAATTATCATGCTGTAACTGATGACTCGTGTCGTACATTGTTTGAACAGAAATAATACTATAAATCAGTAGTTAATTGCTATTATATTACCCGGAATTGGTATTAATTCGCGAATCGCGATGTGTTTATTAAGAGCGCTCCAACAAGAAAAGTCAAAATAATGCAAAATTGATGATATTCCTCGATGACATTCAGTACTTTAGGGTCATTATTAGAAACAATGAGTACTTGTTACGGTAAAAGCGTCTTCTTATCTTTAGGAATTACTTTTTAAATATTGGAAAAAGGGCTTATTAAATTAGTAATGATTATTAAAATCAAAACATGTATTATGTTTTGATTTTAATAATAAATGGTGTATGCATTACCTAGTTAGTAACTTAAAAAAATGTCTATTAACTAGTGGCTCTATGAGCTGTAAACCTCGCGAGCATAGCTTATTGGGACCGTGCACGATGAAAAAAAAATACAAAAAGTTATGTCTTACTGGGGATCGAACCCAGACTTTCTGTGTGTAAACAAAAAAAGCGAATGTTTACAAAACGCGCCATGATAGTTCTTAGCTAAGCTGACGAAATTCGGCTACTCATTCTCGAGTACAAACTAAATATCTAAATACCGCCTAAACCAGCAATACAATTTTTCTGCATTTTTTGCCATTTACTATGTAAATATGTCTCAAAAAGAAAATACTCTTATGATATCGATACGACTATTTGTTTAAGCGCGAGGTATCACAACTCCTCCATTTTTGAAAATTTCCAAAAACGGGGTCGACAAAAAAATTTTTATTTACTCATAGAATCTGGTCACAAAATTTCACAAGAATCGGTTGAGAATTGTGACCTGTAGAGGAGAACATCCGGACATACAAAAGCAAAATGCCGGAGTCAAAACGTAGACCTTCGCTACGCTTCGGTCAATTATACAAAACTTGAACGAAATCGTTTTTTAATTAACTTACTTTTTTTAAACGAATTGAATATTTATTGTCTTCGACTTATGGAAAACAAGCAACAACGGTGGCAGTCCGGAAGTGCCGACAGAAGTGAAAACTCACCTCACTATGTTACCGACGCCCGGTAACACGATACATAGGTTTAGCGGAGGTATTCTATTTATTTATTATATATTATTATCATTCTCAAATATGATCACACGTTTTCATTGACATGTTTATTTACATACTGCCATGACAACGTCAAATTATTTGAACATAGGTAAAGAGTCTTGAAAAGGAGTCCGCAACATAAATGTCAAATAACATTGAGTTTTTCTTTATTGATTTAAATGCCATCTAAATTATGAGTGGCCATATAAACCTTACGCCCCTTACGATCACGTGATCGCCTTACGCTGTCTCGAGTTTATCATTTTTTCCCCACCTCAAAAAGTGCCCAGCGCCGCTATAGAAGTTTTCACTTCAAAAACAAAGTAAAATATCTGGGGGCACGGTAGTGCCCCCGCCAAGACGAGCAAAGCGAAGCGCAAGGGCACTACCTACCTTTTCTCGAAGCGCTTCGTCGTTTTTTTGAACCCTCATAACTTGGGTTTGGATTATATCAGATAAACAAAACTCTCGGAATATGATGTCAATAGTAAACTTATTAAGCATAAAAATTTTCAATTGCATAGCTCTTATACTTTAGATTTTATTCATGTCTAAAAAACCCCGATTTCGTCACTGACTCACTCACTCACTGTTGATCATCAAAACCTCTAGGGTACTTCCTGAAGTCCTAGGAAGCTGAAATTTGGTATGTAAGATAGTATTAGTCCACAAACAACAAAAAAATTCAAAAAATTGAAATTTTTAGCCCCTAAGGGGGTGAAAAGGGGGGGTGGAATTATGTATGGGAAATCAATAACCGCTGAACCGATTTAGTTGAAATTTGGTATGTAGATAGTTATTGTTATGGGGAAGGATATAGAATAAGTTTTCAACCCCAAAATCACCCCGTAAGGGTGAAAAGGGGTGGAAAAGGCATTAGGGGAAAAAGGGGGTTGAAGTTTGTATGGGGAATCCAGTAAAAAGCGGCCAAGTGCGAGTCGGACTCGCCCATGAAGGGTTCCGTATTTAGGCGATTTATGACGTATTAAAAAAAAACTACTTACTAGATCTCGTTCAAACCAATTTTCGGTGGAAGTTTACATGGTAATGTACATCGTATATTTTTTTTAGTTTTATCATTCTCTTATTTTAGAAGTTACAGGGGGGGGGACACACATTTTACTACTTTGGAAGTGTCTCTCGCGCAAACTATTCAGTTTAGAAAAAAATGATATTAGAAACCTCAATATCATTTTTGAAGACCTATCCATAGAAACCCCACACGTATGGGTTTGATGAAAAAAAATTTTTTGAGTTTCAGTTCGAAGTATGGGGAACCCCAAAAATTTATTGTTTTTTTTCTATTTTTGTGTGAAAATCTTAATGCGGTTCACAGAATACATCTACTTAGCAAGTTTCAACAGTATAGTTCTTATAGTTTCAGAGAAAAGTGGCTGTGACATACGGACGGACAGACAGACGGACAGACAGACAGACATGACGAATCTATAAGGGTTCCGTTTTTTGCCATTTGGCTACGGAACCCTAAAAAGCAGATTGTATAAAAGATGCCCCCAGGTACGTATTTCAGGATTTTTAGTAGTAAATCACCCGCAACCCTTTAAATTAGGAGATGGAAGATTGTCATAAGCAACTTACAAAAAGATGTGAAATCCCACCAAAAACATTTTCATGTAAAATGTTGCCAAGACGAAACCATAAGGCTCGCACTGACAAAAAGTTATCAGATCTCTTGTAGAGCCAAGCTTCTAACTCTACAAGCCCTAACTTCACAGACTCTACACCTTAGTCAAAATATGTGGCTTGGCCGTTTCGTTACCACAAGAACTATTTTATAATAAAAAATAATGAATAGTGAATACATTTTTCACCTCACGCCCATGGGACGAAACGGTCAATCCACATATTTTGACTAAGGTGTAGAGTCTGTGAAGTTAGGGCTTGTAGAGTTAGAAGCTTGGCTCTACAAGAGATCTGATAACTTTTTGTCAGTGCGAGCCTTATGGTTTCGTCTTGGCAACATTTTACATGAAAATGTTTTTGGTGGGATTGAATTTTACTTCTCAAAAATATGTCCCATAGTTCTTATTCTTAATTCGCTGATAATAGAGCTATGGGACATATTTTTGAGTATGATGTGTACAATTAGAAAGTTTCTCGCTTTAATTACATCTGTCATACAAAAAACCGGCCAAGTGCGAGTCGGACTCGCGTTCCAAGGGTTCCGTACATTAAGTCCGACTCACGCTTGACTGCACATTTCTAATAGGTTTTCCTGTCATCTATAGGTAAAGAACTATTTTGTGTATTATTTCAAAATTTTAGACTAAGTAGTTTCGGAGATAAGGGGGGAATGGCCATTTTTTGCCTATTTTCTTGAATAACTGCTAAACTATTAATCCTAAAATTATAAAAAAAATATATTTGAGATCCTTATAATGAGCTCTTTCATTTGATATGCAACACGATATAGTTTGAAAAACTTTATTTTTTAATTTTCTCATTTACCCCCAAAAATGGCCTCCATATTTAAAATTCATTTATTTACGTTACACGTCCATCTTTGGGTCGTAATCTTACATATGTGTGCCAAATGTCAACTTAAGTGGTCCAGTAGTTTCGGAGAAAATAGGCTGTGACAGACGGACGGACGGACAGACAGACGCACGAGTGATCCTATTAGGGTTCCGTTTTTTCCTTTTGAGGTACGGAACCCTAACAAAAGTTGTGTTTATTCCGAAACTTATTGTAGGTATCCCGTAGTGTTCCAATTGCCTCACGTATTGTTCTTGTGTATGTGTGTTCCCACCCACAGCACGAACGCGGGCGAACTGAATACCTTCGTGTGCTTTATTCCAGTATCGGCACTGTACTTTGTACTTAAGGGGCCCACAGATTACCTTTCGGACGATATCAGCCTGTCAGTTAAACGCAAAAGGTGACAGCTCCGAACAACTGACAAGCTTACAGGCTGATATCGTCCGGAGAACTGGTAATCTGTGGGCCCCTTTAGAAACCGAAACTGAACTTAGGAAATCGGCGTTCTGAATAATCAAAATAGATGAAATTGAATATTTCTCGTAGTTCAACAGTCAAACTAAGTGACATTTAAAGGGGCCCACTGATTAACAGTCCGCTAGACGATATCGGCCTGTCAGTTAGAACAAAAAGTTGACAGCTCCGAACAACTGACAGGCCGATACCGTCCGGCGGACTGGTAATCAGTGGGCCCCTTTAAAGTTCCTCGCAATTCGATTATTGAAATAAGTGGAATTTTATAATTCCTCGTTATTGAACTAAGTGAAATACGAAATTTTAGTTTGAGTGGTCGGACAGCAAGGAATTAAATTTCTTGACCTCCGACATATCGGACTTGACTCTCGGATCACGCGACAGGAGAGAAGAAAACCCTCTTGTGTGATAAGTATAATCACAGTAGGTATAAAGTGCTTATAGGGCGTCCGACACTAGCGTCTCCCGAGCGTCGGCGTCTAGTCAATAGTCATCTCTATGGCTGCCGCGCAGCGACGCCAATTTCCATAGCGCTGACTAGCCGCCGACGCTCAAAAGACGCTAGGGGTGTCCCTTACGGTCACGATTGACAAGCCCCGCGTTAAGCAAGCGTTTGGAATAAGACCGAAACTCTATAATTGGTACTATTCCATTGTTTCCTTAGTCTCCCCGCATTGTACAACATACAACCCTCAAGCCTTTGTCTATGAAGAGCTCATAGAGTGCCATCTATCGACCCCAGATCATAAACTATTGTCACTTTTTTGATGATCTCTTCGAGCCTTTTGTCGTAGGAATAAACCAATTAAAGTATTAATTACCTCCCGGGTACCACTTAATTAGGGATGGTAACGCAATATTATGTATAGTGGTTGCACATCATTTAGTTCATTGTCAAGCAGCAAACTTAGGTATCACTTGTACTAACACTTACCATACCACAGAACAAGTTAGAATGGCGATGCGAGCAGGGTACGTGTCGCCGCCGGCTTTGAGCAAACGCTCGCATGCTACTCGCCCGCGCTGACCGAAAACGAAGTTAACATGCCTTTTTGCACCACAATAACCTTTAGATTAAGAAGCCAGACATCAAATCTGTCTAAAGGAGGCGTGTCCATTCACCAGGCACACAAGTTTTTACTACCGTTGCGCGAGTGTTAGTAAATGTGAAGAGGAACGAGCGGCGACACCGGTTCCGATACTAACTGCGCGCGATAGCCATTCTAACCTATTTAATAATGTTCTGTGTACCATACCTACAGTTTAAAAGCATAAACAAGTCACACATCAGATTATAAGAAGCAAAATTTTATGACAGATAGGGAGAGGGAGATCTATATCCATAAACTCAATTATCGATGAATCTCAGATAATATAGTAGTAGGATATATTAATAGGTAGATCGCTCCAAAAAATATCACCCATCTTCCTCGAGTTGTCCCGGCTTTTATTGGCATGGCTCACGGGAATCTGGGGTCAGCTTGACAACTTATCCCGAGGATCGGCATAGGTACTAGTTTTACGAAAGCGACTGCCATCTCACCTTCCAACCCAGAGGGTAAACTAGGCGTTATTGGGATTCCTCACAATGTTTTCTTTCATCGGAAAGCGACTGGTAAATATGAAATTATATTTCGTACTTAAGGTTCCGAAAAACTCATTGATACGAGCCGGAGTTTGAACCCGCGACCTCTGTATTGAAATTCGCACGTTCTTTACAGATAGGGTCTTCTTCTTTAACTTATTTAAGTTGTCTTTTTCAGTCTCGGTATGAACGACAGATTTCACGCCGAATATGGCTAAGGATTAGATAAAACCAACTTTGTTAAAAACAAAAATGTCAACTTTGTTACGATAAATTGGTTTCCGCCCACTAAACTTTGCAAAAAAATTCAGCTTGTGTACACATTCCTACTAGACTTCCAGCCAAGTCTAGCTGAACTGTAAACAATGTCTTTCAATCTTCACCACAAAGGATTTTTCATTCGGGCCAGTAATTCCAGAGATTACCCTACTAAAAGGCAACTTCGGACCAGTACAGTCAGCGACAATAGTAACGGATGGACACGCCAAAAGATTTGCCAGCATGAAATACTTTTCCAATTAGTGATATATCTCTCCCCATATATACTATTACTTGCCAGATGTATAGTTGCCTTGGTGCTAGCACTTTACTTAACTTATAAATTGCTTCAGTAGAAAAAAAAAAATCTCTACATTTCTCATAAAATAATCTGTCTCAGTCAGGTTTTTCATATAGAGCTCTACTTTTGGAGCATTCCACGACTATGTCTACCGTTGTCCCGTTTGAAGATTTGCAGGTATAGAAGTTCGATCTTCTTTTTGTGACTATTAAGGATCAGAAAATTGCTTAGAAAAATAGTAACCTTAAAACACTGAAATCTAAATTCTGATATAGGAAATAAAATGTCTTTATATGACGGGGTGACCCATGTGAAGCACTCACATTCTTTTGATAAGTTATTAAAAAATGATAATTTTATGATCCTACTAACTCTAGATAGTTATGACGTGTAGTCTTCGTTTCTTTTGATGCTGACTGTACCTACTCCTTTTGTTTGTAACTGGTAAAAACCATTACCATTTCCAAAATGGCGACGAGATTCGACGACAAAAAGACAATCGACAGTAACTGCCCTGGACTCTTTGATTCTGACCAACGAATCATTTTATTTCACTGAGAGAGGCGTTCCTAGTTTTCTGTCCGTACAACACAACTTGGTATAAGCAATTTAATGTTACCATTGAATATCATAGGTATGGTTTGTCAAAGGACTGTCTCATTTCAAACATAGGCAGAGAGAATCATACTTACTATTTTTGTCTTACACTAGTACTAGTACCCAAAAGAAAAGGATGAGTATAGTTTTCCTGGTTCTAACTGACTGACAAATTTGTTTGACCAACTATAGAATAAAATGTTGTACCTATTAAAAATTATGAAATATGCCAACACCAAGCTCTTGATGATAAAAATAAACCTTGATTATGTCAAAATAAAAACCTACACAATAAAATAAATCCTCATTTCTATGTTAAAAACATGTGCAATTAACAAATCATAACTCCCACAGTTTGCATAAAAACGGAGACGGGATGAGAGCCCAGAGCGTTTTCCATTTTAAATATTCCGCATCTAACTTAACTCTTGTTTACAAAGTAAATCCGCCTCCGTAAACACTTTCAGAGAAAAATGTCTTTAGTTAATGGTAATTTTTACATATATTTTGCATTATACGCATGCCTTCTTAAAATAACGCGGCCTGACACTTCTCCCCTTGAGGGTGCTCGAATAGTTTATTGACATTTACTTTGCGAGGGCAAACACGGTGACAGAGGCTGTCTGTCTCTGCGTTGACTTCGCAAAATGGGTCTGTTTTGCCCACCGTAACACATAATAGTGTATAAAATAAATTAATTAAAAATTAAAAAACACGACTGCAGTTTAAAAGCGAACTGAAAAGCTAAAAATAATTTTTATTTATGTTAGCTACTCAACTTCATAAATATAAAATAGAATATAAGTGTTCAGTCAGGGTCATAAACAGCAAACGGAAAAGTTTAAGCTCATTTAGGATAGTGACTGTACCTGTATATTTTATTTCGATTGCAGTCGGGAACCTTGATATATTGAAATTTTCCCATTCACAGGTTCCCGACTGCAATCGAAATAAAATATACAGGTACAGTCACTATCCTAAATGAGCTTAAACTTTTTTGTTTGCTGTTTATGACCCTGACTGAACACTTATATTCTATTTTATATTTATGAAGTTGAGTAGCTAACATAAATAAAAATTATTTTTAGCTTTTCAGTTCGCTTTTAAACTGCAGTCGTGTTTTTTAATTTTTAATTAATTTATTTTATTTTATACATTTTAGTGACTATACAAAAACCAACCACATTTTTTATGATTTAAGGCAAGTTAGTTGCTTCAAGGAGCTTTCATCATGTTGATCTTTGATATGTTAGCATAAAACGTGCTTAAAAACCTAAATAGTTCGGACCCAAAAAACCAGACGTATTGAAAAGTGCTATCGCTTAATATCTCTGGAAATACATAATTATTTCCTATTGGTTGGCTTTCGGCCTTCGCAATTAAGATACTTGGGGAAGCTGCAGAAAGCGTGCACCTTTCTTACGCTCCGGGCCTTCGGCCCTACGCGAAGTTCGGCCTTTGGCCTTCGCAATTCAGATACATGGAGAAGCTGCAGAAAGCATGGAACTTTCTTACGCTCCGGGCCTTCGGCCCTACGCGAAGCTCGGCCTTCGGCCTTCGCGATTAACGAACTTGGGGAAGCTACAGAAAACGTGCACCTTTCTTACGCTCCGGGCCTTCGGCCCTACGCGAAGTTCGGCCTTCGGCCTTCGCAATTAAGGTACTTGGGGAAGCTGCAAAAACCGTGAACCTTTCTTACACTCCGGGTCTTCGGCCCTAGGCGAGGCTCGGCCTTCGGCCTTCGCAATTAAGAAACTTGGGGAAGCTGCAGAAATCGTGGACCTTTCTTACGCTCCGGGCCTTCGGCCCTACGCGAAGCTCGGCCTTCGGCCTTCGCAATTAAGATACTTGGAGAAGCTGCAGAGAGCGTGCACCTTTCTTACGCTCCGGGCCTTCGGCCCTACGCGAAGCTCGGCCTTCGGCCTTCGCAATTAAAATTATTGGGGAAGCTACAGATAGCGTGCACCTTTCTTACGCTCCGGGCCTTCGGCCCTCCGCGGAGCTCGGCCTGCGTGATTAATATTCTTGATAAATTTGGAAGCGCGCACCGAGCCTGTCTTATGCTCCGGGCCTTCAATCATACGCGGAGCTCGGCTTTCGACCTTTGCAATTTGAATACTCGGGGAAGTTGCAGGAAGAGCCCATCTGTCTTAAGCTCCCAGTCTTTGCCCCCTACGCGGAGCTCGGCCTTCGTAATTTATATACTTGGGGAATTTGGAAGCGCGCACCGAGCCTGTCTTATGCTCTGGGCCTTCAACCCTAACGCGGAGCTCGGCTTTCGAACTTTGCAATTTAAATACTTGGGGATGTTGCAGGAAACGCACATCTGTCGTATGCTCCGGGCCGTCATCCCTACGTGGAGCTCGGCCTACGGCACAGAATAAATAATAGTACTAGGTACAGAAGACTCACTCTCTAACAAAACGCGTCTGTTACGATCAGCACAGATATGGCCGCTAGGTGGCAACAGCGCCACGCGCGGCTTATGGCTCCTCTACACGATAGGCCAACGCCGGCCACTCCAAGGGACGCAGCCATACGGTAGAATGAGGTAGCAATATCACTTGCTCCCTCTAACGCATAAATGCGTCCCTTGGAGTGGCCGACGCTGGCCCATCGTGTAGAGGAGCCATTATGGTTTTCCCCAATATTGGTGTGGAACGGATGTACTTTTAGCTACCTGTAGCAAAGCGACGAAATCGCGGAGAGAGCCACGCCTGCCTTCGGTCACACTTTGTTCCGTCAAAGTCGGTGCAGAGTTATAAGTTATAACTGAAGACGGACTCTACAATCTCAGACTCTTTACAAAGATCTTATTTACACTTTTCTATTCCCTTAGCGCAAGTTAGAACATATTGGCTTGGTTTCAAAACAAGTAAAATATGATTAATATAATACCTATGTATAATTATTTCTTTTATGATCAGCGGTCAAACCACTTCCTTTTAATATCCCAACAATATGATAATATTTGGTTTTATGAGATTAGCTTTTCTAAACATATTTTATGAACTCTTACTTTCTCGAAATTAGACTGAAACCCTCATATTGTATATATATTATTGATCGTCTTTCAAAGCGCTTCATTTTGATGCCCTACTCGATGGGCTTGCAAGATATTTTTTTCTTAAAGTTGCGCAATATGTCGTATTTAGTCCGCCATATTGTTTTTTTTAATGACGTCATATAGCCTATGTCACCCGGGATGACGTAAGGATTCTAATGATATATCATACATCTAAATCGGTTCAGGCATTTAGCTGCTAGGGTGGAACAAAGAAACTTACATACCCACAAACATGAACGCTGAAAACAATACACTCCTTTTTTTGGGCAGTCGTGTAAAAATACTCACTGTCTTACAAGACCGGTGTTTGACAGTTAATCACGTATTACGCGACGCGAGGAGGGGTATCGCGTCGCGTAATACGAATAATACAACCAACATTTTTCATACAGCGTTGAGATAATAATAAAATTATAGGTCAAAAATGCCTGTCAAGTTATTAGGGCCCAGGTTGTAGACCTAAAAGTTTACGATTCCTGTGATTGGCAAACTATTAAAGTCATTTTTTTTAATGAACATAAAATAACATTTCATAATATGAAATGTCATTTTAGTCTACCGCTATCGCCCACTTAGGCATAAGCCTCTCTTCGAGTACGCCACTTATCCCGGTCCTGAGCCAATCTCATCCAGAAGTGACCCACAATCTTCCGCATATCGTCCACCCAACCTGACCATACATACTCTGAGGGGTGAAAAATTTTTCATGATTTCATCTGATGATCAGAAAGCAGATTTTTTCTTGCGATTTCCGGCTTTGGTTCCATTATTCAGTATGAGTATGACCTACTGCTGTTTTTGTTACATAAAGTCTATTCCATTCCTGCGCACTCATCCCTGCCTGCTGTCGTTAAGAGATGCGGGTCACAGCACGCCGCCTCCGCCAATCTAAAATTTGGCTTCGGCAGCATCGGTTGGCGCGCACAAGTGGGGCAATAACCGGATACACATAAAGTTGGGCCGTCAATTTTACTCTAGCCATAATGTGGAGTGTGTTTTGTTATAATATGTACTGGCTACATCTGCTTGGATATGATAGCACTACTTGCAATATCGATAAATCATTGCGAGTGGAGGCAGTTAGGAAAGTATAGTGAGCAAGTTGTGAGACTTAAATTCCTTAAATCATACGACTGGCCGCCGCCATACAAAATCGAGGCTACGCTCTCATTTAAAACGCTGTTTATTTTAATATTTTGACTCGTTTGTATCTATCTAGACACGCGGTAGCGTGTCCAGCCAAGTTCAAAGAAAAAGGAACTGGCGACGCAGCAACCGTTTGTAATATTACACCAACCATTTCGAGCTACTTTTGACCCCTTCACAACTTGAAACCTACTTAACCTACACACATGAAATTTGGCACATGTATTCAAGTCCCTTAGCTTGTACAAAATACAAAATTTCATAAACATAGCTCAAACAGTTATTGATAAATTAACGTTTAAAAACCGGCATTTTTGTGACTGACTGACATATAGATCAAAAACCTAACCCACTTCCAGATGACCTAGAAACTTGAAATTTGGCATAAAGGTAGACTATTAGGTGCATATAGAGGAAAAAATCTGAAAACTGGAAATTATTGATATTTCGATGGAAAAAAAATTAATACTTATAGACCAAAAACCTAACCCACTTCTAGATGACTTAGAAACTTGATATTTGGCATCAAGGTAGACTATTAGGTGCATATAGAGGGAAAAATCTGAAAACTAGAATTTATTGATATTTCGGTGGAAAAAAATAATTAATACTTATAGACCAAAAACCTAACCTACTTCTAGATGACTTAGAAACTTGATATTTGGCATCAAGGTAGACTATTAGGTGCATATAGAGGAAAAAATCTGAAAACTGGAAATTATTGATATTTCGATGGAAAAAAAATATTAATACTTATAGATCAAAAATCTAACCCACTTCTAGATGAATTAGAAACTTGATATTTGGCATCAAGGTAGACTATTAGGTGCATATAGAGGAAAAAGTCGGAAAACTGGAAATTATTGATATTTCGATGGAAAAAAAAAAATAATACTTATAGACCAAAAACCTAACCCACTTCTAGATTACTTAGAAACTAGATATTTGGCATGAAGGTAGACTATTAGGTGCATATAGAGGGAAACATCTGAAAACTGAAACTTTTTGACAATTAACCGCGCGTTAGCGAGGGTTTCCTTTTCAGCTTAGGCAAACTGCTTTCATGATGGACATTATAGTAATTTCTGTACAAAAAGTAATGATATCCCAACAAAAACATAAATGTGAAATGAAAGCCAAGTTCAATAGGTATTAAGAATATGTGTCGTTGTTGACTCGCCGACAAAATAATAGAGATCTATATGGGTGCCAAGTTCTGTGCTGTGTAGAAAATCCTGAAATTATAAAGGATTTGTCTTGGCTAGTTTTTAAAAACAAACCAAATTTTTGATAAATAACATAGATACATATATATTACCTATATGGCTATACGTAAAAACTAGCCAAGACAAATCCTTTATAATTTCAGGATTTTCTACACAGCACAGAACTTGGCACCCATATAGATCTCAATTATTTTGTCGGCGAGTCAACAACGACACATATTCTTAATACCTATTGAACTTGGCTTTCATTTCACATTTATGTTTTTGTTGGGATTTTACCTACCTTTTTAAGGTCCTTTTTAAGGTTTTTAAGGTATTTTGTTGTCCTTTTGGACAACATCTATGGCCCACTAGTTCAATACGTAATTATGAATAAATTTGCAATGTACTTTTTGGATTTGTCTGAATTTTTCTTCCAGTTTTATCTTGCCATAGAAATACGACATTACGAACGAAGAAATTCGATTCAATTTTGGACCATAGTTGGGAGTTTTTCGATAATATTTGGGTGTTTTTACGGTCTTCGGTACTCGGATTGTTAATGTTATCCATTGTGATATTATTACTATAGAGAAGCCATGCCAAACAATTAAATCGTCGCAATCGCAACCGAAGAAAACGTTGTAAGCGCCGTGAAATTCATTCATTCATTCATTCAATTACACGTTTAGGTCACGATACTCACGCTCCGCTCTATCTATAGTTTGTTGTCAAAACAACATCAACTCATGGCTCAAAACCATAGAAGGTAGGATCCTATAGAAGTGGTATACGCGTGCCTCCGTGAGGGACAAAACATACGCAATGCGACACTATGATTGGTCGAATTTATTTGTTGCCCACCATAATCCATACTAATTTATGGTGGGGATTAAAAAAAAAAGTGGATTGTGACCAGGACAAACAATAATAGCGCTTTCGCTGCTACTCCTACTGAAAGATACATAAGACTATCCCGTTCGGTAATTTCCCCCCCCCCCCACCCCTCATGCCTGGTCCAGTTAAAATACTAGGTTCATGCTCAAAACACTGGTTCTGAGTGCCGGTTCTATACGTTAGTAATAATAGTTCAGTGATGTTATCAGTTTCCGCGTAAAAATCCCGCCAAATAGCATCGGTTACATGTAGGTACATTCCCACTTGCGATCTTTCACAGCCTCGCTCCCCGCTCCCATGAGTGCAGTTCATCATTCCTGGATAACACATGTTAATCTAAGCCCGCAACGTGTACGCAATTTAAATATTAAACTAGTTGAAAATGTACTGCACTGACTGAACTATTTGATCGCATGTGTATTTGAAGTATGAATAAAAGTTGCAAATAATTCCAAAATTATACATTTTTTTGCTTTGCTGAAGTCCTATGTAATCTTATGGATGTATATCCGGAAAGTCTTAAAATTGCGAAATATCCACATAGGATATTTCGGGAAATTATTATTTTCCCGAAATTTCTGAGGACTTTTCCAATTTTTCTCAACTTACACATGCCCCGTACCGGTTTTTTCTGCTTTTATGTGCGTTTAGTTTTTAAAAATTACTTGACATGAAGTACCTATATCATTAAACATTTTAAAATGCGCACACTAAAAGAACAGTAGGTAGTTCCTTTAGTGTTGCGCATTTTAAAATGTTTTAGAATAACTGTAATTTCGTATTTCATTACAGCCCTTTCATTACAGGCTTTAAAGCCCTGATAAATTGTCAACCATACTACCTATAAATACAGTTTTAAAGCAAGCTGTAATAATAAAATCAGATTTTCCCCAATTTCAGATTCATTCAAATTGTGGTTGCAACTAGCTATCACCATAAATATCCGTGCATTGTCAACATATTTAACAATTCATTCGTGACCCTTATCACAAAGACTTAAGGTATACAAGCAGTCATGTGCTACCGTTCCATAAACGAATGTGTCAATGTCGTTGTTTACCGACAGTGACAAATCGCCACGCAACTTATTTCGGTTTGACCCATAGAAGGTAGCATCCTATATAAGTGGTCTATGCGTGCCTCCGTGAGGGACAAAACATACGCAATGCGACGCTATGATTGGTCGAATTTATTTGTTATGACGGGCAACAAATCAATTCGACCAATCATGCATCTAATTTACGGTGGGGAATAAAAAAAAAGTGAGACTGTGACCAGGGCCGGATTAACCCTGCAGAGTAGGCAACTGCCTATGGGCCCCGCCTCGGCTAGGGGGCCCCGGCGGCCCCGCGCTCGTAAAAAAAATATTTGTTGCAAATAGCCAAAATTCATAAAAAAAAATGGTACCTACTCATACCTAATGTCCAATACATATCAGTTTCTCAGACACAGAAACATTAGATGATTATGAACCTAAATTATGTTATTTTATAGCTTTTAAAGTCTGTAATGTCGAGGTCGAATTTCAGGCTCTCGGGGGCCTAAAACCTCATCAATGGAAAGTCAGTAATGTGGAGATTGCTGAGCTCGACCTTCAGCCTCACTTTTTACCTCAATTTTTGGTTTGTCTTCCAAATTTCCTCTTCTTCAGCTTAGCCTTTGGCCTCGCTGCGCCAAGCTTGGCCTGCGGCCTCGCTTTTTAATACAATGGACATTGGTTGGCGTCTGTGCTCTAGCTGAGCTTATCCTGAAACACGGCTTTGACCTCGCATGAAAGCACGCCTCTCTGGGGAACTTCGGATTTTTAGGCCCGGCCCGGCCTTTTTTAACACGCTTTCACAATGATTTCACAAAAAATTTCGCGATCGCTGCGCTTGCGTTTTTTGCTGCTTTTCAGGTTGACTCTGTACCTATTTACATGCTAGCTTGACTGGTGAATGAAGTGTCATTTATACATGGAAAGTCTATATAATCTATATTATTACGTTAATTTTAATCATGTGGCTCGGCGTATGGTCGGACAATCGCTGTTCAGCCTGGAAAAATATTTAACTACCTATTGAGAAAAAAGGGCTCTCCCCACACGCCAAAATCGACAAAAACTGATAGAAAAAAGCTTTATGTCCACGCAATAAGAGCGAAAAAGACATCGCTCGGCATGTTCGGATCGGCTCAACGCTCAACTGACACCTGAAGGTTGAAATTAAAATCGCAAACTTACATCCTTGTACTGAACAACTGAACATTATGTATATAGAATTGACTGTAAGGGGGCCCCGAGCATTGCACTGCCTAGGGGCCCCGACATGTTTAATCCGGCCCTGACTGTGACAAGGACAAACAATAATAGCGCTTTCGCTGCTACTCCTACTGAAAGATACATAAGACTATCCCGTTCTGTCAGTTTTCCCCACCACTCATGCCCAATCCAGTATAATACTAGATTCATGGTTTGACCTCACGTCATCGTCATGTGGACTTTTTTCCAAGTCTCCGGTGAATTTCTATAGGCATTGGCACAGAATAACGGCACGATTCGGGAAATGAATTAGAGATTCACTAGATATGAAATAGTAAAGATATGTGACGTTCCACGGCAAAAGGTACCATTGCCCCGGCTGAATATTGGAGCGGCGTAAATAATAGCGTAAGCGCCAGCCGCCATAAGGTACCTTTTGCCGTGGAACGTCACATATCTTTACTATTGAATATCTAGTGAATCTAAATCATTTCCCGAATCGCGCCGTAAGTAGGTATTTTAGGCGGGGTATATTTATAGAGAAAGGATAACCGTGAGTGATCAAACATTGTAGGTAGGTACTGAAAGCTTTCGTCTATAAGTAGGTACTTATATATCCCATCGATTAGATTAGATTCATTTATTTCTTATTGAAAATGTACATTAAATTTTACATGTCAAAATAAAATGCATTCACAAAAAGATCGTCACAATACAATATCAATAATAATAATTAATAGAATAATAATCTAAAAAATAAAACAGTAACATACAAAAATGGCTTGACTCAAGTTTATCACTTATACAGTCGACGATGGATATATAAGCTTATCTGTATTTGCATTTATATAGTTTTATTCATCCTGC
This sequence comes from Cydia amplana, assembly GCF_948474715.1. Lineage (NCBI taxonomy): Eukaryota > Metazoa > Arthropoda > Insecta > Lepidoptera > Tortricidae > Cydia > Cydia amplana. Next base: position 2,585,629 of record NC_086077.1, read on the forward strand.
TACGCTGTTTTACATTTTAGACGTAAGAAATTAAAACCGGCCAAGTGCGAGTCGGACTCGCGCACGGAGGGTTCCGCACCATCAACAAAAAATAGAGCAAAACAAGCAAATAAACGGTCACCCATCCAAGTACTGACTCCACCCGACGTTGCTTAACTTCGGTCAAAAATCACATTTGTTGTATGGGAGCCCCCACTTAAATCTTTATTTTATTCTGTTTTTAGTATTTGTTAATTGTTATAGCGGCAACAGAATTACATCATCTGTGAAAATTTCAACTGTCTAGCTATCACGGTTCGTGAGATACAGCCTGGTGACAGACGGACGGACGGACGGACGGACGGACAGACGGACCGACGGACCGACGGACGGACGGACGGACAGCGGAGTCTTAGTAATAGGGTCCCGTTTTTACCCTTTGGGTACGGAACCCTAAAAACAGGATGGGATGGTTTGATTAGTCGGGATAGTTCTGATAATGATATAGCAATATTTTCACTGCTTGGAATTAGTTAACTTTGCGTTTTGTGCTATCAAAAAATAATTCTGTGGTTTTATTTCCACAAATGAAAGTAATTTTTTCAACTCATACCATGAGCCTCATCATAAAATATTCCGGCTCGTGGTATTGCTACCTGGCCCTAGCTACTGTCTAATGGCTCCTCTACACAATGGCCCAGCGCCGGCCACTACAAGGGACGCATTTATGCGTTAGAGGAAGCAAGTGATACTACTATCTCATTCTACCGCATGGCTGCGTCCCTTGGAGTGGCCGGCGCTGGGCCATCGTGTAGAGGAGCCATAAAGGGGGACCTCGGAGTCAAAGGTTTGGTTGTTCAGTAAATTGAATACCATATTCCGTGGCTTCTCCGTCTATATGTTAAAATTTTAGTTTAGAGTGTCTAATTGTTTTTATAATTAAATATGTGATGATGATCCTTCCGGCCGATTTCGGCCACGGCGACCACTACGACTCCTAGTTTGCTCGGCGCTCGTGCGCCCGAAGATGGCTGACGTAGCCAATCTTCGAGGTGAACCCCCGCACACGTTGAGGGCACGTGAGGACACCAGCCACGTAGTGATAGTGAATGGGAATTAAATATGTACATATATTAAGAACGGATCACTCACGAATTTTAAGTCGAAAAACGCTCGACATATATCTTTCACTCCGTACGTATTATCACTAACATCTTATAAAACAAAGTCCCCCACCGCGTCTGACTGTTTATGTGTTTGTATGTTCGCGATACACTCAAAAACGACTGAACGGATTTTCATGCGGTTTTCACCTATCGATAGAGTGATTCTTGAGGAAGGTTTGTGTATAATTTGTTAACACGTGCGAAGCCGGGGCGGGTCGCTAGTATTTAATATGTCTGTGTCTCACGGAAGTTTTGTTATTATAATTGTTTATTAAAAAACAAAAATATTTACAGATTCGCTACAAAGCTGGTCCTCTCGGATGATGTCACATGTTGAATGGAAATAATACAAAAATACAACACCTGAAAGTTTCAAAATATAAGTTTTTTTTTAACTTCTTAAAACAAAATAAGTAGGTAAGGATACCATTTGATTCCTCACATTTTATCCAAAAAAAGATTGTATGGCAATTAAATAGGTACATAACGCAATATTTCACGGTCAAAATCGCAATTTTCTTGACGTCACGGTCACATATCGTTTTGTTCGGAGCGTTTCGCGATTGAAGTACGACTGTCGGACTTTGACTATCATTTCTGACTTTTGTATTGCTTTAATGCAATGGGTCCCATATAGACATTTGATTCTAAAAACAAACCTGATTGATTGATACCATAAACGAAAATTAGTCATCTAGCCCAGCGGTCGGCAACCTTTTAGCAGCCAAGGGCCACATAGTAGTTAACGAAGTTGACGCGGGCCACACTTTGTTAATATTTATGACTTTATCAGACATTGTCGTTTGTTAATATTACATACAAAATAGCCAGGGAGGCTCGCGGGCCGCAAGTGACAGGTTCACGGGCCGCATGAGCCCGCGGGCCGCGGGTTGCCGACCGCTGATCTAGCCTATTCACAGAACATATTAAAGAGGTTAGAATGGCTATCGCGCGCAGTTAGTATCGGAATCGGTGTCGCCGCTCGTTCCTCTCCACATTTACTAACACTCGCGCAACGGTAGTAAAAACTTGTGTGCCTGGTGGATGGATACGCCTCCTTTAGACAGATTTGATGTCTGGCTTCTTAATCTGAAGGTTATTGTGGCTCAAAAAGGCATTTTTACTTCGTTTTCGGTCAGCGCGGGCGAGTAGCATGCGAGCGTTTGCTCAAAACCGGCGGCGACCCGTACCCTGCTCGCATCGCCATTCTAACTTGTTCTGTGAGCCTATTGCTCGGTAGCCGAGTGGAACACAGCTCTACTGGCAACGGGCAGCGACAGAGCGCCGCGCCGGTGCCAAATTGCCCTGTACGCTTATCATCCGGATTACGTCCTCCATATGTTGGCTACATTTTATAATTATTTTGTTTTACATGAAAAAATAACGTATCAGCCGAAAAATTGCTGTAAGGCCTTTCTTAAAATTTACAATAACACGTGCACGTCTCACCACGTAACAGCCGTAATACTCGTATTCATTGGAAACTAGTTTTGTTTAGTATTATTTAGTTTAAATTTAGTTAATCAGCCGTCGTCGAAAATGCTTCGGCCCGGGCCCGGTCCGGTCTCGCGTGAGTCATCCTTTAAAGGACTTTACCGACATACCGTCGACATTATTTTTCATACTTACATAAGGATACTTACATACAAACCTCACCGACAAGCTCTTCAGAATATAGCAGGAATGCGCTTTGACTCCGTGAACTCCGTACGTTGCTCTTCCTGCGCCAAGTCGCACATAATCATGCCTTCATACCGCACTTGCTTTACAAATAAAATTCTGAGCACCCTTTATCGTGAACTAGTGTTGTACAGACGAGTCTTTGAAAATTCTTTGAGACTCGAGCTTTTTTACTAAAAAGTTGAAAGTATCAACTGTTCGGATTCAGACTACAAAAGCATTGTTGCTTCAATATTGCAGCGCGATAGTACTGCCGACTGCATTGCTGCCGCAATCGTCAAAAATCCGGATAGCGACATTGGTTCTGACATTTATGGCAGCAATGCAGTTAGCAGTTAATATCGTGCTCCAATACTGCTGCAGAAATGCAGCCGACTGCATCGCGCCAGAAAAAGTCAAAAGGGCAATTTTATCGAGACATTTCTACCAAATTTGGCAATTTTAGTAAAAATACTCGAAACACAACAAAAAAAATTCAGAAATCTTTTCAATTACTTACAACTAAAAAAAATCAGAAACTGCGCCGGCCTAGAGTTAGACCAAGAAAAGTCTGCAGCGATTTTGATAGCCCACGCAGTGCAAGTGTTATTTTTACAAGTCATAAATTCATAGAAGTTTGACGTTTAAAATGACACTTGCACTGTGTGGGCTATCAAAATTGGTGCAGACTTTTCTCGGTCTGACTCTACCTACCTACCTTACCTTACCTTTTAGTACCTAGTACTTTTTAGTAGTATTTTTTTATTCTGTGGCGCTGCCAAAAGAGTCGAGTTCATCGATTTTAAACTCGTAAGACTCTAATTCTCTCCAACACTAGTACCAACCTTCTTTTGTGTGAAGCTCCTTAGAATTTACATGAATGTACGTAGTTTTCCGGAAACATTGGTCGGATTTTCGGCACTTATGCTTCTCATCCGGACTAATTGTTTCTACTTAAAAAGTTTCCACGTTTTACTTGAGTTTGTTGACTTTACCGATGAGAAACGGGGTTGTTTTAAACAACACTCTTCTAAGAGTAGAATCTTGACTGATAAGAATTCCTCATTTGCATTTCATTATAAGTCACTTGGCTCTGAAGTGGGTAATACCTATTTGCAAAGTACGTAAATACATAGACTAGTTTATATTCTAATTTTAGTTGATCTTTTGAATACTCTGAGGTTTATTGTAAAAAATACTCATAAGCAGGGAGCGTACATTTCATGCCGATGCAATGACAGGCGTATGACGTCAACCTACATACAGGATGGACAAAGTTTGAAAAGGGCAATGGAATAACGAACGTTTATTTATTCGTACCTAATAATGGAAAATATGATTAATCAATGATTAATCACTGTTATATAATCAACCTCTTCCGTTTAAGTAGATATATATTGACACTTGAGACGGACATTGAAAGAATATTATCTGACATTGTCACATCACTCACATCAAAGTTTACTCTTTGTCACAAATTGTAGACGTGCGGAAACAACATTTCAGTTAAATTTAATAAGATCAGGAAACTTAATGCTTTGCCAAAGTCGCTATGGAGGCTATAGAATTATTGTGCCAAATAAATCCATGTTTAGTTATAGATAATAAACAAATTTATTGTTCCTGCTGTCAGCAAAGTTTGCCACCAAAAGAAAGCAACATCAAGTTACATTTGCAAACAATAAAACACAAAGAACATGAGGAACATAAAGAAACACAGTTTGATTTTAACATGGACTTGACCAATTTCATGATAGCATAAAATAAAAGTCACTACGTTTCCGGTTACTAAGTTGTGTCACTACGTTTTTTGAAACATCCTGTGTGTTTATATGAATACGTCATTATGACGAAACCGGCATGAAATGTACGCTCCCTGCTCATAAGTCATTTTCTGATAAAGTATCGTTGCACCTGTCGGAAGCCCGTGTTGATCGAAGATCGTTGCATTGTCGTTAGCTAAAAAATTTGTATTGGTGCCTATAAAATGACATACTTAAAAGAAAGACTTTTTTGTTTTTTTTTTTTTCTATAACCTTTAAGGAATTTTATTTCTATCGGATTTTAATGTATTTTTTTTTATCTAATAGGTAGGCATTGGCATGTATTGGGGACCATAAAAAACGAAGTAATTTTAAAAGGGGCTAATATTACTAATCTAGAAGCACTTTTTACTGTAGCAACAGTCACCAATGCCTTGGTAAGCGTTACAGTAGCGTAAGTATTGATAAAGTATGAAATGCCTCTAGTTTTATAGATATGTTCCATTTTCTAAATTACTGTGTCTGGAACGTCTGGAAGCTTACCCCAATGCACCTAAAGTGCATATTTTCAACATTATTATGATACCTCCAGAGTAGCAAGCATCCATACACTACGATTTCCACATACCATTAAAAAAACCTACACTACATTTCGCCAACACATTCCCCAAACCTGTAATTGACAGCGTCTACCCAAAAGGCATGTAACATATCGCTGCAAATATTTCTCCCGCCGTGTTGTGCGTCACTTCCGTTCCGGTCCCGTCCCACCGGAACCGGAACCAGCGATAAATCATCGGCCATTGTCGCGTGCCCAATTTACATTGATTTTTCTGTTTTGTGTGATTGTTATGTATTGAATTAGGGTAGAATTTATGGCTTAATCAGGGATATAAATTGGGGATTTGATGCTGTTTGTCAAATAAATAAATAAATAAATATTATAGGACTTTCTTATACAAATTGACTAAGCCCCACAGTAAGCTCAAGAAGGCTTGTGTTGAGGGTACTCAGACAACGATAACGATAACAACTGATCTGGTAAACTGATGTATGTTTATTATATTGCGTGTATTTCGTATAAAATGTCCGTGTATTTTTTCTAGTAGATTATTTCCATTAAACTATCTTGTTTATATAAGGAATGAATCACTTTACATGGTTGTTTAGACGTTTTTGTAAGCAATATAATATATGCTATTTCATTTGACTTTTCATTTCGTAAACCATATAAATATTATCAGTTAAACTCTTGTCTGTGTATAATAAGGGTTTTGACCGAAGAATTTTTGCCATCTTTTTTAATTTTTTTCAAGAACGATTTTATCTCTACAACCTACGATTTTTGACCACCACCGTTGCCGTCACTTTTTTTAACAAAGTATTTAAGTGCAAGGTAACGCATGACAATATAGAATTATAGACTATTAAAAGAGCAACTAACATATCCGTCTCCGTCTTTGATATGTCCATTCATTATTGATATTTGCTACGAAAGGAATGTCGAATAAAACAACACTGTTAATTATTGTAAAAATCGTGATATATATATTCTTTGTTAAACTATGAATATTTAACTGTACAAAATACAAGTAGACGTCTAATTTACACTTTCAATATAATTAACAAAATAATATTTATAAAACACTATTCAATGGCGGGCGAGGACCGATCGTTCGTGAGTGCCTTCCTTAACTTCACGGTCGCAAATTGTTGAGGCCTGCACAAAAAGTTTACTTTACTAATTACTCTAAATTTATGGTAAAATCTCGTTAACTTGGTTATATAAAACATATATTAATTTATACACTAATATGGCCTTAAGTAATTGTGATAATATCGATGTTTTATAAGGCAATACACAAAGAATACAAGGTGTTTACAAACTACAAAATAAATCAACGTAAATTTTAAGAGTGATATAACAAAAACATAACAAAACCTGTAGATCTATTTGTAGACGCTAGTTTCGCGGCCCCACAAGTCATACCACGGGCCGAAAGTATGGCCCTCTTCGGGTAGTTCGCCTCCTTCTACGGGTCTCTTGAGCAATTTGGTCCGAGGCAGCAACTGTGGTCGTTGTTGTTTTAAGGCCTCGTTGAACTTTTGGTCATCGGACTCGCTGTATGGCCCCTCAGTACGCCTGTCCATCAACCTCCTGGCCTCTAGCCTCGCTTCTTCTTGCCTCATTTTCGTCTTTTCTGCTTTCTTCGAATCTGTCTCATAATCGTATCGTGAGACACGTCTCTCTTGATCACTGAAATAGGATATGTTTGACTCGTAATATCTGTCTGTGCGTCCGTTGTACTGCAGTGAACTATCGTCGTAGCTTCTCTGCCCCCTGTTTTTGATTCTCGGGTCCCGGTTGTCCCTTGGATTTGTGTCCTTTCGTACTGCACGTCTTTCTAATGAATAATCAATTCTCGGCTCTCTGCTTTCATACGGTCTCATATCTTTCTTTGTAGCTCTAATTTCAGCTTGTGGGTATTCCTTTTTGTTGTGATGTCCATTATCGAAAGTCTGTGGTTGTCTAATTTTTTCCTCTTTACTGGAACGTTTTTTGTTATATTTAAGTGTTCCTTCGTCACGTCCGTTGTACGCATTTTCATTTCTTATGTCATTATTATTGCGCTCTGTGGGAATGCCATAACGATCAGTAAGCGGTTCATTGTCTTTGTACTTTAACGTCTCCGAAGACGCAGAAAATGTCTTAACATCTTTTGAATTGTCTTTAAAAGTTTTGAATTCCATTGTTTTAGGAGGAGAGTGTTCGTGTGATGATCGTTTGGCTTTATCAGAAGACAGCGTTGCACGCACATGTGGTTTTATAGGGGTAACTTCGATTTCTTCAAATTCAGGCATATATGCGTTCTCTTTTCTTTTCTTGAAGTCATCTTCCATAGCTTGCGTTTGTCTGCGTTTATCAAGTTCTTGTTGTTTTCTAGACGTCATATGATCATCTACTATGATGCAATCATACGGATCAGTACTAGATGCTACCGAATTAACATCAGAACCGCTGTCATTATCGTATCTTTGCAGTATTTCACGTCGTTTAACAGTCTTCATTACAAAACCTTCTCCATTTTCATCGTTATAGAAACTGTTCTCGAAATTAGTTTTTATAGTACTGGTGTTTGTTAAATCAGAATGTCGGGACTCATTACGAGGTACTATATCTTCCAATTTTTCTTCAGCGATTACTTTTTCTGATGACGTTTTTTTATTCAAGGCTTGATTTTGGTGGTATACTTCGCTCTTTCTGATTCTTTCAACCCGTTCCTCATTTTCTATTGAGCCCAAACTTTTTGCTTGACGAATACCATTGGTAACTTTTATATCTTTTCTATCAATTGTTTCTTGTGGTCGCGACTGTCCATTTTCAATTGGGGGTGTCTTTTCTGGAGTCATTTGGTTCCTTGTCTCTGGAACCTCCGGAGCAGGTCTCAGATCTTTCTTGATTTTAACAAAAAGTTTTTTCTTGTATTCTGGTACAGTATCAACTATGTCACGATGCTGCCAAAGTGACATACCCTCCATTATCTCTTCGTTCGTCGTTCGACCAAATTTCCAAAATGACTTGGTCCGTTTCACTTTCTGTGAATCTTTATCCATTTCCAGCATGTTCCGTAGCATTAGTTGTTGGTCATCCGTCAAGTAGCCATTTACATTGTTTGGTTTGGGTCCTCGTCTCAAGCTTTGGGTTTTGAGCAGGTAAGCTTTATGATCGTTTGAATGCTGAGCAGATTTACTACGGGGCAGAAAATAAAAGGGGATAAAATTAAACAAGCGCTACTTTAATGAAAAATTTAGCAACGGAAAAGGATAAACAAAAATCTAAATACTTCGAAGGTATGTTTATTTTGCATACCTGATGGGTACACGCAGGCGTTGAGCCTCCTCATCGCTATAATCAACATCAGGCTGAGGAGGCGGCTCGTTGGAGAATCCGGAGTCGTTCGAGCTATGCAGTGAGACGTTGCCCACCGCTCCGACGGCAGACACGGCTGTTTTTGCTGGGCCAGCTTTGTTTTGAGATATCTGTGAAATATTATAACAAAGGACTTTTAGAATTCGATGCTTTTACGTGAGTTTAATTAAGATGAAGATTAAGATTAAGATTGTTGTGTTTGGGACGAAGCATGTTGCTGATTTGCGTTTGTGGCCACCGGACGAAGCCTGCGTTGTGGATTTCTTACATATATAACTAGAGTATTTTCTTGAATAAATTACTTTATTAGATGTTAGAGATTAAATACACTTTAATTAAGATCATCAATCAATGATTTGAAATTGTTTAAATTTTTTTGACTTCGAACTTGTAATCTTTTTGAAACCAATATGGGTGGTGCATTTGTTTAAATTACCGGATAACGAAAGGGAAGCTTTTGCGGATCAAAACTCCTCATCTCAATGACATGCGTTGCTAGTTATCAAATGCCGAAGTCGAGTCCTTAATAGTCCTGGCTACAGCGGCGGTCGTGGATAAGTTATTTGTTTCGAATTACCTGAGAACGTAACGGTAGCGTTTGCGGACCGAAAGTCCTAGTCTCAATAACAGCGTGTGTCGTGAAGCTAGCGGCTGATGTCGAGTTCTTGATAGCGCTGGTAGCCACAGCAGCGGGCGTGGACGAGTGGAACGTGGCGCTGGCCGACGAACTCAGCGCGCTGGGCGACGGAGCCGGCAGGGTTGGCGGCAGGCCAGGAGAACCGTTGCCGAGGCGACCCTGGTTATGGAAACAGAAATATGGGTTAACTTGAGTGATAAGGGAATTCACAGAAATGTGTGAGCCGATCTAGCGAACGCGCTGCGAATGCACTAGTTTATCTGTCGCGTCCATTACACAATTCTTATTTCCATAAACATTTCATGATCATTCACGAGTTCAATAACTATAGCTGAACAATGATCATTCCCGTTTTAACTGATACAGCTTTGATTAGTTTTATCAGTGCAATGAAGAATCGTGATTGTCATAATTAAGAATGTGACTAAAAAAAGCGGCCAAGTGCGAGTCGGACTCGCCCATGAAGGGTTCCGTATTTAGGCGATTTAAGACGTATAAAAAAAAACTACTTACTAGATCTCGTTCAAACCAATTTTCGGTGGAAGTTTACATGGTAATGTACATCATATATTTTTTTTAGTTTTATCATTATCTTATTTTAGAAGTTACAGGGGGGGGGGGGGACACACATTTTACCACTTTGGAAGTGTCTCTCGCCCAAACTATTCAGTTTAGAAAAAAATGATATTAGAAACCTCAATATCATTTTTGAAGACCTATCCATAGATACCCCACACGTATGGGTTTGATGAAAAAAAAAATTTTTGAGTTTCAGTTCGAAGTACGGGGAACCCCAAAAATTTATTGTTTTTTTTCTATTTTTGTGTGAAAATCTTAATGCGGTTCACAGAATACATCTACTTACCAAGTTTCAACAGTATAGTTCTTATAGTTTCGGAGAAAAGTGGCTGTGACATACGGACGGACAGACAGACGGACAGACGGACAGACGGGCAGACAGACAGACAGACAGACATGACGAATCTATAAGGGTTCCGTTTTTTGCCATTTGGCTACGGAACCCTAAAAATCTTGTGAAAATGATGAACCGTTATAACCATGCCTTGTCTTCTTGAAATGCACAACCATTGTGAATGTAAGTATGTAAAAGAAAACAGGAAATAAGAAACATATATTTGTTTTTGCTATTTACGCTTACAATCAGTGTGATGTAATAAAGCAAGCTCGCTTTTAAGTGGTAAAATACCTTGTTAACATGATGAGCGGTGACGGTGTCTCCAAACATGCGTGTCGGAGGGTGCTGGTGCGTGCTCGGAGTAGTATGCGAGACAGGGGCCGGCGGCGGGGCTTCGCTAGGGGTCTGAGCGCAACCCCAGCGGGCTGGAGAGCTGTTAAAGAAGTCACGTTATGTTAAATCATCTTCCTAGGGAGCCTAGGGTCCTTATTTCAAGAATTGTCAAAAATTTACCGATTTATAAGAAGATGACTCACCTAACATCATCAGCTATCGGCTCAGTATATGCCAGCGGGAACCAGCCTGCATGATGGGTGCGCATGTTTTCCCCATACTGCCATCCCTTGGTACGCTCCCCAAGCAGGGCTAGCACATCTCCCTGCTGGAAGCTGAGCTGGTTGTCGCCGGCGGCCGAGTAGGCGTAAAGAGCTCGCGCTAGCGGTGGTTCCCGGGTTGTGCATGGTGGAGGCGCTAATGATGATGGACGCGTTGCTGGACGGGAATCGACGTCTGTAATAAAAAAAAAATGAAATTTGCCCTGGTACAGTCGCCATCAGATATATCTGAGCGGCCAAGGTGCTTGCAAGTATCGGAGCGCGCCTCTATTGTCGAGGCGTTAGAGTGCTTGTTCAGATATTGTGAACACCTTGGCCGCTCCGTTATACCTGATGGCGACTGTACCCTTTTAACTCCTTCCTCTGAACCGATCGGATGTGGAGTTAGCAATGAAAATCAAAATTGAATTCTAAATTGAAAACCTCAAGGTCGTTTTTTGATTAGCAAATCCCTGAAACTTAAGTCACTCAAAATTGACAATCTTTTTCGGTATATTATTAATCATTTTAACAAATGTTTGCGTTTGTGTATCAAAGCTATTTTGAAGATAATACGTTCTTAAAAATTATTTGTCAACGTATATTTGGGCCAGCCTGTAAAGTGTAAATCTTTTGGTATGGTGATTTTGCGTTCGTAAAAGGTATGTCTAAAAGCACATTGCTTTATGACTACTTACAGGTTTACGTAGTATATGTATATTAACTTAGTCCAAAATTTTATTTCAAATATCACCCACCTTGTTCACCAGTGTGTAAGCTGGCTTGCAGATTGAAGTCAGATTTAGCCCTCGACAGACCCTGTGCCGGTGAGCCCAGGTCCCCAATAGACCTCACATCGAGGCACGACGCGTCGACGGACCTGGTCTTCCTCAGAGCAGACCCGACTGAAGCGCGGTCATCATCGTCTCCAGCGCGAGGACTGGCGTATACTTCCTCGTCAGCCCAGAATGAGACTTGCTGTTGAAGGAATTAAATTCATTTTAAAATGGCAAGGAAATATTTGTTTTCCTCGTGAACACGGAATCAGACTTGATGTTAAAGAAATAAAGTCCATTTTACAAAAATATTGTAGGTAAAGAGCATTGAGCTGTTAAAAGAATAATACGGCATTAATTTAAAATACAATAACGTTCCAGAACGCATTGGAAAACAATGTTATTAAATTTTTATGCTCTTATCCCACGCTTTTCCCATCTAAAGAATATTGGTTTTAAAGAAAGAATGGGAATATGAATGCGTTCTGCAGATTATGTAGGTCGTACGAGTTTCGAATGGGCTATTTGGGGAATAATAGCGCCATAAAACAATTTTACGTTAGTGTAGACAGGCTTTACGTTTTGTCGTCGTCGTACCCATTTAGAAAGAGTCATCTGAAATACATGTCTATTAATATTTTGGCAGCTGGATCTAAATTGTATGGATAATTCGAGTTCAACGCAAGTTTAATAGAACGAAATTGTTCTAAATGTTACTTGACTAGTTCTAGACTGCATACCCTTTTCAGACTTATTTAATTTTCTTAAATATCCAGCACCAGGTACCTACTTACCCTTATTCGGATCACACACATGGCTGTCACATTAGGCCTAAGATACCAAGTCCGAGTCACGTCAAGGCAGTCCAAGCTCCTAAAAAATATAAATCTCAAAAATGATCTTACCCTCATTCTGCTCACGAACATGGCCTCCACATTGGGCGGCAGGTACTCCCTGGTCCTAGACACTTCAAGCCACTCGTCCAAGCCTGTGTTGTATGCAGCAGCGCCTGAGGAGTGGTAAGCCAGCCAGTGTTTTGCCAGGGAGCACTGTCGCTCCAAAACGAAGCCGTAGCGGCGGCGCTCTTGGGTCATTGCCTGAAAAAGATATTTATTAAAAAATCCTGTCTTCATTAAACGCCGTAACAGATTGGCGTACAAGACCACGACCTTGGTTTGGTAAGTATATCTCTTTCTCGCTCTCATTTATAGGTTCGTCCTTACCTGTCGTACGACGGACCACTTTCCACACGATCGAACAGGATCGACCTTACCAAAGGCTTTACTAAGTTCTTAGAGTAATCAGATTTTTTGTCTACAATAAGATGTATTAATTAAACTAAAACTTACATTTTTCAAGCTTTGTTCACAAAACGCATCCAGTTTTGTTTTTTCCTCTTCCAAAATTTGCATGTTCTGAAACAAATTAATGCTTAAATTTTATAACTGAAGTGTAGGAAGAAACTAATACAAATGAATTCTAATCAGTTAATCAATTTTCACATTAATCTCAAGGATTAAATCGGAATTGGCCTTACAAAATGAAAACCGTCAACGGCACAAACTTGGTCAAAGTTTTTTCTCGTCGATAAATTTCTTAGAATCGTAAAAAGCAATTCCAGCAAATCGAAAACAGGAAAATTTGGGTCTTTTTGAAAGTTAAAAGTTTGGAGGAACAATCATAGAGCATGAAACGGTGATTGGATTGAAGTAAAAGTAAGTAGATTTATACCTAAACAACTGTGGGGTAAACTTTAATTATAATATAGGTAGGTAAAGAAAATGGACCAGCCAAAATGTATGAAAGAGCCAAATTTATATCGCCATTTCGGGGTTGGTCCCATACTAAAAGTTGCTCAGTAAAAACCTCCCTGGCAACTGGAATGCAGTATTTTTTTAGCCAACCTGTATAATTAAAAAGTACCTTCATTTCTTTGTCCATCGCAGAGCCGACCTTGGTAACGTTAGTCTTCTTCTTCCGTTGCTTCTTGATGGTGGCGGCGGCCTTGCTGTAGCTTTCAGACCTCAGTTTATGTTGCTGCAGGAATCGCTTCTGTTCTGACTGTAAATGAAAATTTTATTTTATTGCTTCAGCAAAAAAAATCCTCTAATAAAAAAAAAATATCGCTCGCGGACGTTATGCTTAATAAAAATTAGTTTATGTTCGAGTGTAGACAAATATACTCTGGGAATATGTTTTGTTAGTAGAAAAAGGTGTGAATTTCAGTTTTTCTATGGGAGGGCAATCCTTCGCGCCCATGTTTAAATTTGTCGCCTTTTTTTACTGACGGAAATGGCTTGCCAAACTATACAATAGTGTTGGAATGTGACTAGATACTGAAGATAGGTAGTTAAATGTTAGTGCTTGAACACCTTATCAGGAATTCTAATATTGTTGGTATATTGATAAATTCGTTGCTCTAAGCGTGTAATATTTATCAAAACATATTTATAAGCTCGTTGCTATTCTTAAACAAGATTACAAAGACGTGTTGCCAACCCCAAAGAAGCTCCAACTAAAGAAAATATTACGGGGGACGTTTAGTTCCGGAAAACTTTTTTAATAGAAACCCTTATACGAAACGAGATACTCGCCTAAGCTATTTGAAGTTCGGGCCCTCTAGTAAATAATGCTGGCAAACCTCGCATTCACAGGATTTGCGGAGGATTTTCTATTTGTAAACAAACCTGCACTACTTTCGTGTCTTTCTCCAGATTTGTCTCCAAGGGAACCAGAAGATCCACGTAGAACGCCTTCAACTGAAAGAGCAAATAAATTGTATAGTTTCTCAAAGTACTGTCTCATTTCCAACATAGACAGAGAGAATCATACTATTTTTGTCTTATACTAGTACTGGCACCCAAAAAAAAAGGATGAGTATAATAGTAAAAATAAAATAAAGCGACACTCCCGACACCGTAACAAATTAACTGGGAATTAACTCGTTTTTTTATGACATGGCGTCGGACTGTCATCTTATATTGTTTATTTCTTACGTTCATAGCTTTTATGACACTGATAGTTTAGACAACTTGACTGACGAAAAAAGTCATCAAAATCGGGCCACGCGTTTGGTCTCTAGATTACCAGAAAGGAACAAACATACACACATAGACTGTTGAACACATTATCCTCCTTTCTGTTGTGCCGTTAGATAAAAACAGATGTTTTTATCTAACGGTACTATATTTGTTAAACTTTTAGGCTAGGGAAACATTAATTCGCTTTAATAGCCCAAGCATTAGCCACAAAGAATTGTGTAGACTTCGTCTATTAGGTTTTTATTCAGGCAATGGGAGGCCGATTCAGATTTAACAATTTGTGACGGTGTCTATTTAATTTTGATACGACCTTGAACATCACGCATCGCATAATCATAATCATAATCATTTATTTGCGTTAAAAAAGGTTATATACAAGTTCTAAGTTCATACGCTGATTGGTGCATTTGAAACGAAGTGAAAGTTGTGCGCAATCACCCAGACCATCCTCAGGGTCATATCAAAACCAGTTAAGGTTGATAGGCAAGTTGTTAAATTGGAATCGACAACTGGCTTTAGTACTGACGCTCCGCCGACTCCGCCGGCCAACGCTGTTTTATAATTTTGATTATTTCATCTTATCTTCATACGACCTTGACGTGAGCGATAGCAGCTCACGCTGATCGGTGCTGACGAAATGCGACCAGCGGGATCAGCACGGTTCCATTTTTATCGACTATCACTATGCCCGTCACTTTCGCACTTACATACTTGTTAGAACGTGACAGGCATAAACGCAGCAGGCAGCGTGCAGCGTGCGGATAGCGTGGCAGGTGATAAACGATAAAAATGCGACCGTGCTACTAGGGCAGGATGCAGGAGTCGTCTCGGCATTTCGCTCGCACTTATTGGTACGATTGCTTTTGCAGTGTGAAACTAACTAATCACTAATACTTATACCAGTACGAGCGAGATGCATAGAAAGTAAGTTACGCACACGCTAGCGAATATGTGTCGCACGCAGTGTCAAACTGGTGGTAGCCGTATTGATAACACAAGTCAAGGACGTATCAAAATTAGATGAAAAACTAATTTGCTAACACAGAACCAGCCTCCTGGATGCTAATAAAAAGTCACTTACGATATTCATTTGCTGGTCTTGTATTTCTCGGTAAACTTCCACGACTTTCATTAAGGCGGTCCCTGTAAATGACAAAAACACTTTGATATAGAGCTGAAAAAATCACTTAATGAGATTTGATTAAAATCCTGTCGCAGTCAATTAGATATGAGCGCCGCGCCGGCGCGCCGCCGCCGCCGACAAAATTTTCGCGCCGCCGCCGCCGACGCTGCGCTATCGGCGTGGCATCGGCGTGACCTTGGTAGTTACTACTACTTTCAGAATCAGATAATATATTTTTAATAGAGTTTAGATCATTAACGGCGCCACTTCGAATAGTTTATAGGCATTCAAAAGGTATTTTAGGATATATAATTCAAAAATATCGAAGGCAAATGGTCTAGTAACCGCGCTACTAGTCTTGGGGAAACGAAATTATTTAATATCAATTTTAACATCAATATGCTTGTAATAAACATACCGATTTCCTTCCATTTTTATTGTGGAACGTTCCACATTACAATTTATAGATTGTATAAATACACTATACATGTCAATCACAATGAAAAACATTACTGTAATCAACTCTGGCTAAAGTGAGACTCGAACCCACATCTTTGGATTACCGATCCAGATTTTGCCAAATTTGCCAGATAACCATCCGTCATTTACCGCGAATTTAACCATTGCAAGCA
This sequence comes from Cydia amplana, assembly GCF_948474715.1. Taxonomy (NCBI): domain Eukaryota; kingdom Metazoa; phylum Arthropoda; class Insecta; order Lepidoptera; family Tortricidae; genus Cydia; species Cydia amplana. The sequence goes on from NC_086077.1 coordinate 2,601,845, forward strand.
TGGTTAAACCGTTTTAAAAGGTATAAAATGGGGTTAATTTTGAGATATTAAGCATTTCCAGGTTTCCACGTCCAAACGTCCGGCCGTTGGCTTCGCACGGAAGGGCGTCGGAATCGGGTCTCAATTAAACTTGGCCACTGTTGAAATTTCAAGCTTTGCTCTCTCGCAGCTCAATCTTTGGGCTTGCATCGTTCGCATGGAATTAAGCCGCTATTTGAACCTGCAAGTTTTTGGCCCTCTTTGGAGCTCAACTTTCGGCCTGTTTTAAAACGCTTGAGCAGTGGTCCTTATCCGATCTTAGCTCCATTGCAGCTCGGCCTTTGGCGTCGCACGAATGCGCCCGCAGGAAAGCTTCAGATCTTTAACACTATGGCTTCAGTCTTTATCGGCCTGCACCCTCGCTCTTGCAGCTCGGCCTTGCACAGAAGCGCGCCGCAATCGGCGCTCCAGGCGTTCAGTCGTCAGCCAAGCTTACACTTGGCGTTCGATTCTTAGCTGTATGCTTACCTGCAGCTCATCCTCTGGCCTCGCACTGGGAGGCGTCGAAATCAAGTCTTCGGTGTTACATGGAGCTCGGCGTTGGGCCTCACTTTTGACATAAATCGGTTTTATTGGGTCGATATTGGTTAATGACGGAGCTCGTTTTTTTGGACTGTCGACAAGACGTTTCCCTGATACAGTCAATCCGTAATTTTTAACTTAGCTCAAAAGATAAGGGCCTCGCTAAGATCTTCCGGCCAAAGCCTCGCCATGATCAAGACCGCCTCTGATGCCGCGCGACACCGCTTATCCACAGTTTCGTTCCATTATTCAATAAATTATCCTTGAACATAAAAAAATCATTTATTTCATAAGTTTCTTACAGCAAAAACATGTTTTTTCGGTAAAATTTTGGTTTGAATTCTTTTTTCATTAATCAAAGGTGTTTCAAGGCCACGCCGCCGATTCGCCGCCGCCGCCGACCAATTTTGACCGGCGCGCCGCCGCCGGCTATATGCCTATCGGCGCTCATATCTACAGTCAATAGGATTTTATTTTTAATTTCATTAAATTAGCTTACTTGTCTAGGAAATATTATTATCCTGCAAATACACAAAAATCTAAAAAACCTGAATAATCTTAACTTAGGCCTGTGATTAATTTGATTCTTAATAAATAACGACTATAATTCTACAAGTTTTCAAGTCGTCCAAATAATATTTCTAAAAATATGTATGTAATAGGATCGCATAATTATACGAGTATGTAGCTATAAAAATGAAAATACATTGCAACTTTAGCTAAGGAAAATCGATTATAAGAGATATGGGAAAAGTTTTAAGTGGGTTTACCGTGGACCATCTTTACTTTAGAATCTCACATTAAATTCAATCTATCCTTTAACGTCAAAATCACTTAACTACCTACTTTATAAGTTTTATAAGGAAATTTTCATATTTTTTTTTCAACAACTTACAATGATAATTTGATTCATAACATAAACAGAGGGGCTACCGCGAACCACGTACGACGTGTTGCATCTCTGTCGCACTTGTAATTTCGTACGTAAGTGTGACAGGGAGGCAACACGTCGAACGTGGTTCGCGGTAGGCCGTCAGACACACCTACGTATTTCAAAGTCACTAAGGACGTTGACTTATCTAAATGATTAACGTTTGTATGTGTAAATAGGATTAACAATAAATAATTACAATATTTAATGTAATGTTTATTGATTAGTTTCAGAATGGAGAACGCGTAGGTAAGTGTTGTGTGGGCGGAATGCCAATTTGACAAATGAAATGAATAAATCGAAATGGATTGAGGATAAAGACAAAGCTGAGGCTTAAGCCGTTCAGAAAAATGTCTATAGGTCCATCTAATAAGAATGATATTTATAAATATCAATCATTTCATTTCGGATTGCGCTCAAGTCTAAGTCTAATTTCACTAATTTCTTACTGAATAATTGGGAGAGTGCGCGTCGCACCAAGTGCAAGAGTGTGGGATGCAAGTACAGATGTGCAATTTGCGGAATGTTTGAAAAAGTTTAAAAAGGTCTCGGAAATTTGGCAAAAAACATAGGAAATTGAGAAAACTTCCATTTTGAAAACGGAAATTACCGATCTCCACACAAAAACATGAGAAGATTCCTAAATTTTTCAATGTGAAAATTTTGCAATTTGGCAACATTCCGACGACATATGTCGTCGACCGCCAGCGATACAAGCTGAGACTCCACTACGATCCCTCGGATCACATTTGTAGGCCGCGTCTTTTACTAATTATGTTAATAAAAGAGGGACGGGTAGTCTATCTCGCCGCAAGATATTGTCGCGCCAATCATGTGCTAGCCCGGCTGGCAAAATTACGAGCGACAAGCATTGCGAGTGTGGTTGTAGCAGGAGTCAAACCTTGAGTATCTCTCTGCCTTTCAATTGAAGGTGTGATTAAATGGTTTGTATGAAGGTTACCTATTTCTGCATAGTTTGTATGAAGGTTACCTATATCTGCATAGTTTATATGAAGGTTACCTATATCTGCATAGTTTGTATGAAGGTTATCTATATATATGCATAGTTTGTACGAAGGTTACCTATATCTGCATAGTTTGTACGAAGGTTACCTATATTTATCTGCATAGTATGTATGAAGGTTACCTTTAACTGCATAGTTAGTACGAAGGTTACCTATATCTGCATAGTTTGTATGAAGGTTACCTATATCTGCATAGTTTGTATGAAGGTTACCTATGTCTGCACATCCTCCCCAGGTGCCCTGCTGGGCCTGACGACCCAGCTTGCCCACTGCGTCCACGTACAACCGAGACGCTGCGGCAGCTCCTGTAACAAAAAATAGCAATAAGTAAACACTGCGCAAGGTAGATATTATCTTATCTTATGATATTTTAGCTTATTGCATATTATCTTATCTTTATTCATTCATAAGGAAATGAAACTTTAAAACAAGAAAGGTATTAACGATCTGCCCGAAAAATAAAGTATACTAGAGGCTAATATTATTGAAATATTATGTTAAATGTGATATTTGTAGAATTCAGGTGCGCCTATTATAGAAATATCACAAGGACATATTTGACAAGGTTCCATCTACTGCCAGTACTGTGCCGTTAAAATAATTTTAACGGCACAGTACTGGCAGTAGATGGAACCTTGTCAAATTTTTAATTCCATAAAAACCGTTCTATGAATTTGTTGTTTACTTTTATGTATACCTACGTCAGTCGATCAATAACAGTCCTCATATAAACTCTGAATAAGCTTCTAATATATGTAGATACACTTTCGTGGTTTAACTGTGCTATAATAATATATAATTGTGCTATAAATCTCTACTTAATAGTGATAGGTTTATCCCCCACAAATATGTGGTGGAAAACAAGACAATTTAGAATATAAACCTGTTTAACAACCATCAACAAATTTAAACATAATATATTTAAGGTACAAAAACGGCTCAGTCTTTATTTGCCACTGTCGTGACCACGTCGTGACTCAGCAAATATTCCGTAACAATTAATACTTTCTTTCGTTTTATGATCTATAGCGTTTATTACCATAAAATGGGGTGAGTAGGTGCAAAACTGACATTCAAACCCCGATAACATTTTATTTTTACATATGCAAATTGAATGGTGTACCTACATAATAAGTGTTCCGGACGTTTGCATTTAAGTTTTTATTTTATTTTAGGTAGTTCCATTTCATAACTTTGACGATAAACAGGAAATCCCACCTCACCCCATAGTCACTCGTATTTGGGGTGAGTTGGGTTTTCATACAAAGGTGATTTTGGAAGGTTGTTGAATCGATTTTTTAGGGTTCCGCACCCAAAGGGTAAAAACGGGACCCTATTACTAAGACTCCGCTGTCCGTCCGTCCGTCCGTCCGTCCGTCCGTCCGTCTGTCACCAGGCTGTATCTCCCGAACCGTGATAGCTGTCTAGCAGTTGAAATTTTCACAGATGATGTATTTCTGTTGCCGCTATGACAACAAATACTAAAAACAGAATAAAATAAAGATTTAAGTGGGGCTCCCATACAACAAACGTGATTTTTGACCGAAGTTAAGCAACGTCAGCGGCGGGGTCAGTACTTGGATGGGTGACCGTTTTTTTGCTTGTTTTGCTCTATTTTTAGTTGATGGTGCGGAACCCTCCGTGCGCGAGTCCGACTCGCACTTGGCCGGTTTTTTTTATTATGAGTATTACTATAGCTCCATTTTAAATTTGAATACATTATTTTTGTAGCAGTAGGTAGCCTTAAAATCCCATCTCAGGTTATGAATGTGGAGAGAAGGGATGAAAGGGGGGTGCCTTTCATCCCTTCTCTCCCCATTTATAACCTATCGCTCCCTGCGAACCCTACTCACCCCATTTTACGGTACTATAAATATTTATCATGATAAAAGTAGAATAACCACTAGACTTTAAAGGTTAATTAAGTCACGCTATAGAAATTATAATTATTATTGAAGCTAAAGGCTAAGTAAAGGTGAACAAGAATGATATCTAAAATAGAATAACTACTTCGCAAGAAAAACCATGATATAATCAGAGATAATTATTAGTTACATAATTAGCGACCCGCCCCGACTTCGCAGGGGTTACCTTAACAAATTGTAAACCTAAACCTTCCTCAAGAATCATTCTATTGATAGGTGAAAACGGTATGAAAATCCGTTCAGTAGTTCTTGTGTTTATCGCGAACATAGGTATAGACAGACAGACGCGGCGAGGAACTTTGTTTTATAAAGTGTAGTGATTACGGAAATAATTCTTCATAATACACTTACAATTTCAATTAAAACGCGGTTACTTAATACATACTTTTCGGTAATAAAATACGTATTATACCCGCAAAGACCCGCAAAACGTGATGAAATGCGTACGAGACTCGTATATCAGGGTTTACAACACTTTAACAGTCCGAGAGCCCATTTAGTTGTTGTCTAGCGAAATAAATTAGTTCACCACCAGCCGGCCATAGTGTTGGTTAAGACTCGAGTCTTCTGAGTCTTCCGCTTTAAGACTCGACTCAGTTTTCCATACTTTTATAATTATGCCAAAACTTTTCAAATTGTTAGAGACCCAAGTCTCTTGATTTGAGTCCTCTCCAGAGAACTATTTGTTTTATTACAAAAACTTCAAATTAAATTTTGTCTTCACATGAAAACGGCTTATACGCAACTCAGATAACGCGGTATTCCTTTCCTGTTAAGTATTTTTGTAAAACCTATAAAATGATTGACGGAGTCTTTGTGTTTATTTATTCTCGATAGTTTTGTGTTGAGCTGGAGCAAAAGTCCCGACAAACGACTTTTAAGCGCACAGTCACGTAATAACGAGTCTTCAAATATACTCAAAAGACTCTATTAACACTAGTTTACAACACTTAAATATTCCGAAACCCTATTTAATGTTGTTTAGCGAACTCTTAAAAGACCAAGATTTTTAAGCGCTGATTCTCTTAATACATTCATTGCCACCCAGCCAAACAAGACATTCGCGCCAGGCCACAAAAATGTCTTCATATAAAGCTGTAGTACCCCAATCCCCACTATCGGGTCGTCCGGCCAGGGAACGAAATCATAAAATACCCGGGTTTTCGGCATTGAATGTGTTAAAAACGAGTCAAGTTCTTCAAATATAGTTTCCACCAACACTAGCTATAATAAAGTAGTAATAGAACAAGCTTGGATGCCCATACATCGCGAACGCACAAGTTTATGGTCGTAGCGTCAGCTTTAATACTCTAGATAAGCCAGAGACAATTTGGCACGGACCACGTCCCAGTTCCGTAGCCAAGCACTGAGGTTTTGCATATAGATGCACCCATTTGGCTTACGGTGTATAAAATTAATTGCCTTCGCTTCAATGACTTCGTGTAAGTTGTGTGAAAAGATGTACAAAGTTTGTGTTGGTATGAAGTTTGATTTTTAGTCACAGGCTGACTAGAGCTCATTCTGACTAGGTACCTAGAGCTCAAAAATGACCCCACGTTTATTGTGCCTCGATTCTACTATTGCTTGACAATGTCAAATATTGTAATATCGTAAATATTATAGGTATACAACTTTATTTTATACAATCAAAACTTTTAATAACTAAACTCAACTTTTTTTTTAAATCGGAATATTGTATAATTATTGGGTAGGATTCAAAACTGCGTGCGGGCTATATAATTATTATTTAGGGAGACGGGATAACTGCCAGTTAAGAGTCAGTCATGTCATGTCAGCCGGGCTAGCACTTGATCGCCTCCCTCTTTTATTAAAATCGTTAAAAAAGACGGGAAGTCTATCTCGCCGCGAGATACTGTCACGGCAATCACATGCTAAGCCTACAGATAAATTTATTAAGTTCCGTCTAGGTAAGAGTTTCGTAGATCGGAAATAAGTTTTTTTAAACATGTATTCAATTATTCAGTGTGTTGATTGCACTTTGCAAAAGCAAGAAGCAACTATTTTGTACAGTAAAATGGCAAGTGAAAGGCCGACAGTGCCAAAACTGACATAAACGCCATCGAGAACGTAATTTACTTTCTATGTATCTCGCTCGTACTCGCTTATTAGTGCGCACTAATAAGCGAGTACGAGCGAGATGTATAGAAAGTAAATTACGTTCTCGATAGCGTATATGTCAGTTTTAGCACTGTCAGTGACTCATGGTATGGGCTCTGGTCACACCGCTGATACTTACAGGTCTATAGACAGGACCATAAGCATTAAGTTCAAGTAAACATACAAATTATATACAAGAGGCATTAACGACAGCGGAGAAATACCTACAGTCCTACGTCAGTTATACACTGATTATAGCCTTAGGGTAAATAAATATGTTTTCGTACCTAGTCCCACACAAGAAAACTGGTTTTAAATAAACAAACTACCTATACAGTTTATTGACCTAAAGTCAAGAGTGGAGTCAAATCTCGCTCCTTAATTTATTTAACGCCAAAATGATGACCGCATATTTCGTGAATGGAAGCGGCATTCGGAACATAAAAATCTGATATTGACATGATATTACTCGCACCGCATCTCGCTCACACATATATACAGGTACATAAGTACGAGCCAGACATGCGAATAACAAGAGAAGATCAAATTGACATTAATTAGGTTCGTTCGCCTCTAGGTCGTAAACGGTACCCTTCGAGAATATTTGATGCGAATACCGATTCGAAAAGGATAAAAACAGGGTAAATGAACCTTTAATATCCAAGATATTACGTAAATGTTTGGAAATAGCGTATAATAAAACTAGTAAGTATAGTAACGGTGGTTAAGCTTGTACAGCTATCGCATGGGTATGGTTTTTATAATCTTATATAACGGAATCACGGAAATAGATAGTCTTGAGTAATAGTTTATGTAAGTAAATGAAGATAAGGTGAGTACGGGTAAGTAACTGCCTTTTATATACCTTTTTTAGTTAAGTATAGTTAGAAGCATACGTTTTTAAGCGAAAGAGAAAGCTAGCTTAGCTAGACTTTATTTTTTTACAGGAAACTTCATTGTACAATACAGTCCAAATATTCATAATTACATTAATTACTTATCAGTTATTACAAACATAACTGATAAGTAATTAATGTAATTATTATAACATTTTTCCCACTAAAAAATTAGGTTAAAAATTGAGCTGTGTTGTTATCTTTTTAACCTTATATTTATGCGATTCGATTTATTAACATCTAACTTAGTTATGTACAAACATTTCAATGTTTTTTGTACATAACTTACACATTTTAAAGGAAATTTTCAAACAACTTGATTTATTTTCACTGCTGTAAAATGTATTTATAATGTCCTTGAGCGGTGACGGACTCATGCATGCACAACGTATTATTGTATGGAAACGACTTATTGCGACTTAGTACCGCTGTCTACACATTTAATTGACCTAACGTAAACCTTATTGTAACGACATAAGATCTACTAAAAGTCAGTTAAGAATATTGCGGTTAACCGGCACTTATCTATCATTAACGTACGGATGATAAAAACTTTATCTTTGAGAATCTACCATTAGACAGGTATGAGGATGACGCCATTGTGACTTCATTGTTTTTAAATGTCGAGCGAGCTATGAAAGAACGGAATGATTATATTATAATTATAGGTATTAGGTACCTAGTAACAATAGTCAACAATTGAGTCCCAACGCGCATAAGTTGTTCGCAGAAATCGCGAAGCGTCATGGTTGACGTAAGAGCGGTTTCGCACTACGTCCGATCCGAATCCGATCCGAACCCGTGAAAATATGGGTCTAGAAAACTCGGACCGAATTCGGATATTCGCTTACGCACTAGTCCTATCCGACCCCGTGAAAATATGGGTCTAACTCGGACCGAATTCGGATATTCGCTTACGCACTATACCTATCCGAACCCGTGAAAATATGTCTAACTCGGACCGAATTCGTATATTGGCATACGCACTAGTCCTATCCGAATACCCCGCCCGCCCCGCTGCCTCTCTGCTCGGCTTTAACTCGGACACAGTGCGCGAGCGTTCATACAAATAATACTAAGGCTACTTCGGTCCGTCAAACATCTTCTCCGGAATGGAGATTCTAGAATGACGGAAAGAAATCGGACGACGGAGATCGGATGTAGTGCGTAACTTACCATAGAAATAGTTCTACGGCTACAACGGACCATATTTTCACGGGTTCGGATCTGTTTCGGATCGGACGTAGTGCGAAACCGCCCTAACTGGTGACCGAAGAGCTGGCGGCTACCTCGCTCAACGTATCAGCATTGCGATACAGCGAGGAAATGTCGCCAGCATCCTTGGTACAATGCCTCAAGGGCCTATTTTAGATTTAAGCTAGTTATTAATTTCTTTAAGTAATACCACTGTAAATATAAATGATTATTATTACAATTGAGGCTACCTAGAAGTATTTAAGATACTGTGTGTCGATTTAACAAGGAATTTCTCTTGATCTTTTAGGGGAGGGTAAGGGCTTAGACTAATCGACCGAAGCGTTAGCGAAGATCTCCATTTCAGCTTGGCCAAAAATACTTTTGTATGTCCGGATGTTCTTTAATAATAGCAATAAGGACATCATGGAAAGGCCCCTGGTTACAATTCTCAACCGATGGGGATACGCGAGGCCTACAGCTTAAAAAGCCAGTAGTTAATTCCGTAATAACTAGTGTTTATAGGTACCTATGCAATGTACTATCTTAACATTACGCTCTTAATCTACGGCATTAATTAATACAATCCTAATCTTAACGCGATCAGCGTCTGCGCTACCTAGCTCCTAGTTACCTATCGTCACGCGTTGATAATATATTGCTGACTGGCACTAGCCTTTTAGTACCTATGGCAGTTTTCAGTTATTTTACGAGAGCAAAGAACTGTCGTCTACGTGCCTATTCAAGGTGACAATCGCTTACGCTACGATAACGAAACGATTTGTGTCTCTCTATCACTCTTCCGTATACGTGCGACAGTGACAGTTGCATTTCGTTCGCTACGGAGCGGAGCGTAAAAGATTGGCATTTTGGTTACGCACCGCAACCTGATCTGCCAATGGAAGATTTACAGGATGTTTTTTTTAGCTAAAATAAGGTACCGTTCGTATTCAAACTGCAACAGTGTTACAGCGCGACATTACTGCCGACTGCGTTGCTGCCGTTAATGTCAAACATTTTTATTCTCGCGGCGTTGTATTGTATAGGACTGTCAGTCTTCTTTATTTACTCTGGTACAGTCACCTGCAATAATATATTACGCAACAAAGGCCGCAAAAATCTGACACGATCTGATTTATAGAGCCATAAGAGCGTGTCACATATTTTTGCAGTCTTCGAAGAGTAACATAACATTGCAGGTGACTGTACAAATTGTACGTGTAAGAAAAACAAAGGAACTTACCATGTAAAGCTTTTAAATACGCCTTCCCAGCCGTTATCATCTGCCGGGCCCCAGGATTGAACTTGTCCAAAATGTTCTGAAACAAAAAGAAGAAGTTTTGTAACCGGGCGAAACCAATCAGTCAATTCATTGTTAGTGGACCGAACAATTGAATGAAGTCGGCCATCTTGTGTAACCGCGTTACGACGTATTTGCAAATTAGATAAATTTTTCATCGCTTCAATGGTTGGCTAAGGTGGCTTTTTATAAGGAAATAGAGTAATATTTCAGTATTGTAATAAAACAAAGATAAGCAAGCAAAAAAGTTTAGGAGTTGTTGAGAAGTTTTAATTACCAAAATGGTTTGCTTATAATACCTACTTACACTTTTTCATTATCTCATTTTTGTCTCTAGCTGCCAAATAATATACATATTAAGAACAAAATGAAACTGTGAAAACCGTACCTTAAACACATAAGTGACATAATAATCAATACCTATCTACATCATTTTTATTAAACCTACCTAAACACCACTAAGCAGTAATAAAAAAACCATGAATTGTAAAACCCCCATTCTTATCAGTAGGTAAGAACAGTTTCATAGGTACATTAGGTACCTAATATGTATTACATTTATCTATTTTGCTTTAGTTCGTGTTACATTAAACAATCAAAATATGTACATCGATTGATAAGTAGGTACTAGGTACCTAATTGAAACCGGCTCAGTAGCACAAACAAACTAGAATTCTGATAATAAAATTGATTCGTGTGTAATAATATTAGTATCTCTTTAATTTAAATATTTGTAATTTACTTAAATTTAGTTTAAGAAAAAGTTAAACCTTTGCATGATTTGTTAAACAGAATGTATTGGACATTTTTATAATGCAAGAACTTGTTTTGTGTAGGTACTACATTCTTGCAAATGAATAAATGATAAACATACATTGGGAAAATCATCATAATCCCTCCTTTGTTTTTTACCAGTTTCCAATTTCCACTATGGTGAAGGCAAATGATTTCGCCTTTGCCTTTAACACCACACCTAATAGAAACCACCGTTAATAGCCAACTCAATCAAGCCTACGCAGTGCACCGACTCATTCATTTGCAATTGCAGTTGAAATGAGGTCTACACCGTAAACAGTCGGAATGTGGCCTCTCAAGGATGCTGCGAGGTGCGGCTACCTGTCGGGCTCGGGCCGAGCTTGCATTCCGCAAATATTACTTAAAAACATCTTGAAACTCTAAATACAGCTGTAGAGATCTTTCTAAGCCTTTTTTAGCTTTAACCGGGTCCTACTTCTTTCAGTTAAAAGGATTTAGTGGATGTTACATTTAACGTAAATCTCTTTAATGCAGCGTATTTATTAATTAGGAAGGTAACGGTACCATTATCATCCACACAAAATTATAATAAACATCTTGGAACGCTAAATACAGCCGTAGAGATCTTTCTAAGCCTGTTTAGAGGCTTTAACCGTATTACTTTTTAGATTTAAAAGGATTTGGTAGTGGATATTATGTATGCAATGATTGATGACGTAAATCTAACGTACTCAGTCGAACACATAATTTAAAAAAAACATATTGATACGCTTAATTTAATCGTAGAGATTCTGAGACTTTTTAAAGCCATTACGATTTCCTACTTTGGGTAAAAAAGGATTTGGTAGTTAAAAGTGGATATAACTTGATGTAAATCTCTTTAAAAAGGTGTATATTTTAAATAAGGTAACATATAGCGACCTGCAAAACTGCAAACACACTTCATGAATAAAGTGCTTATGCACTTTTGCAGCTGTGTGTACCTAAATCACCTAAATGTAGCAAAATCTGTCAAACACAAATATCAGCCAGTGAGTTAGCAAACATCCAAAAAGCAAATAATCATGTAAGTTTGAGTTTATACATTAGAGTAAATGTGACTATACGTAACGTATTCTAATAATACCCTATTAAGGTTTTACGTAACAGTATAGTTATTTGCGCCCAACGCTTTATCGGAGACCACTTTAACGTTAATGCGCCTAGATACGGAAAAGCGCGGCAAATGGCCCAATATACGCTTACAAAAAGCCAATGCATTCCCTTTACCCTAATATCCAGTAGTCTGAGCCACGTGGGGGTCCCAGTACGTGTTAATGTGTTTTCGGAACGAGCCAAGTCAAACCGCATTCGTAGATATGTTAGACGCAGCGTTCGTGTTGAAATAGGAATATTATAAGGATGGTATAAGGTACATAAATATCAGCGTATCGTTTGGTTTTTAGAAATAGGTTGCCGCGTCTATAATTTTTTTAAATGAGAAAAATCTTAGCAGTTATAAGCATGAGATAGTTTATATGTTACTTTTAAGGTAAAATATCTCAATTAAGAAGCATGAATAATACTTTCTGAATATTACGAGTTTCACTACATAAAGTGTCGTAGTATTTAAATATAATATTATGATAGAGTAGGTATTATATTTAATTAATTAATTATATATCTTACTTCTGTAGAATTCTCTCCTATCTTAGAAATTAATAACATTTTGGGAATGGCAACTAGAGGGGGGGGGGGGACCCGTTTGGACTCGGCCCGTGGGGTCAAAATAACAGCACTCTATAATTGGCACTAAAATAAAAGGCTACTTATATCGGAAAAAATTAACAAAATAAAGACATTTCTTCCAAGTCACGCCTCAAAATCGTAAAAGCTAACCTGTGTACCAATTTCAAATGATATTATGAATTTCAATACTAGATTGTATTCCCGTATATATAAAAAGATGTCGTACGTGTGCGTAGCACGTTATGGCGAGAAAGGGTGGCTTAACTGGCCGGCCACGACATCGCGCGTCGGCGGCAGCGGCGAGCGGCGGCCATAGGTGGGAACGACAGGTCGGATCGATCCTATGGCCGCCGCTCGCCGCTGCCGCCGGTCGCGCAATGTCTTGGCCGATCCGGCCCGGCCACGACATCGCTATATCGCTCCAACCTATGGCCGCTGCTCGCCGCTGCCGCCGGTCACGCAATGTCTTGGCCGATCCGTAACGGCCCGGCCACGACATCGCTATGCCGCTCCAACCTATCGGCTCGGCCACGACATTGAGCGACTGGCGACGACGGCAGCGACAACGAAAGGTCCGATCGCTGTGTCTCGCTCCAACCTATGGTTATCGCTGCCGCTGTCGCAAGTCGCTCACTGTCGTGGCCGAGCCGTACCTATGGCCGCCGCTCGCCGCTGCCGCCGTCGCGCCATGTTGTGGCCGAACCGTCAGCTAGAAAGGGTGGCAGAGACGGCACGAGCCTGCCTGAGGCAATTTGGTACCAAATGTCGTTTGCTACGTGCCTCCCAAATAAAGAGGATGGGATAAAGCCTGTATTACATTACGAATTGTTTGAATCATTCACGGCTTAGACAAACTTGTCTGCGAGGTTTGAATTGTAGTAAAAATAAATAATTTCATTAACTCCGCAATAATTTCATAAAGTTAATTGAAGCGTAACTGAAAATAAATTAGTTTAGTATACGGCTAGGTACCTCTTCTTCTTCTTCGCGTTGTCCCGGCATTTTGGCCACGGCTCATCGGAGCCTGGGGCCCGCTTGGCAACTAATCCCAGGAATTGGCGTAGGCACTAGTTTTTAAGAAAGCGACTGCCATCTGACCTTCCAACCCAGAGGGTAAACTAGGCCTTATTGGGATTATACGGCTAGGTACCTATGTGTCAATAATGTTAATGTTTTACCACAGTGGCCCCAACCACAATTGCGAGTTTGGAGCAAAATTAAGTTCTTGTTTGGAACTCAGAAATAAAAGAAAGTTCTGATTTCAAAAGCAAAAAAATTGCCCGGATTTGCGAGACCAGGTAGGTACCTAACTAACTAATAGATTCCAGCAGTTAACCTTATTTATCGCCTATACGAGTAAATACATATATTGTTAGTAATTAAAGTCGAAGGCGGCAACTATTGTTGTGTCAAACTCTGAGATTTCAAGTTGATTGCCAATTTGCTTTCGAAGGGGGGGGGGGGGGGGGGGGTTTGACTTTGCCTTTGTACCTATTTAACAGTCACTATCGTCAAAACATATCAAGACCAATGCAATTTGGATTTGCCAAAATAAAGGTTCAAATTTCAATCTACGAAAAGCCTGTTTATGGTCTTCTATACAGCTAGAGGATAATCCTACAATATACCGCAAAGAAATAAAGGATCGAATACGACTAATAAATTTTCAAATTTCACTTCCATGTCAAATCAACTGATGATTCTGTGACATGTTATTCTCTCCCATGCGATAGTATGAAAACCAAAATTCAGTATGAAAAAAAAACTAAACTCAACTTGTATGTTGTATTACTACTATACGGTTTATTATGGCGGATAGATACAAATAAAGTTCTTTATTCTGAAAACCATAAGCGCAATTTGACTATGGGCCTGATTCGGATTTTGAAATAGACATCTATAAGATATCTTTTAGTCATCACCAAGATACGATAACGATATGTTTAAAATCTAACCTGTCAAATTTGACATTTGCGCGATTCTGGAGATACTCTTGAACGATTTCCACAAGATATGGCTTAGAGATCTAATTCACATCTATTAGATATCTAACTCAATCTAACGTAAAAGTGACATTGGTTGCCCGAATTGCGCTGCAAAAGAGAACTAGTTGAAATCTAAACTATAACGTATCTAGAATAGATCTAGTACGTGTCGTCTCTTGTGAATATCTTGAAGTTCGAATACGGCAGTTTAAGTCCTACGAAATCTTCCACCGAGTTACAAAAACGTATGGAATTTAGTTAAGCTCAACGGAAACCTATTTTTTTTTGTCCCAAATTGAGATTTCATGTTTATTCCCAGAATTGATCTCTTAAAATGTTATCAAAATCTGACAAAAGAATAAAATCGACGAAAAAGATTTAATGACCTCTATTATGATCTTTTCAAACGTCTAAATAAACATAACGCGATCAAAAAGCGGGTGCACCATTAATTCCTTTTTCCAATATCGCGGACCCTCCGCTCTACTTAATTTTTGTAAGTGCGCATCTATTTTTCACCCCTGGCCCTGACAAGCTATACACGGACCCTCAAGATTTACGTCCCCGACGCGAGCAATAAGCGAGGCTACGACATAAGGCGTTAGCTATTTTAAAATGTACAGTCAGTGTCGAATGATATGAAAGATGAGTCAGTGTCAAATGAAAATGAGATGAAATATGAAATAACGCACCAAAATCAGACACCTCAGGGTTACTGACAGTGTCAAAACTAACATATACGCTAGCGTTTACCTTCGTAATTTACTTGCTATACATCTCGCTCGCACCAATATGCGAGTACGAGCGAGATGCATAGAAAATAAGTTACGTTCTAAGATAGCGTTTAGGTCAGTGGCGAACTGGTGGTAGCGGTAGCCACGCTGGAATACTTTTCCAAATAGTGATTCTCTACGGTTCGCGTACAAGTGTCTGCCACAGAGCATAATTGTACAGTCTTTTAAGTCTAAGAGCGTGTCACATATTTTTGCGGCCTTCGAAGAGTAACATTATCGAAGGTGACTGTACGTCTGTACTTGTGAAAAATTGCTTTCCGCCCGCTCTTGGGAGCGGTGAGTTTGGAGATCTGCATCGAACGAGCAAAACATGGGGAAGTATAAGTTATTTAAAGGAAATTTAGAGTGTTTGTTATGAACGACACCCCTAGAATTGATGATGACTGACTGACGCTTATTGAAACCGTTAACGAATTTATGGGGACGTTAATATTTTTGAATGTTTATATTTAATTTAATTATAGCGACAATAATAATGTTGAGCTTAATTCAGTACCGTCATCATGTGTGCCCAAGTAACAATTTGTGGTACTATAGTAGTCGATAGAAAGCTTCTCAAATACCACCTATTGGTCCTATAATAGACCTAAGAAGATTGTACTCGTATAAATTGTGGCATTTTACGTGCCATTCCGTGACATAGTAGACCTGTAGCAGTGTCAGTCGTGACGTTTAAGGTCTATAAAAGTGATAATTTGTTGTCAGTAACGCCATTATAGTAACTGGGTAGGTGCAGGTGGGGTAACAAAGGAAATATTCCCCAATTAAGTATATGAAGGTGGTTGACAGAAGTGTACTTTTTACAATCTTTGATTCGGTCTTAGGGTCAATATCTCAACTAGCTAGATTATAACATAGTCGAAAACATTGTCTTTAGTTACCCCATCTGTAGCGGAAAAAAAAAGTCTATGGTTTTAATCTAATATTACAGTTTGTTCAGTTTAAAACTACTTAAGACTTTATTAGAGTGTTAGTGTTATGTATGTATGTATGTCACTTTATTGCACATAAACAATTTTACACAAAACAGAAACAAGAAAAGAAAAAAGAAAAAGGAAATATAAGCCAGTAAAATAAATACGAACAACCTAGTAAACATAATATAGGTACACATATATGTATATAGCATGCATATGTTATAAAGAGATTACTCATTAACAAACTTTGTCATTAATGTTACAGTTTATTGAAAATAAGGGTTTAGCTCATAATCGGTTTACGAATTAAACAGTAAGCATAGATTAATTTAAAATACTCGGATAAGTACCTTTAATTGCAAATGAATATAACGGTACCTATATTGCTTCATTATACAAATTATTATCCATGAAGGTTGCTTTATTTTATATTCAAACAATTTGATTTATGCCTAGATTCCAATGTAATTATAGGTTGCGTTAGATCGTTAATACAAATATAATAAATACGTGTAGTTAGTTACAAATATATGAGTTAGTTATGTATGAAATTTAATTAAGTGGCTTCTGTGGCTACATGATAATTATCAGCTCGGAGCGAATATAGAGAAGAAAATTATGATACCAATTTAATTTTATTATGAGTGCGTCAACATAGCTCTATACTCGTACAGAGTGTCCCAAAAATGGGCAAAGGTATTGTTAATATGTAGTTATAACGAGCGTTTACGTATGTGTATCAGAGCTAAAGGAGAACATTCTGAAAATAATACATTTAATTTAGTGTAATGATTGTAGTTGTCTTTTGTTTAATTTTTTTTCGACGTATTTTAGGGCCATTCTGTATATATTTATTAAAAAACCTATCAAATTACTTCTAGAAAATAAATCATCCGTAATAAATTAGCATATTTTTTTTACATTGGACATATAAGTAATATGTCAATGCCACACTTAATCAATGTCAATATATGAAAAGAAAATCATACATAACAAAACTGCGACCTTGATGCTATTCAATAAGGTTGCATAGTGTTACCCAATATCATTGAAATACTTTGTATCTACTTACATGCAAATAACCGTTAATTACTGACTAGGCACTATAATTATTGTTGTAATATTTGTCCCAAAGTGACGCACTAATATTAAAATCAAATTGGTAGGTATCTTATTTTACGACTCTAAATAGGTCCCCTAGTAGACATTATTTGGGAGGATATTCAAATTTATGGCTAACAAGCCAACACCAACAAACACTAGGCAATTTAAGTATATTTTGAAATTGTATTACGGCTATAGAGACAAAATAGAATGGGCAGAATAGTTTAAGGCCTATTAGTTAAGTTTTAATCACTATCGTTCTTTTTCACACACTATTAAAGTTGATGTCTATTTTTTCAAGTATTTAGCGAGTATTTGTGGTTTAAATTGCACCAAACTCAAACTTTCTATACATAATCCTTACTGATCCGGCAAATCGTGATTTATTTAAGGTACCGAAGCAAAAAAAAACTACTACACATATAATGTTTAGCCAACCTTTAAACATTTTATAGCATTAATGAGTTATCGGAACTTATGTACGAAATATCATTTGATATTTACCAGTCGCTTTACGGTGAAGGAAAACATCGTGAGGAAACCGGACTACTCCCAATACGGGCCTAATTTACCCTCTGGGTTGGAAGGTCAGATGGCAGTCGCTTTCGTAAAAACTAGTGCCTACGCCAATTACTGGGATTAGTTGCCAAGGGGACCCCAGGCTCCCATGAGCCGTGGCAAAAATGCCGGGACAACGCGAGGAAGATGATGATAGCATTAATGCAATGATCATTTTCAGTCTTTCATAAAACATGCTCAGACGTTTGCTCCCGACACTTGTTGCCTCTTCAGGGGACTGTGTGTACAGTGCAATAGCGGTGCAAGACTGCATGTTGACTCGGTCATATTTGCCTTTAAAAAGGTTTCCTTCTGTATATACGTGACGTTCATAACGTGAAGCTTTTGTGAAAAATATATAAGAATCCAATGTTTGATGAAAAATGTCAACTTTATATTAACTCACATTTATAGACGGGTCTATCTATTTTATTACCTTTATTTACCGACTTTTGGACACAGGTTTCACTGGTAGTGGTCGCGGCTAACTTTGATTAAATAAATGTGAGTTAATATGTGTTCAAAACGCGAAAGTTTTAAATATTATAATGTCAACTTTACTTCTAGTTTATACTTGGTGCGGTGCGATAACAAGATTATGAATTTAGCACGTTTTTAATGCTTATTACCTATAATTCCTGCGAACGTTAAGGTTAAGGTTATAAGGTGATTTCGAACGTGGGGTAATTTTGAAAATTGCTACTATTTACTAAACCACAAGTATTTCATACTTTAGCAACACTTCCGCTGCTTCAACGCTTATCATGGCATCTATTGTTCTTATCTGGTATCTGGTTATAGTTTAAACTCACATTCAGCCACATATTTGCTTAGTTTTTGTTTTGTTTTATTTTATTGTGTTTTTCTCTCTGGTTGCACTGAATACCAGAGCGCCATCTTAGTCATCGGCAAATGCTCAGTGGCATCCATTTTGGTATTACAATATTGTATGTATTACGTATTGGATGTATTACAATAATATGTATTTGTAGGTTAAGTTTTATTTTGGCACCGAATAAACTATAACCTTTTCTATTCTATTCCATTTTACTCTATTAGATAGTGCTTCTAGTTTAGTAGATATTAACAATTTTCAGAATCATCCCGCTTTCAAAGTTTACCCAATGAACCTTACGTAACAATATATCTAAGTTACTATTTAATTATTTCAATAGTTAAAGACATTAAACCGAAATTTCTCTCCAGCCCTCAGTTATAAACTCAATATCAATTTCGTAATGAATTATTTGAACAATTAGTCCCCATGAAATCGGTTTGTCGCTCCCGATATTGTTAGCCAATATTCCAATTCCAACTTTGGTCACCGACACCGCAAGTAAACATTTTAGACGGAACAAACAATATTATGGCAACTTGGCAAGTTCAACCTCGCTCTAATTGTCGCAAACCGAGAAACAATGCAGACAATAGATGCTAATACGGAACGTTCTACAACAAATAACTTTTACAACGTACCCACGAGGAACTCGAAGGATTTTAACTGTGTATTTCTGATCATATTTAAAGACTCAAATGTCCTATTTGGAATTCGTCTGGTCACTTAATGACCTGATGTTACTTAGTACGAGCACGTACGAGACGCCTTTTTGATGGCGATGTTCCCACTATGGCGCCCAATACTCTAAGTGATAACACTTGTAACTTGTAAAGCTTGGTTTTGCGAAATAAAAGTGTCAATTCATTTTAAGTGATAACATCGAAACAAAAAATAATTATTTGGTGAAATTGACCCAAACTCATATAATATATTTTTCCTCTTTTGGCTTCAGAATTGCGTTCTTAAAATCTTTCGGGTTCCTCGTGGACACCTTGAATTAAGCTCTAACCCAAACGCCAACCTCGCAATCATGACGTATCCTCAAAGCAATTGACATGTTAGCATTGCTAATTATTCCAAGCTCTGCTCACTACGTAAATACTATCTATTTTCACAGGTTCTCTTCCTTTGGCAGACGTGCATTTCACAGTCGAGTTACTTGCAATATGGCCGGTGAATTTAATTAATAACCTTACCTACCGTTTGTATTGGCCCTCTGATGTGATTGTGAGTTTAATACCGATTTAAAAGAGACCATCAGACTAATTGCAAATCCGTAAAGGCAACAGCGTAAATGAAGAAAAAGAGTGCAACGTCAAAACAAACCTGTGAAGCTCTACGCTACAGCGAATAGTAAAAATCATTAATTCCGAAGTTCGAACTCTTTAGTGAGGAGTATTTGTTAAGTGCCGCGTCGGAAACTTTGAAAAAAATTAAAGTTTTCAAAGAGAATCGGAGCGGTCGGCACCGGCTGCGTTCATTTGAATTACGGGACGCCTTTTGTAGTCAACTTCATTTAGAGAACTCAGAGACTCTTTTATTTTCCTTGTGAAAGAACTTTAAAGGTGCATTGTTGAATCTGTAACAAATTGCACGCCGTGATTGCGTTAAAACTGCGCCCATAGCGGCGTACTTCGACCTTATTGGAGGGAATTAAAAATGCAAAGAATGGTTTTAATTAGCGCTCAGGGTTTTATTTAATTAAATTTTTCTTCCCTTAGTCTTTGATATATGCAAAGGAAAGAGGAAGTTGACCCCTGCAGCTAATAAAAAGTAGGTAAGTTAAAATCTTTACAACATTTAATTTTGCAAGAAGACACTTTTTACAAGCTTTTATTTAACTTGAAATGTACCTATGTACCTATGTATGTAGTTAACTATGTTGTACGGGTCAATTCTTGCAGGTTAAATTTGACCCACTTCCCGACTTCCAATGAACCTGAAAATTTGCATACATAATTATGTATGTCGGGTGACAACGCAATATTATGGTACCATCGAACTGATCTGATGGAGACAGGAGGGGATAGGAACTCTGTGATAAAACAACGAAACCTAATTGTGTTTGGGGTTTTTAGAATTGTCTCGATGAGTATTAGTTGCCTGTGGAAAGAAAAGTACACATATTTAATTACACAAACGGGTCTAACGCGATATAATTTCATTGTTTTTACCTTTAATCGCAATGGAATGAAATGAAATTATATCGCGTTAGACCCGTTTGTGTAATTAAATATGTGTTCAAAACGCGAGAGTTTAAAGTGTTATAAGAAAAGTACAGTCAGCGATAAAAACTTGAACAAAAAAATGAAATTTATGCCAATAACTTATTAAATGTTACCCTCACATGTTGGAGGCCAAGATTCATTTTGGGTCATCGTGCCAGTGAAGTATGTATCACATTTTTGAAATCAAGTTTCATCAATTATTAATACTGGTAATAGTGGTAATATTTAAATTATATAATAAAATTGTAATAAATTCATGTTTGTCGATCCCGTTAATGAGCTTATTACTCCAAAGCATTCAACATGGCGGTTTATAATGAATCCGCCGCAACGGATTTTATT
This sequence comes from Cydia amplana, assembly GCF_948474715.1. Taxonomy (NCBI): domain Eukaryota; kingdom Metazoa; phylum Arthropoda; class Insecta; order Lepidoptera; family Tortricidae; genus Cydia; species Cydia amplana. The sequence goes on from NC_086077.1 coordinate 2,623,045, forward strand.
GTGGTTTGTGGTCCAGTTCCATTTGCGGCCGTATTGGGAATTAACTTCAAATTTAAGTGGTATCTGCTATGGACAGTTTTAAAGAATTTAACGGAATTAATTTGGTTAATAAATTACCTGTTTGTAGGCAACATTACAAAAAAGTAATTCAAATTAAACATACTATAGGTAGCGTAAATGTCCTTGTGCATAACACCCAATAGTTGCCACCCTGTTAATCTCGATGAATAGAAGTGCCAAACGGAGTTAACTACAAGGATTGGTCTGTTAAACACTAAACATAGGTACCCATACTAATGTATACAACTAATCTTGCAAAATTACTAACGTTGCAAAATGAAAATGAACTAATATGCAAATTTTGTAATCTTTTCCATTGCAACAACTTACAATGTAGTTTACTCACTGGCGGATTTGCAGTCTTTGCCGCCCTAGGCTCCAGGCCTTGTAGCCGCCCCTTTCTCAGCATCAGCACCCATCGTATGGTCATACTACATTTAGGTCAGGCGACGAAAAGGTGTAGAGGGAAATGCTTGGGACACATTTTTAACTTAGTAACTCTATTTGGACTCGTTAGGAGGTGAACATATCAAAAGTCCCCTTGAGCGGGGGTAGGAGGGTTTGGTTGAAGGTCCCATTTTTCGGGTTTTTGCTTATTATATCTCAGTAACTATGCGTCCTTGTGACAAATTCAATATACAGAATCAAAGCTAATTAAATTTGCTACAAGTTTTATACAGTCGAGTCAGTCGAGTTTTTCGATAGGTATTTTGTTTAGTTTTTGAGAAATCCGCTCTCTGTAATTTTGCATTAAATTTCCTTCAATACATAATATGTAAATATTTACGGTACAACTACGTACCTACAACCTATAAGATTTTAACAGTGTATTCCTGTAGGGCTAAGATGGTCGGTTTTTTATGATATCATGCCTGTCACGTTCTAACAAGTATGTAAGTGCGAAAGTGACGCATAACATGACAAGTGATAAAAATACGACCAAGATATCGCCGCTGATCATATTAAATTTAAAGACTAAATGTCCTATAAACTTTTCTGGAACTCGCCTAGTTTCAGAATTATTACCAATTAAAAAACAAAACATCTAAAATGCATTTACGGTGGCGATGTTGCCACTATGCGACGTAGTCTACATATTATCCTTATTGATAAATGTCAGAAAGTAGTAACGCTTTGCAAAAAAAATAGGTTTTACGAAAAAAAGCAAATACTTATTCATTTTAAGTGACACTAGTTTTTATGTACAAAAACATTCAAAAAATCTAAAAAGAAACATAAGAAAATCTTTTTTTTTTTGCCAAAATTCACCTATAAACACTCATATAACATTTTTTTTCCTTATTTTGGCCTCCAGCGAATTCCAGAGAAGTTGAAAGGACATTTTAGTCATTTAATATGATCAGTAATAAACTGTTAAAATTTTTCGGGTTCCTTTTTCCTCGTCAATATTATTGAAGAAAATTTAATGCAATATTTCAAGAGCCACTGCGAAATCGACGCCACACTCGCGTTCGGGGCTTCGCGACGCGATTCGCGCACAAGTGTAGGGGGCCCTCAAGATATCGAAAAACTTGACTGAGTAAAACTTGTAGCAAATTTAATCAGGTTTCATTTTGTATAATGATCATGTTTGTCGTTAGAACGCATAGTTTCCGAGATATAAGCGAAAAACCGAAAAATGGGACCTTCAAACCCCCCTCAGCAATTCCCCCGGCTCAGCAAGGGCTACGGCCGGGGACTTCTGATATGTTCACCTCCTAACTAGTTCAAACAAAGTTACGAAGTCCAAAATTGTATTCCAAGACTTCCAAGCATTTCCCTCTATGGGTACCTTTTTTTGAGAATTCGTTGCCTAATTTTGAATTATTTCTTGTTATAATCAGCGAATTTTTTGTTACAATTTGCCGGCCCTAATATCTCGCCGCCCTAGGCTCGAGCCTACTGTGCCTTATGGGAAATCCGCCACTGAGTTTACTGCCGTTCATAAGCTGATTGATTTCAAAGTGTGTCATCCAACCTGTTAACTTTGTCGAAACTAAACACAAAATTAAGTGTTAACTCGATTAAAACCGAACAAAACTTAAGTGTTGACTTTGTCAAGACCCAACACGAATTAAGTACAGTCGCCATCAGATATATCGGAGCGGCGAAGGTGTTCACAATGCCTGAACACGCACTCTAACGCCCTGGCGTGTTCTGATATTTGTGAGCGCCTTAGCCGCTCCGATATATCTCATGGCGACCGTACCTATTTTAGTGGAGCAGAAGGCTATCCGTCAACAAATCATTTTATACCCAAGGCGTTATTGAAACGCATTCCAAAGTACTTAAAACTTTTTTTTTGCCTCGGCAAAGACAATGCCAGCAGCCACAGCGCATTACGCAGTCTAATCTCACAACGCAGTCACGAATCGCCGCAGCCGCATTCCGCGCGATCCGACGCAAGGTGGCGCAATAAGCATTACACCATGGACCTTATAACAAGGGATTAAGCGCTAGTTTACTTTATTTTGTGGTGTGATGGTGACGATTAAGTTTACGCAAAAAAAAAGCATTCAAAATTCGCGTGCCTGGTAATGGTCGTATCGATTAATTTCGACACCCGAGGCTGAATATTCAAGTGGTGTGAGATCTAGACTTAAGGCAAGATATATATTATCATTAGTGCATATTTTATTTGGTATTTAGGTGTGACACACATGTATGATTGGATACTAAGAACGCAATAGTTTATGGACGACATTGGCCAAGGTCAAAATGTTTGTGACTTTGAAAGACACAATATGTATTATGAACAATGTACCTACCTGTACCTGTTTTTGGGTGTAGCAAGTAGCAACTATGATGAAGCCTGTGTTGTGGATTGATATTGTAATTATGTGGAATGGAGGTTACTTAAATTTAAAGCAAACTAAATTATATTGTAATAATATAAACAAAATGCGATAGTATGAATCTAATAAATTAGTTAGGGTAGTTCAACAAATTAACACAAAACCTTTACAAATTATACACCAAAACTTTCTTCAAGAATCACTCTACTAATAGGTGAAAACCGCATGAAAATCCGTACAGTAGTTTTTGAGTTTATCGCGAACATACAGACAGACAGACGCGGCAGGGGACTTTGTTTTATAATATGTATTGATATTGATAGTTTGTACTTATCTTTATTGCACATTTTGTTAAACACCTGATAAAGGTACAACTCTAGCAACTAATTAAACTGCAATATTTATAACCTTTTCCAACCGTTAACTAATGAAAACTTAGCAACTTCATAAGTTATTTCTTACTCCTACGGCTATGCAACTGACACACTTAGCAAGGTTGAATGTAACCAGGCTCAGGCTATGCACCTTGCTCAAGTGAGATATTAAAATTCAAACCTCCTACAAAGGAAATTCTATTATAAATGCAATCATGCTCATGCCTCCACGTTTCGAAACCGTTATTACAATGCTTACGTGATTCTTACAAAATATGCAGTAACTAGTAAACTAATCGAAAAGTTTGAGACAAACGACCAGACGAATCGCCTGATGGTAAGCGACTACCGTGACTCATGGCATGGACACCTGCATCACCAGAGGGGTTACAAGTGCGTTGTTGGCCTTCGGCAGTATGCTCTTTTCTTGAACAACTGACAGGCCGATACCGCCCGGCGGTCTGTGAATCAATGGCCCGTTTGACAGAAAACTGAATTAGATATCATACAATAGATAAAAAGTGATCAAGGCTTTCTAATAGTGCCCGAGGCTGGAATCAAACCTTCTTCATTTTCAGCATTCGCCACTGACGTCACGCAGTGACCAGTCAAACAAGCATTAGTGAGGAATGCGAATTAACAAAGTTGAATACTTTTTTTTGCAAGGTGTCGATAATTGTCATAACATTGCGAAGCTCTAAATACTAGTTAAATGACAATTCGTAAACTCTATTGCAAAGACATCAGGTGTTCCAACCAACCAGTTAATAGACAAATAACTTATCCACTTATAGCAGGATTTCGCATGTATTTAGTAAGTTCATTGACCGAGAGAAAGTAGGTTTAAAGCCTACCAGTGGTTAACCTACTAGTCAACGTTGTTCGTTTAACTATGCACCGGATTATCTTTATCACCCAACTGTGGAGATGGGACGGTAATAGAAGAAACGTTGTAATACTTACATACGATAATACCTCCCAATTATAGTACAGTACTACAACTATAGTCCTCAAATTGAACACGTAATTAAGTAACAGTTATTGAATGATTCACGGTTAGTTTCACTAGACTTATATCGACCGGGATATGAACTGTGATTACCTTTTGTATTGTTTCGTAAATTTCGTAATATCGGGAGCTCGAAAACTTAAATTTATACCTTTGTTTATCTTTGCCTTGTATTTGCTGTACGTGTTATTTGTATTGATGTGTTGTCTGAATAAATGATTTCAATTCTATTATATTCTATACCTACCAATACCAATGTTCTTTTTCGATATTAAACTTTCGTGAGACATATTTTAAACTGTTTATACGACAACGGTTTCACTGACTTGAATTTTTAGTCGCTATTGGCGTCATGTTTCGGGCCCTTCGGGGGTCCTTCCTCAGGCTCGAGTGCTCGCGGCGATTGCAACTCGTGCACCCCCGAAGGGCCCGAAACATGTCGCCAATAGCGACTGTGAAACCGTTCTCGTATAAACAATGTTCTTTTTGTTTTTTTCTTTAATTTATAAAAATGTTTTGCCATAGAACGTTGAAATATTAGTCACAGCTAAACGAAGATACATATTTGAGTTCATTTTAGACCATAATAAGGCGTTTTGTTTACTTGGACGTGTTGTTTAACCTCGTATATTTTAGTACGACCTCAAGTCAAATTTACATACATAGTTCTACCGCTTGTTATACTTAGTAACTATTAACTAGCGACCCGCCTTTGCACGGGTTACACAAAACCGTAACAAATTATATACCTAAACCTTCCTTAAGAATCACTCTGTTGATAGGTGAAAACCGCATGAAAATCCGTTCAGTAGTTTTGAGTTTATCGCGATTATACACACACACAAACACTGACGCGGCGGGGGACTTTGTTTTATAACTTTATTTCTTCTGCCTTGTATTAGTTTTCCTTTCTCGCATTTCTTCTGTTTGTCCTTTCTAGACTGTATCATGTACCTTGTTTGTATAAATACTGTCTATTATAAATTTCACAGTGTATTAGTCCACTGTTATGCTGTGTAAATTTTATGAATCAGAAAATAAAATAAAATAAGGTGTAGTGATAGTGTTACTTATCACTTTTATTTACTTAGTATGAGCTTTTTTGTGGCAGTATAATTTTATAGGAAAGTGCACCTTCCTTTAAAATTTATATTACCTCAGCGCCATCGCCATTGAACAACTGGAATTAACAAATACTTCAAATTGTTTACCCGCCCAATAACCGCCGAAGTTGCCAGATAAAATGAGAAATAATAATAAGAGTTTTCTTTTCAAAACTCCAAATACAATGCTAAGTTGTTTTGTAGTCGGCACGTTGAATTCCCGGCTAGGGGCCTATTCTGTTTTAATAATACGATATGGTTTTAATCTTAATTTGATTCGACCTTTTTTTTACAACTCATGCTATTTTGATTTGACATTAAATAGTTGAATTTGCTTTATTATTTGATATTCGTAAAATGTGAAATAATGTAATTTTAGGTAATCGTTATTACATTAATATGAACTAAATAATATTTAATGTAATGTTAAACTTTTGTTAGAGTGACTCGGATCAATGTCAAATGCTGGGTATTTATAGTTTCAAAGAAAAAGGTTTGCACGTTTTTAACAAAACTGATGACGCTTTTAGAGATGCTTTTAATTAATAACGTTTAGTTAAGGAGGAGAAATTACTAGGAGGGGGCATCAGCAAACCAGCCTCACCGCTCGCCATGGTGGCCATGGTCAATGCGGCGCCATGGTGGACATACTGGGCCACCATGGCCTCTCTTGTGTCCGGAGCGCTGGTAGGATCCCCCGCCACGCCAGCCTCAACGACGTCATCCGAAGGGCCCTTGTCAGTGCCAAGATACCGTCGGTCCTCGAGCCCAACGGTCTGGCCAGGGTCGATGGTAAGAGGCCTGACAGAATGACGCTGGTGCCTTGGAGTATGGGTCGGCCACTTGTCTGGGACGCTACCTGTGTAGATACCCTGGCGCCGTCCCATATTCCAAGCACCAAAGTTGGTGCTGGTGCGGCCGCATCCTCAGCCGAAAGCCTCAAACGTCGCAAATGTGCGACACTAGGTAGTAGCTACATATTTGCGGCGTTTGGGGTGGAAACCCTGGGGCCGTGGAGACCTAGCGCGCGTAGCCTCTATAAGGAGCTATTAAAGCGCCTTATAGAGGCTTCTGGTCACCAGAGGGCTGGCCAATATTTTGCCCAGCGGATCAGCATCGCCATCCAGCGGGGCAATGCGGCCAGCCTTCTGGGTACCCTACCGAGCGACCACGACCTAGGCCAAATTTTTTATTTATAAGTTTTTATTTTATTAATAGTTATTATGTTTTTCATTAATAAACCTACTCTGTTTAGTTTTACCAGTAGATTTCTGATGTCATAATATACGTATGGCCGGAGGCTTTGTTACTGTCAGAAATTACTTCATATCGATATTGATAACACTAGAGCCGATATTTATAAATGCACTGGTGCATTTTACTCAATCCGGGATATGCTAATCAAAAAACTCAAGGTTGTATGAAAATTAGATGAAAACCATATCAAATTATTAAAACAGAATCGCCTCCTTGTCTATAAAGTGCTTTGCTGTAATGAAATTCCTTGGATATCTCTATGAGGATTAAAATTCATGTAAAATTGTGCGTGCGGTTTTCTACATGCCCTCCCAGCGATTCTAAATATTTAAAGCCCTTTTGAGTGATAAAATTAATTTTAGGGGCTATTCTAAATAGGTTTATGTTATGCCATTTATTATAGAAGTCTTTGATGACTTTTAATCACGAGTTTATTAGGAACATAAAATCAATGTCTGTGTTAAAATTACCTATATTCATTATCACTTTTCTCATAGTTATTTAACAGGCTTTTGATGACTTACCAGCTTATTATTAACTAAAAGTTAATGTGATAATCGCCTATAAATTTTATTTTAATTAATTATCACATTCACGTTGTTTTTATTTGATGTCTGACTGCTAATTGGTAAAAAATTTAAGACGTTTTTTAACTGTATTTTGTTTTTTGACGACGTATCATTATAATGAATTACATTCATAGTAACTGTACTAATACTTACATTTAAATAAAATGTAATTACATAAATCATTAATGCTAAAGTTTTTAATGAAAATCATTTAGGTGTATGACTCTTAGTTTATAATTGTTATAGATTAGGTAGGTACTAGAACAATAAAATTAAAACACCAGAAAAAAGCCTTCATTTAAAATTACACTACGTAAGTATAATTATAATAATATCTGTGTATGGTATGCGTGTGTCATAACAAATTGTGAAATCAAAATCGGCCTCCAAGTCTTTCAAAATTCCCCTTCGTATAGCGAAAATAATTAGCCAATAATTGCAACATTTCTATGCTATTTTTGTTGCTCATTAATTTAAACCTCTTCACCTTTAAGCGTATCACGTTACTTACGAAATCACGTTTCTATTAATTCATGTGTAAGTATACGTAGGCATTGGCGTTTAGCTTCGACAGTCACGTCTGACGTTTTACCATCAATCACCATCTTCAAGTTTGTTCGAGCCTTATTAGAATGTGAATCACACGTCGGGTAACTGCACATAGTGTTGTTCCAAACGCTCACCGAGGGTTGGCGAGCCGTGAGACCTAGCGGCCTGGCCACGACATTACGCGACTGGCTTCAGCTAAGGCGAAAACCATAGGTGGGAACGAAAGGTCCGATCGCTGTGTCTCGCTCCAACTTGTCGTCGCCTTAGCCGAAGCCAGTCGCATAATGTCGTGGCCAATTTCATTATTTTTTAAATTACTCAATGAGTTTCGCTGATTATTTTATTTTATTCAGACATATTGAAAGGATAATGTGTTTATGCTCCATGTGCATATGAACCCTTCTCTAATGGAAAGCCACATCCCCAGTACACACATCCTCAGTATGGCGGAATGCCCCTCCTGCACCGCCCCATTAAGTCCGCAACACACGTTCGCAAGTAGGCATGCAAATATTTGTACGGTGCGAATCGCGCTAACCACTGAATTGTAATCAGCATTGATTGGCCGATGGGATTGATGATTTTACGGTATTTTACAGTTATGAATGTTTCGGTAATCTCATACCGTTGGTACCGCACGTTTAGCGTAGGTTTATTCAAGGAATCGGTACCGTCGCGAAAATTTTTAATCTTTTAAATGCAAACATATTTGACAAGCCGATTCGAAGCATTTTGAAGTTTGAATTTGTAATTATGTATCTTGATGAGTACCTAATCATCGTAATAACAGAAGCCTTATTGAATTTTTTTTTACATTATATCTCAAGATAGCGAAAAAGATGTGTAGTGTGTGACTCTTGTTACTAATGAAAAGCATGGAAGATATTTCGATTAGTCTCAATTAACCCGCAGTCTAAATTGCCCCCCTGCACCTATTATGCGAATTTAGTCAGATAGAAACCTTCGTTAGAGTTGAAAATTATTTCCCTATCATAAATAATAAACACATTTCATACGCATTCAATGCTTAGTAAATAGTTAGCACTCTTAATTAGTATTCTATTCACTAGTTAATAGTCATCGATGAACAAAATGTACCAATACAAATTCATATTGAATACAATCAGTTGTTTTGTGTCCTAATATATTGTCTGTTTAATGATTGTCTGTGAAATTTTAATGGTTTCGAAACAGGCATCGGTTAATTTTAATCATAATACTGAAATGTTAGCAAATTGAAAACCTACTCTTATTTGTTTGCCGCTTAACAAACGAATACCTACACAGTTCACCGAAATTCGTTTGTATAATTAATAAAACTTAGTTTATATCCGAGTGTCCAGGTAAAATTTCACATAAATGCATTTATTAAATTTATATCAATTAAAATCGGTCCATCCGTTGCAGAGCTACGATGCCACAGAACATAATTATATTCGTAACACCCCTCGTTTTGCGTCGGGGGTACAAAAATATCGAATGAATAATAAGACCTAAAGTGTCATTCAATAGAACTTGCTAACTATGTAAACAAAAGTTACTAGTAATTTGACATTCAGTGTCAATTTTAGTATGGCGGTTTGTTTACATAGTTAGCAAGTTCTATTGAATGACATTTTAATGAAGAATGCATTCCTATATTTTCTATGTATTTATGACAATGTATTCCTATTGTTATTGCAAGTTACACAGTCCGCTAACATTTGCGATTTCAAGTCAGCCGTGACCAAAATCAACAGCGACTACCCTGGAGTCGTCAAACAAAGAGTTCATACCGCCCTCGTCTCTGGGGACACACTAATACCGTCCCGGACTCAACCCGGGACACGGATCACTTAATAGGTGGACGATTTTAGACGACACAAGAGCCTTTACTTCGCCCATACTCGGATTACCATTTTTTTCATATAGGAGGCAAACGGGCAGACGAAAGAGAGTAGAGTAAGCAATTGCTACGGTATAATTATACCGTCACACATGGACACTTGTAACACCAGCTAGGGTTGCAAGTGCGTTGCCGAGATTTATGATTGAAGTACGCTGAATTTTTGTAGGTTTGAAGGTCGTATCGGACCTGAAATACTGCGGGCGACAGTTCATGTCACAGTTTATTATATTAAAGTTTCATTTAAGTGGTATTTATTCCTATAACTTACTGGTAAAAACTGGTAAACTTATATAGGATAGAAAACAGTGATTTGAATTAACTCACACGCACACATGCCATAGCACATCTACTGTACACGTGCAAATTTTGTTACAAATAAGTAATGGTTTAAAATGCAAAATTATCACTACTCTCGGTTTCGGCGTAGGTGCCTATTTTATAAGTTAAAGAGAGCATACCTATGTGTCCAGGTGGCATCCTTCAAACACGGAGTCTACAAGACGTTTTCTATGACTCAAGTGAATTTAATAAGACGAAAACGTAAGGAAATGGAGCGATCTTTCTTTAGGTAAATTTAGTCCCAAGACACCCGCCATCTTGATGAATATACCCTAATGCCATCGCTCCAAACTTGACTATTATGTCACATAACTTAGCGAAGAATAGCTATTTCCTTGATAAAAGCGAGCCGGTAAATCAGATTAGGGCTTAACAAACTGTAGTGTTAAAAGGAAATAACAATAGCTACTCTACAGATTCGTTGTTCTTTTGTAGAAGGAATTTTTAGAGTAAAAGTTTTCTTGGCAATGAAAGTCGGCTGAACTCCGCACTGTTAGAGAATTTGTCACGGCGATCGACCCAGTGCAGTTCACTAACGAAAACACTCAAGTATTATTAAATAAAGTGTCTTATTACTTTAACTTTACGACTCAGGTTTCTTTGGTAATTTTATTTAAGTTAAGGCGTTTTGGGAATTATATTGCGTGTTACGTCTAAAATTACGTATTCCGCGGTCGTATGAAACGAAATTTGCAACGAGCCGCGTCGAAATAACATGTCACGGAGAATTGATATACAATTAAAGTTTTGCGGTTATTAGTTTACCAGTTTTTAGTTAGAAAGTGTTGAAAAATGGCCCCATTAATTGTTACACAAGACGACGGTCACATTCCTTTTCTAGTCATTTTGTTATGGAATGAAGGTGGGTCATTCTTATGTTTAGGGTCAAAATTGTTTTTCTATTTACGAAAGTTGAGAAGATTGAGCGACAACACAATATTGGTGACATGAATATAGCCTACATTTAACTGACAGAAATAAGAATCCAGTGTTAAATTAAAACAAATACAAACGACAACTTACAAAATCAAATGACTGTCTGTTAGGTACCTATTTATTTATAAGTTTAATAGCCACCATACGCTGTATGTACTCCCATTGAACTGCCTTTTGTTACTTTGAGCATTATATAATCTATTTATTTCTTAAACTTAATAATCTATTATTATTTAGCATTCTTCATAAATAAGAACATACTCGTAAATCTCTAAAAAAAGGTTCTCGGGTGCCATCGTTTGCGTTTCGCTGCTTTTTAATTTATTCCTTGTTAAATTCTTTTTAGTCGTGTCTGACAGCTTGAAGTTTTAAAAGAAAATGAGCTATGTGTGAATTTAATATATTACTTAGTCTACCCGTGACTTCGTCAGCGTACGTAAACAAATCAACCCCATTATCACCCACTAACCCAAAAGTTTAATTTTGAATGATTTTTTAATTAATTTTGTATTAAGCAGAAACGTCTGCGAACGATGCTATTAAGCTTCGAAATAAATTAAAAGTGGAAAAATTCACTGTCTTGGGTGGGACTTGAACCCACGACCACTGGATCACTGGTTTGGATTTTTTAATTCACAAAAAAAAAACTTTCTTAAAAGATAACTAAGAAATTTCAAGGTTCTTCAATTTTTACACTGTAAGTTGTCTCTTCATATACCAACATAGCAAAATACAGAATCAAAAGCTAGTTTTTGCGCCCTTAGAGGTGGATACATTTTATGTCTACTTGAGAAACAACTAAGAAAATGTTATAAAATTTGTTTGTTGTTCTTACCATAGTTAGTGTCACCCTTTAAATTTGCGCGTTACCTGCAAACAAAAATAAAACAAGATTAATATTTGGGATATTTTAATATGTATTTAGTAACCGACACACTTAAAAATAATCTAGCAATCTGAAAAGCAACTTAGTAAACATAAAGTAACAAAAAGAAAGTGATTGTACCCTAGTCGTTAACTTTTATTGTACCTATTGTCCACAGAAGAAACCTTTTTCTGAAAATTACATATTTGACCAAATGGGAGCTTTTTTTAATTCAAATTACTCAGTAGCTTTGCGAAGTAGGAAATTAACAAGGAAACACAAATGTAACATAATCAAATTAGAGTTCACGCCCCAATTATTAGCGAAAACGCTTATGTGTATGGATAGCGTCAAACGTAATTAGTATCTGGCATCACGCAGCCAACTGCGCCGCTGAACTAATAAGGGCAGATTGTGTCGTTTTCATATTTGCACAAATTACATTAATGCTTATTGCTGCTGGGAGATAGTCCTGGCATTACAGACGGGCGTTTCTAATGGTATAGACAGCGTTTTTGTTGCGATTTTAACACATTCATTGCCAGCCAAACAAGACATCCGCGCCAGGCCACAAAAATGTCTTCATTTAACCTCCTGAGACCCAGAAGCATTTGTTCTGTTTTTGAATTTGGAACCCTTAGTTACTTAATGAATGTTCAAGATATTTTTTGGAAATATATACCTATACAAAAATTTGTACGCAGGAGAAGATTAGGAGGATAAAGCTGTAGTACCACGATCCCGACTATCGGGTCGTCCGGCCTGGGAACGAAATCATAAAATACCCGATAGTCGGGTTTTCGGAATTGAATGTGTTGTCAGTGTTACAGTCATGCATAAATCTCTACAAACTCAATATTAAAAGGTGCTTCTCTAATATTTATACCCAACGCGTAGGTTCTTACTGTTCCTAGTGTCTTTAGTCATGCATTTGAGCAGAACAGGACCAGATAGTCTGGGGAAGATCACTGGCCGCATGGCAAGAAAGCATAGGGATGGACGTATGGCCACACGTTGGGAGGACAGAATTACTTTAGATACTAAAGCCACATTACTGAAGAAGAAAACTATATAAGGTATCAAATTCCTCGGGACCCCAATCCGGAAGGGGCACCAATTTAACCATGAGCGTTTGAAACGCAGCGTCCAACCCGCCGCACCATCACGAGTTAGCGTATTAACGCGGCACATCTGTATAATGACGTTACTCGACTTTCCTGACGTCTTTGTACCGTTGATTGTCGCTTGTAATTGCCTACATTCTGCGCTGTCGTCTCCGACAGAAATTACAGAGATATTTTACTAATTACCAGCGTGATTATTCGTGATTTGTGTTGCGGAACAAAAATTAAGGCGGAGTGTTGTTACAGTCGTTGCCTATGTTTGATTAAGATTGGCGACGGTAGTTTTATAGTATTTTTTTAAGGTGCATTGACAGCTTATATCCACTCCCCTCACACAAAACAGGCGCCAGTCGGCGAGTTTCGGAAACCTGCTCGTTCTACAATAAAATGCAGCCTTGCTTATGAAGTGCTTCTGGTTTTATGGATACACTCTAGAGCTCCGTCCAGGCTTCGCACGGGTTAACAAATTATACATAAACCTTCCTCTTGAATCACTCTATCTATAAAAAAAAACCGGATCAAAATCCGTTGTGTCGTTTTAAAGATCTAAGCATACATAGAGACAGACAGACAGCGGGAAGCGACTTTGTTTTAGGTATATGTTAGTGATATCAGACACCTTACTCAGAGAAAGCTAATGACAAACGCTATATATGTCGCAGGGAAATGATCAAAACAGAGATTTGAACAAATCTCTAAGGGATATGATCAAATCACGCAGGATGTTAAAATGGCGAATCCATATCATCATTTCCCGAGAAAAATTCAGTCATTTGACCAAATCACTGACTCTGTTTAGTGAAAAGACAAAATCGGCCAATAAACGCGAAGCGCTTTTTCATTTCACTAGATTTGTTTAGGAATTTGACAAAATCCCTAACCATGACAGTAAGTTGACGAAACGAACTCAAAAAGTCAACTAGTTTTATCATTTCGCTAAACAGGTTTAGTGAAATAATAAAGTCTCAACTGGAAGATGGTTTATGGTGATTTGATTAAATCTCTGAACGGTTTAGTGAAATGACGAAAACAAGTACAGAATACAATAGTTTACTCTCTACAGTTAAGCGATTTGATCAAATCTCTGACTAGATTAAATGATTTTTTTTTGAAAATATCGGCTGAAAATGAAAGAGACTTCTCTGCACAAATTCAAAGAGTTGCTAATCAAATCAAGCATGTTGGTGGACATTCCTAAGGTAGACAGAGATCCATTAGATGGAAGTAATGTACCGGAGATTGTTTTAAATATTAAAAATAATCTGTACCAAATCGGTACATCTGTCGGCATCATAAAAGAGCTGTCTAGAAACGCACTTCAGCCAACCACAACGTCATTTACTGCAGCAGTTCCCTCTACGAAGTACAGTCTACGTGAAATTGCAGCTAAGTTATCTGTATTTGGAGGTCAGGGCTCAAGAAGTGTTCCTGTGAAAAATCAAAAGTACAATGCAAAACAAATAGATGTGCCTGTAAAAAAAGTAATGTCATGTGTAACTCAAGATGCCACAAATCTACACATGTTTTAACAAATAATTGGCTACTTTCCTACTAGTCAAATCAGCTACTTTTTTAGAACTGTCAAAACGATTTCCTAATATGGAATTTATATGAAAACCTGTATAATGACGTCACGGTCGACTCACATACTTTATTACATTTCAATCCGATTTATTTAATAGAAATTATGTTTAAAACAACTGCTGTCTATGTTTTTCTAATAATTATCTGGTGCTTTATTTCGTGCACGGTGTAAAATAATTAATTTGAAGTAAAGGAAAGTACTCAATTAAAATTACGTTTACGCACTTGTAGCTTCGTTTTCCATTACCATCAAAACTGGCAACTTTACCATCAGAAGGTAACTTTACCATAGTCTATTGTAGTAAGAAAGTATGGTATAATTATAATAATTAAAAAGACAATCCCTCTTAATAAGTAATTATTATGTTTCAGTTTACAACCACCTATTCTTGTATTCGACTAAAATAGCTGGTTTAATAAACAACTTTGATACCTACAGTACTATTGACATTTTATTTTACCATTTCACTTAATCTAGTCAGAGTTTTGATCAAATCGCTTAACTGTAGAGTAAACTGTTGTATTCTGCACTTGCTTTCGTCATTTCACTAAACCGTTCAGAGATTTAATCAAATCACCATATATCATCTTCCATTTGAGACTTTATCATTTCACTAAACCTGTTTAGCGAAATGATAAAACTAGTTAACTTTTTAAGGTCGTTTCGTCAACTTACTGTCGTGGTTAGGGATTTTGTCAAATTCCTAAACAAATCTAGTGAAATGAAAAAGCGTTTCGCGTTTATTGGCCGATTTTGTCTTTTCACTAAACAGAGTCAGTGATTTGGTCAAATGACTGAATTTTTCTCGGGAAATGATGATATGGATTCGCCATTTTAACATCCTGCGTGATTTGATCATATCCCTTAGAGATTTGTTCAAATCTCTGTTTTGATCATTTCCCTGCGACATATACAGTAGGCCATGACGAAAATTAGACACACGCTCCTCACATACCTACAACATAATCCTCCCTGATTTTCGCATCAATATCAAACCAAATTTCATTTTTGATCATTTCATATTTTATAGGGCTTCATTGTATTGAAGAATAAATATAAAATTCAACTTTCATTACGTATTTTGAAGGTTGAAGGTAAATGCTCGTCTCAGAAGATTTTCCTTGCACTTTGCATTTTATATTCTCACACGGACTTATAAGATCATCTGTCTGAGAGGGTGGAACTGCTTGGCAGAATCTTTTAACCAACTGGTGAAAAATGTGGGGAGTGATATTCTTCGAATGCATTTATGATTATGAATACTCGTACTTATAGGATATTTTACAAAATAAGTACATTCGGTAGGTTCATTTGAGTTTTTTAAATACCACACATGGTTGATATGTTATTTTGCAAGTTTATACGGCTGAATGTCTTTTTTTTTAATTCTCACTTTTAAAAGGCTTGATAAGTTTAACGTATCTACTCACTATATTAGGTATGATGACATGTCGTTTAGATGTCATGAGCCAAAAAAAGAATTTGGAAATAAAAAAGAATATCCTTTTAAAATTTGTTGGTGTTTAGAAATAGATATTTTTATAAGCAGTTCATAACAATACGAATCGTTTAGGTTACAAGTGCATATATTATTTTCTAAAAGCCAGTGGCTATAAAATATGCTCATGCACCTGCTACAAAAAAGCTGCTTAATTGAGAATTTACACGTCGGCGTAAAAATTTAACAAGATTAAAAACCGCTAAGTCTAAACTAAGCGGATTTGGAGACAGAATTTATGATTGTTTACGTCGGCCCGGCCGGCACCGGAAAAACGGAGGGTACCTATTCGGAAAATTAAAATATGATGCCAATTTTATTTTTATATTACTACGCTATTCTGCTCGCACACTATCTGCTTCACAACCCAGAACAGGCATTGGTTAACCAATTTCGATTAGGTTCTTTTTACAAATTTTCCAATGGTTGTTAGAGAGTTTTCACACTGTCCAATCCGATATTGGACATCGGTACATATAAGCTAAAAGAAAATAAAGCTGTTATACTTATTTAACAACATTTAATTATTGTTTATTGCGTTAATGCCAATGTAAAAATGCTTGATGCTATAAGGCATTTTCTAGCAGCTGTTTTTGTCCAAAGTTCATCCGACATCCAATTAAAATGAAATATATAAATGTTAATATATTAAGAATGTGGACACATTCCCAACACTAAGTAAAAATAAAAAGTACGTTATTCATATTATTGACATGAATAATTTTGGAATTGATACTTGTCATGACTAAAGTAAATGCCTAGTTGTATTATTAACTTACACTAACTCTAACATTACACAAAATAGACTGGTATCCGTGTAACTTTCTCCAAGCTTGTTTGTATCGCCGCTAAGGTAAAATTATGCTCATACCTTGAAGAAAAAATATGTTTATTGTTGTTTCACAAAGGGGAAGTGTTTGAGCCTTACGACGGTATAAAATAAATTTTCTCGTCGGGGTGGCTGGGTTCTATTCACGGTTAATCTCTCAAAGGCTGATCCTATCTGGCACATCTGTTCATTTTCATTTTTTAGACACGACAAATAAGCAAGATTCAAGAACGATGAGAACGTTTGTAAAGAAAACAGCTATTTTCGTAAATAAATATACGAGTTTACCCGAAATGTTAGGTTATTAAAATGTTTTCTGTTAAAAAGAGCCTTTTGATATAAGTTTTGTAGCTTCTTAAGATACTTAAATGAGTTCGGGGAGCAAAAATCATGGATTTTACTGTTGTTTATTCTCAGTGTTTATTTAATTATTTTATGTCTCAATGAATAAAGCGTACATGAAATTTAATGTACTTAATATTGCCGGCAAGGCACGCATTTTCAAAGAAAATGTGTAGGTACACAATAAGTTTTGCATCATCATCATCATCATTTTAACCTTCAGTCGCCCATTGCTGAGCATCAGGCCTCTCTTCGTGTACCCACTTGTCCCGGTCTTGGTCTAGTCTCATCCAAAAGGGCCCCGCGATTTTTCGGATGTCATCCACTTAACGAGCCAACGGACGCCAGGCGCTTCTTTCATCTGAAAGTGGCCACCAATGCGTCAACATTTTGGTCCACCTGCCATCAGTCTGCCTAGCAACATGTCCCGCCCAACTCCATTTAAGCTTCTCCTAATAACTAATTTGTTCCTTCTCAATTTTATTTTGTCACTGTTAAAGCTTCTCCGTCTAATATCTCATTTCACTCAAAATTCCTTTTGTAAAGCCCCGCCTCCACACCGCACAGTCCTTATAACTGTCATCCAGATTTAATATCACATCTTCCATTTGTACGGGTTCTGCCGAGTGGCAATTTCCCTCCTTAAATTATATTTCGACGTATACGCGTAAACTAAATACGTATGCGACCCGAAAGACAAATTTTATTTATATTTTCCTCTGCCACAGTCCCAACGTGCTCTTTTACTAGGCTTTTATATTGATGGTTTTATCTTTTCGTGTTTTTTCCCAGTTCAAACGTGACATAAAAAGTGCGATGGAAAATCAACGTAGACTAGAAAATACCGAATGTATAAAGATAACCGAGATGCGGAACTTTGTATGAGATTTTATAGTTTTTCAAAGTAAATTATCGTGAGTTGCTGGCTGCATCCACTCCACTTTGATTGAACTTTCCGAAGATGTAGTTAGTACGGACGACTATTACTCACAAGTGGGTAAGACTGGGTTCTTTATTGGTAGGATCTTGTTGGAATCTTTATTTTATTGTTGAGGAGGTTTTGTATTGATATTGTGTTGAGAAATGTAGGTAAAGAGATACTTAAAGTATGAATGGGTTTCTTTAGAAAATCAAACGTCTTTTGATTAAAAGCTGAAGAGAGTTGCTTCCATCTTGAAGCGCAGTGCTTTGGAATTCTCATTAAATGGATGGTTGTTGTCTAAAACTATTCGTAAAATTTTCTCAGGATTATGAAGCAGAATGGACTAATTGCGTATCATAACATCACGATCACGAATTAGAATCCATACGAAAAAAGCTAGTTACGAGACACGTTGTCATCTCTAGACAAATAAATGTGAAGTTAAAAAGCTCAAACTCTCATTGTAAGTTCGTGATGAGCTGTTAGTGTAATGGTAATTTGACGTAATGGAGGTTCCTCGAACGAGATCGCGCCGAAGTTAAATGTCCGCCCATCAGCGCGCGATCGTGATCGCCGTACTAACCGGAACATAGACTATCAATGAACCTTACGGCTTTGAAATAAGGTTCACAATATGTCAGTCAGTACGATGGTACGTAACAAATCAACCTCGTAGAGAGCCATATTACTCAACGTACGTTTGGAAGCGATGCATGCGTTTGATGCAGCGCTGTTTAATATTAACCGATAGGAGTAGTTTGTCAAGACGGAAGCATATGAAGGCCGATTGAGTCATGTTTCATAAAATGCTCTTGACAGGTACAACGCAAGTATCGACTGATAATATCAAACACCTATTTATTTACAATCGTGGGAGCGGTCAGGCGAATAGCAACCGCATTTTTTCTGCGTTTGCACACTCTCATTAGCCTTTCGTCTCGACGTTTGCCTAGCTGTACTAAGAGTGTGTGCATACACCATATGAACGCCTATGAATATATATCATTTTGCAGTTAATGGAAGATTTCAAGCGTTGCTCGGTTTGAAATCGACCTATGTAAAGAGCAACCAAAATTGGGACATTTTGCCAAAGCATTTTAAGATGATGTAGTTTTTTTATGCCTAGATAGCCAACGCGCAGGTAAGCCGTTTGATGGGAAGCGGTCACCGCTTAATAATAAATTCCTTTTAAGAAAAGTCTTAAACGTCAGCAGGGGCACCGTGATTTCCTAATACAAAAAGCCCACGAGGGTCGACGCGGTCGACCCACGGTTAAGATTGTGAGGCACGATGGCCACTAAATTTCCAACTAAATTACGCATCGGACATGTCGAATGAACAAGTCGAGCGTCGACTATCAGTGTCCCGAAGGATAGTGAACTCGACTTGGCCATTCTTATTCAAATAAGCGCGGGCAAGCGATTTACTCGAGGGAGCCAAGCCCGGCGCTTCAGATAGAAACTGTTCCGACAACTAGAATAAAATATGTAACTATTCAGTGCTGTTCGTGTGCGTTGCGTTGCTGTTGTCGAATAAACATGTTGGTCGGACATGGAGCGAATGCGGAATGACTGGAACATGTCAGAAGTGTATTTGCTTGGAACCGTTACGGACGTGTCAGTGAGAGCAACAGCATATTTACTTAAGGTGCAGTGTTGGCACTTCTTCGATCGCAGCTGGCTGAGCACTGAGCGGACGGCCGTGCGTGCCCGGGATCGCGGATATTATTGTTATTGAATTATTATTTTTAGTTATTATTAACAAAAAAAGTAATCGATGAGTTCGATCAAAAACAACATTAAGTATGCTTTTTTACAAGGAATTTTTAGTTTGATAATTATATAATTATAGTTTGTCAAAGGACTGTCTAATTTCAAACATAGACAGAGAGAATCATACTATCTTTGTCTTACACTAGTACCTACTAGTACTCAAAAGAAAAGGATGAGTATAGTTTTCCTGGTTGTTACTGACTGACAAATTGGTTTGACCAACTATAGGTACACATTTTTAATGACGGTTCGTTTTAGACCTATGTTCTCATTTTTTTCGCGAAAAAAAAGTTTAATCAAGTTTTGAATCGATGAAGTTACTAGAGGTTTAAGATTGCTATTCATATTTTAGCAACCGTATTATGATCTTATAAAAGCGCTACAATTTATCAAAATCTCTGCTGGCTGAACCAAACTGCACCTTAAGCGGGCAGACGTGTCAGTGACAGTAACTGTATGTATTTACTTAAAGAACCTTTAACGACCTATTGTGTGCATAGTACTAGGTTACTGTTAGTATGTTTTCAAGCCAACTGATCGTAACAAGTGTAAATAGCGAATTGTTTGTACAGTCAGCTGCAGAGAGAGGTGACCCCGCTGCATAAAAGTTTGTTTGCAGGGGGGAGCACCTCTCTCTGCAGCTGACTATTATCTACTTTTTTAAATGGCAAAAAGAATAGGAAAGTTTTGTTGGTTTTCATAAAAATATTTTTTTTTTTTTGGTATTTTGTTATTGTTATTTTATTGTTTTTGTTTTTTTGGTTTTTGTTTTTTATACATTATGAACTGAAACAAATGTTATATACCTACGAAAGGAAAAAGTGAACAATATCGGTAAGCTTTTGAGAGATTGCATATAAATAAGTACGTACTCGATAATTTCGACCCATGCCGCCGTGACTCGGGTGGCACAGTGGTTATGGCGTATGCCGCAAATGCAAGGGACGCTGGTTCGATCCCAGCCCTGGCCACTGGAGGCCTTAGTAACTTTTTCTTTCGTAAGTATTCATTTTCCAGAACTGTAAATTTATCTCATACTTCTTTCGGTTACATGTTACAATATTTGGGAAAATAAAACAAAGCATAACATAACAAAGTGAATAACACAAAATTATTTTGAACAAAATCAGAAGCAGAACGCTTGGAATAAAAATAAATTGTGATATTACAGCTTCCATAATAATCATCATTTGATTATCCCCACAGGGCAGAACGTTCCACTCTTATTGACCGGAGGAAATCACGCAATACAAGAATACCACAGACTACTTACACAGACTCCGCATGAAGCGATTTCAAAGCTTGTGTTCACCAAATAGGTGGAATTTGATTTGTGAATGTGAACAGCGAGAAGCATTAGTGTAAGGCCTGAGTGGACGCTCGAGTTGGGCGTGCAGCGGGGCGGGGCGTGCGGCGTGCATGTTAAAAAAATGCAAGCGTATAGAAGCGGCCTTAGTGCACGCTGCTCAAATCACTTGTGTCACTTGTGAGCCCGACGCCACACTGCGCGCCCCGCCGAACGCTCCGCTTCGAGCGTCCACTCAGGCCTCACTTACGGAGTTGCATATTACACAAATAAACTGCTTTCACACCTAGAGTCTGTGCGGAAAGAGAAGAGTCGTGGAATATATGGGGCCCAATACATTCCACGACTCTTCTCTTTCCGAACAGATTCTAGCATTCAGTTTTTGTAGGTAATTTATAACTTATACGAGTAGGACTAGACAAATAACAATCGCCTATATAGATAACGCCAATCGAAATCAAATAGGTAATTATATTAATGTATTAAATGATTATGTGACTTTTCGATCGCATCTGTCGATACTTTATACTTTTCCATTGGCGTTTGCTGATGTACGTATCATTTTGTATACGGCCTAAGTCGTAGATATTTATGCAACTGAAATAAGCGCTCCTAAAGATACATTAGTGCAGGAGTGAATTTTTGATAACCACTAAGTACTTGTCTTAAAAGCTCCATTTATTATTTAAGATGATGTCATCATCTTCCTCGCATTGTCCCGGCATTTTTGCCACGGCTCATGGGAGCCTGCGGTCCGCTTGGCAACTAATCCCAGGAGTTGGCGGGGGCACTAGATTTACGAAAGCGACTACCATCTCACCTAATCCCAATAAGGCCTAGTTTCCCCTCTGGGTTGGACAGAGGGGAAATTAGGCCTTATTGGGATTTGTCCGGTTTCCTCACGATGTTTTCCGATGGATATTTAAGATGATCTGAGACTACGAACAAAGAGATACAGCGTAACGACGAAAATTTACATCAGGCTGGTTTAATGTCGCGAAGCAATCTCATTCTAAGGAGGAAACTGACTCGGCCAATATACTTAGGCCCGTGGAACGGCGGTACATCTAAGTAGTGTAAGGGTGTGAAGTATGGGCTAGGGGTCCCAGAGGTTGGTGGGATACATCAGTTACGAATGTTACGATGCGTCAAGCGATATCGCAAGACAAATGCGAGCTTGTGTGTAACCTTCATTCTCTTTCCTTAACGCATTAACCAACGCGAGTGACTCGCTACGGTTGTAGCCGATAATATGTTTTTCCGCTTCGTAGCGAAATTAGTAGAGATGCCACGAATATTCGGCAACTATTTGGTATTCGGCCTATTCGGCCACTTTGCCGATTATTCGGTATTCGGCCGAATGTTGCCTACTATTCGGCCGAATGCCGAATATCTGTTGCTCCTACTTAAAAAGAAAAATTGCACAATAAAAATAACCAAAAACTATGCAGGTATATTTAGAATGTGCTCATGGAAAGTTGTTAAATACGAAAAATAAAATATTTTTATCACGAGCCTGTTTTGTTTGACTCTATTCATTAATGCTATTCAATAAAAATATATCTTAGCTAACGTCATCTAACGTTGAGCTTTGTTATGAGCGGTATTCGGCCAAAACTACTATTCGGGGCATCTCTAGAAATTAGCATATAAACATAGGATCCGCCTAGTGGGTCAGTAAATGTGTTCTAACCTAGCCTAACCTAGAAAAACGTCACTTCTGTGGACAATACAATCGAAGACAATACATTAACGACTCTTTCTAGTACATAGATATCCCGTTTTTATTTGAGTCTCTAGTAGGTACTGAAAAGATGTATCCTGCCAGTAAGGTACCGCGTAAAAATTTGCTTTAGATCCCCTGAAATTTGCGATGTCTACAGGAAAAATGCGAACGAGTTTGCTAAAAAATGTTTATGACTCGAGTAGAAGTTTATAAAATTTCTACTTGGTCTGTTTTTTTTGTATTACAATTTCTAGCAACAAAACTCCAGACATATATTTAATGTTACTTAACACTGTTACTTGTGTTGTGTGTTGTTTCGCTCAGGCAGGCACAATCGGTTGCGTCGTTCAAGGAGATGTTAAAGAAGCTATGGCTATCTGATCCGACTGATTAATTTGTCAATATTTCTATTGTATAGTTGCTATCTTTCTAATTCTTTCCAATTTTTAGTGTATTTTCCCCATTCCTTTTTGTGTAATATATGTATGTTTAACCTATAAATTTTGTATGTATTTATATCCTTTATCTTTCTGGTACCTTGTTGTACATTTTGCTGCATTTGTCAACCTCTTTTCACTTTCTCCTCTCATCTACTCAAAGGTTAACTGGAAGAGATCCCTCAAAGGGATAAGTTCGCCTTTGTACTTCTTACTAATTGTATGTTATTTTTAATATGTACAATAAAGAGTTTACTACTACTACTACTTAAATATTCATGCATATTTCATCTTTTATTACAGATAGTCGTTTGCAAAAATGAGAGTGAAACTTCAATGTATGGTGGCGGCTAGGTGCATGTGACTCTTAATAGTTTATGAAAAGGTGAACGGAAATAACTTTGAACAGTTATAACTATTATTTACTCTATTGTACACCTGTGGTTTACCTTGTCAAGTCTACTAAACATATTGCTGTTTATTATTCAATAAGTGGGTATAATAAAGCCCATTTGCATATAACAATAGTGTAATTTGAATAAGAAAAGAATAATAATCCTGAACTTTTCCTTAGTAATTTAGGCATCGTATTTGTATCGCAATTTAACAACGAAATAAATTCGTCTAAAGCTCTTTCTTAGGTCGCTGACCCAATTACTTAAGTCAATATAAACAAAAGCGTCTCATGGAGGTGTATTTAGATTTAAAAATGTGTTATATATTTGATATCAATCTCACTGAGTCCTTCTTGCATAAGTGTGAATGAGATTCACTAAGATTAGGAATCCTTCTGTCTCGATTTATCTTCAAAACTCTTGGTTACCAGCCACCCATCTTTACCGCTAGGAACTGATATAAATAACAGATACATTTAATAAATCAAGTTAACATAGGTATATGGCAATGAATGTGTTAAAAGTACAAAAAAAAAACATTCTTTAAAGTCAGAATAAGCCTCCGTAACACTTAAAGTCCTCGGTGGCTTATCACTCTTATCAGGGTCCTCAAACGACTTCTTAATGCAGAAGAAGCCGCTTGTTCCTCTAAAATAGAGGTCACAAAAGTACTGCTTACTTCGAAATGTTTTAATTTTCCTTGCGGACGCCCGTTAAAGTGGCGACGAAGTAAAAAATCGAGTTGTCTCGCGTCGAGGGTTCCGTGCCATTAAACTTTTTTGACTAGGCTGCATGGTCGGTTTTTAAATTTTAATTATGTATATTCAATAGAATTTTCTTTTAATTAAACGCTGTTTGATGCAAGCATCAATTATGTATTTTCTAAAGAAAAAACATTCACAAAAATGCTACTTGTAAGTATCTTTCCTTTTTATGTTTTTATTCTTTAATGTTCAAGAGAAAATAAATATAAACTAGGTTACTTGAGGTGGTATAGTTTTCTTTTTGGTTAACTGAAAGAGATGCCTCATAGGCTTATAGAGGTTCGCCTTTGTGCTTTTAATTAGATATCTGTTGTTATCTATCCTTTCGTACAACAAGGTGTCTACTTAGGACTTGCCTACTTACTTCAGCATACTTTTAGATTCCGTCCAAGCTGATGTCTGAACAAAATTTGTCAGCACCTAAGTGTTACAACGTCTAATAACAAAACTTCCATGAGACACAGACATATTAAATAATTATATTCAAAACGGGTCCCTGACTTGACTGAGCGTTTTCGACTTAAAATACGAGAGTGACCCGTTTTAAATATATTTAATACGTTACAACGTCATTATAAACGCTATATTTTAATTGAAATTGTCGTTTATATTAGATTACTTATTTTTCTATAGTTACAAGGTCTTGTCGTTGAGTTCTAGTACGGAACCCTAAAGATTCCACAGGGTGGAATTTCGTCGGAGTCACGTACTTTGTTATAATAATTTAAATGGGAACGTGTTTAGGTTTGCCGGCCGCGTCGGGTGCCGCCCTTAATTATTAATTTGACATTTGCAGTGGCAGAGAAATTCGCGAAATAAATGTGTCGTGCTTTGCGAAAAAATGTGTAATTGTCGTGGTGTTTATTTTTCAGTATGAATAGAAGAATACGAGTGACTTAACACTGTCGATGTATTAGATGAAATCTGTGTATAAGTATGTAAAAACTTAAGAAGTATACCTAAAATATATACCTATAACACTACAGAATTGTTCAATGAGGACTGATGTTTATGTACCTACAGGAAGATTAATGACTAGCTTCTGCCTTGAAGCGTAAAAACGTAACACACACACACACACACAGTAACTTTCGCATTTGTAATATTAGGTAGGGATGTACCTACTAATAATTAATACAGTTATATTAGCGACGTTTGATTATTCGCCTCGACAGAAAAACATGGCAAATATATTTTATGCTCAATATTTTGTCCCGGTCGGTAAGGGCATTTAGGTATTTGTGATGAGCACAGATATTTGTTCCTGAGTCTTGGGTGTTTTCTATGTATTTATGTATGTTTATATTATATATATCGTTGTCTGAGTACCCACAACACAAGCCTTCTTGAGCTTACTGTGGGACTTAGTCAATCTGTGTAAGAATGTCCTATAATATTTATTTATTTTTATTTATTGTTGAATCTTCTTATTTCTCTCTAATATCTACTTACAAAGAACGCTTAATTCTGACTCGAGTAAATCTCTCGCAACTCCACAGTAATAAAAAAAGTCTGAGCAGTTTACCAAAATACCGTCTTTATTCTTATTCCTTTTGTTCTCTTTCTCATGAATTTACAAAAATCTCACGGTCCGCGATTAAATAATAATGATATCAAATTAGATTGACAGTGACCTTTTGTTTTTAAATAGCCATTTAAGATGCATATTGATATTTAGAATCTTACTTCGAATATTTAAGGTGCTGTTAATAGCCAATGACCTTGAGAATTCCAGCAAAAGTTGTACTAGAATAAACTCATAATTATATCTTATTGTCCTAGATATTTGGACAACTAAATTTATCAATATTTAAAATTAATTTATAAATAACATTTTATTACAACATGTTTATGCATAATGTTTGCATTCAAACCAATAACAGTGACAGAAATGAATCAATAATAATCAATTTAGCCAGCTTCAACGTATTTGGGGGAACAAAAACATCATTTGCATAGAATACTCGCGCACAGTGTATTACACACAGTGTATTACAGTGTATCTAGCTTAATGAAATCATAATACAGTGGAACCTCGATAATACAAAACGAAATCCTCGATAACAAGAAATAAAAATGTAATTTCTCTCGAAACTTCTTGAACTCAAAATATTTCATCTCGATTAGTCAAAATAACCTGAGAAACCTCAAATTTCAATTTAATCGGTCACCTGCAATAATATGTTACACGACGAAGGCAAACATATCTGGGGGCCTAGCCAAAAAGCCAATTGCGTTGGCTAGACCCTCTGACATGGTGTTATTTGCAGCACAATAGGCTAGAAAATGTCATTCGTTGTTATTATTGTCGTATAATTGTCTCCAGGTTTTAAACAATACACATATTATTGAAATACCTATACTAATATGTGGGTCATTGTCTATGTAACAATATACTTACGTAGTTATTTTTTTATATAGATAAACGTTATTATAATTATAAACAATGAAAACTTCTTTAAATATATAAACTTGTGAGAACCATTGCAGGACCGAAATTAGTATAACACGGATGTCTTAAAGTTTCTCCTGAGATTCGTGTTATCGAGGTTTCACTACCAAGAAGATTCCCTCCGAGAACATTACAGCAATTAAACGAGATTCTCCACTTACGTAACGGAATTAAGGCCTAGAAATTTTTATGTCGGTATAATTAATTTAAATACACGAGAGGCGTATTTTAATTAATTTATTATTTCGTAACAAGTAACTCGGTTCAGTATTTTCATATTTTTTTATGAAACTTAATCCATTACCTACTGCATCAGTGAACCTTTTAATTTTAATATCGTACAGTTATTTTTTACGGTGCTGGGCCTTCGTTTGTTTATTATTATCGAAAAAATAGGTAAACATAAATTTTGTTTATGACGTTTTAAAATTAGTACCATTTTGACGTTACATTTTGCCCGCGACTTCGTCTGTCTGAAATGATGATGATGATGATTATTGATAAAAACTACCCTATATCCTTTCCTAGGCTACTATCTACTACTACTTGCCCTTACAGGGTCCATGTGAGACATTGTACATTTATTCTGACATCTATACTGTACCATGGTTGCAATAAAGAATTATATTATATATTACTTTACCAAACTATACTCTACCAAGCTACGTATCTCTACCAAATTTCATCTAAATCGGTACAGCGGTAAGATCAAGTTACTTTTGCATTTAGGATAATACATATTAAGTGTAGGGATATGAGGAAGGAATATCTATATTGCTATCATAGTGATTTTTTCTCGAAACACAATAAAAATCCGATTCGAATCCGATCCGAAAGAGAGAATTAATAAAATCAAAAAGTAATAGAACAGTGTTTTAAAAGAAAAACGTAAGCATTGCTAATATCATTCATTAGCATATTTATTATTGTGAAAGATGACTGTCAAACGAACATTCTCGTATCTGTGATAAATGGAATGCGATAAAAATTTAAATTTCGATAAAGGCGTTAGAGAAATCGAATGGAATGCTCATTTAGCCGTTTGACCTTGACATTTTGTGAGGCAGGTGGTATGCCTGTTTTTATAGCGGATATTTTCACCTTAAATTATTACTAGTGAAGAACGCAAGCGTTCGGTGCGTGCATACCAACGATATGCTCAACGGAGCACATTCCAAGCATTATTATAAGACAAGTCATGTTAATTTTGTTTATGTTATTTGGAAGGTAAAAATCCTCCTGAGCGTGCAGGGAGGTGGGACAGTGGCCTAATCAGGCACTGGTCCTCGCTTCACTTAGGTTTAGGTACTAATATAGTTGTTTAAATATTGTATTGTTACTAACAAACTATGGACACTTAACAAGTCTGAAATAAATTCTTTTTTTTTATTGAAATACTTACCTATGTATTACTAGTGACCATACTAAAGAAAGCGATCTATGCCCGCGTGTTCAGTAAGTCAGTAACGGTCCCAAATTTACCCAGCAATTAACGGTCACTATTTGTTTATTAATATCAAACTTCCATGTTTTTATTAATTTTAAAATTTCATGTTGTAAATGCAAACTATTTTTTCAAAGGCTTTTTAAACCATACTTATTTTTTAAAAGCGCTGGTGGCCTAGCGGTAAGAGCGTGCGACTTGCAATCCGGAGGTCGCGGGTTCGAACCCCGGCTCGTACCAATGAGTTTTTCGGAACTTATGTACGAAATATCATTTGATATTTACCAGTCGCTTTTCGGTGAAGGAAAACATCATGAGGAAACCGGACTAATCCCAATACGGGCCTAGTTTACCCTCCGGGTTGGAAGGTCAGATGGCAGTCGCTTTCGTAAAACTAGTGCCCACGCCAATTACTGGGATTAGTTGCCAAGCGAACCCCAGGCTCCCATGAGCCGTGGCAAAATGCCGGGACAACGCGAGGAAGATGATGACTTATTTTTTAAACCATACTTACTATGTAGGTATAATCAGGCCAACACGGCAAGCATTTTTAAAGTAAAAGGTAGGTAGGTACTATTTAAATTTCAATTCTAATAGAAAATATTGACCAAGGCCGATCTCCGAGGCCGGATTCCAATCGTTGTTGTCAGCTTTCGCGGCAATATCAGTTTCCGTGCGGCTTATAATAGGGTGACTGCTATAGTTAATATTAGCCACTACAAAGTAATTGGCCACTCTTAACAATAAGGCTTCAATTGGCTTGTTTCTTTCAGATTTGTTAAGAGTGGCCAATTACTATGTACAACTATAGCAGTCACCCTTTTCATTCATAAAAATATTTATTAAAGTTACATAACTAAAATCACACGAAAATTGTCAGTCTTAACTTTCGCGGCAGGTCAATTTGTCTGGAAGAGATCGCTCTTTAGCGATAAGACCGCCTGTTGTCTACCTCTACATTTAATCAATTGTTCTTTTCTTTTGTTATTTTTTACTGAGGTGTGCCAATAAGAGTATTCTATCTATCTATCTGACACGGAATTCGTACTCAACTGTCAATATTTTCATACAAATTCCGCAGCTTTCGTGCTAAATTTGTAAGTGCGACATCTATGCTGCCCTCCTAAGGTAAAAGGCCGTATTTTCAAAGAACACTATATGAAAATACGGCCTTTTACCTTAGGAGGGCAGTATGATGTATGTTACGTTTTCACCTTTAGGCCCGGTCGGCAACATCCGTGTAGCGTCCGGTGGCTTGAATGGTCACTTTCTAACTCGCGTGGTCAAACTAGATTTAGGTACTATTACAATAAACTAGATTTTTATATTTAGAAGTTGTGGGCGAAATAGTGAAAGTTATTATAAGTTTTAATGTTGTCTAATAAATTGTGGAGATGGGCCTACCTACACAATGTGTTATCATGTAGTAAGCATTAATTAGAAATTAGATATTTATCATTCTGTAGAGCTTAAGTAACGTTTTGAAATGCCTTTGGACGGTACAGTCAGTATCAAAAGCAGCAGATGTTCAAAAATATCTGGACACGCTATTTTTCTCCTAAAGTTATGTTCAGCTGTTGACTGTAGAAAAGTGTATACTACTACTTTTAATAGTTCAAATTACGATATTACTGAAGGCTTAAAACTCTGTAATTTCTCTATAATAACTATAAATAAGTGAGAGCGAGAAAGAGATATTTCTTTCTCGCAAGACAATATTCTGGCTAACCAATTTAGTCAATAGAAAAGTCGGCAAATTAGAAAAATGCAGGCGCTAAAGGTTTAACATATTGTGAATTATAGGAGAAATCTATATTACACGTCCACAGGAGCGCCGCGGCGGACGGCAAAAAACCGGCCAAGTGCGAGTCGGACTCGCGCACGGAGGGTTCCGCACCATCAACAAAAAATAAAGCAAAACAAGCAAAAAAACGGTCACCCATCCAAGTACTGACCCCGCCCGACGTTGCTTAACTTCGGTCAAAAATCACGTTTGTTGTATGGGAGCCCCACTTAAATCTTTATTTTATTCTGTTTTTAGTATTTGTTGTTATAGCGGCAACAGAAATACATCATGTGTGAAAATTTCAACTGTCTAGCTATCACGGTTCGTGAGATACAGCCTGGTGACAGAAGGACGGACGGACAGCGGAGTCTTAGTAATAGGGTCCCGTTTTTACCCTTTGGGTACGGAACCCTAAAAAGGAAATTATTTTTGCATTTACAGGAGCATCCGATTTGAACGAACAAATTTTAATATAATTTATTTGCTAAATACGCTATACCCTATATTTTTATTATTTTGCAATGCAATATACTTTCCCGCTCAAAACATGTTTGTGTATACTAAGTATCTTCAGAATCGTATAAACTATTAAGTGGGTTACAAATTGCATGAAAGTTATAACTTTTAATACAATAACTAACCTTATAAATCCCGTCGACGAGTTTTGTAAGTTCTTCGGTCTCCATGGCGGTCGATTCTAAACCATTCGCGATCATCAGCTACACATTAAACATAACGTTTACACAAATATCGACTTTAACACTTATAGCACTGAATTCACATTTCATCACTGTCTTAATCCGCGGATTGTATCACTCAAACACTTTCGAAGACACCTGAAACAAAAAAGTTTTTTTTTATTATCAATTTTGTTTATATTTTTCCATCAGAAATATATTAAAAAAAGTTTAGAAATATTTATAAGAATTGTAGATAAATAAATGGAAGATATAGACCTGCTATACGAGATAAATATCAGTGATAGTGCAACTGTGAGGCGTGCGCTCGGAGAGCGGCGCGCAGGCAGACTTAGCTCACCTCTCGACACGAGTATCTCGGCTTAGAAATATGTACAACTTCATCGGACCGGTGTGTTATGGACCTGTTGATGTCTAAACTGCCAATGGAGTGGCTTTTAGCTGTTTACGTAATCAAATACCGAGTTGTCATTTTCCAAATGGCCGTGGGTCATCGACATTTTATTTAGTAAAAGGTTAAAGGTTTGGATTTTGAAGATTTGCTTAGAGGCCTTAGAGATTTGGACATTTTTGTTGAATACTAGCTTCTTCCCGCGACTTTGTCTGCGTGAAATAATGGTGATGATTGATAAAAACTATCCTATGTCCTTCCCCGGGCCTAAAACTATCTCCATAGCGAATTTCATTTAAATCGGTTTAGCGGTGTAAGCGTGAAGAAATAACAAACAGACATATTTACTCTCGCAATTACGTGAATACCTAATTTTAGTAGGGATGAAAGTCAATTGGATAATAACAATACACGAAAACTTTGTAGCTAATTAATAAATAACTGACATATTGAGTAAGCTTTTTACTGGAAACACCCCGCGGGCTTTTAAACGATGAAACGTACATTACGAAAGCTTATTTTGGCCAACGCAATCGCAAATAACTTAAAAATACATGCAATTTGCGTGGCAGGTGTTACCTACGCCCCTACAGTAGGAGCTGAATAGGCGTAACAATAAGTGACTTTCGTTTTCATGGCCGCAGCGCCCACGGCCTATCCGGTTCCATTCGTGATCTTCGAATTTTAATCACAAACGTTGCTTTCGCTTTCCGGTTTAAACTCAAAATCGACACGGAAATAGACTGGCTAATAAATTAGCCGCGTGCAGACATCTTGCATAATTACACAAGAGCTTTATGCACTAGGCCGGCTAATCGTATGCGTCGGCTCGTCAGTTAAGTTCGCTTTAATACCAGCCTAAACCGGCTTTTGGATTTCTAAACGAACAAAGTTTGCGGCCGCAAGTATTTTCTCAATTGGCTAAGCCGTCTGCAACTATCGCGAAGTTTTTTCGCGCGTCACATGCCGAGGAAAAATATGAAACAATTTTCTGGGAGGATCCGTAACTTCATTCTGAACAAGGGAGAATCTCGGCCCGCGTCTCCCTTGCATATGCACCCGGCCGAGAAAAGCTGGGCTTTCTACTTTTCTTTTTCCCTGAGGCTCGGAAACAAGTGTGCGACGGCTGCTTATTTCAGTTTCAACTTGTTTAGCTTGGATTGAACTAGTTCGATACGGATTTGGGAGTTGAAAGCATCGTAAATAACCACATTTGTGAGTACGGAGTGGATCAGGGATAGATAACGTTCGGGATCCGGTGTACATTTCAGGTCTGTGCTTTAAAGTTAGTAAGCTTTAGGTACACTATTCTTTCGCAAATGTGTTAAAGTTTGTAGGATACTAGATCTTTTTTTTATAACCAGTAATAGATTTGGAAGCGACACAACAGATGCTTCTGTTATTTCTGTTTTGTATAAACCATTCACGAGTAGGTATATTTGCAATAGTTTAAAATAATATAGCTATAGTTAGTTCTTTCAAGCAGGTTGAGGTGTCGTAAAGGCGATTAAAAAATAAAATTATTAAGCGCACATTTTCTACAATGCATACCTAGTTACTTAAACTTACCTCCATGGCTCCGCCATTAAAAAAAAAGCATAATCTACAAAAAAAAAGGTATCGAATTTGCTTCGAAAATTTCATGATAATCGATTTGAAAAATGCAACCTAGGGCCCGTTTCTCAAAAGCTTGTAACTTGTAATACAATCGGATGTCACTTTTTGACAGCTTTTGCTAGAAAGGGACTTCCACTTGTATTACAAGTTACAAGCTTAAAACTCAAGCGGATGTCACTTTTTGACAGCTTTTGTTAGAAAGGGACTTCCACTTATATTACAAGTTACAAGCTTTTGAAAAACGGGCCCCTGTTGAGGAAAAAAGCTGGACACCGGAAAAATATACAAAATCAAGTCTTCTGTTCAAAACAACAGATATAAAATTATCTGCCCGTGCCAAGAGTAGGGACGGCATAAAATAATAGGGACGCAGTCAACGCTCCGCGTTCCGCTGACGAGACTTGTTATCCTGCATATGGCCGCACGTAGTGGCTGAATATTCATATTCTTAGCTGAGCTGGATTGTATTCAGGATTTCTACGTCTAGTCAGAAATGGTCTTTAACAGATATTTATGTACTTACCTACCTAAAAATGTTAATCGACAAAGGGCATTGTGTGTGTGTGTCTTCTCTCTCTCTCTCTCTCTCTCTCTCTCTCTCTCTCTCTCTCTGTGTGTGTGTGTGTGTGTGTGTGTGTGTGTGTGTGTGTGTGTGTGTGTGTGTGTGTGTGTGTGTGTTTAAGTTTAGTAGCACTGTATGTATACCCATTCTAGACATATTAACCTAATATCCTTTATGTCCCATGCTCAGACGGCAAGACACGAAACTGCACTGTACATGTCATAAATAGGATTATTAGAGGCAAATCATGTTTCCGAGACGTGTTTCCTATTGATGTATTATATTGGCCGGGTTTCAATCTATGCAACGTGTGCACTTGACAACAAAATTGGATACTCACATCCATGCGTTCATTTACCATAAATATATTCGCCGTAAATCTGAAATTCGTGTTCGCGCCGGCAAAATGGGTAGTTTATTAATTTATTGATAGATTTTTGCACCGTTGCGTGCTGCAGCGAGTGCTCACACTTATTTCAAAATGTTAAATTGAACTTGAATCATCGCAGTTATAATCACGAAATTAGATTCAAATTGAGTTTGAATCATCGCAGTTCTAATCACAAATTTATATTTAAATTGAATTTGAATAATCGCGGTTATAATCACAAATTAGATTTAAGTAATAAAGCAAACTGAATCCTTAAAAAATGTTAAAAATCTTAAATCTAGATCATTAAATAAGAACATACTTAGAATAGGTACTTTTCTGCATATGACCATAATGATATGACAGCGGCCAGGAAATATAAGTTTAGAAGTCAGAGGTGTTGGCTATTTAAATCGCTTACGAACTAAATGTACCTAAAGCAAGAGATATACATAAATACATTTTGGTTCTTAATTTAATAGCAGAAAAATATCATTGTAATCAAAAACTAACAAACGATTGCAATTATAGTCCTCATTTTATTACGTAACATCCGTTAATGCGTTATAATGATCGAAAAACGAGTTAACGGGAAAGCTGTCGGATGTTTTAATTAGTGCAGTCCCCGTCAATAATATTTACACACTTTTGCACCTTATTATAATTGCAATAAGGCGGACATTGTAAAGATATTTCTGCCATCGAAAGTATCTAGGAAGCTAGAGTAATTAAAGGTGAACACAAAACCTTTTGCTTTCAATTTCGAATTGAATTCAACGTGCGGTGGCTTAGCATGGCTACATTGTGTAAAAGCATTATAGTCGAGCAATAATGGCAGCAAAGAATTCGAGTAGATTACCCTCAGCTAGATGACACAATGGGACCCTTCTGGCAAAGTGAACATAACAGCCGTAATGCGACGTAGGTACTTTTCACTTGCCAATTCTGAGATGAAATGGTTTATGTCGCTCGGTTTTGCGGTTTACGGTACTTGAGAATGTTTGGGAGATGGAAGTTTACTGTGAGGTCACAAGATTAAAATTACTTACTTAAAATGTATATATTATATGTAGCTACATATTTGCGGCGTTTGGGGTGGAAACCCTGGGGCCGTGGGGACCTAGCGCGCGTAGCCTCTATGAGGAGCTGTCAAAGCGCCTTATAGAGGCTTCTGGTGACCAGAGGGCTAGCCAATATTTTTCCCAGCGGATCAGCATTGCCATCCAGCGGGGCAATGCGGCCAGCCTTCTGAGTACCCTTACCGAGCGACCACGACCTAGGCCAATTTTTTTATTTATAAGTTTTTATTTTAAGTGTTATTATGTTTTGAAAATAAATTGTTATAATGTTTCTATATTTAACATAACAATGTGTAGGTACATTTTTGGACGTTTTTCCTCTGTGATATATTTAAAAAGTGTAAAGATATATACAGTTAAGTGTAAAAATATGGGTGCATACAACTTACTCAAAAATATGTCCCATAGTATGTATGTATGTAAACACTTTATTGTACATAAGACAGGTTAAGATACAATTAAAAGAAAATATACAATGTACAAAGGCGAACTTAGTAGTAGTAGTAGTTTTTAATTCGCCGGCATAAGAGCTACGGGACATGTTTGTAAGTAAGTTGTATGTACTTACCCATATTTTTACACTTGACTGTACCTACCTGCATGTCTGTCTGACTGTGTATTTAAGACAAAGTATCGGTACCTAAATCAACTTTATGCAATGTGAAATGAACTAAATTTGCTCATACATTCAACGTGCTCGCACTGGGAATACTCGTAGTCACTGCAACTGAAACACATCAAACTAACTACAAACTCAATCACTATGTTCCGATTTAGGCCTTAGAGACAAGACAACACGAAAGAAATATTTGCATACCAAAACATTTTATTACTAAGTACTTACACAAAAACAGGGGTTTGTAACGACCAACATATAACAACAACATCGGTTTTAGGATATTTACCATAATGTCCATAATTTATTTCCTTTTAACTTAAGTTCCTTCCGTTATCTTTTGAATTACTCAATGAGTTCGGCTAATTATTTTTTGAAGTACATAAAAAAGCATATTAATACAAAAAAAAATCTAAAGCAGGTTGCGGAAACCAAACCCACATTAAAATCTACGTGCGTACTTTAAGAATTAGCGTTCATTTTTATACAAGTAAATAGCAGCAAATAACTAAATGTAAGATAAAGATATGATAAAGAATAATGTCATTTGCAATATTGTCAACTCTCGCGGTGTTGTATGGGGGCTGTGTCTTTTATACAGGGTGGCCAAATAAGAGGTATACACTTTATTTTTAAAATTTTATTCTATAAAACATAAAAAATATTAAGTATTCCTTGTTAAATATAATATGTAGGGTCAAATAATGTCAGACAAATGCCCACCTCTAGCATGGCAGATGCGAACCCTTTTCATTGCGTCTTTCATCACTTTTTCACACATTTCTGGCGTTATCTCAGCGACAGTGTTTCGAATATTTTGTTTTAATTGCTGAAGGTTCGTTGGCCTATTAGCATAGACACGTCCATTTAGCTAGCCCCACAGAAAAAAGTCAGGAGCTGTTAAATCAGGCGATCTTGGGGGCCAGTCAATGTCACCGTTTCTCGAAATGAATCAACCGGGAAACGTTATTTTTAATGTTTCTATTGTTTTTAATGATTAAAACACGTTGTTCTGTCGTAAAACGCTCCATAATAAATTTGCCGTATCTACACAAACTAATTTTCATGCAATAACTGTCATATTTACCGCCAAAATAAAATGGCGGCAAAAAAAAGTTGTATACCTCTAAGTTGGCCACCCTGTATTTATTAGACTAACAATAACCAACACCCTAATACGCACACAACATATACCGCGCACCGACCGAGCACGTAACACACGTATTTATTTACGCACACGTCATAGCACGTATCGCTCACACCGCGATTCGCTTTAATCGCCCACGCCCGGTGTAATGACCGCTTTAGTAAATTAATTTTAGGTTTATGACTACGTTAATGAAAATAAAGATTAGTGATAAACAATTGACTGCTGATACATTGTTGTTTAAATTGTTAAAATGGAAATATTATTGTATGGTATAACGAATTGCTTGGTAATTATTGATATTATTCCGTAAATGTATGGTTCTGTGTAAATTGCAATTGTATAAATGGAATAATTATTGGATCATTCCGATGCAATCTAGCATAATTTTTGGTTGGCAAATTATATTACTGTTTACTACTGGATTCATAGTTAGTCATAGTCATCTATATAAATCCAAGTCAGCAAGAATAATTCACAAACAATTCCTACACGGAAACGTGCTGTTCTTGACTCACATATAGAGATATAATAATTATCTATAGCCATTCTAATACTGTCATTATTACATGATAAAACGTCCGTGAGACAACTGCCTGATTAGAACTTTAAGATAGGTACGTAGTAGCAAAGTTTTGACATATCTTAAAGTTCGAATTAGGCCGATAGACAAATATTAAATAAAGTAAAACGGGTCACTCACGAGTCACCAGTTACATATTATAAATCGCAGACACTGTGTGAGACAATATGAAATGAGGGACCGTGTTTCCAACAAACAACTCACGTTCAACTCATAATAAATTTATTTTATCTCCACTAAACTTACTATATTTTCTTTGCCCATTTTATTCATCTGTTTTCATAGATAACGGAATAAAATAAAAAACCTAACATTGTGTTCGGTTATGAACAGAGGGCCTACCGCGAACCACGTTCGACGTGTTGCCTCCCTGTCACACTTACGTACGAATTTACAAGTGCGACAGAGAGGCAACACGTCGAACGTGGTTCGCGGTAGGCCCTCAGACACGTGCTTGATTCGGTATTACCTGTACCACAACACCATCACAGACATCGATGTCACTGTCATGAGCCCGTTCACATGTCACGTTACCTTAAGTTAATGAGATTGCCATTCGCTCAGGCAAATTTCCCATGATGCTGGATTTATACTTGATACAGCAATCCCATAACCGCTGGTCAATCATTCATCGGGGCGGGAGTGCCGTGCAATTTTAAATGGGTCTCGATTTTAAACTATTCAACGCATCGCTTACTTGCATGTATTTGCAGGTAACTACGGCTTATATGTACAAGTTGTAACGAAAAGAAAGAGTGGCGATATTCGGTATCGTGTTCTGATTAGGAAAAAGTTGAAAACAATTTCTTTTATTAATTAATTTTAGTCACTGTCCAGTGTCTAGTAAAAGTCACAATAAAGTACAAAGTAGTCAATAACGTAGTCAGTATTGGCATCTTTAATTAAGATTAATTATAGTTTTCTTATGAAAAACAGCATATACATACAACTTTACTTTATAAAGGCAAAAAGCACCCTTTACTTTTCAGACATCCCCACATATTGAACGGGGTAGCTCAAAAACATATAAAACAAGTCTCAGATCGTAACATTATTGGTCGTTTCTCAAAAAGTTGGCACCGCCACCTGTCAATAGGTTTATGTTAGAACTTTTTTTTCATTATGTATAATTTTTATATATACAATTTTAACACATATTTAGAGAGACTTTTTACACAGAGGCCTAATACTTTGAAAAAGATTTAATAAATATTGATTACAAAAAAAAATATTGTAACTACGTTTATCCGCTAACCTGTCGTGTCCCAACGCGAGGTACTGATGTTCCGAGCTATGAAAACCACATAAATTATTGACTTAATTTAACGTCATTGCCGGATTTTATTAACATATATCCTTAACTTTTAAAGTATTACTATCGCATAACAATATTATGCTTATATTTTAAGTTATTCGGCTTCAAAGTTTGTCCAAGGCAATTTTTGACATTCACCTGTCGCGTCACGTTCACGACGATTGTATAACCCCCACCGCACCTTTCCCGTCTCACTCTGCACGAGCCGAAGGCGTCAGTCATCAGCTATCTCCGGGTAGGACGAAGACGTGGTTATTGTGCTCCGCAAATAAAACACAAACGACAAAGTATCGGAAATTGGAGTTTGTAATGGGTAAGTACCCTTTATCCTGGCGTGGATATCTTGCTAATTGGGTAACCTATCGCATTACTATTAAGATATGTAACGTAATCAATAGTTTAGTTGTATATGCCTAAGTATGGAGTTCATCAAGTTAATACATTTTGTGTATTCGCGATATAACTGCCATTTTCCCCATCACCTGCATATCGTTCACCTGGCTAAAACTGCCAGGTGGATGAGATTTTGCGGCAGGTTAATGTCACTGATACCACAACTAATACTCGTAACTATATAATTGTATAGCGGTTATATCGCTTTTGTGTGTTAATTTAGGAATAAAAACTATCCTGTTTGTTAAAGCTGCATATTATTCAAACTTGTGTACTTTTGTCTTACTTCTCGTTAACCTGTCCAAAAAAGTCAAGTGAATGATGCAATAGCAGGTGAATGAAGCGTCATTCACTTGCCATATGACAGGTGAACGATAACTATTTTAAATCCACGTTACATATACTCAAACAGTGATTAAGTAGATTTGTGACGTCCCATGGGAAAAGGTACCTTATGAGGGTTTTTAGTTTTAGACATATTAAAATATTTTGTACAAAGGTGAAAACATGCTCAATTCTTTTATTGTGTGATGAGATGAGAGAGAGAGGTCAGTTCTGATAATGGGATCCATGAAGAATCGAGGGAACTCCTCAAATCTTAAAGGCATACATATAGTGATTTTTGTGTTTTTATATAAAAATCAAGCATATACATTCAGAAAAGTGACATTTGATGAAGTGGAACTGCTGATGAAGATCAGAACGTAACTCTTCAACGACGCATAGTTCACGTTTGGCTATTTGTCTTCTTCGTTATGTTTGTTAAGCAAGTTAAGTTTTTAAGCCACATTTTTGTCAAGCTCGAGTTCTGATGATGGGATCCATG
Organism: Cydia amplana; assembly: GCF_948474715.1. Taxonomy (NCBI): domain Eukaryota; kingdom Metazoa; phylum Arthropoda; class Insecta; order Lepidoptera; family Tortricidae; genus Cydia; species Cydia amplana. The sequence goes on from NC_086077.1 coordinate 2,662,768, forward strand.
AGGAATCGAGGGAACTCCTCAAATCTTAAAGGCATGCGTATAGAGACTTTTGGATTTTCATCAGAAAATCAAGCATTTTCATTAAAAACTGTCGCATGAAGTAGAACTGCTGATGATGATCAGAACAGAACTCTTCAACGACGCATAGTACACGTTTGGCCATTTCGATTTCGACTTGGACTGGGACTAGGGCTGGGACCCGGACCCACATACACATATCGGTACAAGGCGGGAAGAATTTTAAGATCAAGTTTCTTCAATTTTATATTAAATCAGAAACCACACGATCCCCAAGAATATGATCTCTCTATCTAGGGTACCTACTACTCTCTAAGGACGTGTTGGATGACCAAAACAGCGTATGCCTATGATGCACCAAGTCTATTCCACTTGTACTACGAGGGTTCAGCATCAGCTCTATCTTGGGTTCTGCTCTCCCAAGTGCTCATCAAGACGTGTCGGATGACCAAAACAGCGTGTGCCTATGTTGCACCAAACCTGAGTTCCACTAGGTACTGTGAGGGTTCAGCATCAGCTCTATCTTGGGTTCTGCTCTCCCAAGTGATCATTAAGACGTGTCGGATGACCAAAACAGCGTGTGCCTATGTTGCACCAAACCTGAGTTCCACTAGGTACTGCAAGGGTTCAGCATCAGCTCTATCTTGGGTACTGCTCTCCCAAGCAGGGATCGGAACCGGTTTTTTGCAAAAACTTAGAAATAACCATATATTTCAAATTATTTTATACTCGAAATGTAGGACACAGTTGTGGTATTAGGTTACGACTTCGTATTATTAGATTGCTCAATTAGAAATGAAGTAATTAGCAAAGAACGAAAAAATACCGTTTCCGTTCCCATACAAAAAATACCGGTATCCGATCCCTGCTCCCAAGTGCTCATCAAGACGTGTCGAATGACCAAAACAGCGTGTGTCTATGTTGCACCAAACCTGAGTTCCACTAGGTACTGCGAGGGTTCAGCATCAGCTCTATCTTGGGTACCGCTTTTCCAAGTGCTCATCAAGACGTGTCGAATGACCAAAACAGCGTGTGTCTATGTTGCACCAAACTTGAGTTCCACTAGGTACTGCGAGGGTTCAGCATCAGCTCTATCTTGGGTACCGCTTTTCCAAGTGCTCATCAAGACGTGTTGGATGACCTTAACAGCGTGTGTCTATGTTGCACCAAACCTGAGTTCCACTAGGTACTGCGAGGGTTCAGCATCAGCTCTATCTTGGGTACTGCCCTCCCAAGTCCTTATCAAGACGTGTCGAATGACGAAAACAGCGTGTGTCTATGTTGCATCAAACCTAAGTTCCAGTAGGTACCGTGAGGGTTCAGCATCAGCTCTATCTTGAGTACTGCTCTCCCAAGTGCTCATCAAGACGTGTTGGATGACCAAAACAGCGTGTGTTTATGTTGCACCAAACCTGAGTTCCACTAGGTACTGCGAGGGTTCAGCATCAGATCTATCTTGGGTACTGCTCTTCCAAGTCCTCATCAAGACGTGTTGGATGACCAAAATAGCGTGTGCCTAAGTTGCACCAAACCTGAGTTCCACTAGGTACTGCGATGGTCCAGCATCAGCGCTATCTTGGGTACTGCTCTCCCAAGTGCTCATCAAGACGAGTTGGATGACCAAAACAGCATGTGCCTACGTTGCACCAAACCTGAGTTCCACTAGGTACTGCCAGGGTGACAGCAAGTTTGAATGTTTACTTATTCACAGAAACTTATTGTTAAATTGGGAATCGTATCGAAGGTGAGGTGGGTCAGAAATGTCAGAATCCAAAATTTTAACATACTATTGTAATCATCGTAGTGGACAATAAGGTCCCTTTTTATAGAAAATTACACATTTTTTCGATTATTTTTAGAAGGCATTAAAAATGATGCGATGGACAGGTGAATGATACTCAGTTCAGGTGAATGATGACAAGAAACCAGGTTAACGGCAACGGACACAGGTTAATGGAGCCTCTCGATAACCTGTCAATATTTTCAGTGGAATTTGTACTTATTTCTCGATAACCTGCTTCTACTATCGATAACCTGGAGACAAAATATCTTTCACCTGTCCTTGATGTCATTCACCTGAATTTTCAAACGCCTATATCTTCTAAACTAATTGAAGGAATTGCTTCCCTTCCACATTTTCTAATAGTTTAAGTTGCCTTTTAACGATCTCAATAAAAAAAAATGCAAAAATGCATAATTTTTGAAAAACATAAATTTTAACCTGGCGGTGCCAACTTTTTGAGAAACGACCTATTTTGTTTTGGCGATAAAACAGATCACGCACAGCTGCGTATATCTTGGCGTAAAATTTAAGTGTTCAGCAATTTTAGCGCGTATCGTAAAAACTTAGCGAACAAGCGACCCAAACGCCGCGTCAGGAGAATTTTCTTGTATTTTCGGCTTCTTCGCTAACAAGGGGCCCTACATGACCGGAATATTTTTGTCACAATTTCCTTAGGTGAACGGCTTAACGCCCGGCGCCCCCCGAAGTTACTTAGACCTACCTGAGCCCCGCTTGTCAAGATACCGTATATTTTATGTTATTTTTATGGACCGCGCGCATTCGCTATATTTCATTTAGACTGTGCTAAAACCGATTCCGTATTTTTTTTGGTTTATTACCCGTTTTGTTGCAGCATATATTCGTGTAAAACCTTGTTTCAACAGAAGCGACTCATCGACAGTGTCATAAACCAAAAACATCGGGTTGCACTCAGGGAGTGCCGGCAGAAGTGAAAACTCAATGACTAGTGCAAAATGCACTATGTATAATTGGGGTTAACGCCATCTAGCGTTAGCATTAATTACTTGAAACCCCTAAGAACATCACTGTTAGTACTCGAGTTATATTAATACCAGTTAGAGCGAAACTCACGAGATGGCATTTAAATCAATAAAGAAAAACTCAATGACATTACATGTAACAGTTTTTCATGTAATGTCGTTGAGTTTTTCTTTATTGATTTAAATGCCATCTAAATGAGTGACCATCTAAATCTTACGGTCACGTGATCGTCTTACGCTGTCTCGAGTTTAAGATTTTTTCCCCACCTCAAAAAGTGCACAGCGCCGCTAAAGAAGTTTTCACTTGAAAAAATGTCACTCTAGACTCTGACCATGCAAACTTTGCACAAACTTGGTAGTAAGAATGCATACATATGCTCCATATTTGACGTAGCATTTGGCACGTCTCTGTACACCTACATACATAGTTAGCCGCAGATTTTCAATAAATATTCAATTTCAATTTATTTATTTGCAACCAAGTACAAAACACATTCAACATAATAATAGGTGTACAGTACGTGGACCCTGATAGGGTGCAGTAAAAACCTTAGGTACTACATAAAGCTAATTTTAATCGAAATTTGTTAATTAATGACTCTTGTATCTTGAAATTTGTAATTCATATTCGCTCGCTTGGAGGTGATCAGTAACGATATTATTTCAATAACAAGATCCCTGACAGACAATCTTCGAATGATAAAGATCGAAACGGCAAGAAGACACTTGAGAATCTCCGGCAATATATCACTTAAAACGACGCCGCGCATAAATCTATGGGGGCCGTTATTTGTAGTCGCCACGTGGAGGTTTCGGGTGAATATTAACGATATCGCCAATTTTCCAGGGGCTTAGTCCCGTCGCAATTTCTCGCCAATTGGGCAATCGCATCACATCGGGGGGCGTGATGCCAAACTGTGAGTTTCGTGCCGAAACGCGCAACTTGCAGAGCCCGTACCATGAGTCACTGACAGTGTCAAAACTAACATATACGCAATCGAGAACGTAATTTACTTTCTTTACATCTTGCTCGCACTAATATCTCGCATATTAGTGCGAGCAAGATGTATAGAAAGTAAATTACGTTCTCGATAGCGTTTATGTCAGTGTCAAACTGGTGGTAACCACACTGGGCTTAACGTTATGGCTCCTCTACACGATGGGCCAGCGCCGGCCACTCCAAGGGACGCAGCCATGCGGTAGAATGAGATAGCAATATCACTTGCTCCCTCTAACGCATAAATGCGTCCCTTGGAGTAGCCGGCGCTGGCCCATCGTGTAGAGGAGCCATTAACGTTTGGGGTAGTTTGTATCGTAGGTACTTACCTAGAGTGGTAGCGCACTTATTCAATGGTACAGGTAAAACGAGGTGGCTTTAGTGCATTTTGGGGTTACTTTGATACTTTTAAATTACACTGGCACGCCACCTCTGCCTTTCAAAACGTCCGGGCTTATGGTGTTATTGAAACACATTTGTCCAATACAATTTAGAGTAAGTACCTACTTAACGCGTATAGGTATTTGAAAGAATCATATAAAAATCGTTTCGCCATTTATTACTTTTGAGCTAGTAGGCAAAATAAGAGTATAAGGCAAAAAAGTATAAAAACACACCAAGAACACGTCATTAGGGACGGCTTATTAATCACTATCACTACATAGTATTAAAACAAAGTCGCTTCCCGCTGTCTGTCTGTCTGTATGTATGCTTAGATCTTTAAAACTGCGCAACGGATTTTGATACGGTTTTTTTTAATAGATAGAGTGATTCAAGAGGAAGGATTATGTATAATTTGTTAACCCGTGCGAAGGGGCGGGTCGCTAGTTAACACATAAAATAGTTGTTGCAGATTTAAATCCACAATACCTACATATTTCAAGCAATAACGTTTACAGAGAATACATTTCAACATTAGCACACATTAGGGTTCAAATCAAACGGATTGTCTGCACTCAGCAATGGTAACACGGAGAGGGTACACGGGTACATTAGCATGTAAGCAAGCTATTTCCCATGCTAATACTCTCGGCGCGACTTGTTACACGTAGTTATTACCTCAGTACAGAGACAGCCCCGTCGCGCGCTTCTAGAATCTACTGGGAACCGGGGGTGAATTCCGATTTTCGAAGTTTGTCTCTCCTGAGGTCTGCTTAATATAAATATGTATTAGGTATAAGCTAAACAGATGTATATGTGACAGGAGAAGTTCTCAAGTTCGGTTATATCGTGAAAATCATAACATGAATGTAGAACTCTGAATAAAACACCTAAATAGAAGAAAACAAAGAAGTTTCAACACAAACGCTTAAATTAGGCCCGAGAAAACAAAAGTTTTTCTAACGCGATGAGTTATGTTATGTTCCTATGTAGGTACAAACAGGAACACTTTTAACTGTCCATCGGTGGACCTTATGCCTTTTGTAATAAGGTTTAAGAACTGTCAGTTAACAGTGTGGGCGATGGTACATCAAGAGTATCAAGCTAACTTCGCGACTCGGTGAAAAGTTGATCCGTTGAATTCGTTCCTTGCTGTTTATAAAGGGGAGTCGACAGTTCAGATCACCAGAGTAACTGTGAACACAATATTCTAAAGGAATACTGGAGGCCAAGGTGACAATTATTACATCGAGAAGCAAAAATGTATCGGGGTGACAGACATGCATTATTTAAGATTCGATTGGCGATTTCTATTAACTATTTTGGATAGGCCCCCTGGAGACTTAAAATGTTGACAGAAATTGGACAGCTAAAGTTACTTGTGTGTCAATGGAAAGTTTTTTTTACGAGCAGACGAGCCGCCTGATGGGAAGCGGTCATCGTCGCCGATGGACATCAGCAACATCACAGGAGCCACTTAAGCGACCCTTGAGAACGCTAAGTACCCGCTTCTTGCAGAATCCCATGTCGTAGCGCAAAGGTCCTCAGGAGGCAACTCATTCCACATTCTTTAGGTTCCCTAAATAGGTAAATTTCTACAAGGGAAAATTTTGGAAACCACTCTTGTTTTTGTAGTTATGGAGTATTCCGTTCCGAGACATATTTTTTGTGAATGAACCTACCACCAACATTGAAAATGGAAAATCGTTATCTGCCTCTTTATTGCTCCTGCAATCCAGCATAGCGAGATTTAGAGAGGCAGATAACGATTTTAAATGTTTCGATGTTGGCAGTAGGCTCTCTGTTTATCTGCTTATCTACGACTCAACTGCGATGAGACTGGAATGGCAAGGAACTCATCTCGGTACGTTTCTTAAAACGTTTTTCCTTATGATATCCTTCAGAGTCTACAGACCCTTAAACAATGCTTAACGAATCGTTTTTTACAGTGAACGTACTTAAAAGTTCGCTTAGTTATAAACTTTATGTGATTTTACGTTGATAATATATCATTAAATTGAAGTTAAAAAGCCGATAAAAAAAGGAACTCGTGTAACTGGATTAATAAAAGGCGAAACTCGTGTAACTGGATAAATACACTTTATATTTTAATAATGAATTTGTGATCATGATGAAAAATAATTACTTAATATTACTTTAACTTTTTCTTAGTCGTTCCTGAGGCCTAGCCTAGATGAGAATCGTTTGCGTTACGACTACGAAACGCTATCTGTCTCTCTATGACACTAATAGGGAAGAGTGATAGAGATATATAAAGCGGTTCGTTGTTACTAGCGCAAACGATTGTCATAGTTGCTAGCCCCACTGATCTTTTACCGGCACAGATTACAACACAAGATGATTGTTAGGGTCGGTTGCACCAAACTGTTTGTCATCGTTAAAGAGTTCGCTAAATTTTATGGTATGGAAAGTTTCATAGTATTCCGCCGCGGTGCGCCGGGTGACGTTGATCAGTCTGTCATGTGCCGATGGTGCAACTGGTACTAAACTTAGTCTTTTACTAATACAAAACTAAACGAAGACTAGTATAAGTTGGGTGTAGTTGTAGGTTAAATACAGGTCCATGTCGCCGCTGCACATTAATAACACTTAGTAGATATCAAGGCGTGCCTATTCACTAAGCTGCGGCATTAAATACTCTCATTACAACCGTAATAGGACATTAGGTGGAATCTAGAAAAACGCCTCTTATCAAGCCCCTGGACCCTGGTCAAGCGGTGCGTGCAGCTAGCTACACTCGCCTGTTGCTGTGTGTGAAAGTTATAAATGTTTTGTTTTGTTTATTTTGTTTTGTTTTGTCTTAACTCTAGATATATGTACCTAAGTTATTGTAAAACTAACCCTTTATATGGACGTTATGTTCGAAATAAAAATATTTCATTTCATTTCATTAGCCGTCCGGTTCAATCCTGGTATGTACGGATTCGGTTCGGTTCGGTTCCATTGTTTCATATTAATAAATTATAAATATTATTATCGTTGTCTCCATACCCGCAACACAAGTCTTATTGCCTGCTTTTGCTGAATTTGTGTATAATGTCCTATAACATTTATTTATTTACCAATGCAACGTATAATATGTATGGCGTCTGTGCAGTCTGTGGGTTAAACACAACGTTTATATCCATTAAGGGCGTCGGACACGTAACGTGTAATCATATTCGAAGCAGGCCTCGTATAAATCAAGAGGATAACTACGGGCGAAACAACGTGACCGGTAGGGGAGGCCTAAACAGTGTTTATTGTAGGTTTTACATGCAGTTTATTGCGGGTGGATCGTTACGAATTAGTGGGATTTGAAGGGTGAGATGCAAAAGGCATTATCTCGAAGTTTCTAAAAGTATTGATTGAGTGCGGGTTTTTTTGTTAGTTCAATGGACAACAACAGAAGTTCTGTAATTAAAAAAATCCCTACTCCATTTGTGTGCAAGTGGGAAAAATGCAAGTGGTTCTTTCAAAACCTGGTTATTTAACTCCCACTCTTACTACATCTGCGTAATTTGGCAACGTTGGTTTAGGCTACGAATTTGTAAAAATATTGATACAGAGTTAATTCAGATAACGAAAATAAACTAAATAAACACAATTTTATAATTCAATCACAATTATGGGATGAATTGGAAAATATTTACATCTAAAAATACTAATACCATCTTAAAACTTAAAACTATGTGTGGTATGGTCGAACACGACAGCTGCCTTAACCAACGGTATTTGTAATATAAAGGCGTTAACAAACTATTCATTCTATACACAGCATGGTCGGATTCTTAAGAAATTGAACATTTTATTTATTAGTGAGTATTTGAAAGATATCAATAGCGACATATTTGGTAGACCGTACAAAAATGTATTTTTTTCCTCATTCTTAGAATTTTATTAATAATAATATTTATTAGATATATTATCTTTTAACTTATCGATCATAGACATATAACATACAGCAGCGGCGATATTGTTTTTGAAGAAGTTAAAATCATTTTTGCATTAAAATCAGTTGTCAGAGTATATCAAGCTAATTTTGCATTTTTTACGTGACAGTGTGTGCTAGTTTCACAAAAAAACGTCATATTTTCATTACAATATCTGGGAGACCGAGCTTTGCTCGGAAAACATGAAAAAACTCAAAAATTAGCGTTTTCCCAGATATAAAACCTAGTTAGATCGATTTTTCGGCCCCGAAAACCCCCATATAGCAAATCTTATTGAAATCGTTAGAGCCGTTCCCGAGATTCGCGAAATATATATACATATAAATAAATAAACAAGAATTGCTCGTTTAAAGGTATAAGATACATATAAATAAATAAATAAATAAATAAATAAACAAGAATTGCTCGTTTAAAGTTATAAGATTTGACGTTGATTGTGACACTCCACACTTTATTATTGCAGTCTGTTCAGAGTTAGCTTTGTTTACTCTATAAACCAACTTCCAACTATTGTTAGACCTAACTTAGAGCTAAGTTTGACGAGTACTGACGTGAACAGGGTGCGAGCTCCTCAATCAACTATGATCGATGCGGTCGGAATGCACAACTCCTAATAATGGAATCATTGCATGTTTGCTATTAGGCGATGCTACAAATATCTTCCTATTGTTTTATTATTTATTTATTTTCTTTATTGTACTTTTTTATTACTTCCTAAGGAAAGCGTGTTGTGACAATCAGGAATAGGAATAATTCAAGAGTCAACTATGATCGATGCGGTTGGAATGCACAATAGTCAACTACTAACTAATGGACGCATTGCATGTTTGGTAGCATTAGTGGGTCCATTGGGGGATTGAGAATAGTGGGTAATTTAGCGATAGTGCGACGATTTTCAAAGGCGTTAACTTGATTGAGATCTTTTGATTAAGAGTTACTTGTTTCTTTTATTTACTATAAATATTTAGTTTAGTGTCTAGGGTTGTTTTTCTTCATTGATTCTTAAGTTATTTGTTTTTCTTAAATCCTTAGGTTAGGCTACGCAAGTTTCTTCAAGGGGTTTTGATAAAGACGCGCTCTTTATCATAAATCATAAGCCTTAAACAACCGTCTGTTTTTAGGTCTGGCTAGGTGAATATATAGACCTTGGAGGATACAACTAAACGGAGTAGCCATTAACAGGCTTTCCCCTCTGTCGAAAATAGGCGGCCAACGGTCATACACAATGTATGGACTGACGTTTATCTGACATGGCTATTTTTACGTTACGCATACATTTGACGTTCCCCTCCCCCGCAAAAATCGGCAGACTGTTTTGTACAGAAAATTACAGACATGGCGTCTCCGTTTGATTATATCCTCCAAGATATAGACTATAGTCCACTAAATGACACCCCAAGGCATCTGCTTATATAAAAAAAAACTCGTCTGAGAAAGGTGTTGACCCAAATACTTATTATATGAAAACCCTAGGCATTTATTATATAACACAGGATCTCTGAATTCATGCAATATTGAAAGCTGAGTATAAGGCACAATTTTCAGTTTATTATCTGCATTTTTTAAGATGCCTGTCAACACCCGAATATTATAAAGTAAGTAAGAAATGCTGTGAAACTTACATTTTGCAATATCTCACAAGCGTTCCCCATTTAGTAGCGAGATGATAGACGCCTTAGGGGTCATAAAATTTAAAATATGTGCTGTCATCATAGAACGTATACGCCATGCGAAAAGCCAAGAGCAAGACGTTGAAAAGTGGCCTATTAGCTTGGCACACTTCACTTGTTTTCGCGTTCACCGTTAATTTCAAATCAAAACACATACTTATCTTAGCAAGACAGCCATATTCGAACTTTAATATTAGATATCCAAACGATATGGATTGGACATGGCATATCTTGGTGATGACTGATGCCTAATAGAGCGTCTTTATAAGGTGTTTATTTTAAGTTTATATTTGTAGATAGTTTATATTATTATTTTATTTAATGTTCCATGTGTATTTGTGTGTCTTAAATAATAAAATTATTCATTGACATTTGACGATAATGTGCTGAAAATTTATTATAGATATCTAGTTCAAAATCTAAATCGGGCCTACATTCTCCTCGTAAAAATGCCCCGCAGCATGTCTAATAGCCACTAATTTCCATTTTAAGTGGAACCCTTTGACGGCATTAATTCAGTAGCCGTCCTAGACCACATTCTTCAAATCTGTACGAAGACCGCGTAAAAGCCTTGAGGGTCGCATTCCTGCTTTATATTTCATGCAGTGCAGGGCTGCTATTCCTGAGTTAGACAGGTGAGTGTTCGTCCGAGATTCGTTCGATAGAACCAGTATATAAATAAATAAACTCCACCTCCACCTCCACTGCACCTCCTAGTTATAGTTTAGTTTTAAGAAACATTTGCTGTGCCCTAACAGGGTTCATGTGTGAACTTACCCTGATGTAATATCTGTCCTGTACTCGTACCACATGATTATTATGCAATAAATTATGAATTATGAATTATGAATTATGAATTATATTTACGAGCTCTGGTTACAAGTTGTTATAATAAATATTATAGAACAATTTTAAGTCACACTGTAAGCCCAATAAGGTATCTATTGAGGGTACTAGACGACGATATATAGAGTCGATAACGACACGGGAATAAGTGTTTGTGATAACCAGAATTCGGACCCAGGACCTCCTGTATCGGATTGTATAATGACCTTGATTAGTGTCAATACCGACTAAGCTAGGAGGCCGTTATATCTCATACTTTTCAAGCTGATTAAACGGAAAGGCGGCGCATTATGTTTTAAACATTCTAATAATTCAGTGTGTTTTTTTCTGATGAAGCTTAAAATAGATTTTATTTTGAAGTCACTTAATTACTAAATTACTAGACCCTAACCTAAAAAACTTAGAATGATTAACTTCTTGTGCTGATTGTGGAAATCTTGTAGGACAGTATGAGACTTTTTCATTTCACTTTTTTCACAACGGAAAAAGTGTAATATCACAGACAAATTTAGGTATGCTGGTTCAACAGCGTCGAACGTTTTCCTTCGCATACTAACCAAAAAGAAAACAGATTCAGGCAACGCCTCTGCCTTCACCTGTCTACTTTCCCCACCTCGGGACTTAAACCGCTTACAGAAAATAAACTTTGTTCAGAGTTCACCTCCCACGGAATGTCAGAAGATTTCATAGCATTTAGCTGTCACTGCGAGAGTTGATATTTAAGTGCAGCAAATGGGCGGAAATGAAAATCAACTCTGAAACATTACGGAATTATTGGACCCCCACTTCGCTAAGTACGCTTTGCTGAATTCAGGATTCCGACTAAATTTAAACGATTCGGGAAATGGTTTTGAATTTGCGTGAAACAATTCACAGATAAATGTATGAAATAGTTTGTAGACGTTTATAATGAGTTGAAGTGTTGTGTATTGGAGTTGTGTATGTATTTGTATAACTAAATACCACTATACATTTATATTTAGTAGCAAATAGTTTTGAATCTTAAATAGAAGTGTAGGTACACGTCGCATATTTAATAAAGATTTGCCTTTCATAATTTGTGTCATAATTAAAATGAATATGACAAACATTAGATATGTATAGGTACAGACAGTAAGGTGCAATTTCAGAGACACTATTATATTCTGGTTAAGTAGATTAATCAGCAGTTTTTAACCACCATAGACACACAGACAAAAAAAAATTTTGACGTTATCCATGAAAAGGGGCCTTATTGTCGATGGCGCTTACGCCATTATTAATGATGCTCCGATATAAGTACAATGCCGCGCGACGCTGTACGGCGTAAGCGCCATCGACAATAAGGTCCCTTTTCATAGATAATGCCCCATTTAAAAGTCTATGTATAAGTACATTAAATAAAACGAAACTATCTTACCTGACCAACATAAAAAGGGAGTTCATGTATCTCTATGACCGTAAATACCAGCAAACCCTCATTTCCGCACTCGCGAAACCCAGTTTGCTTGTTATTCAGAATATTGAGAATATTAACCACCCCCATTCAAGAGGTATTATGAAGGTGCTGAGCACTGAACAATAGCGTTTAATACGGCGAAAACATCGTTTTGCCACCACATTTATTTGTTGGCAGAATAAATTACCTAATTCAAAAGGGTTAGACCAAATTCAAATCGAATATTTCGAAAACCGAAGGAATATTTCTATTAATTTTAATCCCGTTCGAAAACGGGAATAACTTCATAATAATTCATTTTCTTTAATAAAGTCAGCACAAAATTACGTTACGGGCTCAATGGAAGCCAAAATGACCGTTATAATCGTTTTATTTTTGAATGTATAATGTTGTAACTGTAAGCATCATGAATAATGAGTATGCTTGAATGTTGCTAATTTTGATAGGCGCTTTAACTATGCGATTTTCGTGCGCTGCCTGAGTGTATAGTTAGTTAGTTATTCTGGTAAATTTTCCGCAAATCGATAATTCCCTAAGTATATATTAAATCCTGTACCTGTTTACAGTCTAGTAGAATATGTTTTGTTGTTTGCGCTGAGTGTATGTTCAACAGTATAGACTGCCAGGAATGATAATGATGATACGAAGTGCCCTATGTAAATACGAAGTTCGTCGAGTCTGCTGCTTTGATTGAGCAGTATGCCTAGCACATGATTGGTGCGACAGTATCTCGCGGTGAGATAGACTACCCGTCTTTTTCTATGTTAATAAAAGAGGGACGGGTAGTCTATCTCGCCGCGAGATACTGTCGCGCCAATCATGTGCTAGCCCGGCAGGTGCAGTATTGTCTACAGCGAACTCTAATCGGATCTGAGACGTCATTCCACTCGCTCACCAAGCACCATCGAGCCGAGAATTCAGACTTACCAGCATAAAGGTTACAAAAAGCTAACATAGAGCTCTGGGTCACATTAAATTGGTTTTTCCGTAGGTATGATTGTGACATGCAATGTGATTACACAGCCTGCTTTGGCACTCAGTTCACATTTAATGGAATTAAACTCGACGCAATTACAGACTAATGACGTTATAGAATACTTTGTGATTGGTTAATGTGTTTCATCTAGCGGTTTTATTGGTTAATACACTGATTACCGTGATTGTGAACGTTGTGGAAGCCGTGGGGAATAGCATCGCGCACACGCACTGTATCAAAATTATCGGTAGGTATGTACCTACTTTGAGCGAATTTCATTCTATTTCTCGCTCGCACTTGTGTCGCCATCATCATGATGTCTCGTTAGAAACAACAGTTAAGTATAATTAATTGCAAGGTACCTACTGCACGATTTTTTTCTTCATCCAAAAATTAAAGTATTAATAAATTGAAAAAAAAACAAGGATTCGAACTAGGTACCTACCTACAACAATATTACGATGCTGATTGATATACAACACATAACGTATTTAAATATTCATAATTAATTAAATAATAATGCAAGGTGTTCTTAACTCTTGGTCGGTGGCTTGGTAAATTATTAAGGTAAAAGTGATTAAGTAAGTATCTTTAGTCTGCGTTATCTATTTCAGTTTACATTAAGTATATTTCATTCAGTTTCAACATATTTAGGTATCACCTGTTGGAGTATAAATAAAGGTTTAAAAAAAATAGTGGCTACTCCTTTTCGTAAACCATTTTAAACCTAATACAGAATACCTACTTAGAGAACAATGAAGATAACCCTAACAGTTTAACGACTACACTAGTAGGCGCGGCACGTCTCGTCCCGCCTAAACCGATTACACCCGACTACGGCGAAAATACATTTCCAAACACCGATTTAAACTACAGATTGCTTTGAAATTAAATTAGGGTTAGTCGAGCTCCGTGTGGCTTGTAATTAATATTTATTTATACGCTTCCATGGTCGCTGTAATCGCCATTAAGTAAACATATTTATAACTTTAAGGTAAAAATCTTGTATCAATTCGGTGTAGGCACCTATTATATCGCATTAAATCACGAGTATTGCAAAGGCTAACGGTCCGGGACCGGGCCGGTGCGCCCGGCACGTCAGTTTTCTATGAAAGCATCTCGTGATTACCGATCACCTGTCCTAGAAAAAGAAGTCTCGGAAGCCTCGTCCCGGGCCCGGACCGTTCTAGCGTGAGTCATCCTTAATGCAGCGAACCGAGCCGCTAAAAAATAGACCCCAAAAATCCTGACATTCTTATTCACCCAAAATAAATTCTTTATTTCAATATCTTCAATATTTATTCTGTTATGAAGCATTCTCACCTGTTCCAATCAGCCTTTTTCAGTATAATGTATGCACATTACTTACTCAAAACTGAATATCGACATAACGGTTCCGAAACTTTATTTCATCTGTTTTATACATTTTTGCGTTTGTCAGCAGTTTTCCTTATCCAGCAGTAATATCGTCTTGTTAGGGCGAAGGCCTACATTCTGCTGTCTAAATCTAAATAAAATAAAATCTGTTTTATCAATGCGTCATCATATTATACCTAACAGCCATAATACAATTTTGGATTCAAACTGTAAATATTCTACGAGAGCTTCATTATAATTATTAAATAAAAATATAACAGAAGGCTCTAACTACATTTGTCGCCTGAGCTTACAATGAAAACCATTTAAAATTTTATTATGTCACAACATTATTTGAGTCAAAGTTGGAATATCGCTCGGCATATAATTTTTTCATCACCTCGCTCAGTAAATGTGGAATTGCACGCAGGCTTAGCGGGAGTAATAGAAAAAGCGTTTTCCCTAGGGAGTAATGAAGTTTCTAGTACCATAATTAACAGTTTTTTGTCTTCATACTTCATTTTTGTATCGCAAGTGTACCTAATGAAAAACATTGTGTGTAAACTCGGGGCGTAATAATATTGCTAACTCGAGTCTATATTTTTTCGAGTCGAGTTTTTTCTGATTCTGATTCTATAAATCGCTCCGGCAAGCCGTCGCGATTTAACTTACTCTCGTTTTCAATATTTAACTTACGCCCCATGTTGCACAATGTACTATTAATTACCCACAATCCTGAAATACAAAAAATGCCAATTTGTAAAAAGTTACTAATATTTGTTATACGATGTCTAACTAGCCTTTCTTTACATAATACTTTCCTTAAAAACGTATTTAAATACGACCAACCGCACTTTCCCCTGGCAGCCCGAGTCAGGACATAAAACAGGCACTGATTTAAACTCTCACGATTTTTAGGGTTCCGTAGCCAAATGGCAAAAAACGGAACCCTTATAGATTCGTCATGTCTGTCTGTCTGTCCGTCTGTCCGTCTGTCCGTCCGTATGTCACAGCCACTTTTCTCCGAAACTATAAGAACTATACTGTTGAAACTTGGTAAGTAGATGTATTCTGTGAACCGCATTAAGATTTTCACACAAAAATAGAAAAAAAACAATAAATTTTTGGGGTTCCCCATACTTCGAACTGAAACTCAAAAATTTTTTTTTCATCAAACCCATACGTGTGGGGTATCTATGGATAGGTCTTCAAAAATGATATTGAGGTTTCTAATATCATTTTTTTCTAAACTGAATAGTTTGCGCGAGAGACACTTCCAAAGTGGTAAAATGTGTGTCCCCCCCCCCTGTAACTTCTAAAATAAGAGAATGATAAAACTAAAAAAAATATATGATGTACATTACCATATAAACTTCCACCGAAAATTGGTTTGAACGACATCTAGTAAGTAGTTTTTTTTTTATACGTCATAAATCGCCTAAATACGGAACCCTTCATGGGCGAGTCCGACTCGCACTTGGCCGCTTTTACTCATTATTATTCACATCGACGGGACTTTTGCGTTTTTACGGGTAGTTTGAAAAACTCGCGCGCCTAGAAGATGTCGATGTCAACTTTCGCCAGTCTTCTCCGAGACCACCGGGACAACGCCGTCCGCGAGACGTCGAAGTTAAATTTAAAACTTAATTTTACGCGATTAAGTCCCGCCGTTGTGAATAATAATGGATAAAACAGGCACTTAACACGCAAATCCAATGCAACACCAATACACCCATATTCATTCGAGAATCGTCCGGGTATTCAGTAAGCACGGCACTCCTCACGGAATTCCGTGCCAGCTGTTCAGTGTTCACATGATCTGAATTATTATACTGACCCAGCTCATGTTGAAGGCATTCCATACATGTTTAGTTAGAAATTAGTCAAATTTCTTACCCCTTGTTATGTTAGACACTTTGTTATTACATTACTCTAGCTATGGTAATTACTCTGTCTTAGACGCCGAAATTATGTTTTGAAATTGGATAAAGCAGAAATATTTTATGACTTTTAAACCAACTTGAATAACCCAATTAAAATAAATTATCTTAAAGAAATGCTCAAGTTAAAATTAAAGTATTTAACACAAAACATGCCTGCTATGGAGCTTATTATGTGTTTCGCCCGTGTATAAGTTACCCTCCTTCCCCAAAACAGAAAATTTCAAAAAAAAGAGTGACCTATTTAGATTCCCAGGGTTGAAGTATTCTTCATGTTTCCGTTCTACTGTTAGAGCCACTTGCACCATTCACTAACCCGGGGTTAACCAGTTAAACCTGGAGTTACCTTGGTTACCAGTACAATTTGACAGTGGGTTTAACTGGTAAACCCCGGGTTAGTGGGATGGTGCAAGTGGCGCTTAGAGTTTCTTTCCCAAGATATTAAAAACGATATGTTTTCTTATACGTATAGATTTTGACGACCTGCCCTTATTTGGGTACCCTTTAGTTTATTCTATGTAAATTTAGAAATTAACTCATATTCTATTTAGTCCATAGATATTTTTTAGAATAGCCATAAAAACAGCTCAAGTCGAGCGTATGAAATACGTGAAAAAGTTACACCTTTATCAATAAATTACGATTATTTCCATTTACATTATGCCGTCAGACTCGTGGTTATCACTCACCTTTATAGGCACTAATATTGATATACGGGGCAAATTCTGCTTCCGAACCGGTATCTAATGATAATTGACGGTCTCGCAGTTAAAAAGATGGGTTGCCAAACTTAGCTCCTATCAAAAGGGGTGCGGGGACAAGCTTTATTCTTAAGTACGATTCCCACCGAACGGGCGGAGAGCGCGCATTTAAAACATTTGTACCGTTTGTACGGCGGTAAGCCGGTCGGATCCTCGCGGATGCGGACGGCTCCGGACGGACTCCATCGCTTCTTCCATACATATAGGCACATTGAAAATGCACTCCGGTCCGACTCCAAAATTAAATGGTCGGTGGGAATCATACAATAATGTTTACAATAACAAAAGCGAGTACAACCTTCAGTTAGCTACACGAGATCCCTCAAAGGGATAATATTGCACACCTAGGGAGCATTCCACAGAAAATACTTTAATATTTTCTGTGGAGCATTCCATGAAGATTTCTACCGCGAATCCCCATACTAACGTGAATTTCAGAAAATATGCAGGTATAACAGTTTCTTATTTCGTGACAAATGGTCAAAAATATGCCCAGAATAATAATTATCGGCTTCAAACGTCGGTAAAAAGGTCTAATATTCGAAATAAAATTCGTTTGTACGGGACAGCCCGCGGAATGCTTCCCAGCCGCAAAATTGCATGGCAACTTTATGAATAAATAAAATGTATAGTATGTCCAGGCAATGTCAGCTTCCTGTAGGTACTTGTTTATTGACTAATAAAGTTTTTATAACTTACTTAATTTCAGGACAACCGTCTGTTACTGCCTCGAGATCTGAAACAACCAAGAATAAGTAATCAATAAATATTAATATAATAAAATCGTGGGCGAAAGGTGGTCCAGGAGGACTGTGATCAATCATCAGTGTGTAAGTATCTACACATTACCACAGAATAAATAATAGTATTAGGTACAGAAGATTCACTCTGTAACAAAACGCGTCTATTACGACAGATATGACCGCTAGGTGGCGCAAGCCCGAGCAAGCGTCCGTTCCGTAGCGGTGCGCGGCAACTACTATGGCTATAAATATAGCCATAGTAGCTTATAGACACCAAAATTGGTATGGGCCGCATGTACTTGTAGCGACGCGACGAAATCGCGGAGTGAGCCACTAAACCCCGTTAGGTACCTATCAAAGTTACAATTCATTGAAAAATAAAGGTTGGCATAACTATCTACTATAGGGAAACCTAATTTCACAGTTGGTGTCCAACTTCGCCCAACTAAAATATTACAATAATAATTTTCAAAACTTTCGCCTCACATTTACAGACGGGTCTATCGCGATTTTTTTTTCCACAACCAGTGAAACCTGTGTCGAAACGTCGGTAAATAAAGGTAAGTAAGTTATCAAATAAATTTCGCGATAGACCGTCTATAAATGTGAGTTAATTATGTACCTATTAAAATTATAATTTTATCCTTATTACTAAACACCCATGTTATAGTAAATTGTATAGGCTAACAATTGCGATTCAACGCGGATACGCAGCTAGCATGTTGGGAACTTTAGGCTGTGGGACGGGTGCTTTGGATAGCCACCCGGTCCGTAAATCCAGGGCGGCTACCGCGAAAACCGAAATTCGCAAATAGCGAGGTTCCTTCTCTTTTACTCCAATGAAGTCGTAATTAGAGCGACAGAGAAAAATCCCCGCAATTTGCGAACTTTACTTTCGCGTTTATAGCCCTGATTCTTCTGAGCTTTCAACTTGCTTGCGTTTAATCAGATAATCAGCTATTGCTCGTGAGCCTACCCCGTTGTTTACTAATTTATATTGAACTCTAATTCAATATTATAAGGATCAAAATTGCAGCACATCCTAAACTGACACTGCATTTGAACTTTTTCACTTGCTTTAAAATTTCCTGATTACTTTCACGGAGTTCCTAAACTTTCGCGTAAGCGATTGCAATTCTTGAAAAGGTTTTTCCTGATTAAAAACAAAAGTTCCCGCTAACTGTTTTTTTTTAATGGAGACAGCGCGTGATTTAGATGACTTTTGTTTATATCTTTAAATTAAAAAGGGTTAAATATACAAAAATGTGAAATATTAAGTGTAAAAAAGGTTTCATTAAAAATAAGTGCAAATGTTAAGAACATTAGAAGACCCAATGGTCTTCTAATGTTCTTAACATTTGCCTAACCTACCTACACGTACCTAATTACCTACTTACAAATAATTTTCATATATTCTTTTCGCAAATACCTAAATATCGGGCATCTGACATTGACTCGAAGAATCACGGTAACAAACTTTAAGTTCACATTCTATCATATACCTACCTAATATTTTTCGATTACAGAACGTGTACAGTCAGCAGCAGAAGTTGCTATGCGGGCGAGATGTTCAAATGATCTTGTCACAACTTTATTGTTAAGAGAATAAGACCGTGTCAAGGTAATTTTGAACACCTCGCCCGCTTAGCAACTTCTGCTGCGACTGTACAATTTTATTGACATCGAGATATTAGTAAATTTTATTTATTTGCCCTCGCATTGTTTAAATGCCAAACAAATATTTCTTCTGTCAAACCGGGATACGATCATTTATCCGAATATTCCAAATGGATCATTTACCTACTCAATATAGAGTTATCAGCTGTTGTTTGTCCAACAATTAAATTCTACACGAATTTAGGATGATTAATTTTAGTACACAATATGTAAACTAATTTTCTTGTTTTTTTTTATACCTGCCGCGATTCTTTCACCGGATGGTTGTCTTTGTGTGTTTGTGTTTACGAGTAAATAAAAAAAATAAGTTCAAAAACTAAAACCCGACTACTGCAAATCGCGCTCTAAAAAGTATGAGACAAGATAAATAGAATTCTTATCTGAAATTATCAAACAGGAAATATTATAAATCTTGAAAAATAATTATAATAAAATAATAATTTGAGCCTATATACGTCCCACTGCTGGGCACAGGCCTCCTCTCATGCGCGAGAGGGCTTGGGCTATAGTCCCCACGCTAGCCCAATGCGGATTGGGGACTTTACATACACCTTTGAATTTCTTCGAAGATGTATGCAGGTTTCCTCACGATGTTTTCCTTCACCGACAAGCTAGTGGTAAATATCAAATGATATTTCGTACATATTAAGTTCCGAAAAACTCATTGGTACGAGCCAGGATTTGAAAATACCAAATAAAAAAAACAATCCACCATTTTGTTTTTTCGGAAACATCGGTACCTGTTCAGTCCAGACATATTGCGCTGACAAACTTAGGCTGATTAATCCCGCGCCAGATTTATAACCAGAATAAATCAATATAAACAACCCTCGGCTCGGACACGCGTGCCTTCGACTTTTTTGTCTTCTCTATCAGATTTATGGGCATAAAAACTGGTGACTTCAGCAACACAAATTAAGTTACGACCACGACCTAGGCCAAATTTTTTATTTATAAGTTTTTATTTTATTAATAGTTATTATGTTTTTCATTAATAAAGTTACGATACGCTATTTTATTAGTGAATCTTTAGAAAAGAATATAATTTTCTAGCGTGGCATTTTAGTTTTCAAAACTTAATTAGGGCCATTGTTTTTGAAAAAACAAATCTTATAATATAAGAGTAGACAAATTTTTCACTCGCTTTTTATATTGACTAAGTATGTATTTAATATAAAATGACGAGCTTACATTTTTTTAGAGAGTTAAGAAAATATAATCCATTTTAATCCTTCGAGAATGGTAGAGAATGCGCGCAAATCGTTCAAGCGGATAAACAAGACCAAGTGCGGGTAGTTCGAAAAACTCGCGCAGTTAGAAGATGCTGATGTCAACTTAAGCCAGTCTTCTCCGAGACCACGGGGACAACGCCGTCCTCGAAACGTCGGAGGTAAATCTTAAAAACTTAGATACGCGATTAAGTCCCGTTGTACAATTTAATAATGTGTAAAAATCGTGAAAGTTTAAATCAGTGGTAGAGAATGGTTTGAAACATATTTATACTGTTTTTAATAATGTCGTTAAACGCTGTTATAGACAATATCTCAAAAAAGATTTTAAGATAACCTACATAAGGTTATATTTTCTAACACATTTTGCCCCATGTCCCAAATGTCAGCGAATTAAGAATTAAGGGACATATTTTTGAGTAAGTTGTATGCACCCATATTTTTACACTTGACTACAAAGTACAAACATGTTTCATGTCATAGATAAGATAAGATAAAAGATAGTTTATTCAAGTAGGCATAATTACAATGCGCTTATGAACGTCAAATAAAGCTAGGTAGACCGGCTCCAACCATACACCTCTGCCCCGAGAAGATTTAAGTCCCCCCTCAATTGGAGGAGGGTATCCCAATATGGGACCGGCAATAAACTCGGCGGGACATATCTTTTCAAAAAAAATAATTACATCTTATAATTAACATGCATTACGAGAAAATAAGTAAAAAATAAGTACACATAGGTACAGTTCCAAATAAATGTCAAGTGCACAATAATAATAAAACAATACTCCACATACAAGCAACGCTCTGTTAACTTGACAGTACATAGGTAAGTACCTAAATAAATGTCAAGTGCACAATAATAATAAAACAATACTCCACATACAAGCAACGCTCTGTTAACTTGACAGTACATAGGTAAGTACCTACCCCGTCTGATAGGTCAATTCAAGTTTTAGTTATTCGATCTGTTTCCGATATGATATTCATCTTTCAGTGTCAAAAGTGACATTTTTGGTTGAAGATCTGTCAAATTTGACACTGACAGATCAGTATCGCATCGGAAACATCAAATAACTAAAACTCGAATTGGCCTGTGTGCTCCGTGTTCGTGGAACGAGTTTTGTCTACTACGCAATATCCACCAAAACTCGTAACATTTTATCACTTGATAAAAACGGGAAAAGTCCTCCCTTTTCCCTAACGCGGCGACCCCACGTTGCATGCGGTTGACTTAGGGACCTCCCTTACTAATAACGCCATAATTCCGAAGTTTTGCAGACGGTCCCGGCTCTTGAAATACTTCACGAGAATCTCTGAAAGTTGGAGATAGATTAAAAGTAAATAACTAGTTGCTGAAAGTTTGTTACCTACTCAGAGCGATGTTGGAAGAGGGTTAGTCGGTTCAAAACATGAGACTTTTCTAACTCACAAAGTATCTACTGGGTGCACTATCATAGAAACACTTTAACTTATTGACTTACAAGCGACCCGCCCCGGCTTCGCACGGGTTAACAAATTATACATAAACCTTCCTCTTGAATCACTCTATTTATTAAAAACAACCATCTAAATCCGTTGCGTAAGTTTTAAAAATCTGAGCATACAGACAGACAGACAGACAGCGGGAAGCGACTTTGTTTTATACTATGTAGTGATTACTGATAAGTACCTATGATATAAATCCAATGATGGGTTTTCCAAAATATTTGAAGGATAATTAAGACTGCATGTTGCCGAGTCTCTTATCACCTGGCCATTATGTATTATGTAACATATTTCTACATAAATTGATTTGTATTTGTACACTTTTTTTTTTGTTTTATGCAAAATCATGGTGCAAGTATTCATTACGTCAGTGTGGCTCAGAGCGAGACGTTATGGCCATTCTTATTGACTTGGTTAACAAAAAATACAGACTACTTTGATTCATATGCCTAAGACTTAAGGCCTAAAATGTTTACAAACACAGATAAACTATAATATAGTAGGTACGCGCTAAATAGTAAAAACAGGGGAGTATGGCGAACTGTGCCCAAAATAGTTTTGGTAAGTACTTTTTATTACATTATTATCCTCGAGTTGTGCGAGAAGCAATTGAAATCAAGAAACACCCCAGGAATTTTAATAGGGAGGATGGATTCAACTTATCGCCAACTTGGGAACCAGTGATACAGAAGTTAAAGCCAAAGGATCTATCTTCGGACGTGTGCGTGGATATTGTGAGTGTTGCGTGTCGGACTTTTGACAATAATTAACATTATGTGTAGTGGGTGGTTTGAAAATGTGATGTCTACCCCAAACTTTTTCATACACTTTTCGTCGGGTAGTTGCACAAATCTCTGTTTTGACATTTTGCTGGGACATCAGTTGGCCGCGACCATGACCAGTGAAACCTGTGTCGAAACGTCGGTATATAAAGGTAATTGAATAAATTTCGCGTTAGACCCGTCTATAAATGTGAGTTAATATGTGTTCAAAACGCGAAGGTTTTAAATATTATACTTTTTATTATTCTTATCGAGAGAACTTTATGTAATTGTGTAAAAAGTTACCTATTTACTTGTGTTGCTAGTTAAGAACTTCCAGCGAGTGACACTTATCAATGGTCACACGATTAAATAAAGTTCATACAGGAAATAAAATCGAAAACTTCGTTGATCAGCTCGAGTGTCTAACATATTAATTTTTCTATTGCTGCAAAAAAACATCAAGAAAGTTATTTTATCAAGACAATAACATCAAATATTTTCAGTAATGCAGCAATACTGCTCCGTGACATTAAATACTGCCAACTGCATTTTAAAAGCGATGTTAATTATCGTATTTTTAAATTTCGTCGGCGATACTGCAATATCGCGTAACTAACAAATGCAGTAAGGTTCAATTTCTATGTAGATTGTTTCAATTTCGAACTCTTTCAACTTTGTTAGTTGTGCGGTATTGCACTATCCCCACGATTTGCGGAAGCAATGCATGCAGTCGACAGCAATGCCGTGTCGTAATACTGTAGCAGTAATGCAGTTGCCATCCAAATATTACGTTAACGTAAAAAGCCGCCATATTTTTCGCAGCTGTCCATCGGTCACGCTGTGCATCCGAGCGCGTTTTCCCCTCTGCACGGCTGTTTTATGCCGTCATCAATTCGGTCCGTTGCCACCTACGGGCGGCGAAACGAAAAATATCGGCGCAATAAAATGAGTTTTAATACGATATAACTTGTTAATTTGCCACTGAACACGTTACTGTTAATTTTTATAAACATACCTTTATTGCTGACTGTACTTTTTCTCATTAGCATGCCTTTGATAGACATGCACATTAGGTACATCTTGAGACCTTTCTAATGTGCCTAAACCCAATGCGTTTGTATTTTTCCATCGAGGAGTCCCTTTGACGACCTTCCGATTGCATCATCTGATTAGCTCCATGTTGGCACAGTATGGCATATATTGTCATCAGATTTACGGAAGTAGGTAGGTACTCCAAGTTTCAAAAAGCACCATGAATATACTTCAACCTCGATATTTGACGATAAGTTTAAGTACTGAATACTGATGTACCGTCGGAAAGTTTCCAAAATTGCGAAATTTCGGAAACTATTCATATTTTTGTAAGGGGATCGATATTTTCCCCATTTTCAAAATGAAAGTATATTTTCTTTACTGAACTTTTTTGAAAGTTACCGCAACTTGCATATCTAATTAAGTAAGAAATAAATATTACACAAAACACTAATACTAAAATAAGCAAAATAAGCTTATTTCCGCAAAGA
The DNA here is from genome assembly GCF_948474715.1 of Cydia amplana. Taxonomy (NCBI): domain Eukaryota; kingdom Metazoa; phylum Arthropoda; class Insecta; order Lepidoptera; family Tortricidae; genus Cydia; species Cydia amplana. The sequence goes on from NC_086077.1 coordinate 2,687,312, forward strand.
TAAGTAGCCGCGAAGCGAAACGTAATAAGGTAGGGAATCCGACCACTGATTAGCAAATCTGATCCCGCTCTGTTTTGAGGAAAACAATATAAAACCGTCTATTTAATTAACTAAAGCTGGTAAATTAACAAAAAAATTGAATCTTTCAAAAATTTAAGAGTTTAGCTCGTTTACGGTATGTAGGCAGAAGAGGTACCTACTCACCAAACTATAAAGAAAACAATAGACATTAAAAAGGTGTGGTGTAAAGAATAAACTACTGTAGTGGGTGCGCTACGCGTACACTCACACTCCCTTGGTTTAGCCCTATATAAGCTTTTACATGACGTTATTCAAGACATTATAGTATAATCTACCAAACTAACGGGAGGTGGATTACTTCAAATAAACACGTGTAACGTTAATAATTTTATTTAACTTCGACAAACAGATTTACAATTTATTACGTAAATACGAATGGTCTATCTCGCCTATGCTTCGCCCATGAAATCCCAGAAAAAAGAGAGCTCTGATGCCTTCGTCGGCCTATTTAATAACCGTTGGTTCTACCCCTTCCTCTGCTCCTAACCAGTCTTGAAGCAGTTTCCTTCGTAGTCGGGTAGATGGCGCCTTCGAGCCATCGTTTGGTGTGTTGACATTTCGTGTAGTTACGCGCTCCTCCGCAAGGTGGCGCCCCCGCTGCACTCGATTGCCAACACGGCCGTCCTGCATGGCGCCTGCCGCAGGCGCCTCACGAGTTAAGATACATGCTGAAACATACACGTAGGTTAAGAATGTGTAAAATTATCAAAACATACATAGCTGTTTGTTTACTCATACCTGAGTGATAGCCACAGTGTAAGTTACTTTTATAGGCCGCCTATGTTCAAAGAGGTTTTCTCACTTAAACACGTTCGCCTTGGTTTCACATCGGTTGATACCTACTTAAAAGCTTGCCACGCAACATTTAAGATTTTACGTGTATCCAACTCGATTTTTACCAATAACAACCTCCACTGTGACTTCATCAAGTTTTGACAGCGCATGTCATACGTAAAGCAGATTCATATTATATGTTGAAGCATTTATCTTAACTCTGAACTTAATTTAAGCCATTCTAAATTTGTAAGGGACTATGTATAAAATAACTTTATATGTAACTGTAGTTTAAAAAAAATGAAATGTTATTATTATTTATGAAATAAATAGAATAGCACTGAAATTGTAAATAGGTGTAAGTTTTATGTTTCAAAACCTGGAACGCTTGTTCATGAACTGTGTCCCATACCCAAACCGCATCCTTCTTTAACAACCTCGTCAATGGGGCAGAAATCATAGCGCAGTTTTTTATAAACTTTCTAAAGTAGCTTATGAGGCCCAAAAATTGTCGAAGTTGGTGTACGGTTTTTGGGACCGGGAAATTCTCTACAGCTTCCAATTTGGATTGATTAGGCATGACACAATTAGGTTTAATTCTATATCCTAAGAACTCAATTTCAGATTTGAAAAAGTGACATTTTTTTAGGTTCAGGGTCAAGCCATTTTCGCGAAATATTTTTAGAACCCGTTCAAGCAATTTCAAATTTTCTTCAACCGTTTCTGTAACCAAATACACATCATCTAAATATAGGATCACATTTTCAAATCTGAGATTCCCTAGGACTTTATTCATCATCTCTTGAAATACTGACGGGGCATTGACTAACCCAAAAGGGACCCGAAGGAAGGAATAGTGACCATCTTCCGTAATAAACGCCACTTTGTCTACTGAATCCGGGTGCATGGGAATTTGGTAATACCCACTCTTTAAGTCTAAGCTGGTGAAACATTTATGACCCTGAAGCCTATCAACAAGATCTTCTATCCGAGGCATGGGGTATTGTTTTTTTACCGTGACTTTATTTAGCAACCTGTAATCAATGCACAGCCTTTTTTCCCCGTTTTTCTTATTAACCAGTAATGCGGGGCTCGCATATGGCGAGTTACTTTCACAGATTATTTTATTTTCTAAGAGTTCGTTAACCATTTCTCTGATTATCTTTCTGTCAGCATGAGATGCCCTAAAGGGTCTGCATTGAATAGGTTGCGGGTTAGTAACCTCAATAATCATTTCATGGTTAGCCACCTTTCCTAACTCTTTAGTGTTAGACGCAACGCAGTCTCTATAAGTCCTAAAGAGTGCTGTCAATTCGCTTTGATGAGAGTCCGCGTCCAATTCAAATTCTGCGATATTGTTACAAAACTCTGTAAATGTTTTCGCATAATCAAACAGGAGGCGGTTCCCTACCCGCGAGTATACTAAGTCAGCTCGTTCAGTCACGTTTCGCCCAATTAACATTTCACGATCGTCTAAATCATTACTTATATAGAAATCAATATTCTTTAAACACACCGAATCCAATTTAAAATCAAGTACTACCTTTTGTTGAACGTATTCTGAAATACCCTTTTTATAACCATGCAGCAAGACGGGGGATGGCAAAGGAATACTTTTAAGAGAGTATTTGTTCACCAGTGATGGTGTTATTAATGAACAACTACTCCTCATGTCTATAAATGCATCATAATAGTAGGTGTCATTAACGTAAATCTTTTTTATAAATTTATCGCGTGAATTGACGGTAGAAATGAGTTTAGTCTCTTCCTGTTTTTCGGTTTTAGTTGAATGTTTTTTATGAAAACACGCGGCTTCATCATGCCCCCGTTTGCCACAAAATTCACATTTTCGATTTAACTTGTCGCAATTTGTTTTCTTATGATTACCACCACATACGTAACATTCAATTGGTTTTCGTTGAGTTTGGTTAAGAGCCTGATTGTTATTGGACGGAGCGGTCTGACTCGAGCCTGACTGACCTGTAGGTATCTTTGCAGAATTACTAGGCTGTGTGGTAGTGACATGTGTACCTATCTTGCCTTGTCCATCGCGTATATTTGAACTAAATTGTTTCGAGGTTCTGGATTTGTAAGTACGTCCGTGAAGAAAACTTGCCAAGCTATCACACGTTGTAAAATTGCTTGCTTCGATTGACGCGCCTATCCCAGAATCTCCTATATTGCCAACAATTATTGATACAACATCCATTTCCGAGAAATTTAATGACAAACGATCGATTTTGCTCTTCTGTTCGAAATAAAACTCGTACAATGATTGGTTATCGGTCGGTTTCTTGTCTACTACTTCTTTCAAAAGTTGAAACATATCACGTCTTATTTGAAAGCTAGATGCTAACCTACGGCGCCAGTCCGCCCAACGCCACGAAGGCCACTCTTGTTCCGTACGCAATAAAGAATCGTACCAGGTCTTAGCGGACCCTTTTAGTTTGTTAAGCGCTTGAAATTTAACCACACCATCTGACCATGAAAAAGTTTTAGCGTAAGATTGAATAATATTAAGCCAAGCACCTATGTCGTCTCGTAAAGGATCAAATTCCGGTATAATATTGTTCACCACAGTAGAAGCTTTATCTGTACTTACAGTTGAGGTATCAGCTTTACGTGATACCTTTGTTTTCTTCTTTTCCTTTCTTGTTTGTTTCGGTGGAGGTGACGGAGTTCTCGTCCGACCACTGCTGCTACTTGAAGTAGAAGTTGAACGCGCACGCACGTGCTTGGCGCGTTTCCGTTTTCCCATGGTGGGCGTTGATTATCCCCAGTTCTGATATAATCTACCAAACTAACGGGAGGTGGATTACTTCAAATAAACACGTGTAACGTTATTAATTTTATTAACTTCGACAAACAGATTTACAATTTATTACGTAAATACGAATGGTCTATCTCGCCTATGCTTCGCCCATGAAATCCCAGAAAAAAGAGAGCTCTGATGCCTTCGTCGGCCTATTTAATAACCGTTGGTTCTACCCCTTCCTCTGCTCCTAACCAGTCTTGAAGCAGTTTCCTTCGTAGTCGGGTAGATGGCGCCTTCGAGCCATCGTTTGGTGTGTTGTCATTTCGTGTAGTTACGCGCTCCTCCGCAAGGTGGCGCCCCCGCTGCACTCGATTGCCAACAATAGATCGATACTCCAAGCAAGTTGTTTCATTCAACGTCCCACATCACATGGCGACCCTGCCAGTGCGGCCCTGTGCTGCACTGGCGGCGCGCCGCGCCAGCCAATTAAGAAGAAACATCAAGATGAAAAATAAAAATAAATCAATTATTTAATGGACAAATGTGCGAAATATAAATAAAAGTGATATTGACAATTTGACAGTGTTGCAAAGTGGACAGTTTAAAAATTAACAACTATTATTATAAAGTACGTCAGACTATATTATGAACATTTTTGGTGAATTGGTATGGTGTGGAACTTAATAGAAATAAATATAATGTTATACTAAAAAATAGTGCCAATAGATACGTTCGACTAAATAAATAAAATTTACCTTCCAGAAATGACTAAAAATATATAAAAATAAATAAATGCGTAAGTACGTTTTGGACAGTTTTCAATTAATAAACTATGGATAAATAAACAAGAGGAAATTAACAAAATAGTGGCTGTAAAAATGACAAATATAAAAATGGACTTGTTTCAAAGCAATGTGGGACTTATATCGTAAATAGTGATGGTGTTGGTATGCTGCTGGGCGTTGTTCGTGTCGTGAGGCCAAATGATGGGTGCTGGGAGAAATAAGAAGGATTGGCACGCAAGACGAAAAATTCAATATGTTATTGGATGATAAATTGGTTCATATAAGTACATACTTATAATTTAAATATTTCCATACAAAAATCCCATTTTGTTCCGGGACAAGTATAATTATTTTAACGTGTACCTATAATGATTTTGATTAATGACCATAAAGTTATATAGGAAAGAGAAATAGGTTCTAATTAATAAGGTGTGCTTGATGATACGAACAAAGCACTTACGAATAAAGCACATTGGTCACGTTGCTACCACGATTGGTATGCGCCGTTTGTAATTTCAGCTCAAATTTCAAAGTAAACATTGCAGCATTGTGCATCGATTTAGATCACTTAAATTTTACCATAATACATATTGTTAACTGATTGTTAATTATAAAGACAGAAGCCACTTTTAACCATATACTAAGATTATGATTAAGCTTAGTACCGAGGTATAGTTTATAACTTTTATTAGTAGAAACTTAACATGTTTTGTTATTTTGTGTGACTTATACTTAAATATTCATATGTACCGGACTAGACATTTTATAAACACGGATCTGACGTATAAAACAAATAAGATATGACTATAGAGGTATAATTATGGCTATGACTTTTTATTGAAGAATGGTACGTACTATAAGCGACGAAATTGTATTGCGTTAGATGGGATTTGGTACGTTTAAGTAAAGATTTAATGTTGGATTTTTGGGGTTGAATTTTAAGGTTCGTAAAAATGTTTGTAACTGTGTGTCTATAGGTAATATTGTTGTGTAAGTTATAGAAATGCGTAGTTAGAAGGTGAAATAATACTTCAGTTTGGTTTTAGGGTGATTCATTTGGGAGATGGATTTGTTTGGTATTAGATAGTGCGTTAGCAGTGTTTGAGTAAACTGACGCAGATAAGTTTTTCAAAGAGCGATTAGCCTGATCAACTAAGAGTTATTGAAATTCTTATATGTGAAAGTTTTCATGGTGTGTTATGTGGTTGATTTTTGAATGTGTTTCTTTTTGTGACAGTGAAATATGAAAGAAAATGAATATAAATAAGTAATATACCTATCGCATCTTCGGTGGCCCGAGAGGCGGCCTTGAGCGGTTAGGTTAGCAAGGGTACGCCAGGATACAAGGCAGGCACGGAATCCTTGGAGGTCTGACCATGATTCGGTCGAGTATCAATTGTGGAGACACCTTGGACACATGGAAGGTTATGATGTAAGGAAGTGTTAAAAGAACTGCCTGAATGTGAATATAAATATATGTATGTGTGCGCGCGCAAAAATAAAATATCCTTGTATCCTGAGCCAAATAAATAATTATAGTAAGGTCGGCCGACCACAAAGGTAAATGCGTGGTGTACCCTTGCCGTAAAAGAGATGCACGCTTTAGATGCACACTTTATGAAATAATTTAGTAAAAATATGTAAATGATGGAAGTACTGACGTGTTAAACTAGTGAGTAGGTATACCTAAATGAAATGAACTTAAAAATAAATGCTTGCAAGAACCATTGATATGATAAATTAATGAAAAAGAAACTACGTACGAAAAATAACAAACATGGACAATTTTTTTTATTGTATTTTTTAGTGTTTTTTTTTAATATTGATTTTTGAACATTTACTTGATATAAAAATGTTTTCTTATTACTATTATGAACATTCTTTGTGTGAATTTAAAATTATTTTATCGAATATAATTATGCTAAAAATAAGCGATACATATTATGTAAAAGTTTCGTTTCGTCATCAAGGCACGAATTTGTAATTAAGTGATTATATTATAAAATTAAGTACTTATGCATGCTTAAATTGTAATCATCATGTTTACGCGTTATAGAAATAGCTATTCCAGAGTAGCTTACATAAACATAAGATATTTCTTTTATTGATTTTACATAAGTACCTACCTAAAAAAAATGTTTATATTGAGAATTTCAAAATTAGAAACTTTTCGTTTGTGTTACTTATCTTAATGTCTTATTTTAATTTTTTATCATATAAAATTACAACCATGAATTATTGAACCATAAATGTTACAGGTTAAATAAAAAAAAAATAGATTATTGAGTTTAATATATTATATTACGGTAATCTATTTTTTTTTCTCAAGGAATGGAGATGTAGTGGGTGCGCTACGCGTACACTCACACTCCCTTGGTTTAGCCCTATATAAGCTTTTACATGACGTTATTCAAGACATTATAGATCGATACTCCAAGCAAGTTGTTTCATTCAACGTCCCACATCACACTACCTACACACCAGGCGACTCGGACCAAGTATGAATAGTGGAATCAGCTAGAAAATAGTAGGTACAAAACATTAAAATTAAAAAGGCTAAAAGAGCAAAATTTAATGCCACTCGCCGAGAAAAACTTGGAACGCTCTTCACACGACTTTCCAAACTTTGCGACTTATTCGACCTAGGTGTCATAATTTACCTACGAAATGTCAAGCCCCGAATTATAAGTTTGCGGTAAAATCGAAATAAGAACGCGATTACAAGATGAAAACGATTTGAGAGTGAAAGTGACAGGTCACGGGTGGAAAGAAGGGCATCTCCGCGACAGGCTGACGCCGGTCAGCACTTTTATAATGGGGTGTTTGAGAAAATGGGACTAGATGTAAATCTGCTTATTAAAAAACCGGACAAGTGAGAGTCGGATCACGCGTAATGCGCGTCTGTCAGCACCTTTATAAGATACGAAAAAGCAACATGCCGTAACGTACGTATGGGTAGCCGTTCGTGGCACTGACGTCTTTTTATTTGGAGGAAACTTAGAAACGATTCAACAAATCTTCATTCACATTCGAAAGTTTTGGACTTCCATTGATTATACTTACTTACTTATTTTTTATAAATACCATAAATAATTATGTTTCTGTACAAATCAAAATCATTTTCAGATAAACAAACATTACTACAGATGTAATAAAGCAAAATAAATTACCGAATTCAAAATTATTACCCGAATGATATAGGTACCTAATATGTACGTAAATTGAATCTATATATAAATAGGTACATGATCATTTTCACCTAGACAATGTAAGCTTAGGTATTCCTCGAAACATACTCGTACATGTTAATTCCCTAGGATAAAAGCCAGCTTATCACTAATCGGTATACAATAACAGACACGACGTAGGTTTGCGGACATAGTAGATGTCTTAGACAATAGACGTTCGTCGACATAGTTCACTGACAATATGTCAGCCTTATGGTAAAGACGTAAGGTTCAACTATGGTTGATTGTTGCTGTTAGTGTGGCGATTAGGACAGCTGGATCATAACACTGCTCTAACACGTACAACATACGGCATTGCAAAACTCATTCAATTGTTAAAATTGTAAACACTCGGCAGTTTACAATCGACGGTAGGAGGATTAAAATTACCGGCAGTTTACAATCGACGGTAGGAGGATTAAAATTACCTAAGCTAACCTACGCCTAAGCAATGTTTTGACGAATAGTCACATTAAACCAATAGATAGGTATGATAGGTTCATTAGGTTGCTTCAGATGTCCGAAGGGCAAACTGTCCAGAAATAGGAGCCCCGCATAGCGGGGCTTCGTCGACTCGGGAAACGAGACAATAATTTTTACGATTCACTATATGCCTAGGGATTTCATGATTTGTCTGATTTTACGATCGGCCGCTGATATATACCTACATTTTCTCAAAAAGATTGTTATTGGCATGCGAGTCTGCAGGTGAAACGCTGCTGTATTCGCCATCCGAATGTCACGTTAACATACCTACATAATACACAAATTGATACAGTATATTTAGAAATATTCATACTTTAACTATCACATTCGCACAGCACATTCGAATGTTTTGGACTTCCATTGTTTATACTATTCTTGAATTTTTCGTTTCCACAATGAATCTAAAAGTTTCCAACAATTTTATGATATTACAAATATTCTAGCGAATGAATAGCGAGCACATTTAAACTGGATTTATTTGTAATAAAATTAATTTGCACGCAACCGCTTTGATCGTAACTCGATACATTTGTAACATAGACAACCTTCAATAGATGTAGCATTATAAAGCTCATAAGTACTCGTTTTCATCACACTTAAGGGCTCTGGCACTCATAAAATACTTTGCTATGGGTTACACAATGTTTTATATTCTGAAGTAATAGAGCGATCGGTCTGTGTGTGTCTTAAACAGTTAATATGCGCTATCTAGTGTGTAAGCAGTCTGTGGTTTGTTAAGTGAATTATTAAATTAACGTTCCTATATGCCGCTAAATGAATTCTAAGCATGTGAAGGCTTATAGGAAACCTTACATTGTTGTCATTCCACACTTCATAGTTCAATTATAAAATAGCGGCTGAATTATACTGTCTATAATTATTTAAGGAAGTCATAAAGTAGATCGAACAAAGAGTTCGTGCTATATTTCTAATTAGTAATATATTTATTACGGAAATTGTATTATTTCTTTTATTTCCACGTCCGTGTGAGTAATATTTATACATATTATAAAACAAGTCCTCGCCGCGTCTGTATGTTCGCGGTAAACTCTAAAACTGCTGAACGGATTTTCATGCGGTTTTCACTTATCAATAGAGTGATTCTTGAGGAAGGTTTAGGCGTATAATTAGTTAAGGGTAAGCCGTGCGAAGCCGGGGCGGGTCGCTACTTAGTCATAACGTAGAAAGTGGTATTTATCTATACTCTACCTTGGCATAATTGTCGACCAGCCCCTAACAAGGCTCTTGCACATAGAGTCGCTTATGAGCTGAACCTTTTAAGGGCAATTATACACTCGGCGTCACGGAAATCGCACACCCACGGATTTTTGTTTCAAGCCGTTATAAACCTTATGTTGTTGAAGGTAAAGTATGAGCGTGTGGGTTCATTTTAAAGAGAATTTAATCCTTCATTTAAAAACAATGCAAAAGTTTGTAAAAAGTAAAAAAAAGGCATATTTTTTAATAAGAAATAAAAATGGTATATTCATGCAAAAAAATCAACAAATTAAAACACAATAAAATCAACAAATATTGCAATACAAATGCTTAAAACTAAACTTAAAACCTAGTGTTGCCCCTTGTGGCCTTAATTACTGCCTCCATGTGAGCCTTCATGGACCTCACGAGAGTCACGATGTGCTCTTGAGGAATAGCATCCCACTCCTCAATGACGGCATCTCGAAGGTGTTCCAGGGGTCGCAGGTGCAGGATCACGTGACCGCGCCTTCCGTTTTAGCTGATCCCAAAGGTGTTTTATGGGATCCAGGTCCAGACTCCTTGCTGGCCACTGCATAACGGTGATCCCAACCTGATCAAGGTGGTCCCGAACAATCAACGCTGTGTGGGAGCGGGCGTTATCCAGCATGAATGTGAACCCAGGACCGACAAATTCGGCGTATGGAACCACATGATCCTCCAGGATCTCTGTGATGTACCGATGAGCAGTCATGGATTTCTGGCCTCGACCACCACCGGTGCCGGAAACACAAACGAGCTCGGTTTTGCCGGCGAGGGAAATGCCACCCCAAAACATACAGGATCCTCCTCCGTATCCGACGGTTTCTTCAAGACAGGTCTGTGAATAACATTTCCCTTGCCTCCTGTACCCTCTTCTGCGCCTATCGTTGCAGAAAAGACACACCCTGGTCTCACCGGAGAAGAGGATATCCTTTCATTGGTCGACCGTCCAATCCTTGTGTTCGCGAGCAAATTAACGTCTGATTCGCCGAAGCTCTGCCGTCAATTTGGGACCCGTAGCCGCTCTATGGGGCATGATCTTCTTCTCCCGCAACCTTCTCCTTACTGTAGAGACGCTCACCACCGTTCTCCGAACTGCTGGTCGCTCCTGCTGCAGCTGGACAGCGTCGGAGAAACAGTCCCGCAAACACGTCGACACAATAAAGCGGTCGTATCTCTCGGAAGTGCAGCGTTGTCCTCGGGGTCCAGGCTTCCTGGTGAAGTTTCTAGTCCTCTGGAATCGCTGAACTGCTCGTAGAACTCGGAAACGGCTTATGTTGAGCTGCCGAGCAACCGCAGACTGCGTCATTCCTAAATCCACCAGGGCTACTGCTTGAGCTGCTACTGCTTCCGTGGTATCCATTTTCTTGGAGTGTCTTCTTTCTCCAGCTGTTCCGGGATGACCCCTGTGAACTCTGGATGCCGAATGACCCATATCACACTTTTACCCCCCCTTTTAAACCTATCCAAGGTAACGCAACTAGCGACCCTTACAACGCGTATTCTAGGTGTTCTTTCAGAACGGCATAATTTCGTGATTATTATTATTTTTTCCGAAAATGCTTTATTCATGTTTTAAAGCTTATTAATTGTGCTTTTAAATGATATTAATATTGATAGGGTATAATACATATGATAAGAGCTATATTCGTTTGAAACAAAAATCAGTGGGTGTGCGATTTCCGTGACGCCGAGTGTATTTAAAGATGTACTTCTCTTATTTTTTCATTTGGATTTTTTAATGTTATTTCTACTGAGAGTCACGAGTTTTTTCGATCCTAATAGGAAAATAAAAGTGTCCCGAGATTTTTGTTTTTATTCCGTTGACAGTTTTTAGGGTTCCGTACCCAAAGGGTAAAAATAGGACCCTATTACTAAGACTCCACTGTCCGTCTGTCTGTCAGTCACCAGGCTGAAAATCTTATGAAACGTGATAGCTAGACGTAGACAGTTGAAATTTTCACAGATGATGTAGGTATTTCTGTTGCCTTTATAATAACAAATACTAAAAACAGAATAAAATAAATATTTAAATGGGGCTCTATACCAGGGATGTTGCGAACATCCGCATCCGCATCCGCAACCGCGGAACTTCCGTATTATTTTCAACATCCGCATCCGCATAAAATCAATGCAGATTTAATGCGGATGCGGATTTGGAACAGGTGGGTACAGGAACGTCTTGGCATCGGCGTAAGTGCTAGACTGCTAGGTAATTTAGTCATTAACCAAAAAACCTATTAGAAATGAGCAGTCAAGCGTGAGTGGGATACTTAATGTACGGAACCCTTGGAACGCGAGTCCGACTCGCACTTGGCCGGTTTTTTGAAATAAAAATTACTAAAATGTAATTTGACGTTTTTTATGGTACTATCTTGGCATCCGCGGATGTCAAAAAATCGGCATCCGCAACATCCCTGCTCTATACAACAAACGTCATTTTTTTGCCATTTTTGCGTAATGGTACGGAATCTTACGTGCGCGAGTCTGACTCGCACTTGGCCGGTTTTTATAGACTTTGTATGTAAGTAAAAATGGAAAGAACGAAATATTTCATGCACCTATTAGGATCAAAAGACTTCCTGGATCTGAGTAGAAATAACATAAAAATTCCAACAACTTTGAATAGAATGGACCATAATATAGGTCTTTTTAATGGCTCCTCTACACGATGGGCCAACGCCGGCCACTCCAAGGGACGCAGCCATGCGGTAGAATGAGATAGCAATATCACTTGCTCCTTCTAACGCATAAATGCGTCCCTTGGAGTGGCCGGCGTTGGCCCATCGTGTAGAGGAGCCATAACCATAACATTCTTAATCATGTTTCGATACTTCTCAACTTCTAAAGCAAATATACGTAGGTAACCCCAGTACGGTTACCATCAGTTTGTCACTGACATAAACGCCGTCGAGAACGTAATTTACTTTCTATACATCTCGCTCGCACTCGCATATTAGTGCAAACGGGATGTATAGAAAGTAAATTACGTTCTCGACGGCGTTTATGTCAGTGACAAACTGATGGTAACCGTACAGTTCAATTAATACCTCTGTATAGTAAATAATACAGGTACATATACTTATTAAGAACATGACTGTCACTCAGGAGTATCAGAGGGATTTGGTAATGCCCTATGTATAATTGTATAATGGCTTATTGTGCGCGCCTGATTTGATAGATCGATGCGTCTTGATATTCAATGCAACTGACGTGCAACTAGGAGGCCGATTCCATTCTAATAATTTGGTATGGTTTCCACTTCTTTTTTATGACAGGAGGCCAACGAGCAGAAAAATCGCCTTAAGAGGAAAGGGGACGGCCGTTTCTCGATACAAACGTAGTCCCCATTTTCCTCACTGGATATTCACTTTACGGAAAATATTTTTACATGATTTGATGTAAGGTGAATGTGGCTAATTCCGTCATAGGGACTATTCCGTCTACTAGCGTTCTTCTCTAACAACGAAATTGATAATTTCAAAAGCAGATGGTTTTTTTTCTTACGATTGAAAAGCAAATAAATATACGTTCGTGGACGGAATAGTCTCTATGACGGAATTATCCACATTGACCTTACGTTAACTATAGCTATCTCTGACTCTGTGCTAATTTGTAGCTAATTTGAATAGTTAGTGGGTTAGTACGCTACCCTAACGCCCCCACCAAAGCGTTTGATGAGGAAATAATGTACCAAGTATCAAATAACCAATTGATTGAGTGAAAGTAAGCTTTCGTTCACCGGAACAGCACAATGGAAGCATAATGATGTGAACAGAGAAATGAGGCACAATGTCACGTTTGTTTGTATGGAGCGTAAGTTTTTGCGTAGTCTCGCTGTGAAATGATACGAATTGGAGCATGGGAGACTTTCGTTGTGCGTTATGTGAATCTTTGCAACTAGTGTAGTGTTTGATAGGAAAAGTTAGCTTTTACTGTATGCGAAAGGGAGAATACATTATTAATTTATTTGACTTTGTGTGTGTTGTTTTATGAATTTATGATTAATTATTTATTTTTTAATTCTGTTTGTAATTTGTTATGTATCTATTTGTCTGCACTAAATGTTACATTACATTACTATATGTACTATGGACTATGCAAACAAACTAGCGAATCTGACTGCTGGTAAGCGGAAACAAGAGGTATTACAAGCATTAGGTTATTATTACTATAGAAAAGCCATACCAAACAATGAAATTGTCGCAATCGCAACCTGTATCACGCGGCCGAAACGTCGTAAGCACCGTAAAATTCATGGCGTTTACGCGAGAGTCACGCTGCGCTTCTATGGTTTGTCAAAACAACACCTCATGTCGCAAAATACTGGTTCTCTGTGCCGGTTCTATATATCTAATCTAATCTATCTAATACCTTTAAACGAGCAATTCTTGTATATTTATTTATTTATATCTATATATATTTCGGGGATCTCGGGAACGGCTCTAACGATTTCGATGAAATTTGCTATAATGGGGTTTTCGGGGGCGATAAATCGATGCAGCTAGGTTCCATCTCTGGGAAAACGCGCATTTTCGAGCCTACGTTTTTATATGTTTTCCGAGCAAAGCTCGGTCTCCCATATATTAGTAATAATAGTTCAATGATTACCTACAAGCTCAGTGCTCCGTCGTCCTCTGGCAATTTAATGCTATTATCACACTGTCACCGCATTTGGTAACAGTATCAGTGTCAAAATAATCACAAATGATCCCGACAGAAATGTATGTAATTTTCCGTCGAATTTTTTCTAACATTACCGGTACAACATTAAAACATGACATTAAAATGCTTAGGCTTTCTAGTATTCATCTTAAAATCTCAGGAATAACTCCATACACGGCGGGAAGAAGTTGATAACTCGCGGGAAAAAATGGAAGAAATTTAAACCTTATGCAATTTAATTCTAAGTTCAAATTTCTTTAATAAAATATCTCGAGTTATCAACTTCTTCCCGCCGTGTACCGAACTAAGCATGTATTTTTATATCAAAATATTCGCATTGGAGTTACGATATGATATCAAATAATGAAAAACAAATACATTTATTATTTTAACATCATTCCTAATCCCAACAAATAAATATTACTTTCGTCAAAGTAATATAAGTCGTTAAATGATAAAAGCAAATGTATGTCGCATAACATGGAATAAAAGGTTTACTTATGTAAACGTAATAAAAAAACCAATAAAGAGAGTCTTTCATATCCATATAATTATTACAATTTATGTCTACTCTTATCTTGAGTAACCATGGAAAAGTCTTTTGTGCTAGGGTTACCACCCGATTATGTTTATTTAGAATATTTCTGCATGTGGATGCAATACGAATATTGAGTGTCTACTTTTCAACTTGATGTTCATGTAGTCTCATGTCATTATGCCAAGTCGTTTTAAAATGTCAGCGTTTTAAAATGTTTATTTTCAGGCACCTACTTAACTGGCCCATAGATAAAAATACCCTAGAGACCCTCAGAATGAATTTAGACTTGACTCGTACATACTTTACGTTACTTTTGTATAACTTCGATTGCATGGTCAGTTTAATTTCTCCACTACCTAAAGGTTGTCTGGAAGAAATCGCTCTTTAGCGATAAGGCCGCCTGTTGTTTACCACTGTCTTCTTGAATTATTTGTGTTTACATGCACATTTATCCTGAGGTTGTGCAATAAAAAGGATTTGTATTGTATTGTGTTTATATTGTATTGTAAGTATGCCGGCGGCTATGTTCATGTATTTCCAAAGACTATAAATCATAGCATACGTTAACTTTTTACGAATACAAGATTTCAATAAATTAAAATTTCGTGAGGATTTTAGAAACTATGTAGCATTTTGTCCCAAATTTTGTCCTGAATTTTCAAGTTCTTATTTGGCAACCCTATCGCCGGCAACGAGTTAAGTCAACCATAAATTTACCCTAAATGGGCGATCGGAATAAGTTATATCATCGGCAGTTAGGAGGCGTTTTTTCGATAACGCTTCCTTGTTTGTATTTTCTTAGTATATTCATTGATAAGCCGTTTCTGGGGTATTTCGTTTAAAATGGCAAACATGAACGAGAAATATGTGAAGCCTTTGTTTGTTTTGAAGTGGAATCTCAGTAATACGCATCTTAAGGGACACGAGGGACCTATGCCAATAAAATGTGTGAAGTGGTGTAAGTTTTTAAAGTTCAATAGAATACAAAACCTCTGTATTGCACAACCTCAATAAAACATATACAGAGAGACACACATAACACATGAAGACAGAGATAACAACAGGTGGGCTTATCGCTAAAGAGCGATCTCTTCCAGACAATCTTTATTTCGATTTTGATTCAATAAAGTTGTTGACTAATGCTCAAAAGCTTTCCCTCAAGGTTTGCCAGAGAGCGATGGAGCGCAGTATTCTCAAGTGTCAAATTGACTGACAGAATCAGAAATTCTATCTTGTGCTTCAAAACTAAAGTAGCCGACGTAGCCCTGACAGCCGCTAAGGTAAAATGGGACTGGGCCGGACACATCTGCCGTATGCCAAACGACTTGTGGGCCAAGAAAACTAGGTACTGAGTGGACACCGAATATAGTGCGGCGTAACGGCAGGCGTCGAAGGAGATGGTGGCACGATCTTGACGTCTTTCGGGAAGATTGGCCTAAAATTGCCCTAGAACGAGACGCGTGGAAGAAAGAGAGGGAGGCCTTTGCCCAAGGCTAACAAATAAAATAAAAGTTGTTGTTACACAAAATAAGTACCTACCTGCCTATAATCACAGCTGCTTTTTGTATAAGAAGTTCGACAACATAAAAAAACAAATTAACAATTGCCTTTCCCATTGTGAAAATTCAGTGTGGTGTATAAACGACATGCCAGAAATTAGTTCATGACAAAAGCATTATCAAATAGTAAATTTAATACCTTTTTCGTAACGAATTTTTAAATGCAGAAACCGTTTCCCGCCTGCATTCTACACGCTCCGTAATTAAAATGTGTCAATTTGCACCCAGGAACGAACGAGAAAAAAGTAAAAAGCTCAGCTAAGTACACGTAAAAAACTTAGCTTTATTAATTTAATGCTCACAGAGAGGAGAAAGAACCCTTTGCATAAGCCCGATGTAGCGTAAGCAAATTGTTTGTAAAACGCGCTGCACACTCGACTCGGCAAAAAATCTCATTACCATTTCTAATCCTGAAGGATACGGCGCTTATGAAAATATGCTTCTACACTGACTTTCACTTGGTTTTACTGGGGTTTAAAAATGTTCTAGGAAGTTTTTCTTTTCTTAAAGGAAGATACCTACAATGTAATCCTTGCATTGGAGATGGGAGTTCAAGAAATCATGTTTAAAATTAGAATTACGTTAGACACAGCAAAATAGGTCATTTGAATTTGGACCGGCCCTACTGGGCAAGTAAAGTAAGCTGCAGAGATAACTGACCGCCCCTGTATAGAAATTTGTTCGCAGGGAGGTCAGTTATGTCTGCGGTGGACTGTACCTTCATATTACATGGATAGCAAAGGTACTAATAGTTATTACTATAACTTAGCCAAATGTTTACCAAAATGTTTAATTAAAAAAAAATTGGCGTCGAATGAGTCGAATTGTTATTATCTACATAGTTATCGCAGCGGAGACATCCGGAGCAAAGCAAACACTTTATTGATACGGTTCGTTACGTAAAACCAGCGATTACTACATCTAGACGGTGTATATGACATGAATCTTACTCAGTAGGTATATAATATAGCACTCGTAAGTTTAAGAGCACCATCGTTCAGAAGATGTGTATCAACTTTTTCTTCCCTCGTTGACATGGTTACGGTCGCCTATCAAAATCCATACTTAGTATTATAAAAAATAAATGTGAAAGTAGCTCCGTATGTCTGACCTCTTTATCTTCAAACTTAAACAGCTGAACTGATTGATTTACGTATATGAAATTTGGTATGGAGATAGTTTGCATCAGCTGCAAAAGTGCACGGCGACTTTATCAATGAATTCAGTCCTAATTTCTCCATGCAATTTCGCAGCTCACTGGACATATGTACGATACTCAGGGATGGACGGCAGCTGGTTTATAAAACGAGATCTATGGGAAGTAATCTACGCCAGAACTAAACAAACAACCACCGAGTAATGAACACAAAACTAAACCGAACTAATAAGTTACCGCGTGCTGATAATTGATTCCGCGTCTGTGATAACAGCCATGTATTGAAAGGGTTCGATCAGAACAGTAATGACATGACAACTTACAGTAGGCCGTAATAGTAGTAGTAGTACCTAGTATATAATCACTTTATTGTACAGACAGTCAGCTGCAGGGAGAGGTGACCCCCCTGCATAAAAATTTGTTAGCAGAGTGTACACAATACACAACACAGGACTGCGCATTTCTAATAGGTTTTCCTGTCATTCTATCGGTCGGACAGACAGACAGACGCACGAGTGATCCTATAAGGGTTCCGTTTTGCGTTTTGAGATACGAAACCCTAAAAATACAGTAATTGAAGTACAAAGGCGAACTTAACCCGTTGAGCCCCAGTGTCGCCGTAGTATGAGTTAGTATCACATGTGAGGCATACTTATACTTACTTACTACTTACTTGGCTGGCGCGATGACCCAAAATGAGTTTTGGCCTCCAACACAAGAGCGCGCCACTTTGCTCGGTCCAGAACGGTCTCACGCCAGCTTTCGCCGACGCCGAGCTCACGGAGATCTGCCTCCACTCTGTCCGCCCGACGATATTTAGGATGACCAACAGGACATCCACCGATACTTAGGATGTGAGGCATCATGAACTATAATCGGGACCAAAAAAATGGCGAGAAGCAAATGGATACATATTTCAAAGATTTCGACTGTTCAGATTTCAGGTTTTTCATTGATTAATCGTTAGCTCTTTGGACACAAAAGTCTCCCACGTAGATTTTCTAGTAAAGTGCACTGGGATGACTTCTAATACGGGCCAATTTTGAAAATGGCAAATATCTAAAAAACTAAAAGCACTTTCAGAAGCAGTAGATACGGATAAGCGTTGCAGATGCAGTAGCGTAAGTGTTGCTAAAGTAAGAAGTGCTTCTGGTTTAAGTTGAAGTTACCCCAAAGGCGATAAAAAAATAAAATGAAAATGTTGACCTACTGTTTGTCTTTATTCTTGTGAAGAAACCCTTCGTTGCGATGCGAACGTGACGCGAATGTTGCAAACTCCGTCCGTTTCTGTTACATCGATAACCAAATTTAGGGCCTGCGATGGAATATATGAAAAATAGTTATTTGGGTACCTTAAAACACTAACAGAGGCCATATTTGTAGGCCATAATGAATAAAACATTCATTATGGCCCACAAATATGGATTAATTATTTATAAATTATTACAATTACGATTTATTTAACTTGTTCATAATTTTGTCATTAATTGTATAATCAGTATTAAGTATATAATCTTCGTTTTAGTTTGTGATTGCCTTGTTAATTTACTTTACTGCATGTTATTTCTCCCAGAGCAATAATTGTGTTAACTATTTATACCTAAGTAGAAAATGGTCTGGCTATTGCATTAACTTAATTTATTTAACTGTATGTGTAATTATATGCTGTGTGTTTCTCTTTGCAATAAATACAATAAACATTATAATTATGAAAATTATATGCAACACACCCGATTTAAAGCTTTTTTAAGAATGGGTATTATTAATTAATACGGTGAAATTACAGATTATGTTCGCTGTTTTGTTTATTATTTGACGTAAATGCATAAAAGGCAGACCCATTCGGAATTCAGGTACGATTTAAAATTGTGTAGGTAAGTAAAAAATATTTAATCAGCTATTAAATCGTTTGGAAAATTAAGTAACTTGTAAAATAATAAATTACTTAAATAAATGAAAAACATCACTATTTTGAAAGTATAAGTGTCATTTATAGCTTGATTTACATAAATATTTCTCGGTTTACATGACTTAGTAACATCATTAAAGAAAATCCACTCTCCCTTAAGGACTTTTTTGCGATTACTCCAACTTAACCTGCGTAAAATACCACACATTATGAGCAAGCGTGGTAAAAAACATAATTATTATTAAAGTTTAAACTGAGTATGAGTATTTCCATCATGAGTATGTGTGACAATAATCATATTTCTAAAAGCATAATAAACCTTTACATCATAATTTATATTACCACTTAAATCCAGTAGCGATATCAGCTCAATCAGTCCCTATTCAACGTTGCCAAAGCCATTACAGCCTAAATTAATTACGTAGACCGGCCAACTAAACTGCCCCGTAGGTAATATGCATTTAATCGAACTGCGTTGCATACGGCCTCCCTAATTGCAAAGAACGGAGTCAGCTAAGATTTACCAATTAAGGCAGGCGAGAGCGGAACCACCATGCTGCGTCAGCAAATGCATGGAGTGGGGTACCTAATCATTCCTATTGACCTGGGCCGCATAATACTCAGAGCTGCAGGGGATTGTTCTAATACTTAGAACCAAAATAAGACATCGGGTCAAATGCTTGAAGGGAAAAGATATACCAGACAGATAATTTTGTTTTATAACGTGCTACATGTGCATTTAATCGAACTGCGTTGCATAACGGCCTCCTAATCGCTGGGTGAGAATACGTTTGTGTCATACGCCACTTACATTGGTTTACAGGAGAACGAAAAGAAGCAAAAAAAAGTTTCTCGAAAAGTTTTACATTTAGGAAATATTGAACTTATTTATCGTTTAGGCACATATGTTTACTATTTATAGTACTAAACAAATATTGTGAATATAGTGGTAATCATGAAATAAAAGCACTTTTATTATTGCCATATCCGTTTTGATGAGTAAATTTTAAACGTACAATGTATGATATGACACAAAAGTTTTGGTTATGTCACATTTTTGTGATATTTTTCTGTTAACAGAGTGTAATTATCCTATAGTAAAATGCGGATATGGCACATCATTTTTAAAAAATATAATTAGTGTAATAAACCGATTAGTGTCAATTATAGCATATTTTTTGCTATTTTCGAAATCATTAAAAAACGATTTTGCTCATAAATGGATATGGCACAAACGTATTCTTCTCAGCCGGCGAAATTGCAAACAACGGAGTCGGCTAAGATTTGACAAAGTATTACTAACGCTAGATCGAGCCGGGTCTGAGCCGAGGCGACCGACATACCATTTTCTATGACGGCTGATCGGTGATCACGTGGTGCTTTTTATAGAAAATAAAGCGCCGGAAACTGTGGCCCGGTCTAGCGTGAGTCCTCCTTAAGGCAGGCGAGAGCGGAACCACCATGCTGCGTCAGCTAGTGCATGGAGTGGGGTACCTAATCATTCCTATTGACCTAGGGCCGCATAATACTCGGAGCTCTATGCAGGGGATTTCTTTGTTAGTACTAACTAATACTTAGAATAGAATCAATGAATGCTTGAATGGCAAAGAGTTAAATTGGGTGAAGCCATTTTTTCATAACTAGGGACTCTGACGGTTAAAATCGGACCTTGACTGTTTCTTATTTTTGTGGTAGCAGTGTAATATACCTATCGTACATAAATCAATTTATTAAGTAGGTATGATTATGCTTTAATTTAAGCAATTCTCACTTAAACCGTTGCAGTGGCTGACTAAACTTATACAATTTAGACCTAACCAAGTAACGACTTAGGAATACAAGTAATTCCTCTTTATTGTACACCTCATTAAAATAAATAAAATAATCCCAAACATTTTTGTCCAAAAGAATCTAACATTACCGCGCCACTAAAACATCTTAATAATTTTACGTGGGCGTAAAAAGGCAATAAGATTTCTTGCGGGAATAAAGGGAGTTCCATTTCACAACAAAAATTAGGTGGAAAAGTAATTTCGTTTTATTAAACAGATCCGCGAGGGGCCGGTAATTGTTGGCCGATCCCGAAATGTGCATTCCTGGACATTGGCACGACAATGAGATTAAAAGAGGCATTACTTTTAAAGTTATCTCTGTCCCTACCGAGCCTTTGACCGAGCTATAAAAAGACAAAGTGACCGGAACAAAGCAAAGGTAGGTACTTAAATTAAAAGGCAAAAATAAATAGCCAACACGTCTCAACGAGATTCTTAAGACTCCTTGAAAAGCTATTCTGTCTTATTCGCAACCCCCACTTACGATTTCATTCAAACGAAAATTTCTCTTTCTGTTCACGAAATACGGATTCATTTTGGTGATTGCTCTCGTAGAGAAATAAAAACCTACTTAATCTAAATTTTAAGTGAAATATTAAAAAGTCTGTAACTACCTACATAAAACTCACAAAATAATTTTAAATTGCTGAAGTAAATCAAAAGTATTGTAATTAAATTTTGATAACGCTAATACTACGCTTCGGTTATTAGGTAGGTACTTACTTAAGTATATCTTGGATTGCTTTTAAAGTAAATTCTTTCCCTAATAAATTTTGTTCCCAAGACGACAATTTTTGTTATGAAAGCACTTTGTATAAGAAGTATTTATTGAGTTTTGTATAAAATATGCATACTCTTTAATGAATTAGAAAGAAACAACAAATGATGGACTTTTTTCCTGACATAAAGGTTTACAAAGCATCCGGAGTAATAATGGATAAAATGAATATTAACTAAATGAACACCTTAGCCAAACGAACCAATGACATTAATATTGTGTCAAAATTATGCCAAGTGCCAAGAACTTACAGTAACACCGAATTATGACTGTTGTGAGTGATGCTAACATTAACAATAACATTCAATACAGCCATCATTTCAAAATATCGACACAACAGTCAACGGGGGCCCGTTAACAATGAGTTTAATAAGGTGACTTTCGGATTCCGACTGCACCAGCATTATTGCTGCAGTATTGCAGCGCGACATTACTGCAGGAAGCATGAAGCGTACAATTTAATATACCGTACCTGAGAGGCATAACACTGTAAGTGCCATTTTAGTAATTTTACAGGAGAAGAGATTTTGTGTCAAAATTTGTGTTAGAAGGATTTTCGAACAACATAAAATGACACACAAGAGGTTTATGTCACAGTTTTTGAAATTAATCAACAGTAAATATATTTGAAATTATTATGTGTTACTTTCAAGTTATCATTTTGTTTGTACTTATAAGATATATTTTACAATAAAACTAAAAAAATTACCCCACATACAGTATTCTGCTTCTAAGCTTATTTCAAATTCGAGGAGTTACAGTCATATTAAAGGTCCTTAACGAGATTGAAAATACTGCTATATCATTTCAATAATAATAACAAGTCCGTTTAAATGCAAATGACCATTGTAATCAACTTAAACTGATTATAATATAGAAATTTTAAGTTTTAGTCAGGACATACAGTAAAATACCTTACAATATGCCTAGCATTAATAGTGTATGTGCACTCTGAACCGTAAACTCTCTGGACATACCTTAAAATGAACCTAGTAGCATTTTACTGTATTTCACTTACATCAAAATGTTTCCCAGGCAGAGGGTTATACACTTACAGTAAAATGCATTTGAAAAACTTGGAATTGGTAGTTTTATCGATAAATATAGTTATATGGATCGATGGAGCATCAAAAATTATGTACGATACTGTAAAAAAACGAAAATCACAAAGAATGGACTTACAGTGTTATGCCTCTCAGGTACGGTATAGATGTCGCGACAAATTGTCATTTCGACGGTTCCTGCAGCAGTATTGCAGTGTGACAATACTGCCGACTGCATTAATGCCACAAATATCAAAATCGAAGTTTCTCCCGGATTTTTGACATTAGCGGCATCAATACAGTTTGCAGTTATATCGCGCTGCAATACTGCAGCAGTAATGCCGATGCAGTCTGAATCCAAACGGTGCCTAAACAATGAGTGTAATATTGTGATGTCGGACAATTTCTGCGGCGCTGTCACATGCAGGTGTTGCGATGTGCCACAACCCCTCGCTGGGACCTGAATAGCCTCCATAGAAATTATTTCACCGCACAAAGATTGGACCAAACTTTCCACCCGGCCCCGAAAATGGCAGGTTCTATCGTCCAGCGAATTTAGGATCGTGTTTTGTTCGATTTTACGTCGATTGTTGTTCGGATTTTATGAATCGAATTTGGAAAGTTCGTCCACGCTACATTTTTGCAGGATAATTGGTTTTGAGGAAAACGTCAAATACTTAGGTATTATTCATTTTATGAATATTTATGAAAAATACTGTCATACAGATACCTAAGTTTAAGTTACACGTCTGTGGTTTGGCAGAAGAATATATGATGTAATTAGTTGTAAGCAAGATTTCTGAATAAACGTTTTTTTTTACACATGTGAACAGTTTTAAATTATCTAAGAGCTTAAATACACGAGTCTTAACATTTTTTTACTTTTTATATTCATCATCATCATTTTCCTCGCGTTGTCCCGGCATTTTGCCACGGCTCATGGGAGCCTGGGGTCCGCTTGGCAACTAATCCCAGTTATTGGCGTGGGCACTAGTTTTTACGAAAGCGACTGCCATCTGACCTTCCAACCCAGAGGATAAACTAGGCCCGTATTGGGATTAGTCCGGTTTCCTCACGATGTTTTCCTTCACCGAAAAGCGACGGGTAAATATCAAATGATATTTCGTACATAAGTTCCGAAAAACTCGTACCAATGTATTCGAATGTATTAATGGGTTCGAACCCGCGACCTCCGGATTGCAAGTCGCACGCTCTTACCTCTAGGCCACCAGCGCTTTTTTTTTTTACTTTTTATATTCAAGTAGGTAGATGAAAGTACTTAATGAAACCTATTTTCCTGAGATGCCTCAAGTTACCGAAGCAACTCGCAAAACATGTCAGACCCAAATAAAAATTAAATAATTTTCTCGTTCGAATTACTGGACGAAACTTAGATACGAAAGATAAATAAGAGGCATTTCCAAGAATGTATAAGTATATTAATCAGCAGGTATTAACTTCGGAAGATTTTGACGTTAATTATCCCTTCAGGGTTACGCGTAGAAATAATGACATAAAACATTTAACAACATATTTTAACATAACACTTTAAACTCTCGCGTTTTGTACACATATTTAATTGTGAAATATTAAGTTATTTATTAAACCAACATAATAATAACAGCATAGGTAGCATAGGATCCACAGCGCAGGCTTCGTCATCATACAGAAAGCTCATCCACCTCAGGTTTCGTCAAATTAAAATGCATTTTGTCACATATGTCATCCGCAACACGCATCGTCAAATTATAAAGGAAATTGGTCATTACAAAATACATAATAATAACCTATATCCTAATCCGGTAAGTACCCGGCACAAATGTCCCCAAAATACCAGCGGCGTTCCCGCGCTGAATAGCCAACGATATACGCTGGACCAGGTACGAACCAGACCTAGGATCGCAACCCCTATCCCGCAAGCGTTTTCCCAGTTCCCTTACAAAAACCTTCGCCTCGGAACACCAAGGACCAGCCGACTCAACAGCGAGAGGGACAAAATCGTAAACCGGCTTCAAGTTTGAGTACTTGGCATGTTTCTGTCTCGCGGCGTTCTCCGCAGCCCCCCCAGCTGCACGTATTGTCTGTGCAAGATGCGATGCGGCAAAGGTGCTCACACATGTAGCATCCCACAACAGACTCCGACCTTTAGCCCAAGGAACAAATAACAACAACAAATAAGGAACATATTTAATTACACAAACGGGTCTACCGCGATATAAGTAATTTCATTGTTTTTACCTTTAATTCCGACGTTTCAGCTGAGTTGCACCAGCTGTGGTCACGGAATTAAAGGTAAAAACAATGAAATTATATCGCGGTAGACCCGTTTGTGTAATTAAATATGTTTTAACATGTCATTAAATATAATTTATGACTTCTGCCAAATTCTTCTTGTAGAGTATAATCTTACTAGGCTAAATAATTTAGGATGAGAGCAAGGTTCGATTTGTAGTACTTTCGATTCGATTTTATATCGAGACAACATTTTAATATCGTAACCATTTTAAAAAAGATATTTGTTTTTTTTTTTTTGCAGAGGTGTGAATTTTGGTTGTCATTTCACAATCTGACAAAATAATTTTACTTAAAAAATCTTAAAAGCATGTAAAATGTATCACTACAAATAGACGTTGAACTACGATGTTGCCAGCTATAAAAGGCATGTTTATGACCATTCCTAATTAATTAGCGTGTTGCCAGATAAGCTACAAATCTCTAGTATCAGTCGAAACCCGACGCCTTAATAATCCATCTTATTAGGGCCCAATTTAATTAAGGTGATGAACAGTCAAGTTATTTAATACAATCTTCTAATTACATCTGTAATGGTATCCTGTGCTTGTTTACTTTGTAAAAGGGTAAGTTTACGAGTGCCAGAAAGATTTTCCTGTATATCTTAATTAAGTAGGTCTTAACAAACTTAGTGAAGCGTAATTATGGTATAAAGATTTTTCCAAATTTCAAGAATGAATGATGCCAAATGTTTTGCGCAGTTACGTACACAGTTAACATATCGTTTAACATTACCTACACAGCAATACATACTTTTATCAGAACTGCAAATAAGATTGTGGCAGATATTTTAGCGCATATTTACTTGTGAAAAATATTGCTAATGATGCTTTGATTAGCATTGCAGTAGCGTAAGTGTTGCTAAACTATGATGGCTCCTCTACACGATGGCCCAGCGCTGAACAAGCGAGATGGCCATGCGATGGTTCAGAGCACGCACTATGGAATGGGCCACGTGTAGATGCGTACGCGCCATCGCTGGCCCACTACCTTTGATGTGCGGCCGAAAAACCGACACCGCGGCCATGCCATCGCCATCCCGCCGCGCCATAAGCCATCCGACACCACTACCCTCTCTACACGCTGGCCCATCTTAGTGGGCCAGTATGATGATGAGCCATCGTGTATAGGAGCCATGAAGTATCTTTGGTTTTATATATATTTTTCAAAATTACCTCGCTTTCGAAGCACCTTATCAGGATTATTGTAACTTGTACAGTGTACGGTAATAAAAATGTAAGAAAATATAGCAGATTCTCACCATATATTTATAAAGGTTAGTAAAACTTTGTCTATTTTCCCACATTTCAAAGCTTTGCTTTCCCAAAAACAGGTTCCCTGCGTTATGAAAACAACTGCAAAACGCATTGTCAAACTCCACAGCATCCTCAGTTTAATTACAGACTTTTCCAAAATTAATTAAAAGTCACAGAGAGGCCTAGGGGCAGCTTCCGAGGTGGTACGTGCCCAAAATACATTTCCAGTTAGTTCCCTTTTTGTATTAGACACCCCATTTCGTCTGTCTGCGCGTTTAGATTTTTTTTTTGATAAGTAGGTACTTAAAAATTGTAAAAGTTAGGTAAAGGTTTATAGACTTGGGTAATTCTTTTTTCAAATATTATCCATTCTTCTTCTTTCTCGCGTTGTCCCGGCATTTTGGCCACGGCTCATGGGAGCCTGGGGTCCGTAGGCACTAGTTTTTACGAAAGCGACTGCCACCTGACCTTCCAACCCAGAGGGTAAACTAGGCCTTATTGAGATTATAGTCCGGTTTCCTCACGATATTTTCCTTCACCGAAAAGCGACTGGTAAATATTAAACGATATTTCGTACGTACATAAGTGTCGAAAAACTCATTGGTACGAGCCGAGGTTTGAACCCGCGACCTCCGGATTGCAAGTCGCACGCTCTTACCGCGAGGCCACTAGCGCTTAAATTATCCATTAGAATTTAAAAATAGGTTGTTCGTTTAAACCATTTTATCACGAGGTAAATTTACCATTATTACTTAAATTAGGAAGACAAAATCGTTACATATTATGTAGGTACACATGCTGTTAAGTATATATTGTCCACAGGAGTGACAACTTTTATCATTAAATACCACATCGGTGGAATCATGAAATGAATAAAAAATGAAATTTATATTCTAGCTGATAAATGACAAGAAAGTTACAAAAAATTAAAGTATACTTACATCAAAGCAGACCACTTTACGGCATTCTCACTCCTTACAAACATGTAAGGATGAAATATCTGAAACAACAAGTAAATTGGTTATAAACGGTACTCAATATTTTGTACTTACAATTATTTTGGCCATTTACTAAAAGTGTAATAATTTATATCACCCGTATTATAAATCAATTATCATCATTAATGATGTTTGTAGCTACGCTATCGCCGAACCAAGAATCATAATTTAATGGACATTGCATCCAGACATGACATTTGTAATACCATCGCCTCACTTTGTCAAATCAAATCTTTCTTTCAGGCAACTAAACTGATAAAATTGCAACCTCTCTCATACCCGACTAAAGATTTAGCCAAATTATCATCGAATTTATTTTATTTGACAATTAAATAAAACAAAATACCAAAAACCAACTTTGTTTTCCGCAAAACAATACATTCGAATCACACGGCCCGAGGAAATTGCGCATCAATTTGTGATAAATTCTTCAAAAGTAATAAATTTAAGGAATTAAATTGATTTCACATAATATGTATAATTCCTGTTGTGCGTTCAACCGTAGATAACAATTGAATTATAAAGAATCATTGGACGGGAAGCGGTGGTTTTATCGTTGTGGACGGATGATTGTAAATACTTATTTTTATATTTATTTACTCCAGCAAAATATTAAGAGGAAAGGAGACTGCCGCATCTCCAATCTCCGTGTATAATCCTGTGTACAAAAGACGAATTTCATGCCATAAGGCATTCTCTACCAATCAACCTTTAGGCAAAGCAGATAAGTTGTAGGCGGTGCAAAATCGTATAGTTTTATAGAACTAAATATGATCTACGCTTATTGGGTGGGCTTATTGGTCTACGGTATGATAATACTATTACTTATTCTGTATCTACGGTTAAAGAGGGGGCGGTTGGTAAGAAGTTATTAAGGTTAGCTAAGACCTGTTTGAAGACTTGGTCGCATAAAGCTGTTTAGTGTTTTGTTCAATATTACGATTTTAATATATTCGCTGTGCCAGGCAAAATGTAGGTAATGATAATATTTTGTAACATTAATATTGTTATTGAAATTGTAAATTTCGTTCTTAATAACCAATCCCTCCGGATTTCACGTTGTATTGGGTGTTTAATTAAGTAACTTAAGTGCCATCATTGCATTTTCTAGGTTATAAATTAGTATTTTTATTGAATAAAATTCCAAATTTATAATTACAAAATAAACGTAAAATTGTATGACAAAGATAGGTAGAAAACTCGTTGTTAGATACCTCAGTAAAATATACAACTTAAGAAAAACTATTGATTAAAGATAGAAACAAACAACAAGCGACATTATCGCTAAAGAGCGTTCTCCTTCAACCATCCGTTGGGTAGCGGAAACAGAGAATTTAATCAAAAAAGTAGGTGTTGCAAAATAAACGTTACACATACATATTTCGTTCTGTTTATTACTGTCAAAAGTTAATAATAAAACAATCCACGCACGCATAACATTCATACATATTCGACAATCTTTATTGAGTAAAGCAAATTCTTCTCACTTGATGGTCTCATCGGAAGACCAGCGCTGGAAGCCACCAGCAACATGCTGAGATGAGGCCATTTCGTGGCACTTTAATCTTATTTTGTGTTTCTTTTATATTATGTATTGTCTGTGCTTACGAATAAATTATATTCTATTCTATTCTATTCTATTCTATTCTATTCAATATAAAAATATATATCAAAATTAACTGCGGGATACTATTGGGGAAAATATTTTACAGGAAAAGCTTTTCGGATAACGTTTCACATATCGCACTACGAATCGAATGGTATATCGAGTTATCCATTCGAAAGAGTGAAGCAAAATAAATTTAAACCCATATATCTAATAGCAGTATTCCCAGGGTTAAAAATCGTAGTTTCCCTTTACCAAAAATAGACAGTTTTTATTTCTATACAGTAAGGTTTAAAATATGGATGTCAAAATTTATAAATAATATGAAAATGTTCTTCTAAACAGTAAATATCGATTTGTGTGAAATGCTGTCAAAGGCTTTTGTATAATCAACGAATGCAGGGTAAAGAGGAAGGGGGAGACATTTGCCCAGCAGTGGGACACAACAGGCTAACAAATAAAATGTTCGCTATAAACAGCTTACATAAATTATTGATTTAATTGGAATTATATGCAATGCTTCGTATTTTTCTTGGTCTAAATGTTATACTGCATTCAATATAATTTTTCTGCGTCTTTGGCAACTTTTTTTGCATTTTTGAGGGAAAATCGTTTACGATTGCGAAGTTTCTCTTCGATGACTTTCGACATCTGTTGTCAACGAGTCTCCTAGTAAAATAATTTAGTACTACTTTAAATCTTCAACATGGCGAAAGCCAAATAAAATATTGTCAAGGCAGGTACACTGAGTATATCGGCATGTATCTGTAGCTAGCTATGACGATGACGCAGCGAAAAAGCGGCCAAGTGCGAGTCGGACTCGCCCATGAAGGGTTCCGTATTTAGGCGATTTATGACGTATTAAAAAAAAACTACTTGCTAGATCTCGTTCAAACCAATTTTCGGTGGAAGTTTACATGGTAATGTACATCATATATTTTTTTTTTAGTTTTATCATTCTCTTATTTTAGAAGTTAGGAGGGGGGGGGGGGACACATTTTACCACTTTGGAAGTGTCTCTCGCGCAAACTATTCAGTTTAGAAAAAAATGATATTAGAAACCTCAATATCATTTTTGAAGACCTATCCATAGATACCCCACACGTATGGGTTTGATGAAAAAAAAATTTTGAGTTTCAGTTCGAAGTATGGGGAACCCCAAAAATTTATTGTTTTTTTTCTATTTTTGTGTGAAAATCTTAATGCGGTTCACAGAATACATCTACTTACCAAGTTTCAACAGTATAGTTCTTATAGTTTAGGAGAAAAGTGGCTGTGACATACGGACGGACAGACAGACGGACAGACAG
Source organism: Cydia amplana (assembly GCF_948474715.1). Classification (NCBI taxonomy): domain Eukaryota; kingdom Metazoa; phylum Arthropoda; class Insecta; order Lepidoptera; family Tortricidae; genus Cydia; species Cydia amplana. Next base: position 2,717,601 of record NC_086077.1, read on the forward strand.
ACAGACAGACAGACAGACAGACAGACAGACATGACGAATCTATAAGGGTTCCGTTTTTTGCCATTTGGCTACGGAACCCTAAAAAGAACTATTCTCAATAAAACACGAGTATCCAGGTAGGTTTCGATGTTTAATTCCGCTAAAAGCGTCCACCTCATTGTGGTCGCCCGTGATTCGGGATTTTACTGCCGTCCCGATGCATGCGACGGAGCCCCGGTTAAAAGTGCCCGTGAAACACGTACAGTATAGTGCACTACCTATTTGACGTTTAGAGTGAACCTCTAGCTTTCATCAGGGTGTTTTTACGATGCACAATGAAAAGGAATTGACTATCGTAAAAGTCGTATTTAACCACCCAACGGTACCTATTTAATAGTATTTTATGCAACCGTTGTTTAAGAGAGGTCAAAAAGGCGAGTGGCGTGAGTAACAATTTGAGGCTTACTTTGAAATAAAATTGTAAATTTAACAAATATTTTTCATGTCATCTAGTGGACTTCTACCTACAGTATCTACCTAGCTATTTTTAGTGACTTCTTGGGCTATCACTGATATTTCTTCAGGCGTAGACACTAAGTTTTCGTCTTCATTCATTTTAACTTGAAAGACACTGTTTTTTTAACACAAAAGTTAAGTTTTTATTCAACAACCACAATAGTTAACCACATTCAAGAAGTTGCAAAGAATGGGGGGTACGGGCGGGAAAAGAATGAATGAATAAATAAAATTAAAAAAAGTCATGTCCATGGTTCACTTATTTGTCAGAGATGACATTAAAAATAAGGTTGGCAACAACGTATTTCATACAATATTTTTTAAGTGGTCATTACACCAAGTATCGAAAAAGTGCCAAAAGGATACTGCGTGTATGCACAAATGCTTTTTTGGAGAATATACTAAAGATTTGTCTTCACAACTATAAGATAGGGTTTTAAAGATGTGTGCACGACCCTTTAAATGACAAATAAAAGTACGGGAGTAGAAAAAAAAATCATTTAGATTTAGAATGAATAACGATTATTTAAAACAAATCCCTTTATCGATAACCTGGGCTTCTGAACTAGTTATAGTCAACGGCAATTTTAAGTGTAAACTTTTGCGATTTACTTCTTTGTAATGAAACAGAAAATTTTCAAACAATTTTAGTTCCAGACCAATTCGAACGAACATTGACATCAGAATTAAGCGTATCGCCCGCGCCACAGAGTAAAATAATAGTACTAAGGTACAGAACATTCACTCTCTAATAAAACGCGTCTATTACGACAGATATGACAAGCGCAAGCCCCCATTCCGTAGGCGCGGCAACTACTATGTCTAGACACCAAAATTGGTGTAGGCCGCATGTACTTGTAGGTTGTACTTGAAGCGACGCGAGGAAATCGCGGAGTGAGACAAGCCTGCTCGCGTATGGACAAGTAAAAGCGGTATACCTATGCACGATTACTGAATGACATCAGTTAGATTAATCATTCCGACATCAGTATGCGTTCGAATGAGCCTGTTCGTTCCAACTACACAGATACAGCGGCTTATTGCCGGCTAGTTATAAAAGGCTCCGTTGGAAAGTTTCGGATAATGTTAGGGATTCCAGTTAATTTAACAAGGGACAAACTGTGTCCACATATAAATTTCACTGTAGATAGTGATGTGCCGTTTCCGGGTTTCCTTGCTTTAGAATATTCCTGGGAATGTTCAAGGAATAAACCCACATTTTCTGTACATTTTAAATGTACTTATGTCATAATAAAATATAAAAGTCTAGAAATTATGGACTTGTATCCAATGTATACATTAGTCAATAATAAATATACTTACGTACCTACTTCAATGATTACATATTACATCATCAGAAATGTATATCGGAAACTTATAAAAAACACGACAAAATAATTTTAAATTTTGTTTGTTGAGGGTGCTTACTATGGTACAGTCACCTCAACTCACCTGCAATAATATGTTACACATAATTATTTTTACGGCCTTCGAAGAGTAACATAATTATTATTATTGCAGGAGAATGTACTTACCTAATTATGCTAGTTAAGATTTTTGTTCTAAAATTATATTTATTATACATAATTTAAATAAGAAGTATAGCCTTAGCCGCGTACATTATTTAATATTTTTGCTACAAATGAGATAAATAAACTGAAGAAGAATTAATGTCTTATTAAAGTTTTTTTTTTATATCCAATTTCATGAATAGAATAGAATAATAGAATCTGGGGAACACCACAGGGGCACAGGGGCCCATTTATCTAACGGTATTAGACTAATATCATTAGTCGACGAACTGTCTGTTACTGTGGTAACACACTAATAATATTAGACTTCTGGAAATAGGCCCCAGAACGTCACTAGTATAGGACAGTGTTTAGTTAACCCTCGTTCGAATAATTAAGGCCCGTATGAATGGACGTATTATGTTTGCACGGGATTTCATTAACATGAAGAATGGTTATTAAGCCCCATTACAATAGACTTTGAACAACAATAACAATAAAATAATACGATTCCTTTATTTTATACAAAAACAAAACATATCTTAATAACTTCGCAAATTCTACACACAGTCATGATACTCATAATAGTCATGATATACTAAGCATTTTAAAGGCCCAAAACATAGCCTTCCATTTCAATGTACATACATACAATTTAAATATTTCTAAATGCCATTTTAAAATAGCATTTAACTTTACTAAAATCAGCCCTCGTCTTTTCCAGGATATCAAATTGCATCTGTCAAACACATTTATTCCATCACAAATTAATTAGTTTTAACCATTAACCCGAACATCAAGTTTTAATTTAATAACTACTCGCTACGCTCAAGAGTTGCTCAACTCAAACCGTAGTTGCAAATTAATATCTCAACTAACTGCGCTATCCTTTTCATTCCCACATAAATGTAGTGAGAAAGAGATATTACATTGTTAAATATCTGGAATCCGTTTGCTGTCGAATGGTTTGAACCGGGGGTGCTTATCCAGTGAGCGTTGCAAATGAGCGATTAAACACAAAACAGCGTAACTCTATTCAACGTGAACATCGAAATTGAATCTAATTTATATATGGATAGGGTAGATAATCGATATAGATTGTTCCACAGATAATACACCTTTGTGTAGTGAAGTAGTACAAATGGGAAAACAATTAAACAAGCTTAAACTTCCTCCACTATACAGATTCAGCGTAATTCGATGATATTGGAATCGTACAGCATAACGCTTCGCTACGTGGTGATAAATAGAACACGCTGTAGGTAAGTAAATGTATTCTAAACTAACCTCATTCCAGTTGTATTACGGTGGGTGATTTCATAATGGAAAGTAATGCAAAGTTAGAATCCTGATTATGATATTCTGGGGGCAAAAATCGTGACATAAAAATGGAAACTTTATTAATTTATTTAATAACAATATTCCCGTAAGGCACAGTCACGAGTCACTCACTTATATTAAGTCGAAGATTGCTCGACACGTCTTTAGCTGTATAACGAGGAGCTTCAAAGGGAGTACGCGCGACACCTCACTGCGTCTGCGTCGGTCCACCAACGCGTGCTCCCGCAAAACGGCGAAACTTTTCTAGTAATCTTTGACTTAGGTACAAGTGACCCGTTTTAATAATAATATCTGGGAGACCGAGCAAAGCTCGGAAAACATATAAAAACTCAAACATGCGCGTTTTCCCAGAGATAAGACCTAGCTAGATGGATTTTTCGTTCCGTTAATATTAGTAGTACTAGTACTAGTAACATAAGTTACACTTTTATAAATTATTCGGCAAAGCAAAAGGGTAAAACCCTAGTCTACATGTTAAAGTAGTAAACAGGGTACATTGGGCGATAGGGGCCGAATATTGCGTTAGGTCAGACAAATTGGGATCCGTTAGCGAATATATTACAGTCCGGTTCTAGTAGTCTAAGAGCTGGCCCCGAAAAATGGTGATGAAATTAGACAATTTGCTTTACTATCCCTGTTACTGGATTTTGGCGTATATATTTATTTATCTAAACTTAATTGCACAAATTTACACAAAAAGAGTACAAATGGTGGACGCCTTGAGGCATTCTCTACCAGTCAACCATTGGGCTAAGCCGAGACAGTTTAAACAGAGGCGTATTGTACATAGCTGTTCGTGGGAGACCAGAGTGAATGGCCAGCAAAGGCAGTGATAGACAGACCCTTAATTTTTACATTGCAATAAATAAGATTATGTATTAGGTATTGTAGAAACGAAAACTGCTGGCTACGACTATGAACAACGTTAAGGGGCCCACAGATTACCAGTTTGCCGGACGATATCAGCCTGTCAGTTGTTTGGAACTGTCACCTTTTGCGTTTAACATCCCTTTAGACATCACCCATTTCGAATCCCTCTGACTTCGTTGTGGATAAAGCTATAAACCTGAATTTTCAAAGACACAGGGCTTACAAAATTCAATTACATTTGTTTAATTTCAACTTCTAGTGGTGCTCCGCGAATGTGGAGTCATTTAGGGTCCTTATAGCTAAATTGATTAGTCAATACTTACGCTGTGGAATGTCCAGTTTAGCTAGAACCCTAAACAATCACGGAGCGTGACTACAGTGTACATACGAAAAGTTAATTTTGTCACGTGATGTTCCGGTGCTACCTCTTCGTCTATAGTAGCCATCGGTTTGTTAATCGTCCCCTGTTATTTATGTCCGTTTTCACTGTTTATTTTCGGGTTAAAGTTCCAGTTTTATCTGTGTTGATTAAGTGGTTATATAATACGATATAATGAGACCGGTATATCTGCGATAGATTTAATTTTATGTTATGTAACTTAATATATGTTTTGTGGTAAATTAGTATTGTTTAGTTTGTTTTTGGTTAGTGATTTGCCTTGGTTTTAGTTGTCAATTTATGAATGAAGTAGTGTTTTACAAATTATTATTGTATTATACTAGCTTCTGCCCGCATATTCGTCTGCGTGAGATGATGATGATGATTAATAAAAACCGGACTCGCCCACCGAGGGTTCCGTACTTTTAAGTATTTGTTGTAATAGCGGCAACAGAAATACGTCATTTGTGAAAATTTCAACTGTTCGTTCAGCTAGCACGGTTCATGAGATACAGCCTGGTGACAGTGGTGACAGACAGACAGACGGACAGACGGACAGAGGAGTCTTAGTAATAGGGTCCCGTTTTTACCCTTTGGGTACGGAACCCTATAAACTATGCCCTTTCTCGGGCCTCAAACTATCCTGGCTATAGTCTAGTATAATCCTTAGTGACATTTATTGGATGCGTTTATATTGCATTTATTGATTGCATATTTTGCTATAAGGGCCAAATATATTTTCGTTGTCTTGTTTGTCCCCCCTCATAAGATGTGACGAAGTGGAGATTTTTGTATGAGATGAAATATAGTTTTTAAATTTTCTCATGTACAATGTAATCTACAGCACAGATCATATATGTAATACTAGTATGTATCTACAGCTAAAAAACATTCAACATAATTTGTCTCTTTTTATTTATTTGATAAAATACAGAAATACAAGCGTGACAGAGTGGACCGAAACAAGACAACGAAAATAATGCTTACCCATAAAACACATACACTGAAGACTTAATTGACTGACAGGTGCAGAAAGACAATTCTTAGCCTTTATTTTTAAACTGGCATCACAAAAACAACTATTACTGACGTAAACGAAAGCTACTGCCAAAGTTTAATTTACGAAAATCGCCAAGGAACTCCCTTCGTCTTCGTTTGCACTGCCACATGCCAATAAAACGCGAAAGTGTAAATTGGACTAGACACACAATTTCCGACTTACGTGGTTGTCACATCACACTGATGTTTAAGGGCATTTCTATTTAAAGTTGTAACAAAATTTTTTGTGTTACAATTGGGAATTTTTATATTGTTTCTACTCAGAATCACGAGCTTTTACATTTTTACTGAAAAAAACGTATCCTCAAAATTTTTGGTCCATTTGGTTACGGTTTTCAATACAACCTTCTATGACCGTAACAAAACGGACAACAAAAATTTGTATGAAATTTTGGCGTCACTGAGCTGAGTGAAAATAATATAAAAATTGTACAACTTTAAATAGAAAAGCCCTTAGGACGAAAGCGGAGGACCCGCGCGAAATCGCCTATTCAATACAAAGGTAGTCCTCATTTTCTGCTCTGGATATTAACATTCTTAAAAATATTTTGACACAATGTGTTGTTTATATCAAGTATCAACCACAGCTGCATAGCAGCTGTGGTTGATACTAACGTAGGGGCATCCCTACGTTAGATTATTTTGCGCATTTTAAATTATTAAATTAATTTGTATGAAATCTGTTTTTGGAACCAAGTTTTTACAATAATCAAATAAAATAAAAATTAAATTTTGTCATGCTTTCATTTTTTTTATCAAGTCAACTTTGACCTTTTTAAGGTTTTGGTTGGAGTCTGCCCTTGAAAATATACTTTTGATTAAAACGTGTAAAATATAAATATAAAATCTTCAACTTTGCATTAGCCCCCACTTAAGCGAGCGCTATGCACAATATATAGAGATGTCCCGCTCGCACTCCGGAGCGGCGTGTGGAGCATCCAATGCGAATTTGCGAATGCCTTATTCTCTCAGTAATTTCATGTGGTCGTGTGTATTCATTAGTGAAACAAGAAACTTTTGTTCCTTTTTTTCGGCACTTCCTTTGCATAAAGTGGGCCGTAGACATAAATTGTAGGGTAGGGACAAATTGCGTTCCGCCTGTAATGTATTCAGTGTTATTTCCGTAGCTTACAAAGCTGCGAGTTGGAAGTTTAAATGAGCAACATAAAGGGTACTTAGCTTACAATTTATTTTTTACGCTGATTACAGAATGATTTTATACTTTTTGTTTGAAAGTTGTAACTGATAAATGTTAACACTAATATTTCATGTCGAACGTTAGACAGTTAGTCGAAACAAAATTGATACAATTTTCCCCAAATGTGTTATATTTTGTATTTCAAGTGGTATATACGTCATTATTGGATTGTTGAAATGGTAACTTTTTGGTCAATTAATCAAATTTTAATGACTATAATTAACTATTTCCGCATCTTGCCACACTAAAGAGTACTTAACTAGATAGGTAAAGGGTCTTTAAAGACTAACTTCGGCCTGACTCTAGGCCAACCATGTTGGACGGTCAGATGGTATAGTACGGCTCTTCTGAGGTGAACTTTTCGCTTCAAACCGTAATCTTTCAAACAAAGGCCATTGTCTCTATTATCGCAAAAGCGCTTGCTCCCGACTTGGCACGTGCCAGTACAACATTCATATTGAAAAACAACCGGTATCGTCATAGTATTAAGGTTCAAATTTAATGTCACTGATATTCTAGATATTACGTTTTGGTAGTGTAGGACGATAAACCGCCCCGAAGCGATACGGCGCTCATATTATTTTGATACTTAGTGTGGTGTTAAAAATGAAACGCGGTTATTTATAATATTGTTTTATTTAAATTATTAGCTTGCGGTGGTAAATGTAATAATTTACAAAGGTGCAGCTGCAAGCATTGTTATTTTTTCTTATCTTTAAAATAACGATACTGTGAAATTAGCACCTCTGATGTGATGCCGACGCATAGTAACAATAAAAACACTGATAAGGCAAACGTGGAGCTTTGAAGCGTACAGCTTTTCTAACAAAACGTCACGTGTCAACGGTCAGAAGAAAGGTCGGTTATAATATAAGAAAGAAATTGATTATATCTGATTTTTTATGACACGATTTTATCTAGTAGTACGTATAACTGTTTATATACCTACACGGAAAAATTTTGATTATACCTATGTTAAACTTATTAATCTTAAATTTACATTGTTACCTTAGATTTTGTTATATAACAAATATACAACGCTTTATCATAAATAACCGTGTTTCATTTTTAACACCACACTAAGTATCAAAATAATATGAGTGCCGTATCGCTTCGGGGCGGTCTATCGTCCTACACTACCAAAACGTAATATATAGAATATCAGTGACATTAAATTTGAACCTTAATACTATGACGATACCGGTTGTTTTTCAATATGAATGTTGTACTGGCACGTGCCAAGTCGGGAGCAAGCGCTTTTGCGATAATAGAGACAATGGCCTTTGTTTGAAAGATTACGGTTTGAAGCGAAAAGTTCACCTCAGAAGAGCCGTACTATAATCGCTATTATAAAAATTATACCGAATATTGGAATTTTGCTAAAACTTCTACTCCTACTCCTGGGTCCTTTAGGATGCACCCTCTATTGATGATGAAAGCAACTAACTGCTTACGGATCTCACGTTACATTGGCGCCAGAAACCTCTCCTCGCGCGCGCTCGCACAACCAATCACAATTCACGGCTGGTTCCGTATTGCGCCGCACATTCGTATATGTCAGCTGGATTCGGCTAAATGAAACTTTGCACTCTTATCCCGGTTTTAACTGTGTTTTGGGATATGTAGTTTCTTTCTTGCAAATAAAATCCTCTGCAGCCCATTATTCTGCAATTTCACTATATTTTCTACGTATTTTTTGCAGTAACCAAGTTAAGGTTAGCGTTTTATTTGCGGGAATGGAAGCGTTCCATTTTATTTCAGAGAATAATTTGATTTCATGCTTCTAAAATATTACATGAATTATAGATATCCGGAATGTGCACTCTAAAAATTATTTATACAATTATGATGAATACGAATTGCTTCCGAAAGAGTATGTTAATATTTGAACATTGTAGTTTAGTGAATTTTATCTCCACCATTTACTTTTAGTTAATGAGCTGATGGATTTAAAAAAGTTTACTTAACACAATATAACATTTTACTTTTGCCACTTTTGGGCGATGCAAAAAATATTAACAAATCAATTTTATTTACAAGTAGATACTTAGAAAAAGTGATATAAAATCATCATTAAATTAAAAACTCAATAGAAATAGGCAATTGTGGTTTATCTGATTGTAAGCATGAATAAATTTTGCACCAAACATGAAATGCCTAAAATTCACATTGCCTTTTAAGAACCCAACTTCCGAAACTTGGTTCATTAGTGCATGTATGCACTCGAATACGAGCAAAAACTTACCAACATGAAGTGTAAATTGACTTTCCTTCCCCATAGTTTTAAAAGTACTTAAACAGTCCATAAATCAAGTCGATATGTCCGGGAAATGCCCACTTTCACCAGGGGATTTATCCCGTGTGAAATATGATTATACCGTCGCGTCGCCCACACTGTTAACTGTCTATATAGACCTTATTACAAAAAGCATAAGGTCCACCATGGACAGTTGAGTGTTGCTGTTTGTACAGGTCTGGGTGCGAAATTATATTTTAAAATTGCTTGGGTGCGTTTTATATGTTAACAGGTATTTGATTGTGGCTGCGTTGAAGCAATTTTTTTATGGTTTTGAGTTGGTCATATAATAGATAACTGTGTAGCTAGCTACCACCAGTCTGGCACTGGCATAAACGCTATCAAGAACGTACCGTTAAACAGGGTGAAGAGACAAAACTGACATTCAAACCTCGATAACATTTTATTTTTACATTATATGCAAACTTAATTTTATTAATAAATGTTCCGGCCATTTGTATTTTATAATTTTAGGTAGTTCCATTTCATAACTTTAAAGATAAACACAGAAAAGTAAGACATCCCACCTCACCCCGTAGTTGGTAGTAAAAGAGAAAGATCCCCGCAATTTCCGAATTTCGGTTTTCGCGGTAGCCCCCCTGATCCATTATTAATATAAGATTTGAAGCGCACATACTCGTATACAAGCAAAATAAAAGTGTCTAAAAATAGGGATAGATAAAAATTAGAATAGAGATAGGTTTGGAGTTTGGACAGAATCATCGAACTGTGTCAGTTAGCCTTGCAGTTTTATGCTCTGCGGTGCATTTGAGTTGGTACGAAAGGAAATTTGGATGGATTTTGCCGAATCGTTACTCGTGAAACTAGTTTATTCTAGTTTGTGAGTACTAGATGGTTCTATCTTTTCGTTTTCTGTATTTAATCAAAACCAAAAATATCAAAACATATTAGTCCAAATGAACCGATAGTGAAAATAAGATTTTAATTTTTATTGGTGTAAGGTAAACGTACTGGTGCTCGACGCGGTCCCAGTACATGTCATCTTGAAACTTAAGTCATTGTCAATAGAGGTGACAGCAGGGTGACATCTATTGGGCATTAGCATGTTGAGCACTAGTAGGTACGTTTACCTTATGTTTATATACAATAAATTGCAAATTAACATTTAATTTACTAACAATTTACTAATGCGTATACCTACCTATAGATTACCTTTCTCTGCCGCAGTAAATTTGCTCAATTTCATTAAAAACCCATAGATAAAGATAAAATACATTTCTAGGTAGAAAACCCTTGTAATGTAACTTTATGGTATGACATATTTAACCATACTTATTGGATAATGCTATCAGTAAAAGGTAGTTTTCAAACTACATTTATCCACCCTTATGTCGAAATCAGTACTAAATCTCATCGGCCAAACTATACCCCGCCAATGGATTTATCTATAATATTTTTTCCTTAATAGTGGATTTTTTATAGTTTAGCGCAGATTTAGTAGATATCTAAGTACCTACGTACCTACTTAATAACTGGATTTTAATCAAGCAGCTACTAATAAACAATTAAATTTTTATACTTACGACGCGACGAAATCGCGGAGTGAGACACGCCTGACAGAAGTATTTAATTTCTAAACGTTCTTTATAAACCATTCAAATATGGACACTGTATTTAATTAACTGGCTTTCAATTAAAATTAGCAGATTCGTCTATCACTTCGCCCTTCCGTCCCATTTTAGAAAAAAACACTAAAAGCGATTTAAAATACCCTTAAAGTAATTAAGTGTAGTCCCTGATTTATAATGGACAGAAAGGAGAAATAATTTTAAGATTGAATTTGTTGGCGGCTTTCGTAAATTTACAATGGCGCTGGAAATTGCCAACGCTATTTAATTCACGGAATGCTCAATTTACTTGGAAAGGACTGAGAGTATCCCGCTGCGACCTCCGAAATTAGATGACAGTTGCGAGAAATCATAAGCGAGATTATTTAAAGTTGCCAATACATTTGTAACTGATAAAATATGGCTGGTTTGTTTAGAAATGTTTTTATGATGTACCTAGAAGGCAAACGAACAGACAAATCGAAAGATTAATTACCATCGCCTGTGAACATCTAAAGGGGCCCACTGATTAACAGTCCGCCGGACGATATCGGCCTGTCAGTTAGAACAAAAAAATTACAGCTCCGAACAACTGACAGGCCGATACCATCCGGCGGACTGTTAATCAGTGGGCCCCTTAAGACAGGCCTTTAAGACGGGAGTAGGTACGCTTTTTCTTAAAGGTCGTACTGGTCCTGAAATAGCGCGGGCGACAGTTCATTCCACAGTTTAGGTATGCGAAGCAGGAAGAGGAAGCATAAGGTGTAAGGCCTGAGTGGACGCTCGAAGCGGAACGTTCGGCGGGGCGTGCAGCGTGGCGTCGGGCTCACAAGTGATTAGAGCAGCGTGCACTAAGGCCGCTACTGTACGTTTGCATTTGTTTAACATGCGCGCCGCACGCACCGCCCCGCTGCACGCCCAACTTGAGCGTCCACTCAGGCCTTACACTAAAGGATGACTCACGTTAGGCCGGGCCGGAGCTTCTGGCGCTTACTTTTCTATGACAGATGACTGGTGATCACGTGATGCTTTCCATAGAAAACGAAGCTCCGGCCTGGACACGGCCCGGTCTAACGTGAATCATCCTTAATGAAACTACCTACCACCATTTAAAATTCCTAGCCATAAAAATCGAAAGCTCAACACAAGCAGTAAAACTCTAAATTGATAGGAATGAATTGACTTGCAGACAATCAAATTAAGCTGCACGTTAAGTTTACAAACAAACGCGAGGAACTAGCCAAGTTTAGTTGCGGTTGTCCAAAACTATGACCTTGTATGTGGTAAAGTACTATTTGGTCAAAATGTTATACAAGAAATTTCTGTGTTTTAAAATACTATGGATTTCAATAAATTGTGTATCATTAAATTCAAGTAGGTAGTTATCGACCTGAGTAAAGTTAATAGTTTTATAAAGTTAACAATTTTACCAGTTATTGAACATAAAACACAACCTACTCGTACTCGTACACGTGATGTAGAAATAAGCTTTGAAAACATCTGCATCGACAGGCATACATTTATGAATAACCAGCAAAATGTTCCTCAAATTTAAAAAAGGTCTTACACAAGAAATAAAGGAAGATTCCATTACAAAAATTAAAAAAATATTTTCCAAGAATTTGTTCCAGTTTGTAAGAAGTTTCCGAAATTATTCCACAAGGAAAATTTCACAACTTAGGAAATACATTTTCAGTTAACATACACTGAACTTTATTTTTTACGTACTGTAATGTCACTTCTTATTATTTATTTCAAACTTATTAGGTACACATAAGTAAAGAGTACAATAGTAGTTTATGCAACAGTGATATAATAAGGGTTCTTAAAATTCAAGGGTCGAAGTTACAAAACGAGACGTAGTCGAGTTTTGTAAAAAAAGACCCGAGAATTTTAAGAACCAATTATGAGCTGTTGCATACATTACTTTTTCTATGACAGCTGCAGCAAAAAAAAAAAAAAAGTTATTATTAAAAAAAAGGAGTTATTATTAAAAAAAAAGAGTTATTATTTAAAACAAATTGAGTTATTATTAAAAAAAAAAGTTATTATTTAAAAAAAAAAAGAGTTATTATTTAAAAAAAAAAAGAGTTATTATTGTAAATGAAAACATACCTCTTTCAATCAAGATGATCGGAACTTGTATCTTTAAAAAAAATAAAGCAGTTGTATTATACTCATAAGATGACTGCTAGCAGTCATCTTATGAGCCTATAGACAAAGCATTCAAATGACATTGCTTTAGATATCACTGTCAGTCATTTAATTGACACATTTAAGTGCTGGAGTAGAAAAAAGAGTTTATGCCTTCAGACATTCTATACCAACCAGTAGGCCAAACAGAAATTCGAAAAGGTGGGGGGAAAAAAAGGTTGCAAATGAGCGTTTCTTGTATTTTTGGCCATTTTTATATATTGTGACCTTTTTCGCCTCTTTTGTGTTATTTCTAGTCAGGATCTCGAGCCCTTTTCCATTCGCTACCAGGAGAAAAAAAGTGTCCTAAAATTTCCATACATTTTTCAAACTTTTCTTTTTGTTACCGCCAAACAAAGTATATAGGGAAATGGTAACACAATAGGAAAAAAAACTCTGGGACATTTTTTATCCCATTAGGATCGAAAGAGCTCGTGATTCTGAGTAGAAATAACACAAAAGTGGCAAAAAAGGTCACAATATATAAAAATGACAAAAAAAATGAAACGCTCAAATAGTCTCTTACTAGGTTTTATTTAGTCCATAGCAGCCGCACCGGGCAAGTTTATCAAAGAGATTGTAACAGGAACAAGTTGGCCAACGAGTTGGCCTTCGCCGAAGTATGCGATGCTGGCCCATATCATCCTATTAGCGAGCGATAAAACATTGATTAGGTTGCAGATTGGGTTGGGTTGGAAGTTGCAACGACAAATAAGGTGAAACACATGCGTGTACTGTAAACTATGCAGTTTAGCATGCATGCTGTTATGTAGTGAAACGGTTAAATTTCATTAGTTGAATCCCCGGAATGTCCATTTGGCGTTCATGAATTCAAGGCTCGGAAAAGCGCCCGTGATTTTGAAAACATTACCCTGTTCCGTACAACACAGACTTCTTTCACTCCACTCCACTAACATGTCGGCCCTCAAACTCACTCGTCCATCTTTGAGCGGTTTCCCGGCCGATCCTACAATGTACTACTTATTGTCCTCCTGAGTCCCGATAAGAAAATACGTTGGCAAAAGCCGAGAGTCCTTTATAAAGAAATTAGCGTTGACTAAAACAACATGATTCAAATATGTATGTATTATGTATGTCACTTTATTGCACATAAACAGGTTTACATAAACCGGACAAAAACAAAACAAAAATAAGAATGTTATGTACAAAGGCGAACTTATCCCTAAAAGGGATCTCTTCCAGCTAACCTTTGAGAAAATGCGAAAGGATCAAACACTAACAGGTGAAAGACAATTTTATATGGACAAATAGCATATGAGAATTTTGGATACACATAAAGGAAGACGAGAGCAATAAATAAAGAGAAAACCAGTACTACCTACTCATAAATACGCATAAACTATAAACATACTTATACTCATTCTGATATCAGTGTACGTTCGAATTAGCCTGTCTATCGAATTTAAACTATTGTGAGACATACTAACATTGAATAATTTTACGGTTTAGACTCACTTGTTTTAAGTCACTCGCACGACATGTTTCGGAGAGCCTAGGTCTCCTTTCTCAAGCACTAACTGTGCGAGCGGCGTTCACGACGGCCGTGTATCGCGTACTGCGGCACGCCGCGTCGCACGCCGCGCGCGCGCCTAGAAAGTGCCGAGTTAGTGCTTGAGAAAGGAGACCTAGGATCTCCGAAACATGTCGCGCGAGTGACTTAAAACAAGTGAGTCTAAACCGTAAAATTATTCAATGGCCTGTCTATGTCTCCAGCATCTAACCCGGATATCAAAATCATCCTATAAGCGGCCCGTTTTCCAACTCCATGAATTGAGTTATAAGGAAGCTGTACGAAACTCAATTGAGATGAATATCAATCGGAAACTAAAGCGAAACTACTCAAACTTCTCAGGGTAAATAAGGTAATTATATCGGGGCATAATTAATTTCATTATGATATTATTGAAATGGTAATAGTTTGCAGGCTGTTTAGTAATTTAGTTCATTAGACATTGACAACAAAATTCCTTTCAGATCGAATTCACTTTTGGATTGGACTTCTGACATATCGTGGATCAACACAACATAAATATATTGTATTAAATGTAAACCTAATATTTACTCTACTTTATTGTGAACTAGCGACCCGCCCCGGCTTCGCACAGGTTAACAAATTATACATAAACTATCCTCTTGAATCACTCTATTTATTTAAAAATCGCATCAAAATCCGTTGCGTAGTTTTAAATATCTAAGCATACATAGGATCAGACAGACAGCCGGAAGCGACTTTGTTTTATACTATGTAGTGATTATTGTATATATACAATTATTATTGTGAACGAGAATAATAATTTTATACTTAGTCACGTCTGCGACGAATACGGTCACAGTCATTTACAATTTCAAAGTGTTGTAATGTCATCATTAATGTCAAATTTCTATGAAATTAAGGTTTATAAATACACGACCTCACTTTGTTCTGTTCAAGTCGGTGAACAATTTGCTCAACAAAATTTCGTTATTTTTTAAAGATCAAAAAGTTAGATAAGTTCAACATTCATGCAAGATGATCTCATCAATGCCAACTTAAGATACACTAATAAGATAAGTATGTCTAATAATAAAACCACGATGCAATTCACGAACACTTATTTAATTCGATTTAGCGATTATTTATATTTAAAGGCCGTGGTGTAGATTTTGTAAGCGTATTATAAAATATGATTGCCGCCGCCAATTTAAATCCTTCTAATAATCAATGAACACGCATATCGTCAGATGACAAGCAAAACTCACTGAGTACCACCACAAGTTCATAGCCATAGTGAACCATATTAGTACGAAAAGAAGGTTGATTTTTGTTTAAATATTTTATAGTAATTAGTGACTTTTGCTCGTCACCTGACGATATGTAAAAATAGATGTTTCTGTCTTTGACATTTCCGGCAGCAATGCAGTGCAGTGTGTTTCTGAGTTAATCAAAGGCAATGCTTGATAGTTGAAAATAATTTCCATAACCGCGCAAACTCAGCCGATTATTACATACAGTAAAGTCAAAGCAAACATTAAATTAGTTGAATTAGCCGACGCAACGTAATTCCTAATGGGATCTCAATGTCATTACGTTGTGCAAACAGTTTTGGCAACACTAATAAAGGGTCTAATTATCCAGAAATCCCGATTGTTGTCCGCTGCAGTTAGATATTTGCCGGCCGCGTCGGTAATGAATTTGTGCGGTAAGTAGAAATGATACGATGATCAAACGGTTATCATTTTCAATCGCTTTCTGCGCGCAGGGCTATTCGAGCTTTTTGACATCATTTTATCATCATCGCATCAATACAATTGAAGCATTAATTCAACACAAGCTAAGTGTACATATCATATCAAAGATAAGTATGTTATGTTATTAACATTTTATCGCCTATTGATATTAATAACTCTTCTGTGTCCTTTCTCGGGACTCAAATTGCGTCTATACCAAATTTCAGCTAAATCGGATCAGCGGTTACAGCGTGAAGAGATAACGACAGATAGACAGATTTACCTTCATTTATAATATCAATATGTTGACATACTTACATGGGGGGTGTCAAAATTAACTTCTTTAAGGTACCCTGCTACGGTCCAGTTCAATTAGGACAGTCACGATATAATTAACAGGTTGTTGAAATAACTAACCAGATAACCATCTCGAGGTGTCATCAGCAAACAACTAAAATAAACTAGCGGCGGCTTGCACGCGAACGCGTAATTTGTTTTGTATGAAACACCTGCCGCAAATTGGCCAGGTGGATGAATTAATTCATAGAAACTCTTAGAAAATAAACACTGATCAAGTTTTGGAATTTTTCTCTGATTTGGTTGGATTTAGGTTAAATTTGGTGTAAGGGAAGAAAATATCTTATCAATAATTTTTGGGTACCGATATAATTTTTACTTGCCGTTTAAAAACAGTATTTAAAACACCATTAAGCCGACATCTATAGCGCGCGCACACAGGGCAAAGTACCGTTTATAAAAATG
This sequence comes from Cydia amplana, assembly GCF_948474715.1. Lineage (NCBI taxonomy): Eukaryota > Metazoa > Arthropoda > Insecta > Lepidoptera > Tortricidae > Cydia > Cydia amplana. Next base: position 2,734,501 of record NC_086077.1, read on the forward strand.
TTTTTCTCTATTTTCACGAATTCATAATACCTACATTTTAAACTTTAAAGAGAAAATTGAAGCGTTTTTATGAATATGTCTTAATTTAAAAACGAGGTGAGGTGCAAAATTAAACATAAAATCATATATTAATGCTAAACGCGCACGAATTTTCACATTTCCATCCTTTCATAACACGAAGCTTTATCCCATAAAATTTGTCTTATTCAAGCCGATTCATAAAAGTAGATTATGAAAAGGCTGACGAAGATAAAGAGTTTAAACTCACAGAAGGCAACTTTTATTTGAAAGTTCAACAGTTCATTAGGACTGCCAGTTATAATGAACTTAAAACTTTTAAGCAAATTCATACGACTTCGGGGGTGCCAAAGAATATGGAATGTTGGAAAAGTAGGTTACTAGCTTTTACTTGATTTTAAAAATTGATTCTTAAACTGAACAAAAATATTGACACCGACTCAAAATAATTAGTAATTTTTGCTTATTACTTTGCTAACGAATAGTAAATTATTACTGTGTTTGCATATTAGGCGTAAAATAAATACAAAATAGGCCGCGATTTAGGGAATTGCTAGCCGAACTATAAATAAAAGATGGAGCGATCGAGGCCATTTTGGAACACAGGGTCAAATTTTCCACGTCAGCTGAGATTTTCATAATGCTTTTCTTTAAAAATACGTGAAAATATTACAAATAATTAATTCTTGTAAATTTTTTGCTTAATCTGTCAGCTCTAGGGCTTCCAATACCGGGATCCCGGGATCCCGTCTTTTTAAACGCATTTTTCAATACCGGTATTTTTAAAGGCAATACCGGGATCCCGGTATTTTAAAAAATGAGGGAAATGCTCAGTATAAACCCTTTAAATCCTTTATATTCGGCTGTATCAAAAAGCTTACTAAACGTCAGACGCATCTAGAGTTGACCAAGAAAAGTCTGCAACGATTTTGATAGCACGCGCAGTGCAAGTGTTATATTAAACGTCAAACTTCTATGAAATTATGACGTACAAATAACACTTGCACTGCGTACTGCGTATGCTGTCAAAATCGTTGCAGACTTTACTTGGTCTTACTCTAACTGGTCTCTAGCCCGCATTTTATTATTGAAACAAGATCGTTGCCTAATGCATCAGATAAATATTTGGTGGTTGGTGGTGGATGAATCCTAAAGTTATGTGAGTGATGAATATGATGATAGTGACATTAACATTAACATAATTAGTTCTTATAATTTTATCAAAAAAATAAAACGAAAGAGCAAGGATAACCAATGTTGACGGAAATTTGAAAATATGTTGTCTGGTTGGTTAAGTTGGACTACAAATGTGACTGGTGAGGTGAAGTCAACAAATTGGATAAAATTATTGCCAACCTGGAGTGTGAAATAAAATTATTGCAGATGGCGGCATTGATTATTTATTGTTGTAATAGCTTTTAGGACATATCTGGTATTCCAGTGAGCCTTTCTAATTCCCCTTTTTAATAAAACTATATATTTTTAGGCGATTCATATTCAATACCAGGATCCCGGGATCCCGGTATTGATGAAGACAGTTTCGGTATTAATACCGGTATTGTGAGAAGTCCGGTATTTGGAAGCCCTAGTCAGCTCCCACGGCTCATATATGAGCCAGAACGTTTATGGTGACGTCATATCGTGGGATTCGACAGGTTAAGTGAGCAATATGATATTTCGCAGCCTAAATACCAACCAGCGCCCTCATCCAAAGTAATGGAATAAGTTATTTCCACTTATATGTTTAAACAGAGCTCTCCACGCCAAAACATAAAATGTAAAAATAAAAGTGTAAAAACGTGGAAACCAATATTTGTTCCACTGTAATGATAAAACATTTCATACAATCTGTAGTAGCAAATAGTTCCCAAATCATGTTACTTAACCGCGAGCAGAATGGGGTAGCGATTGAGTTTTTTCGTGCGTCAGTTGGAGGCAAAAAGAAATCAACTCGGGCCATGCGCGGCGAACATTCGTCCACTTTTATTAAATCCTGACTTTTCTACAAAAAATGATTGAAGCGCTGTATATGGAACTTCGTTTTTGCAGAACTGTTCTACATTCTAAATTTTGCGTCGTTTTATTTACTATATATGTCACGTGTACGGCACGAGAAGTGGCGGACCGAGCTAGGTTTTTAAAAACCCACTTGCATTTTTTCAATTACATATTGAGCCGGGTATTTTTTTATTTTTACGCTGAAGTACTGTGGCCATAGGATAAGGAGGTAAGATGCACTAGTATTTATTTTTCCCGGATAAACATTCTCCTAGAATTGTCGATAAAATATCACTTTACAGCCTTATGTATTTGGCAGGCTTCGCGCCTTGATATGCACATTAAAACAAATATCCACCCGTTAATATTCAGGATCCCTGCCAAAACCGAGAGCAGGGGAAAAACGACCTTAGTGTCTATTGGATAATGTTTTAGTGTAGGTATATTTTTGCAAAGCAATGGCTGTCGTTGTTATTGCTTACCAAGCTTTTATCTATATATACCAAGGCAGCTATTTGACCCCGGCTACTAAGCAAAAGCGATCAGATATATATCATATATAGTAAAGGTATATTTAATAAGAATGACAAACTAATTTGTCACAAGAAAAAGGTGGCTGGCTGAAAATGGTAGAAAGATCCATCGCTCATAAATAGATTGAATTTTACACGTTTTTCTACTAAATAAATAATTCATACTTAGGTACTCTTTGAAGTAAATAGGTAAATATGTGATTCTACAAAAAAAAAATCTATGGGTCTAAGTTAATAAAGAACCAAAATAAATAAGAAAGTGAGTAGGTAATAAATCACCAAAATAAATTAATCAACAGCTGTTTTTGCGTCATCATAATTATATGACCCCGAAGAACAAAGTTGTTCAAAGACTAAAGTATAAAGTAACATTAATGTCGCAAAGTATGGTCAGCCATAACAAAATCACCCTACAGTTTTATCCTGATCTTGAGACGATCGTTGGAAAGGAATGGAAGGATATACTCTGCCACCGTACATCTGCGGCGAATGCCTGCGATTTGTAGCCACTTCTGCTGACAATGGGACTAAACAACGATCTTGGCGAGCCACAGACAACTTAGCAGGACCAGAGTAACAGAATCGTATAAAGGAGGATAACGCCTGAATATCTCGGCTACATAATGAGAAGATAGGATTAACCCTTAATCAAACGGAACACTTTTTACGAGATTTTTGAAAACTAAGAATGGTTTTTAGGTAATTTGGGTGCGTAGATTACGAAAAAATATATTTAAAAAAATAAGTGGGGGGAAAGGGGGGTTCTGCGGTGGGAAATAATTTCCCGTTATCCGTTATGGAATAGCATAATTTTGAATAAGTGGGAAATAGTTTCCCATTGTCCGATACGGTTACGAACTTTTTACTAGTTAGTAGCTAATTATTTCCCACTTACTAAAACCTTAAAATCTTGGCTAATTTATATCGTTATCACAATTATTTTCAAGCAAAACACAGGGAAAATAAGTCTAGTTTATGATAGTATTCAGTGTATGCACTTACCAGATTTTTTTACGCACTTAAGCTCAAAACACCAAAAAAAATGTTGTTATTGCGAATAATTAGAACGAAGTGGGAAATAATTTCCCGATATTTGATTAAGGGTTAAAAGTAGCAGTAATAGCAGTATATTACAGCAAATCATAAACAAAATGATCCAAGGTAGAAAGCAATGAGAAGTTTCGGTAAAATAATTTCTTGGCTTATGGCAAAAAGCGCTGGGGATAAAATAAGTTTGATAGACAAAGCCAATAAAACATGTTTAGACTGATTACGCTTACTTTGTAATAGAATGCATACCTACTCGTATACGCCCTAAGCTCTATGCTTGACATAGAACTTGGCTTGAAAACTAAGCGTGGACCGACTATACCGTGACCCGTGACTAACCTAGAATCAGTGCCAAGTGGTCCAAAAAAATCAAACGATCAATATTCAGATCACTGTGTCAAACGTCTAAATTAAAAGTCACATCATAAAGCTACAACAAAGTTACAGCTATTAGAAAATAAATAACAGTAATTAGTACCGTAAAACGGGGTGAATAGACAAGATTTTCAACTTCAAGGGCGATTTTCACCAAGAATCCAAATGATAAAAGTAATAATTTTGACATCATGATTTGAGTCTTGCTTAGTTCTTCAATTCTGTATACTTATTTTTAATTTCAACCCGCTTACCATGACATTTTCGCGTTTCCTCTCGTCCACAAGCCGGTTAAAAAAATACGCACGTAGTATACTTTTATATTATATATTAGGTAGGTATATGGTATATGGTATGGTCGCATGAAACTGTTACTCTAGCTAGTTTATACCTCTGTGTTCAAGCTTTTCTCAACAAGATATATTATTAGCCAGCTTTGTTATAAGCGGAAGAAAGTCGCTTGAGATAGTTCAAATGGTATTTACGGTTTAGAAAATAAGGATAAATTAAACGCCTTTGTATTTGTACGGCTCCAGCTTTTCTGTGTTTGTCATTTCATTATTTTACTAATAATGTGCAAACAGTACAAACAGCTTTTCCGTGGAGTAAAACTTTCAATGTTCTCTTTATTTTACTAACTAGCTTATATGTAAGTACTTCTATTGTATTTGAGCGGCTTTTGGCAGCGAGTTCGTATGATTATTAAAGTGAATATGACGTCCGACTTTCAATTCGGAGGTTGCGGGTTTAAATCCTGGCTCGTACCAATGAGTTTACGAAATATCATTTGATATTTACCACTAGCTTTTCCGTAAAGGAAAACATCTAGAGGAAACCTGCATACATCTGCGAATAAATTCAAAGGTGTATGTGAAGTGAAGTCCCGCATGAGAGGAGGCCTGTGCCCAGAAGTGGGACGTATATAAGCAGAAAATATTAATATTATTTATATTAACGCCACTATTATAGATAGCCTTTTTGGTATAAAATCAATGTCTATCTAGTCAGGCAATGTTTGACATGGTGGGCAATCTTAAACATGTTTACAGTACAAAAGTCTTATAATAATAACCCTATAAGCGCCCTACACCGGTTTATTAGTTAATTAAGAAAATTCATGATACCCGAGTGTTATATGTTATATTATACAGTCGAGACGCCAAAGAAATTTTACACGACTTTATAAAAAAGCTCTGTTTAATTTAACCCTCTCTTAGCGAGATGGCATTATGCAAGCGAATGCAATTTAAATGCAATGACACTCCAGCAAGGACTTAGTCTTTATTAAAACTTAAATTATATCATAGAGAAAAAAATACAGAGTGCTCACTCCATACATCAGTTTTAGTACCAAAAAGACTATTAGCATCTAGCATCGAGTAGCGGAACTATCAGTACTGCTACATCTATTGTCAAGTAGCAGTACTGATAGTTCCGCTACTCGATGCTAGATGTAGACACTGAAATTAATAGTCTGAACTGATGTATGGAGTGAGCACTCTTGTCTTACTTCTCTATGATTACTTATATGATACAATCTACATTAAATAGATGTTAGACGAGAGAAAAAACATCTCTGAAAGTAGATAGCACAAAGCCCTTTTGCTTTGAAATTTATTTTATAAAGTTTGTACATTTTATCACAGAGATAATTATCATAGAAGATAAAATTACTAATTAAAGTCTAATATATTATATTAGACTCGGGTAGCCAAAAAAATAATAAAAGCTTTCTAACCTAAGTTTTACGTAATCTTAACTTTCGTGAAATTTCATGTCACCTCTAAGTAAACAAAGTATACAATAAAATAAACCAGCCCTACTATATTATACTCATTAAATAAATAAATACTAATATTGCTTTCTATAGACAAAAACCTCACTCCGCATCCGCAACCGCGGAACTTCCGCATTATTTTGTACATCCGCATCTGCATCCGCATCCGCATAAAATCGATGCGGAGTTTAATGCGGATGCGGATGTGAAACAGGTCGGTACAGGAACGTCTTAGCATCGGCGTAAGTGCTAGACTGCTAGGTAATTGAGTCATTAGCCAAAAAAACCTATTAGAAATGAGCAGTCAAGCGTGAGTGGGACTTAATGTACGGAGCCCTTGGAACGCGAGTCCGACTCGCACTTGGCCGGTTATTTGAAATAAAAATTACTAAAATGTAATATTTGACGTTTTTTATGAACCTATCTTGACATCCGCATCCGCATCCACATCCGCGGATGTGAGCCTTTATAAATCCGCATCCGCGATTGTCAAAAAATCGGCATCCGCAACATCCCTGCTCTATATAACCGATACAAATGTAACTTTCCAGTTTCCCCGCACAAAGGATTTTCATGGGAAAACAGAAATATAGCTTATCATGCAAAATGTATCAATCATCGAGCTACTTTTGCTTGTATCGAGGTCGAACTGAGTGAAATGGAGTACAGTCATAAACATGTAAACATTTTTCCTCTTTTATTCTCTTTTCTTAATCATACTTTGTCAACGGCATGACATCTATGGGACCCTTCACAGTCACGTCAAAGATATTGTTTACATTTTTCACAGACTTGTAATTGTCGCTCGCGCTTGACAGACAGCTGAAGTGTGCGAAAGGGAAGCCCTTGCGTATATGAACATCGCATGAGTGCGAAAGAGTCAGACTACAAATGAGAAAACGTGACCATTTTGGAGTTTGACAACGGCCGCGGACGGCCAAGAGCGTATCACCGTAATTTTCAATTTGAAAAATATACACAAATTCGGAAGAAAACTATTTGATTAAGTAATACAATGAAGATAGTGTCTTGTAGTGTACCGGATTTCAGTGTCACGGGGCCAAATAAAGCTAGCAAATACTCATTTCAGAGGAATTATGATATTCCGAGCGAAATTTTCTTGACGATATTTTGTCAAATTAACAGCATAAAAAGTGTAAAAAGCCGGTTTATACAGTTAATTATAAGTTTTTCTTCCTTTGTGTGCTAATATTTTATCATATTACTCAATAATATAAGATATTTTGTGTAAAAACATAAACTGTTACTTTACGCTAGGGCTTGACAAAATGTTCAGATGACAGTATCGATAACTTGTCGGTATATTAATAGCTATGTAATAATTTCTTCACAAGACATCATTAAGATATTAACCTTTATAACCGACTTCAAATAATAACGATTGTTATACCTTTTTGAAGGTGCACATGTTTAGCAGTAAATTTAAACTTCACTTTCCAACACAGTAAGAGTTAGACTAAGATCAGTCTGTAACGATTTTGATAGCACACGGAGTTCAAGTGTTATTTATACGTCATAATGTCGTAAATTTTAACGTTTGAAAAAAAACCGGCCAAGTGCGAGTCGGACTCGCGTTTCAAGGGTTCCGTACATTAAGTCCGACTCACGCTTGACCACATTTCTGATAGGTTTTCCTGTCATCTACAGGTAAAGAACTATTTTGTGTATTTTTTTCAAAATTTTAGACCCAGTAGTTTCGAAGATAAGGGGGGGGGGGGGGGTGGATGGTCATTATTTGCCTATTTTCTTGAATAACTGCGAAACTATTAATCCTAAAATTATAAAAAATATATATTTGAGATTCTTACAATGAGCTCTTTCATCTGATATGTAACACGATATAGTTTGAAAAAACTTTATTTTTTAATTTTCTCATTTACCTCCCAAAAATGGCCTCCATATTTAAAATTCATTTGTTTACGTTACACGTCCATCTTTGGGTCATAAACTTACATATGTGTGCAAATTTCAACTTAATTGGTCCAGTAGTTTCGGAGAAAATAGGCTGTGATAGACGGACGGACAGACAGATAGACAGACGCACGAGTGATCCTATTAGGGTTCCGTTTTTTCCTTTTGGGGTAGGGTACCCTAAAAACGGTAATTTACAAACAAACAAACAAAACAAACTTATAACTAGGTAAATATAAAAATTAAGGTATATAATTATATGCTATTAGGCCATAGGTACCCGGCTAAATGTACCTAGTACGCTGCTGGCGTTTCCTCTTTGCACCGCTAGCGAAATACGCTGGATAATACGTTTAAAATAACACATTTGAAAAAGTTGTCGATAAAGCAACCAAACACCGACAGATTATTAATATGTTGTAACATGACATCACTATTTTTGAACTCACATAGACAATTTACGCACACACTTGCATTTCATTTTTGGTCGCACTTTTGAAGATTGACAGTTGTTCTTGTCTATTCTAATTCTATGACATTTTTTGCCTTATTAATTAGAAAGGAGGTGCAAAATGGTAAACATAATATACATATATCTTAGATGTTCTGTCAAACGTCTGAGTTTAACAATACTTTTCGATAGCAATTTGTAATTGCTCGTTTTATCTTGCTTCGATGTTTTAAATTTTTCGTTCAAAATAAAAAACGAACGAATTTGGTATAAACTGATAGTATCTCAATAGTATCTTCTTTAACCGGCAACGGCAAGCAGAAACGAATTCCTTTACGTTCTTACGCGAATGAACGAATACGGTTTGAAAAATGAAACGAATTCCAAGCCCTGTGTTGAATAGGTACCCTTAAAATATGAGAGCAGAAAGATGAATGTTTACATTTTTTATACATCAAGCGAGGTAGGTACATATATATTGCTTCTATTTTCCCTAGTTACCAGTTAGCCAACATTACAAAAACCAAATAGCATTAACTAACCAAATATCAAACATATCCATTAATATAACCGTAAAGTTATCACATTTTAAACCCACAATTGGCTGAATTTGTCGAAAAGATATGCATCAAAATCCGGAATAACGTGTGGCTTATTGTCCGGAAAATAATGGGCACCCGTCGGGAAAGTGAAAAACCGCGCCGGAAATATGTACGCATTATATACAACGATTTGTTTGCAACTTTAGACGTTACAAGACATTCGAAGCTTGAACAATCGGAATACTTAATGCAACAAATCACTTTGTTAAGTCAAACTACTAGGTATATATTAACTTAAATAGATGTTAAATAAAGAAAAAGTGACCAAGCCCAAATATCTCAAGTATATGCAATCTTTAAAGGACTAGGTGCTTTGCCAAGATAAGTTATGGGCGTTCAAAAGTTGAAGCATTATGACAAATTGTACAAGTTGCATTTAATCGCGCGTAGACAAGCGAGAAATGTGCACGTGCTAACGAGTTCCTGCACACCGAAAGAGAAAGAGACAAGCTTATGTTTAACAACGATTACGACAAAGATGACTAGAATGCAAAAATTAATCAAAAATAAAAAATTTCTTCGTAGGTATACCTAGAAATAACTATTAAAGTATTTTACGTGCTCCTTTTGTATGAGTATAACCTATGTATACTCTATAGTTATATCATATCAGTGGTTAGAGACAGTAGTACCACAGAATAAATAATAGTACTAAGTACAGAAGAATCACTCTCTAACAAAACGCGTCTGTTACGATCAGCACAGATATGGCCGCTAGGTGGCGACAGCGCCACGCGCGGCTTATGGCTTTCCCCAAAATTGGGGCTGAACGGATGTACTTTTAGCTACCTGTAGCAAAGCGACGAAATCGCGGAGTGAGCCACGCCTGGTAGTACTTACCTATACTTATTTAGTTATGTTACGCCCACTAACCTTCAAGTTACTCAGTGGCTTTACCTCATACAGGATGAATCATGGCCGTCTCTAAATCCCTTAAACAATCTCATCATAAATAAAGCCGCGCACCTGACGGGCAGGCGCAACGATAAATCTTTCGACTAATCTAAACAGTCCCCTGAAGAAAAACTGCTCGCGAAAAGTGTATCACGTACGACAGACACAGTCAATTTAAACAGGATGTTATCTTATTTGAAAAGGTAAAAAAATACAAAAGGTCCCCCATTACGTGTCTTTTTAAGAATTTATAGTTTCAATAAATGGGTTTTCATGGATGGGCAAAGTAACCTTGTAAGGGCTAAAGTACCCTTACGGTACTTATCGATGACTGTGTAATTATAAACATATTTATATATATATGTCCATATTGACGGTGATTATTTTGTTTAATCCTGTTTAAATTTAATGGAAAATAGTCCCATCATCAGGCGTCATCATCGTTTCTGCTCTCTCTCGTTCTCAAAAAAGACAAAATATTTCTTAGCCGCAAACTCTTTAGAAAATATTTTAATGAACTTCTAGAAATAACGGTGAAATCGTTCATCGAAATGTAAATTATCATTGTATCGTATGATTTATAATTAGTCGCTGGGAAATCAGCTTGAAAGCGCTGACTTTCGGGTCAGTATTATGCTGAGGCGAGCCCATTTCGTGGTAAACTTTAACGCTTACTAATTAATTGAATGAATATTTGTAGTTTTTAGTTATTCTCTTGTATGTAATTTTAGTTTTAAGTTTATCACGAATAAAATACTTGATTCTGATTCTGATTCTGGGTGCGTTACGTGTAAAATTACAAAGAAATGAAAAAAAAAGTTGCATAAACAACATCGAAACTCCCAATTTTTAAATTATTGGACAGAAAATACTGGCAACAATACTTTTTTTGTGCTGGCTTGTGTGTTTTATAAACTGCTAACGTTAACGTCTAATGGTGTACGGGGCGGGTACGGACTCGAAACGCAGATTTTAGGCTTTCAGATGGTACATTCTTTTAGATTTTTACGAGTAGGTATCCAGCAAATAGCAATCACTCTTTATAAATTGAAATAAATGTCATATACTAAGAACCAGTCTCTCGCTAACTCGGTATCACCTGAGATGATTCAGTTAGAAGCTCGAACTATACTGTTCTACCTTAGAGGTGGCCAGGGGGCGCCATAAGCCTTCAGTATGAAGTGCATATACTTGGCAAAATTCGACCTATGCTGCTGTGGCCCGGTGGCCGAGTGGCAACAGGCACCTGCCGCGATAGCAGAGGACGCTGGTTCGATTCCAGCCTGGGGCACTGGAGGCTTGGATCACTTTTTCTTAGTATATGACATTTCAGTTTATAATTTAATATAGTAGTGTTTCTACTTGAAATAACAACAGATTAAAATATTTTCTGAAAATAATTTAATTTGTTCTAATATGAACCCACTCTTTGTTTGTTAAGGGGGGTAGTTACCGCAAATGTTGCATTTTAAGGCCCAAAAAGTGACATTTAGATGGCAACTGCAACAAAATCAAAAAACGAATCAAAATTCTTCTGTAAATAGGCTTCTGCTGGCTCTTTCACTTGTCGTCTTCAACGTACTCGCTTTCACTATCAATTTCCGTGATAAAATGAGTGACAGTTTGATAAGCCTCTGGTTCTCGCCAATGAAAAACGATATAATCCTATGGCGTTATTCATAAACGGCTGCTAACTTAATCAGTTGATGATCGTCGTTTGTCCCTATCTGTCGTTATGCCATAGAGAGGGAGAAACGCTGATTAACTTAGCAGACGTTTACGAATAACGCCGCTAAAATGTTGCGTGAGGCCATAGAGATTAAGAAATTCAAACTTTAATATCCTATGGCTTTTCTCTACCAGCTTGGGATCTAATAGTCCATCTAAAAAGAAACAAGCAAGACATAATATATATATATTAATTCATTTATTGTATTGAACAACAACATAAAGAACATAAAGTAACAATAAAATAACCTAAATAAAAACTACCTACAAAACTAAAACTACTTAAAAAAGGAAAACTAAAAATCTATATCTAAAGAGGGCCCCTGGGGCATAGTACCAAAGATACTGGCAGCATTTCCTCGCTGAATTTCAACGCTTATTCGTTGAGCGAGGAAGCTGCCAGGTCATATAGGACATAATATTAATTTGTTTCTAAAGAAGCTTAATATCATCGTTCGTAGACGTTTCTGCTTTATAATACAAAATTAGTTTAAGACATAAGACATCAATGAGCCTATATCTAAGTACATACCTAAGTGAATAGCGTTGTATAAAATCTTATAACCAGATAAGATTAACTCAGGTAATAACTCGTATTCTAAGAAGCTTGTTATGACAACAAAGAAGATCAAAAGCAACTTGCCAGCAACTTTCACCGCGTCGGTTTGAAAACTGAATAATTTTCCCTAGCTTAGCTGTTTCATCATTACAAACTTGGCTTGTTACACTAGTCACGAATAGCTCCCGGATCCTCTTCACTTTACGTAACGCCTTTTTAGTGTTTAGTTATATTTTTTTATAATATGTATGCTAGTTTTAAGGTATTTATGTATGGGCCACTAGTTGCCTGAAATAAAAGATTTCATTTCATTTAAGACGCGTCCCTATTTGACCGCAATTTAGCCCACCATGTAGTATTATGTTATGGTAATGTACTTTCATTTGCTACACTAACAGGCCATTTCGAACATACATTAACATCAGAATATAATCATTTTTTTACAAACAAGATATGTACAGTGTATTACTAAAAGAAATTAAAAACTAACTTAAGTCTAAAATAGGCCCTTGAGGCATTGTACCAAGGATGCTGGCGACATTTCCTCGCTGTATCGCAATGCTGATACGTTGTGCGAGGTAGCCGCCAGCTCTTCGGTTACCAGTTAGGTCAACCAGACGCTTCGCGATTTCTGCGAACAACTTCAGAATGATGTTTGAATCATGTTTTAGTTACATGAGGGTCAAACTGAAAGTATTAAGAATAGAAAAAGCTGAAGTAATTAGGCAGTCACTCTTTATTTTAATGTGTGCTTTAACTCCCTTTAATTACCCTGAAGCGCACACAGCTCAGTCTTTGCAAGCCTTTTTTGTATGGCCATTTTTTACACATTAATATTTATGCAAGATTTTTTTGTTAACAAAACTTTTAGTGTTGCCCTCGTACTTACCTACCGTGCATTTCGCGAATACGAACTTGTCCGTACATGTATTGGCGCAGGCAAGACGCACAACTAAATAACATGATTCAAATATCAGCCTGTTGTCAGTGTACGCTCGAAATAGCCTGATATTCTCCGTATAATAAATAAATCTTTAGTAAATACGTGATAAAAATATAACTTGAATAAGATCAGACGATGACGAAAAAAACAGTCTTACACAGGATTTAATAAAGAAATCTAATTCCCGAGAATTCCTGGAACCTGCAGATATTTTCTTGTGTACCTATTGTATAAGTGGATACAAGTGCTGACAATCACGTTTCTAGCTAAATAAGGAGTCGTGTTATTGAGATATTGCGAGAGATATCACGTAATACCTGGTTTACTCATACATGTAGTTGTAGGATGAATTATGAAGAAAATACTCTTTCAATTATATTTATTTCAATCTAAGTATATATGTTTACTAGCGACCCGCCCCGGCTTCGCACGGGTTAACAAATTATACATAAACCTTCCTCTTGAATCACTCTATCTATTAAAAAAAACCGCATCAAAATCCGTTGCGTAGTTTTAAAGATCTAATCATACATACAGACATACAGACAGACAGACAGCGGGAAGCGACTTTGTTTTATACTATGTAGTGATAGTGATTATGATATAGCAGGCAAAAGGAACAGATTAATCGTCTGAATCAATTACTTACCATAGCCCATGAACACCTGCAACACCAAAAGGTTTGCAAGTGCGATACCGGCCTTTAAGATGGTAGTGCGCTCTTTTCATGAAGGTTTAAAGCTCAAATCGGTCCGGAACGATTCATTCCAGTGAGCTAAAGGGTAGCGCCAAAAACACCCAAAATATTGTATCGTATTATAAGTAAATAACTACACGGGAACTAGCAGCCGTATTCGAACAATAAGAGATTTTTCATACAAAAAACGTCACCTTTGACACTTGTTTGACACCACAGAACATATTAAAGAGTTTAGAATGGCTATCGCGCGCAGTTAGTATCGGAACCGGTGTCGCCGCTCGTTCCTCTCCACATTTACTAACACTCGCGCAACGGTAGTAAAAATTAGCTAGCGCCTTGTGTGCATGGTGAATGGATACGCCTCCTTTAGACAGATTTGATGTCTGGCTTCTTAATCTGAAGGTTATTTTGGCGCAAAAGGTATGTTTACTTCGTTTTTCGGTCAGCGCGGGCGAGTAGCATGCGAGCGTTTGCTCAAAACCGGCGGCGACACGTACCCTGCTCGCATCGCCATTCTAACTTGTTCTGTGTTTGACACTGACATATACAATCCATATCGTTTCAATGTCTAACATTTGACATATCTTGTTCGAATACGGCAGTAGGTCTATTACGCATTTTGTCGAATACAAAAACGGACCCAACTATGCGTAAACAACTACGGTGTTTTTAGATATCGATTACACAAATTCAATTTACAATTCTATTATAATGCTTACAATGTTCTGTTGCGCGGTTTTATTAATTGCCTTTTGCAAGACATGAGTTACGATTAGGGTTGCCAACCGTACTATATTATATAGTATTGTACTATATTTTGGCTCTCTGTACTATATACTTTTGGAAAAATATATAGTACGCTATAATACTATATTTCCGATTAAACGTATGTTACACTTATGTTTAGTATTTTATCTAAAAGTACCATATTTTTTTGAAATGTACTATATTTTTGATGCCCTATTCTGGAAAATACTATATTCTACCAAAAAATAGTTGGCAACCCTAGACTTACGATCTAAGGTAATAGTATAGGCTTGTGCCTGCTCGTTCACTACAGAGAGCGCTCCGCTCTCGGTCAAACGGTCAAACGAACTAGTTCGGTCTTTTAGTTCCTTTAGTTCAGTCGGTCGTTGAACTTGTTGGGAGCCGGGAATGAATAGGAATCGGTTTTACACCTTTTCCAATTTTTTTCCAATCTTTGGTAACTAAATATAATTCAAGTTGTACGATATGATTATGTCGATATTAACATTAAAACACCTTGACACAATACAAATAAATATATATATATTATATAGAAAAATATTAGATCCTCCTTCATACTTTTCGGGCTTTGGCGTGTCACGTCGTTCTTTGTTTCGTTCGCACTTGTGCTAGCGACATTTTGAACAGTTTCTTCCCTCCGTCTTCCGTTTCACTCAGTCAAGCGCTCAATCCCACTGAACTAAAGGACCTAAAGACCGATTAAGAGCGCGCAAAAAGATTTAGTTCCTTTCGGTCCCTCACGGGATTTCATTCTTAACAGTTGTTAGTTCGCGACCGACACAAGCCTAAATAGTAAGCCAAATGCATAACATGGCATAATCGTTGCATAATAGCTACATTCACATTTCTTCTTGTTTCCGCAAGTGTGATTAAGATAATGGTATAAAATAAGATAACGAGGGATCACGTGCCTAGAAACTGTCATTAGGTCTTACCACAGGTCTTACAATTAGCTATCCGAGTATTTGCTATTTTGTATTCCCAGCAATAAATTATACAGTGAGTAAATCCAATACGGGCCAATATTTAAACGGTGGTTAGAGTAGGACCTAAGAAGTATATTGAGATAGATTTTGCTAAGAAATACAATTCAAATTTTAACCATACAAAATAATTCGGTTCGCAATGTAATACACCACACATAAGCTACGGGATACGAGCTTTTATAGTAATATTATTAATAACGTCGCAATTGTTTAGCATACCTATTTTTTTGAAGTGAAAACTTCTTTAGCGGCGCTGTGCACTTTTTGAGGTGGGGAAAAAATGTTAAATTCGAGACAGCGTAAGACGATCACGTAACCGTAAGACGATCACGTGACCGTAAGACGGACACGTGACCTGATCGAACAACTGTTACATGTAATGTCATTGAGTTTTTCTTTATTGATTTAAATGATGCCATCTAGTGAGTTTCGCTCTAACTGGTATTAATATAACTAGAATACTAACAGTGATGTGCTTAGGGGTTTCAAGTAATTAACGTTAACGCTAGATGGCGTTAACCACAATTATACATAGTGCATTTTCATTGAGTTTTCACTTCTGCCGGCACTCCCTGAGTGCAACCCGTTGTTTTTTTATTATCAGTCATCAACACTTTGGCTTACATCGCTTTGAATAACTAACAGGATTTCACGCTTCGAAAACTTAATAATGTATATTTATGTGCTCCACTCCATTAGTGCGGTGCATGGAGAAACCTGTATGCAGCTCGCTAACCTTGACATATACTTGAGATCCGATAATGGCTGTATCTGAGACCAGTGAATAATAAAGATTGGCGGGCTCTATACACATGTAGCAGGAGCTTTAATAAATAAAAATAACGAATAATGTATTAAAAAAATCCTATTCTAAAAATAAGAATCGGTCCTATTAAAATTTAATAAAACTTTGAGCTGTTTTTAGAGCTCAAAGTTTTATTAAATTTAAGTAGGACCCAATTGCTGCGATTAAAACAATTTTACATTTTGCAATAAAGAGAATCATCGAAAATTTATAGTTTTATAAAAAAACCTACATATGCAAAGCATGCGTTAAGGAGGGATTCCACCAGTGTACGGCACTGTGCGGTACAAGCATATCCAGTACAAAAATAATTGTACCGCACAGTGAAGCACATTGGTGGAATCCCGTCTTAAGGAAGGGAAAATATCGAATAAAAGAGCTGAGCTCCAAAGCAGCTGAAGATTAAGTGATCAATCTTTATGGCTCTGTACTGAACATTAGGAGCGCGTCATGTCTCAACTCAACAATGACTATACAAATATTTGTAAGGATTGATGGTCTATATTACTGACCGGTCTCTGTTTAACCAACAATGGCAGCAGGTCCCGACGCGGCCTATAGATGCATTCCTTTGTCCTCTTAATCATTGCTTCGAGCATCAACGTACCAAACAGATACATGCAACGTTTAGGCACCTAGTTTATCTGGGAATACAATTATGCTTACCGTGAAAACTATAGTCCACTACTACAACTAATGGTTCACAAGTTCAAAACTTAATAGGGAATATTACGCGAAACTCTGCCTAGGGTGGGCCACTTCCACAATCCGTCACAGTCTAAGGGTCTACCGCAAACGAGAGTCGAAATTTTGTTATCTAACCTCTCTAACACTCTTTCATATTCGAGCGATAAAGAGGCAGATAGCTGTGTTTTGATTTCTTTTTTCCCGGTATGCCCTTTGTAAACAAACCGCCTTGATCTATCAATGTCATATTTTATTGTCTGTGAAAACTTGTCAAGAACAGAACAGATCAGAACATTACAGTAATACCCCTATTAACCTTTAGCGGCGTTATTCATAAACGTCTGCTAAGTTAATCAGCTGATGATCGTCGTTTGTCCCTCTCTATGGCATAACGACAGATAGGGACAAACGACGATCATCAACAGATTAAGTTAGAAGCCGTTTATGAATAAGGCCTTAAGTCTATAGCGGCAACATACTTACCACGAAAAACGCATCTCTACTACAAGAATTACTGTTCGAAATCGTTTGTGAAATAGTCAATGATATTATATAACCATAGATAGGTTATACTCATACTTGAGGAGCACAAAAAATACTTCCATATTTATTTCTGTGCCCACGAAGAAATCTGTTATTTTTGATTAATTTTCTCATTCCATCCATCTTTGTCACACTCGTTGTTAAACATAAGGTCGTCTCTTTCTCTTTCGGTGCGCGGGAGCTCGTTAGCACGTGCACATTTCTCGCTTGTTCAGCCTCGACTAAAGGCAACTTGTCCAATTTGTCACAAGGTAAGCGCTTCAATTTTGGAACGCCTATAACCTATCTTGAGTTATAAATCATTGGAAATAGTTTAAGGAAAAGTTTGCAGCAAAAAGAAATATTACCTCGTCCTACTGTATTTTTCTCAACAATATTCTATTAAATTATTCAGCCCCTATAAGCGACTTTAAGCCATAATGTTTATGTATTTAGGATCATAACGTCATGCACAATTAGACGGCTTACCGTCTCGGGCCTTAACAGGTACTTAAGGCAATGACATGCTCCATCAAATATGTATAAGGCTGGCACCTACACTTGAGAAAAACAGATTAAGCAGGATCCACACTGAAGCGAATGGTTCTGCAGTACTTAAAATTAGTTAAAGTTAGACAAAAAAGAGTAGATAATAATTTAGGGTGTAATCGTTGAGCGTAGGTATATTTAGCTTTAGGGCCGATTTAGACGGCGCGCAAACTCGCATACGATTTTAGTTACATTGCGGACTGTTGGTTACGTCCAATTCAACCGGCCGATCAAAACCCGCAATGTCATTACATTGCATTGCATTGGTGAAACTCGCATGCGAATTCTCGCATCGTCTAAATGAGCCCTTAGTCTTCCTTCTTTCCTTTCAAAGGACTAAGGTGAGTGTGACAATGTCAACATTAATCATAATTCATAATGTATCGCAATCATAATGTGATTTTTACTAATTTAGTTTATACTTTTATTAATATGTGTGCTAGTTTTAAGGTATGTATGTACTTATGGGCCACTAGTTGCCTGATTGATTCATTCATTGATATTTTTTTAATGAAAATATTACATTTATAATGATAATTATGCCCACTAGTCCACAGTATGACAGTCAACAAGTAGCTATGCAGAGTTAAAGGTTTTTTTTTAATAAATTAATTATCAAAAATGTAAAAATATAAAACAAAAACAGAAATGAGCAACAACAATAATGGCGCTAGTGCAGGGTGGCGGTAGACGGGTTAGGTAGAGCTGCACCGTCAAAGGTAGTTTAGAGAAACTATATTTTATTTTACCGAATGGTCCTGTTTATCAAAATAGTTAATCTCAATTTTAATAATTATTATTTGTTAACTTTATTTCATTTTGATTCAAGTGCGATGGAACCCCAAAACGCTCGAGCATCGGGTGTTGATCGCGTGTCATGTAAGCTTAATTTGCCATCAGTTCATATAATACCCACAAACGTTAAAATACATTCTATAAACATGAGTTCCAGGAGGTTTTCCTATTTTTCTTAATATTTTAGCAAGGCCACCATGGCCGGCATTATGATTACTTAAGGCCTTATTAAGGTAGGGCCATTTTACTGATCTTGACGCGACTTTATTGTTAAGAGAATAAGAGCGATTTTGAACACCTCGCCCGCTTAGCAACTACCTACTGCTGCTGACTGTACAGATGTCACGCTCTGAAGGAAAATGTTGTTTATTATACGACAAGCCACGGTATACCACGGATCTTGTAATTACATGTTGAAAGTGCCCTATGCGAACTCATCACTTTCCAACAACTTTCATTCACGTCCACGTCGTGACAGTCTAAAGCCACAACTCACTCACCTGTCGTAGGACTAGGGTTTGCAATCCGGATCCGAAATGTATGAAATTATCCGGATCTGGATCCGGATCCGCGGATCTTCCCATACATTTCGGATCCGTCGTGCAAACCCTACGTAGGAACGTCTTCGAGCGTATACCGGTCGAAGAAATTTCGGAATTTTCCAAGATGCCTGCTTGCCATTATGCCATAGAGAGGGTCAAACGTTGATCATCATCTGATTAACTTAGCAGACGTTTATGAATAACGCCGTAAATCGGGAGATCAAGGGGAGAGATCTTTGCTTCACAGTGTTTTGCGTAACAGTTAAAATCAGATATAGGTATAAAAAACACATTCATTTACAGATACGTATCCAACTATAGCACGAGCAAGTTATTCTACGGTCAATGTAGAAAGGTAGGAAATGCCTGCTGCAGACACAACCTAGGAGAATGGCTCTGCTTGCCTAAAACCCAATTGAAGATGCGATCAAGGGCCAAATCCTATATCGATTAAATAGGCCAGGGGTCGGTAAACCGAGGCCCGCGATGATTTCTACTGTAGTTAGCTCATCTCTTCAAAAGTTTGCCGAATACTTAAGTAAGTGAGGACCAAATCCTAAAATTGCCCCCGCAGCAGGTATGTAAGCAGTTGCCTTAAACACGCTAAACGAGTTGAAATCCGAGACGTCTCGCCAACGGCACCGAGATCGGCAATTTGCAAAATTGCAGTAGCGAGGGTCCCTGGTAATTGTGCCCTGCAAATAAATACGGGTGGATTTCACCCGCTGTTGATTACCGAGCTATTCGAGCCACAACGATCGACGCAGAGACGGAGCTTGAGAAGAATTTGCGAATATTCACAAACCTTACAAGTTGATCCTCTAAAACCCGATAATAATATGCGTTTTGAATTTGATATAAAACTCACCGCATATCCCCATAAAGTAAGTTGAGCGTTTTTGACAGTTTTCTGGATGAAGACGGATGGAATATGAGGGTTAACAACTCTGGTTTTAAAGTATTTGTGTTTGACATTTGTGTCTAAGCTTGATACTGCATTATTACCTACTTTTATCTCGCCGATTGATTGTAGGTACCTAATAGCGGGTTATAAAATGGGCATTTTCTAAAATAGGTAAATATTGAAAACCCGATTCTCACGGATCCTGGTGTTTTTGGGTTCTTTCAACTCAGAATCACTACCATATTCAATCCTGATGATAAAAAAAATGTCCCAAAAATTTGTATGAAAATTGTACATTCCACTACGTCACGTCTAGGGATTGCAGAACCGGGATTTTCGGTACCGGGCAAAAATGGAACCGGGATTTCCCGGTATTATCGGTACTTTCGGGACTGCCTTCAAAAATCAGTTTTCACATCAATCTTCAGTAAAAAAAAAAGCGTAAAACGAGCACGAATCTTTCTTAAAACAAAAAAAGTAGCACATTGAAGGTACACACTTCTTTTGTACCATAATATGTGTCTTTAAGTCACAGAGTGTTGGCCGAAAGGTTAATGCAATTGACCATTTTTGACCATTAACCATTATAAGTTGAACCATAAACTGTAACCGTCCGTTACGGTTTACGGTTGAATTTGTACTGGTTAATGGTCAATCCCGGGAGTACCGGGATTTTAATTTTGAAATCCCGGTTCTTTGCTTGGTTCTAAATCCCGGGAATTCTAGACGTGACTAGGGTTTGCTCCCAGGAAATACCGGAACCGAAAGTACCGGGAATTCCCGGGATTTAAAGCCAAGCAAAGAACCGGGATTTCAAAATTAAAATCCCGGTACTCCCGGGATTTTCTGGACTAAAATTTCCGGTACAATATTTGACTGCTTTCTGTTACTTAGCATGAAATATCATGTTTTATAAAGAAAATAAATATATTTTATCAATCTAAGGCTGATGGTAATACTTTTACGGCTTTTACATTGAAATAAAATTTAAAAAAAAGTCAATGGGTTTGACAATGCCGACAATATAAAACTGCGTAATTTGATACTTTAAGGGCATAAATGTTTATACGATAAATAATTTTATACGAACAATTAAGTTAGTTATTTCATATTTGTATACTACTTTTAATTCAAATTCAAACACGGTATAAGAAACTCACATATGATAATGATATTTTAAATGAATTAATAATTCTGGCTGAATCATTTCTTGATTTGTCGTATTGATTTTTCTGTTATTATTATGTTCGAAGGTCCACAGCCCATTTTGAACGCATGCGAAAATTATCAATTTATTTTATCCTTTTTCACAAAACGTCTTACATATTTAAAAAAAATATCATCATATTACTAAACCACAATTCAATTTTTGCCGATCAACAAACATAGTAAAAATATCACATGTAGTTTAGGAAAAAAAAAAAAACTAATTATATTAATGATTGTGTGACTTCAGTGTCGGCCGAAGGTTAATTGCAATTGACCATTAACCAGTACAAATTGAACCGTAAACCGTAACGGACGGTTACAGTTTATGGTTCAACTTATAATGGTTAATGGTCAAAAATGGTCAATTGCATTAACCTTTCGGCCAACACTCTGTGACTTAAAGACACATATTATGGTACAAAAGAAGTGTGTACCTTCACTGTGCTACTTTTTTTGTTTTAAGAAAGATTCGTGGTCGTTTTACGCTTTTTTTTTTACTGAAGATTGATGTGAAAACTGATTTTTGAAGGCAGCTCCGAAAGTACCGAAAATACCGGGAAATCCCGGTTCCATTTTTGCCCGGTACCGAAATTCCCGGTTCTTTTAAACAGTACCGGTTCTGCAATCCCTAGTCACGTCCATACAAATGAAAATTTTTCTCATAATAAAAAGTGACGTAATGGAATGGACATTTTGGGACATCTTTTTTTAATGGAAGGGTGGAGAGTGCTGTCGATTCTGAGTAGAATGAGCCCAAGAATGTTCAGATTTGAAAGAATCAGGTTTTCGATATTTATTTTAGAAAACGCCCAAATACGATTTAATCGACATAAAACTACCTAAAGTCTCCCTATTGCAATTTTGCCAATCACTGCCGATCTCTCTTAATACGTAAGTATCTGTATTGATCACATACATATCACGTCGCCACGTTTTGTTCATTCATCAATATTTCCTCGGCGAAAAGGCCCTTAAGTCCCAAGTCCCGCGTCATATAAGATGACCCCAAATCTAATATCGCCGCCATGAGGGAACAACGAGCGGGTCTTCCGGACGGTGTTACCAGCTTGGTAAAATGTGCTAAATTTAGCAACTTTTGTTGACACTTAGCACGCAAATATGCCACTTGGCAACTTTTTTTTCATATGATATTTTAGCACCTAACATCGTACCTACTGATTTCAGTTGGAGAAAAATATCAACAGGGGCAAGGGACAAATAAAATACAAGTAGGTACGGCCCTTATACCATACTTTTATTTGTATGGTTTAAAGGAAAAATTAGGCCAAAGTGGTGATATGTAAAAATAAAATATTCCCAATTCGTTCGTTCCTTTTTTTATACAAATTTCCATATAGTAAAAAAATTGGGACATTATTTAAGCATGCATCGAAAATCATAAATTTACCTACAGATTTCTTAAAAAGAGGCTTTCCAATACCTATTTTTTTAATCCTAAAAGCCTTTAAGTAAGATACACAATAAGGCCCGGCCCATCAGTAACTCAACTCATCGAACAAGAACGCAAAATTTGAGTCTATTCTCGCTTATAACAGAATAAAATTTGGAAGAGCTTAAGAACCGGGCCTTATTTAGTGCAGGTAGGTAGGCTTATTTTAGCAGATTTTCTCCTCACGTTTAAACAGGCAACACTACTCAACCTATCTTGATCCTATCTGGGGATTTAGATCGTGTCAAAACTCTTTACGGTGCAGTCTGTAGGGACCGGATCAGGGTAGCGATTTCGGGATGAAGATTAAATGGTAAGAACTAAAGGCACTATTTGACCTTTGGTGGATTTAAACAGTGATCATAAGTAGGTATATGTCAGCATTTATTTGTGGTTTAGTCATGAGGTGGTCTTGAGGTTAAATTTTACTTTTTTTTGTATCAATTTAAACTTTAGGTAAGTAGTAGGTACGTACTTACTTACCTACCACTTAAAAGTAAATTATTATTTTCTGTTGAAGATAGGATCATGCAGAATGATAAATTACGAAAGTATTATTTACCGAGGAAAAAAAATCATAGCAAAATGTAAAGGTATTGTTGAAACCACATGCGTTAACCGCTACTAATTTCTAATAATTAAATATCGACATACAAAATGTACCTAGATATCGATCTACTTATACCAAAATATGAGAAGTTTTCGAAATATTTTCAAGTGAAAATTTTGCATTGAAAACATTCCGACGTCAATACAGTGACATCGCAAAAGAAGAATTGCTTGCCTTAGAAAACACTTTTCACACTACTGGGTGTGTAGCCAACTTGCCTAAAGAGCTCCGTAGCGAATGAAACACAACTGTCGTCAGTGTTGGCCTAAACGTTAATGCAATTGACTATTTTGAACCATTAACCATTATAAATTGAACTATAAACTGTAATCGTCCGTTACGGTTTATGGTTCAATTTGTACTGGTTAATGGTCAATTGCAATTAACGTTCGGCCAACACTGACTGTCGCACTAAAATGGAAGAGTGATAGAGAGACATAAAGCGTATCTTTGTCTTAGCGCAAGAGATTTTCACCTTGGCTGGCACCCTAGAGCTACAATTTATGTCCAAATAGTGCTTCTATCGGCAGTTTATTCTTCAGCCCCGACGTAATAGCTGTCAATACCCGTCGGGTACGGCATTCGCCAAACATGCATCAGGAGACATGTTCTAGGTTTCAAAATAAAACCTAGCTAGATCGATTTTTCGCCCCCAAAAACCCCGTATAGCAAATTTCCTCGAAATCGTTAGAGCCGTTCCCGAGATTCCTGAAATATATATATTATATACATACGAATAAATAAATATATAAATAAATAAATATGCCAGAATTGCTCGTTTAAAGGTATTAGATTAAGTATTTCTTCATAAAAGAAAATATTCATACCGTCACACAAAGTATAATTAAAATGTTAAAGGAATGTAAAAAATTGCCCTTGTGCCTAGTCAAGATGCTAATCGTTTGCTCTGTAGCGAACGATGCACTAATGTCTCTCTGTTGCACGAATATGGAAGAGTGATAGAAAGATTGCCGTTTCGTTCGCTACGGCGCAAACGATTGGCATGTTGGCTAGGCCCTCTGGGACACTTATTTTCTCTTATAAAATCCACATTACACCAATAAGCGTGGGATGCACTGCGAGGCTTGTCTAATTCGTATCATATCAATAAATAATCAAGTTGATTTTAAAACTTCGAATAGGCGTCCAAGGTATAAACGAGATTCCAATTTGTTTACACGTTCCGACATTATGTTCACATGTATGCTTAATTAAACCAGGCTTAACAGACAGATCCGTGTTGCGTTGCAAAAGGATTCATTTGGAGTTTATTTTTTAATTATTAATGGGTGTTCTTTTGGACATTTATTGGTTGCCATTTTCAAGCTAAATACTGGTAGAGTATGTGCGGAAAGACAAGAGTCGTGGCATGTACGGGGCCCAATACATTCCACGGCTCTTCTCTTTCCGAACAGACTCTAAAGGCAGTTGCGCGCTGTAGTCGATTTTAGCTAACATTTAAAGGTACCTAATCTAATATGGTAACGGGACCAATCATAGGGCACATAAGAGAAAAAATGGAGTGTTTTTGATATTTCACTGACACCTGTAAAATTGTGATTAAATTACTTATCCAAAGGCCCAAGTAGCAAGCGTCGTTTGATCTCTACACCCAATCTATCCAGTATGAAATTCGCCGTCACCCCATGGTGCCTAATTCATAATTCATAATAATTCATAATTTATTGCATAATAATCATATGGTACGAGTACAGGACAGATATTACATCAGGGTAAGTTCACACATGAACCCTGTTAGGGCACAGCAAATGTTTCTTAAAACTAAACTATAACTAGGAGGTGCAGTGCAGGCACATGTGTAGGTACATAATTTAAAATAAATGCATTTTGGTACTTATGTTCAAGGCATAAGATTAAAAGCTAATATTTATTATTTTATACTTATGTTATTACATTAATTACTTATCTGGGTATGATTTTTGATAGGTACCATTGATACCTACATTGGTACCTACCTCAAACGTAAAAGGTCGTATGGGGTACGGAACCCTCAAAAGTTGTGTCTTACTGTGCGGAAGGGACTCAATTTCTCGCGGCTTACCCTAGCCGTGTGTTTTCACTATTCCGATGTGTCCATACGTCGAGTGCTTGGGGATACCAGTGTAATGTGACCTTGCAAGCGTACTTTTACGACTAAAACGCCGATACGAATGTACATTTTGACCCGAATGTAAGTCCAGGTCAAGAACACCCTAAACCGGCGAGCGTGTATGAGGTATGTTATGAAAGTGAAGGAACCGAAAGAGGTATGTGGTACTCGTATGTCAGGATCGTAGCAAGTGGACATCCGTGGTCTCTGCCTACCCCTCCAGGAAATAGGCGTGATTATATATATGTATGTATGTATTTTATTACTTAAATGTTACATTTCTAAATATGTACATGTGCTAAACTTCCGAAAAAACATTTTTCACCTCAGCAGCTCGAACAAGGGTACTTTGCTACTTAAAAACAGTGAGCAAAATCGCATTTTGCTCACTGAGTGAGACAAAATGAGCAAAATGCGGTTTTGCTCACTGTTTTTAAGTAGCAAAGTACCCTTGTTCGAGCTGCTGAAGTGAAAATTTAATTGTTGGTATATCTTAAGAAAACATGAGTGAATAGAGTAAGTAATGAAGAAGGAATACGTTTTTCGGGTTCTCTAATATGTTCTCACTGCTGAGGTGAAAAATGTTGTGTACCACACGAGATCAAAGTTATTTACATCTCGTGCGCTTTTGAGTCCCTTACTACGCTCAAGATTCTAAATTAGATTCACTCGCTACGCTCGTGAATCTATTATAGAATCTTTCGCTTGCACGGGACTCAAAATAAGCACTCGAAGAAATATCAAACTTTGATCTCTTGTTGTACAAATAACTATTATGCGACAGCTGCTCCATATTGAAATAAACTATCATAGGGTCGATCATTTGGCTCGAGAGATAGATTTTTTGCTAGATATTTCGACTCCACGATGTTCATAAACTATTGGAATGACACTTGTGAACCGGAGGCGGGTTCAATACGCGACCCGACCCTCAGACGTCACACTTAAGTTGTGGCTGAACGCTTTCTACCAACCACTCGCTGAATACGAAGTATTTCACATATATGTGGCTTTCCATTAGAGAAGGGTCCTTAGGCTTCGCTTGCAATAAATATCGTCGAAGTAAACATCAGCTTATTCATCAAGAAGTATTAGAATTAAAAGATGTTTAAATTAAACCTTGAAAAGACATCGACATTTCTTTGGTCATGAATGAGTTTGGTCGCCTTCCGCTTAGGGGCCCACTGGTTACCAGTCCGCCGGACGATATCAGCCTGTCAGTTGTTCGGAACTGTCAACTTTTTGTTCTAACTGACAGGCCGATATAGTCCGGACTGGTAATCAATGGGCCCCTTAAGACAAAAAAAAATAAAGTGTTGTTTTACAAAATTATGTGTACATAGTTGTATATATTTTGTGCAAAAGAGTTTAAATAAATAAATATAAATATGGTAAATTATGGCTCAAAATTTACGACAGAACAGGAAATTAAAAGCCATTTAGCGCAACTCTTATTTTTTGTGTAATTATTTTTAGTTAGTTTTATCATAGAGAAATAAGTAAGACAAGAGTGCTCACTCCATACATCAGTTCAGACTATTAATTTCAGTGTCTACATCTAGCATCGAGTAGCGGAACTATCAGTACTGCTACTTGACAATAGATGTAGCACCAACCGGAAAGTCTTATCTCAACAGCATAAGACTTTCCGGTCGGTGCTACATCTATTGTCAAGGAGCAGTACTGATAGTTCCGCTACTCGATGCTAGATGCTAATAGTCTTTTTGGTACTAAAACTGATGTATGGAGTGAGCACTCTATGTATTTTTTTCTCTATGGTTTTATTTAAGTCTATGTGATTGTGTTAATAAATATTCTTTCTTTCTATAGTAGTTTATGCAACAGTGATATAATAAGGGTTCTTAAAATTCAAGGGTCGAAGTTACAAAACGAGACGTAGTCGAGTTTTGTAAAAAAAGACCCGAGAATTTTAAGAACCAATTATGAGCTGTTGCATACATTACTTTTTCTATGACAGCTGCACCCGACACAAAACAGTTGAGACTAAGAAAATGGGTTACTTTGTATGAATTATTATGCACACAGCAAAACATAGAGCCAAAAAAAAAGTTATTGTAAAAAAAAAATATTGTAAATGAAAACATACCTCTTTCAATCAAGATGATCGGAAGTTGTATCTTTAAAAAAAATAAAGCAGTTGTATTATACTCATAAGATGACTGCTAGCAGTCATCTTATGAGCCTATAGACAAATCATTCAAATGACATTGCTTTAGATATCACTGACAGTCATTTAATTGACACATTTAAGTGCTGGAGTAGAAAAAAAATGTATCGGGATGACAGATACGACGAGAAGTGACGTATGTAATAATTTCCATAAGTACATTATATTATTGACGTTTTTTATACATAAACGAATAGTCGAAGCGTTTTGGATAGGCTAACTAAAAGTCAAAAGTGAATATGCATTTCATCGACAGTTAAAATAATTAATTGTCACTAATTTTAATTTTATTTATTTTATTTATATGAGCCTAGAGTATCCCACTGCTGGGCAAAGGCCTCCCTCCTCCCTTTCCACGTATCCCGGTCTTGACCCGTCTCCCACCAGTTGTTCCTGTCAAAGACGTCGAGGTCATCCCGCCAACGCCGTCGAGGTTTGCCGCGACCTCGAGTTCGATTTTGTGGGGCCCAATTGGTGGTTAATTTTAATATGAATTAAATAAATTGTAATTTATGATAGCCCTTATGGGCTTACAACCTAATCTCATGACTTATTAAAATAATTTATTAATATAAAAAGTTAACTTTGCTCTGAGCATATTCCGAATGTTAATGACATAATTTGTAAGCGTCGGATTTTCGAAATTTATACCTTTACTTAACAAGAAAATATAATGTTATCTGATCAATATTCAAATGGCGTAAATGTAAATAAATTTTTCTAAAGCCTCAAGCCAAAATTGACAGTATTTTTCAATACAAACGTACCTACTTCCTCCCAGGCTCCTGCAATCGTTAACGCTCCGTAGCGAACGAAACGCAACTGTCACTGTCGCACTAGAGGGGAATAGTGATATAGAGAGATGACTACGATACGTTACAGACTGTTAAAGATTGTCATGTTGGCTACGCACCCAGGTCTACACCAGGATACGTCCTGTGGGTCAGCGATTTTGCATATTTTTCCAATAAGATTAATATACCTACATATTAAAAGTGTAGTAAAAATCAAAACCTGAGTTATTTTCAAAAGTTGCTGAACAAATGTTGGTCAGTTTGAGGAGTACAGCCTACAGTTTAATTTATTGCTCCTGTTACAGGAAGCACTCTGTATATTACAATTTTTAAATGAGTGTTATTAGTAAAAGCACAGCTTACGTTACCTCCTACAAAATCCTGAATATTGAAGTACCAGCCATTTGTAACTTGCTTTTGTTTACATTTAAAATTGAATTGAACAATTCGTTTCAATTCAGTCAGTTTACAGTTGTTTTGATAGCCGGTTGCCTAAATTCCCGCCGCCGGCGTTTACCAAAAGAGTTCCCTGAATATATTTTAGAAAATTTATGCGAAACAGAACAGAGAAATTAAGCATTAATTTGCTATCCTTGCCAAAGGAATTTACATATTTATCGAAGCATAAATCCATCGTTTGGGTTCTTGAGGGGTGTTCGAACATACCCGTTCATAAATCACGTCGGATTGAACCTTCGCTTTGTAGACATGGCGGTTCTGGGGCGAGATGAACTTACCTGAAATCAAAGGATATTATTAGAGGTGGGACTTTATCGGTCTATCAATATCAATAGTATCAATCTTATTAATTGCGTTAACCAAAATACTTAAACTGCAAAGTTTACTATAGGTAAGGTGCAGGGGGGGCATTTAGACTGCGGGGTAATTTAAACTCTTCGAAATATCTTCCATATTTTACCTATGTTACACACAATACAAACAACACGTCTTTTTCACTATCTGGACATATTATATGGCACACTAGTTAATAATGGAAAACATGGAAGATATTTCGATTAGTCTAAATTACCCCGAAGTCTAAATTGTTCCCCTGCGGCTTAATAGTATCTATTATATCTGCTGCTATATGCTATAGGTACTTGCCACACGAGAACGTGGTATACAATTTACTTAAGTAAGACTATTGCTCAGCATCGATTAAGTACCCTACTGAAGTACTGATATAGGTAGCTACGATTTTATTTTTACCATGAATTTAGTAATATACAATAATATTATAATACAGTCAGCAGCCGAAGTTGCTAAGCGAGCGAGGTGTTCAAAATTACGCTCTTATTCTCTTAACAATAAAGTCGCGTCAAGATCATTTTGAACACCTGGCCCGCTTAGCAACTTCTGGCAAAATATTATCATTTTATACAAAATGATACTATCATCAGAGGGTGAAATGTTGTACACATGTTATTTTTATCACTTAACAATAAAATTGAGTTCAGTTTAATCATTTTGAACACTTCACGCGCTTAGCTCAGCTACAAATAACACATTATAAACAAAGCCAGAGTATTTCATAGATACCTAATCTATGTATTAGAACAAAAATTTGACAGTTCCGAACAACTGACAGGCCGATACCGTCCAGCGGACTGTTAAAGTGGGCCCCTTAAGTAAGGTCAAAAACTGGCAATACACTTGAAACAAACACCATAATATCAAAATGCATGATGAAATATTATTATATTTTTCTACTCCAGCACTTAAATGTGTCAATTAAATGACTGACAGTGATATCTAAAGCAATGTTATTTGAATGCTTTGTCTATAGGCTCATAAGATGACTGCTAGCAGTCATCTTATGAGTATAATACAACTGTTTTTTTTTTTTAAAGACACAAGTTCCGATCATCTTGATTGAAAGAGGTATGTTTTCATTTACAATAATAACTCTTTTTTTTTTTAAATAATAACTCTTTTTTTTTTAAATAATAACTCAATTTTTTTTAAATAATAAC
This sequence comes from Cydia amplana, assembly GCF_948474715.1. Lineage (NCBI taxonomy): Eukaryota > Metazoa > Arthropoda > Insecta > Lepidoptera > Tortricidae > Cydia > Cydia amplana. The sequence goes on from NC_086077.1 coordinate 2,764,953, forward strand.
TCTTTTTTTTTAATAATAACTTTTTTTTTAATAATAACTCTTTTTTTTTAATAATAACTCTTTTTTTTAATAATAACTCTTTTTTTTTTTTTTTTTTTTTTTGCTGCAGCTGTCATAGAAAAAGTAATGTATGCAACAGCTCATAATTGGTTCTTAAATTTCTCGGGTCTTTTTTTACAAAACTCGACTACGTCTCGTTTTGTAACTTCGACCCTTGAATTTTAAGAACCCTTATTATATCACTGTTGCATAAACTACTATTATTTTATATTCTTAAGCCTCTCGTTAATTTTCACATCAATCGTCGTGAGGTTCATTTAACTGCAAGGTCAAGGTCGACCATTCACTTAAGGCCACATACCAAACATACATGTAATTACAAAATTTCACACTTGACGGGGCAATTTGATTCCAAACTGTACGGTTAGGTTAGGTTAGCTTTATTTTTATAATGGACCATTTTATTTAAACTAATTTAAAGGTTACATTATAGGGTACATTTTTATTCATTGACTTTTTTTTTTAGTTTTGGTACTTACATTTTCTTTGTATCAAAATAGAAAGACTAGCTCTTTCGATCCTAATAGGAGAAAAAAAAGTGGCCCGAGGTTTTTATTTCCATTCTGTTACCATAATTTCATAGACTTTTAATGACAGTAACGGAAATAACGGAATAGCAGGAAGTAAAAATGTATAAGTAATATTTTTTTTTCCTAAGGATCAAAAGAGCTCGTGATTCTGAGTAAAAATAACCTAGTTACGGCACCAAAAAATTTTCTCTAATAAAATACACAATTACGACTAATACATTCGGTCAGGATCCTTATTGTACACAGACAAGAGGTTAAGATTGCCAATGCTTAACTTAAATAACAGATAAGAACTATAATAACCACAGATAATAAAATTACACTCCCCCTAGTAATTTCTCTTTGTAAGAATTGAATTAAACGTGACCGATATCCACAAGAATTTTATCTTAATAGCCCAGTAAGCGGCTTAGGGAAAGCATATTTCTCTTTAGAAAGCAGCCTAATCGTCCATACACCATTGAGCAGATAGATGACCAATAAAACGCCAAGGTGGTCACCATTGTTCAAAGTATGAAAATAGAGAAAAACTCAGTGTTGCCAACGAGCTCCCTAAGACTAGGAGGCCTATTCGAAATATAAAACGCTCAATTCAGTCATTTTATTAAAAGTTGCACACAGTTACAGTTCTGTTACAAATAATAAAAAAATATTTCTACTGGGAATCACCACCGGCTCTGATCCTAAAAGAAATTAAATGCCCAAAAATGTCCGTACTTTTTTTGTTGCTAGAGAAGAAATTGATTCTTAATTGGTGTAATACGAAGTTAACACTACGGAAAAAGGAAACGTTAACACTACGGCGGAAAGCATCCAAAAAGCTGGAAAACATCCCGAAAACGTCGGGAAATTTTCACAAGAAATTAATAAATTTTCCATTTCGAAAATGGAAAATTTCGTTCCCCATATACCTAAATATGTGAGAATAATCCGAAAATCTATGTCAAAATGTTTGCATTAAGTATTTAAGCTTTTCATCGGCATATCAGTAGGTAGTTGACACGATTCGATTCTAGTTAGTCTCAAAGCCATTTCCATCGTATGCCAAATCAAGTTAATTTTCCAAACTTCGCATCGGCCTCTAGACAACGAATGTTTTTGTTGTGGTAGCGAAGGCCATTAACATAGTTATTCGAGCATGAAATCGTTTATTGACTCTGCTCGGATTCAATAAACACTGCGCACACTCAAAGATCATGGGGACAAATTGAATAATTTAATGGGCCAATTTGGGGAACTGTTGCTTAGAAACACAGACAAGACATCCTCCAGACTGAGCATAGTTACTATAGCTACTGTAGCGCTACCCCCTCTGCCACAAATATACGGTAGTTTTACTCCATTTTCGAGTCAAAGTGTCTTTGTGTGACGTCCGTGTCTTTGAACGGACCAATCACGGTACGGGACTCGCTCACCTCGTGCCCCGCACCCCAGTATTTTTGGCAGCATCGGTTTCATGAAATAATTGCTCTAAACTCCGTCTAGAGGATTCCTAGTCTATGCTTAGAAATGGTTTGGAAACTTGGTATCCCGAGTATCAAAACAACTTTGGGTGAATAAGTTATTCGATTTCTTCCTTTAGATTGCGTCAGTGTGGTTAGGATTTAAAAATAATAAAATTAGTTAGCTATCTTCGTGTTTAGGAACATCATATTCTAGAAAATTTATAAAAAAATACTTTTGAAGCAATAGGTACCCGATGAAATAATCAAAGATGATCGAAAATTTGTCCTAGAACGTTCATCAATTTTTAATTCATTCCATTCCGTTACCGTCCTACAAAGTCTCTGAAATTTGGCAACAAAATGGAAATAAAAACCTTGAACCAATTTGGTTCTCCCATTAGAATCTAAAGAGCTCGTGAGTCTAAGTAGAAATAACACAAAAATACCAAATCTAAAGTGCAATGTACAACTTAAAATAAAACTGTCTACTTTCAAAAGTCTTAAAAGAGTAAGTAGTGTTAGGTAAAACACTCTGACGGAATGCCCCAGAACTTTCGCGATGTTTACATAATTCATGTACCTAAGTTAGATCAAAAGTGTCTCAACTTGGTTAAGCTGAATGTAACATCGCGGGGAAACCGATCACAGGAATTTTTGCACACGTTGAATATTAATGTTGGAAGCTGCAGTGCGGCGGGAGGAGATTTACATTACAAATAAGATGTACGAGTGTATGGGTTATTCACAGGTCTAATGTAGAAAAGCGTTAATGCGAACATATTTCATTGGTTATCTCGGTAGGTTTTTAATCGAATCGATGTTAGTGGTTAGGCTCGAAAGGAATTATATAGAAATCTTTATTTTTTATTGTTACCATTATCAATGTATTGGATAATTAATCTACGTTTTTTGAAAACGCAGCTAGAGAAAATCACTGATTTAAGAATATGACAATTTAATATAAAACAACACAAAACAACAAAAAAGTTTATAAGATTCTTATGCTATTATAAAATATTATAATTATTATGAAACGTAAATATATGTATAAGCAAACACAAACAGCAGTGAGCTCCGTAATCAATCACATGCCTACAGCTAGTGACCAGAGCAAACGGCAGCGAAAGCAAAAAAAATCAAATTCGACAGTGCATCGGTATTGCTTAGTTTAAATTATTTAAAATTTCAGAATAACTTCAACACACCTTACTCGGACAGCTCTGCCACGGTATCATTGTTCTCAGTCCTATCCGTTTCAAAAATAAATTAAACGTAGATTAAACAGAAAAACTTTCCAAAAAGGCAAAACTCGATTCTGTGCGAAACTAAACTTTTGCAATAAAAACGGTGAGCATTTTGCTGCGTCTAGCTTCTCGATGGCCGATTCTTTGTTTTATAATTAGATATGGGTTTAACTTGTTTTGATACGACCTGCAGTTTTGGCATCAGCAATACCAGCATACCTCGGTTTTGGGTGTGTTTGGGTGTGGGAATATTTTGTTGTATTTATAACTTTGTTTGTTGTAAGTAAATTAAACAATCTTGTTGTCAACAATGAATTAACTCTAAATATGCTTATAAATGTTTCCTCCTTGCAATTTGGATTTTGGAATATTTGTATTATTTCCATCTTTCAATTGTCCGTTTTGTTATTTCCACTCTGAATCACGAGCTTTTTCAATCCTAATACGAGAAAAAAGTGTCCCCAAAATTTTATTAAAAAATATTTTGTCTGTTTTGTTACGGCCACAGAAGCTTATATTGAAAACCGTAAGTAAACGGAGCAAAACTTTTGAGGACACTTTTTCTCAGTAAAAATGGAAAAAGCTCGTGATTCTGAGTAGAAATAATATAAAATTTCCAATTCTAACACAAACATTTTTGGTCTTTTTACAACTTTAAATAGAAATGCCCTAGTGCTAGGCATTCACGCACTCAAAATCTCAGGATATGGTCATCAGGCATTTCAACCGCACCAATACGTGCGAGCGAGATGCCGAGGCGCTTCTTGATTGCATTTTATGAACACTAATTAGCGTATGCGGCTCTCACTAATTGGTGACTGACCCAAGTCGTGTCAAAACAAGGTGAAATCCATATCAAATTGTTTAAGCAAGATCGGCCTTGTGAGATTTAAATGAAATCCGGCAACAAGTTCGTGAAACATTTAATTAGTGGCGTCAAGAGTTGAGCGGAAATGAAACATCTTGCGAACACTGTCAGGCATAGATCATGTGCCTATAGACGGCGCATGTATGTTTACTCGCGTCCTCCAATCACCGACCTAGTATTTTTGTAGCTGTAGAAATTGAACTGTTTTAATAGAAACAAAATCCGCTTGTTTTAAAGGTCATTGTACTTATTTACAAGCAAATCAATGAAAATATATTTTAAAGTTAGTATTCCATGATGTGCAACGAATCATGCAATAAGGTTTTCTGACCCATGTAGGTACATAACATTGGAAAACAAATCTGGGCTGCGAATATGTTTGCCGCAACACGTAATCAGTTGAAACGGTTTTAGAAGACAGTTGTGTGACTAATGTGGGTGAGTTTCAAGTGCAGAAACACCACCTAACTGTGGTCCAAAATATCTCAAATACTTATGGTTCAAAACTAATTCTTCGGTTGGGTGTGATCATTATTTGAATGACGCAGTTCTAAAGCAAAATATATTCATAAAAGGCAAAATAGTTGATTTCATACATACGAGTAAAACCTAGATGATGTTAATTAAAAGACCAAAAAACTGTTAATTAAGTATTGAAGTAGTAGTATTAGACTTCAGTTAGGTCGTTTTACGGTACCTATAAGAGCTTTAGTGTGATAATCTTGCCTGGTCGTATAGGTTGTAACATGCGGTGTCTTTGGGATGTAATCTACGCTGTCAGGCACCTCCGTGCGTGACTCTTTCCCGCTGATAATTTGCTTTCGTGCCCTTCATTTTGGGTGAACAGATTTACTTTATTAAATTTTCTCAGGAAAAGAGGAAATTTCCTTTCCTTTGCATGTGTCAGTGCCTGGGATTGTATCAAATTTATTTTGAAACGGCGTTCAAAATGATGAGCCTTTTAAGGTTGCTTAGAAAATTTTAGAATTGTTCCGCAGCGGCCGGGTGAAGTAAGGGATAAGGGATTCGAATCCTAGGCACAAATAAAAATTTCCAATTTAGCAAGAACCCTAAATGGCATAACAATCCCGTGTGGTGACTGTACCTAAATACTAACAGGAAAACTAATACTAAACTGATTATCAGTAGACCCTATGTCCTTGCAATACAGTTCAAATATGTAAACATTTTTTCACGTTATTGCAATGGATTACGACGAAAGAGGTCAACCGCCACGAAACCGCCTTCTCATACAAACGTAGTCCCCATTTTCCTCTCTGTTTATTAACATTATTGAAAATATTTTGACACAATTTCATGTGACGGTCAACCACATATCTATGGTACTTGTTTGTATTTTTTTTTTCAATTTTTGAACTATTTAGTTAAGAGCTTTAAAAAAAAAAATTTCGCTCCTAACTCTTATAATAATTAAAAAATGTGTTTTTTAAATACATCATATTGTGATAAATAAAAATATATTCCATAGGTAATTTCAATATCCAGGGAAAATAATAATTGTATATCCAAATAGCAAAAAAAAAGCTTCGAGATGCCTGGTGCTAAGCGAACACCTCTGCCCATGGACGCTAGCAACTACAGAGGTTTTTATAGACAGATATACACTTCACCAACAAAAACAGTGCATCCTTGGGCTAAGTTTATGACCAGGAACTGAAGTTTTAGTATCTTCTTACTTAACTTAGGACTTAATGTTATGGTTTATGAAGCAAAGTTATGAAGTTTGCTCTAGACATTGTATTCTTCGTATGAACTGTCGTGTTTATTAAGGCGCGGTGCACTCCGACTATGTTATGGAGTAGCTGTGTGACTTACAATCTTGAAGCCGATTCAGATTTAACAAATTGTTATGGTTTTGATAAGAATTTGACGATCGTCTTCATAATTGACGCGCATTTCTCGCACAACTGAGTGTAAGGCCAGCTGAGTGAGTGAGTGAGTGAGTGAGGCTGAGTGGACGCTCGAAGCGGAGCGTTCGGCGGGGCGTGCAGCGTGACGTCGGGCTCACGCGTGATGTGAGCAGCGTGCACTAAGGCCGCTCCTATATGCTTGCATCTGTTTAAGAGGCCGGTATCGATTTTAGTCGCAAAAATGTAAAATTGATAGATTTAGTCGATAAAATTGTGCACCTTTTGTTACGTAATAGAAATAACAAGCACTTGTATCTATTAGCACGTCTTCTTATCTTGCATTTGTATAGATCATTTTTTTGAAAACTGACTTAATAAATTAGTAATGATTTTTTTTTCTGATGGACGTTTAGGTAAACGCGCGTAAAGCACTGATTTAGTCGATCTTATTTGTAAATTTCGTAAAGTTTGGACTGCTAAAAATGGTAATTTTGTATTACACATATCCTGTACTCCAACTTGCATAAACTACATTATTGTTATATGATACTGAACAAGAGTAAATGAAAGTTAGACGAAATCAATTTTCACCAGAAATTACTTCAAAACAGGTGAACATTTTTCGTGAAAATCGACTTAATTTTAACGTAATTTTGATACTTAACCTGTCGAATCCCACGATATGACGTCGCCATAAGCGTTCTGGCTCATATATGAGCCGTGGGAGCTGACAGATTAAACAATCTACAACATTTCCTGAAACTGTTCTTATACATAATTTTTTATAATTTATAACTATAATTTTTTGATGATTTTTTAAAAACTGCCCCTTCTCGTCATATATTTCCGGTGACGCACGCTCGGGACCTCATTATTAAAAGGCAAGATTCTTATACGTGTGATTTCTTAGACGTGTTAATAGAAACCAATACTTGTTATTTAGATATTACGTAACAAACGGAGTACAGTCTCAACGACTAAATCTATCAATTTTACATTTTGGCTCTAAAATCGTTAACGGAGCCTTAACATGCACGCCGCACGCCCCGCCCCGCTGCACGCTCAACTCAAGCGTCCACTCAGGCCTTACCCTTATACGCATTTTCGCCTTAAAGGTAAAGCGGTAGGTAAGTCAGCGTTTTCAAACGAGCTTCCACGAACTTCTGAACCCGCTTTATGAGACCCGACACTATAAACTGAGTTCTCGGCTAAATTATTATAGTTGCACTAGGTAATTATTATCTCATAATGTTTGGGTGATAATTAAAATCTACTTAGTTTATAGTTAGTATAATTACAAATTGAGTAGTATTCGAAAATAAAGTCCCGTCCTGAATATTATTTAACAACTTTATTTTGGTTCGATTCCCTTTCGCTAGAAATTTAAGCGAGTACTGCGCCCGGATTAATTAATAATGATAGTATAGCACACTAACTAGAGGAATTTCGTTGCTCTATAAATAGCATAATACTCATTTCCGTAGCTAGCTCTCCATCTATTATTCTTCACTTTTACTGTCGTGAGCTTATGAAAAGGTTTTCAGCACAAAATGAAATCGCATCTTTGGAAGAAAAACGCAGTATAAGCCTACAGGATTAGAATCGACTTATGATATTACTCCAATATTGACTCAAAACGATCGACACATGTGTTGGGTGCTGTTCTCGTCGCTTGTCGAGTAAGGGTGAGGCAATGGTCCACATCATCATCATCATCATTTTAGCCTTCGGTCGCTCACTGCTGAGCATAGGCCTCTCTTCGTGTACGCCACTTGCCCCGGTCCTGTGCTAGTATCATCCAAAAGTGCCCCGCGATACTTCGATCACATTTGATTAGTAACGTTTTTGTAAATATTGTTTAGGTATGAGTAATTGTAAAATATTTCATTGTAAAAAGATTTTTAGAAGAAAATATTAGATTGCCTACTACGCAAATATGTATTTCACTTTATAGCTGTTTTCATTTACATTATAAGGCGATTCCATATTCAACCATTTTCTCGTGTCTTTCTACAAACAAGGATTTGTTCATTTCAACGTTCTCCCAATTGCAGCACAGGTACGCTCAATTTTTTTGACTTCGAGCGCACTGGCTCACTCAAGTACTCAACTAAATCGTTAAACGACTATGCTCGAATAACTCCGCAATTGCATGAGAACACTGGCACTGAAGGATTTAATAACGGCATTATATACTTGATCAATTTATAATTAAGATCCTTTTGTAAAAATGTAAGTAGGTATACATTTTCGTTTCCTGTTTACGTTAATTACTTCATGTAGCTATCTAACCTACTAAAGTAACGTTTAAGACCAGTAACTACCAACACGCATTGGAACAACCGGGCAAGGATTTAATAACTGTCTATACTGGAAAACGATCAATTCACCATTACGATCCGTTTGCAAAATATTTTGCTTTAAGGTACAAATTTTCGTTTCTTGTAGAAGTTTTTTTTTTTTTCATTTATTTAGAACACAAACAGTCATATAATACGAATGGATTATTAGTACAATGTAGTGTACTTAACATACTTAAGAAACAGACCTGGAGGTTCATTAACGAGTACATAATGTTAACATACATAATAACCGCAGAAAGAAAATGAAATTATGAGCCATACCTACTTCAATTATATTTATTTACCAATATCATATATGTCATACCTGAATTACCTGATAAGAGAAGTCATATATGTCATACCTAACCCACTAAAGCAGCGTTTAAGTGACCCTAAGCTGAGCTGTTTTCCTGAACTCGAGCCTCGGCCCGCTAAAGCACTCGACTAACTCGCATGAGAACACTGCCACTGAAGGATTTAAGGCGAGGTATGCCCGGGGAAAATTTTCAGATTCTGTCAAATTACCCCATTTCACACACAAGCACACTTCACGCACACTACCTCACTTTACTGGGACAGGTCAGTGACCCAAGCTGTTTTTTTTAAGATGCAGATGAGAGCATTTTGAGTTTAGTGTTAACCATTGGCCTTTTTAGAGGAACAGGAACTGTAAAAGCGTTCCATTGAAAGAAGAAAGAGAAACAATACATTTTATCTTGCTTTCCTTGTCTGTTAATGTCAAACGTGACGTACTTAAATGTAAATAATCTAATTCATTTGATTGTTGTTGAGATACGCATTGCGCATACTAAATAAACCGAATAAATACAGAAGTCTTCAGATGTAGGTAATACGTTATTTAGGTACCAACTGTATTCTGTCCGGCTTTCGATAAGGCGCAAAATCAATTCAATGACAATTTCAATGAACTCATATGTGTATTCCGATGATGTTATTAGTATATAACTTACCTTAGCTTCAAATTGTATATAATTATTATTTAGTTATTAAGACAGTCACCTGCAATAATATGTTACACAACGAAAGGCCTCAATAATATCTGACACGACCTTATTTGTAGAGCCATAAGAGCGTGTCACATATTCTTGCGGCCTTCAAAGAGATAGATATCTATATATATATACCTTTGGATTCAATTGGCGCAAAGGACAGTTTGACGAAAATGAGTTATGTATACATTTTTTTTTCAGAATTCTAGGCGTTCTGCATAGTTAAAATTTCGATACTTCGAGAAAAGTTGCTTTTACGACCCAATTTTTACACTATGAGCTTGCAAAAACAGCTTAGCTCAAGGGGCGTAAATGACCAGTTAGTTATAAATTATAAGTTCAAAGATAGTATCGTAAAGGTTATTACTAGTGATGTACCGACTATGGTTTTGGCCGACTAGCCGACTAGTCGGCCAGTCGGCCAAATTCATAATCGTTACTTCCCGATAAAGATTATATATGTATGGCAACTGTAGTAGATTTATTTATTCAAGTTCCTTGCGTCGTCGCGCTTTCAATATCAACTGAAAGATGTTCTATGCTACTGCGACGATACACCTACATAATTACCTATACATGAATTTAATATGAACACAAGCTCATTTTGTAACCTAAATACGTATTTGAGTAAAATGGGCATGTAACATTTGATTAATATTGGCTTTTTATTTTATTTATGTCCTGCTTTCTGTAATTAATAATACCGACTAATCGGCCTTTTTTGCCGACTAGTCGCCGACTAATCGCCGACTACAAATGTGGCCGCATAGTCGGCTTTCCCGACTAGTCGGTACATCCCTAGTTATTACCACTAAATATTAATACTATTGTAAAGGACTTACAAGTCTTTTGTCGTCCTTTAAGCCCGTCATTTGTCATGATAATAAAATTTTCCATGTCGTATCGTCAAGATGGTCGTAAAGGACATATTTTCCTATTGATATTATTTTACTTGCCCTTTACGACCCGCCCTAAAATGATTTAACCATAAGTATACGAGGTGAACCAGGTTGTAAAGGAATTTTCTAATATTTCTGTCGTTTACTACCACAAATCAGTTTCTTAACTCTAAATTTAAAACAAATAACATGGACGTAGCGGTGTATAATATCAAATAAGTCGTTTTCTGTGACCTTTATTACTATAATGTAATCTTTGCCCTTAAATTTGAAAGCATTTACGCTAAGAGTTTTTTCCGCAGTTATCTTTGATTATGGACGTAAAGGTCTATAATGCCAAATTAATGAATAGTTTTATGAGTCCTTTGTTACCAAAATATAATGTTTGCCATTCAAATGTTTTTCCCCCAACTATTATTGTTTTACTCGCTGTGTAATCTCTTATAGTCTTGCGACAACATACTAGCCTGTGCATAATACACTCTGAACCTTTCCGGCTCGCATTTCTTGTTGGTTAGGAGAACGAAACATGTGTATCACCGACTGCCCATTGCGTCGCTTTCCTGATTCTCATCGGATACGCAGCTTGACTGGCGTAGGGTTATGTTATGACTGTTTATTTTCCGTCTCTGAGCGGTGGAAGTTGTTGTTGTTTGTGCGTAATTTAATTATTTGTGTCATTGGTTGAGCTCGGCTACAATAACTAGTTGAAATAAAGAACAATGCTTCGTTTCAAACACACTCACAAAGTTTGGAACATATCAGGACGAACTGATAATTAATACTTAATGACTAAAGACCGAATCGGTTTTAATTAATTCGTTTACTTAATTGTTTCACAATGAGTCCTGTTACATTTAAGGACCATAATACTGTACGAAGACATTGCTGTAGGACTGATGGGCGAGATAGAAAATTGTGAATAATTATTTCACGTTTTCTCCATAGAGTCTGGCTACTGAAATATTACACAAATGTTTGGCGGGAAATTAAAAAAATCTTGGGCTGGTCACACTTTTTGTAGTAGGAATTATATTTTTGATACTAGAAAACATTTTACATTTTCTGTGCACACGTAAGGTACCTAAGAATATAAGTTAAATATACGTTGACGTGCACTCAAAATCAGGTCACATAATTTCTACACATATGTTAACACTTTCTCACCATATACCATTGTAACAAGTCGAAAAATTAAATGTAGTGTAAATAAGACCTAGCTCGATGATACCGTATTATTATTCCATCACCAAAAATACATAAGTACTATGCCAAATTTGCTTAAATGCTAAGTATCATAATATTTATAGAGCCCCAACCTCCTAGTTTGTTTACATTTGCTTACGACTTGTAAACATTGCAGTTTTTCGTCATACAACGCTACACGTCGACTTCGCACATTGTCGTAATTATTTACGAGCTTAAATATTAGTTTGCGGACCTCACTCAGTATAGACATTATTAATATTATTTAAAATAAACCCATTATAAACCCCAAACAATTTGAATAAATGACATAAATTGACAACTGACTTTTAGTTTTTTTTCTATCATAGGCAATTGGTGATACAACAATGAAATATCTCTCAACAAAGCTATCTATCTTTTGGCTAGCCAGACTCTAGTAAATGTATGGAAAAAGTTTTTATTAATAATAATAATAATAAATTCATTTATTTCAGATAAGTGATCCATAATTACACAATAATCAAATTAATTAACAAAATTAGAATAAAAACAATATAAATAGGTACATTAAAATTAAAATCAATAACAATAAGTAAAAAATATAATATTAAAAATTAAAACTAATAATACATAAAAACAGTCAGATAGACGCCCTGTGCAGCTTATCCCAGTGAAGCTGGAAAGGGCCGTCTAGGTGCTCTGCCACCGTCTGAAGGAGGCTATTCGGGCTGCCGCGCAGGCGCCTCACCAAGGACGCAACGCGCTTGCGCATTATGGCATGGAAGCCATCCGTACGTCTCTCGCAAAACATTCCCGATGCACTGCAATGGCGCGGCAGCCCCAACAGCATCCTAAAGCTATTATTATATTGGACGCGTAGGGCGCTGAGAGCCCGTTTAGTGTAGTTGATCCATAGGCTGCAGTTAATTTGTGGCTTAGTAGTTTTTAGTACATTACCGTAACTTGACCCCCTAGGAAACTATTGATACTGGATAGGAATGGAATCGATTGGAATCCAAAAATAGCATGTGAAAAATAAAAGTTTTCATTGTCATACAAATTGTCTGGGAAAAGTTTTCCTCGCTTTTTGGGATTTTTCTAGCCGGATTTTTTCTCTGATTGCGTACAAGCTTTTGATTCTCAATAGGAATGGGATCGATTGGCATAAAAAAAAGGTTTGTCAAAAATTTCCTTTTTCTCGCACCCTGTATGTTTTTTCCAAAATCTGTAAAAGCCAATCTTCATTAATTTGAAATCGAAGGAAAGTCTTCTAAGACCGTTTTCTCGTAGCATCACGGGATCTGGTAGCTGCCCTCACTGACCTAAAAAGAAAATCCACCCTGTATAAGGCGGCTAGCATTAAGCACTGGGATATTTAGTTTACTGTCTTCATTAACGTAACTACCGTGACTGGTAACTAATACACCCCGAATTTGGAATAAAATAGTCTGAGAATGTCACTTACGACCCCCTACTAAACAAGATACATTAAATTACCAAAAAAATGTATGGGTGTAAAAGACATTCATAGTGATTTTGACCAATTGTAAAGGACATTGAGTAACTTCTTTCATATTTAATTCATACAATGACTGCTAATTCAGGGTAAAGTTACTAAAATTTTGAGTACTTTTCTAATACACATTAAAAATGTAGCTTCATAAACAACAAAAATATTATATAAATATCAACATTTTAAAAAAATCGCTGTTTTTCGCGTCTTATGAATACTAAAATTTTGCCCTTTACGCCAACTGAACCCAAAGGTATCGATACTATTCCAGGTGACTGTACCTAGCTAATAAGAAAAAATTGCATGCTTCTACAAGTGAACTGTACGCATCCAGAATTACTGTCCACCTATGCATTACTACATTTTTGCAAATAAACATTTCTTTATCTTTATCAATAAATAAAGTCCTGGCAGGGTGGAAATTGGCGGGTGGAAAATAGGTACTATTATCAAAATTTTAATGTAGGTAAATTGTATTTTATACATGTAGAAATGTAACCTACCTACTTACTTACTGTATGTATTAGGATTGCAGATAAATTTGATATACATAGAATGTTGCACTAAGCGGGGACTGATTTAGCTACGGTGTAAGCAGTACGGTAGGTACCGCTTTTTACACGACTGCCGAAACAAAAAGAGTGTATTGTTTTCAGCGTTCATGTTTGTATGTATTTATTACTAAAGTAAAAAGTAAAGTAATCTGAAAAAAAATCTTAAAATTACGCAAACATTGTATATGCATTTACATATATAGATTATCTTATACTTTTAAATTATATTTGGGTGCTTTAGGATAATTATTCTAATTTGTTTTCAAATACTTAAGGTATATGGACAGAGGGTATGTCCTTGAACTACGTCCAAAAGAGAGGTATGGGTACTGTGAATATCATCACCTACTGGTAGGGCACAGCACAGCGGATGTCATTCCAGATCTAGAGCAGAGCTCAACCTTACAGTAAACCGCAGCTCAATAACACTAGACCCTACCCCACTCATAGTGTTATGTTCCTGCCGGTGAGTAAGGTGGCCAGTTATCAACGAGGGTACGGAGTGATAGGCTCGGCAACGCGCATGTAACAACTCTGGGAGTTGCAGGCGTCCATAGGCTGCGGAGACTGCTTACCATCAGACGTAAGTATGCTTGTTTGTCATCGACGTGGTATAAAAATTAAATATGCTCAGGATGTCATTGAACTTGAACTTTGTTTATTTGGTACCTAGTAAATTTGTATAATACTGTTTATATGTATCCAAACAACCACAAACACAAACCAGCCTGTAAGCCTCGTAGGTAAGTATATCTCGGTCTCAAAAGCCGCAAAAACTCGCTAGGACTGAGGCTAGACCATAGCCGCTTATTTTTTCTTGATTTCATGAAGGTTTGCAGAACAGCATGTAACTGCAACAAAATAGGCCGCAAAAATGTCGTCATATAAAGCTGTAGTACCACGTTCGGGTCGGCTATCGGGTCGTCCGGCCTGGGAACGAAATCATAAAATACCCGATAGGTTATCGGCACTGAATGTTAATAGGTAATATTTGAAGAACAAAAGTTCTCTAACATAAATACAAAATCACAAAATTGTCATCTGTCATCACAGTTCATTGACGTACAGAAGTCACGTAGGAATGTTTTTAAAATGACGCTATATTAATACCAGCATAATGAAAATTAATTCCAATCAGTAAAAATGATACTTCAAACTTTTTTCATTTTAAGCGGAATTTCAAGGAGCAAATTACTTAAATGATATTGTAATCGTATTGTTTTAAGATAGTTTACTGCGTTTTTCAACCATTATGCCCCGTAAATAACAGCAAATCTAATTTAAAATGAAACTCGAGCTCTACGTGATGATAATTATTTACCCTATTTCTTTTAATACAAACTGTCTACTGGTATACTTTTTCGTATACGTACATGATTTATTTGTCAAGAGTAAGCTGTCATGGAGCTCCAAAGCGCGATGCGTCCGCTTTCGTCCGAGGCCAGCGGCCATCTGAATCAAAGAAGTTGCGTGCACGGGACCGCTGATATCATGTCTTTGAATATATT
Source organism: Cydia amplana (assembly GCF_948474715.1). Classification (NCBI taxonomy): domain Eukaryota; kingdom Metazoa; phylum Arthropoda; class Insecta; order Lepidoptera; family Tortricidae; genus Cydia; species Cydia amplana. Next base: position 2,779,985 of record NC_086077.1, read on the forward strand.
TATTTAATGTTCAATTTAAAAAAAAAGGAATCACTGAGTTCCATCAAGAATAAGATTGCGCGTTATTAGAAGCAAATTTCATATCTTTATCTTTTGTGCCAAAATTGTTACGAATATTTCAAGTCCGTTTTAGACCTATGTTCGTGATTGTTTTCTATCGAGCGAAAGTCAAAAACTTAGGATTCGAATCGTTGAGTTCCGTAGAAAAAGGCCTCAAGATTGCTTATACCATTCATGGCAGCCGTACGGTGATCCAAAAAAGCGCTACGAATATTTTAAAACTCCGTTTTCTGAACTCACTTCACCTTAATAACGTTCTACAATGGAAGTCGATCAATTTCCACACCAAGTGTTCCGAAGACTAATCGCACGTCGTTTGTTTCGACTATTTTATATCACTAGTCTGTTACGGCAGATTTTTCAGCCTTCAAATTTATGTCGAAAAATTCTTAAATAATTTTCCTAGATAAATAGATCTAGCAGACCATGTCAAGAAGGAACCAGACAAACTGGACTTCTTCTTGAAAGAGTGACCAGACATAGCATTGGATCGAGTGGAGGAATGGGGTGTGGCTATTGCTCAGCTTGTGACGCGACTGGCTCCTATAAAATTGTAGGTAAAAAGTAAATACGGCCAGATAACGCACTCACATCAGCGGAGGAATTTGGGTGAAGCTTGCCCAGCAGTGGGACGCGAATGGCTCTTTAAAAAATTGGAGATAGATTTATAAAATATTATTTGGCCGTGTACGTAAATAATACGTACAGCTACCAACTTCACCATTTGAAATGATTAATGAATAAAAGAAACAAAAGCAAACAGCAAGCTCGACACCATGTCTGAATAACTTCGTTTCATGCTCAATGATTTTAAAAGAAGTAACGTCTAAGTTAACACGGTTGGCTCATCTTTATTCAAATGCGTTCATGAATAACGCAACGTCTGTAAATACAACTCCCCGGGGAACTAGTGATAACGCAGGAAATGTTAGGAGTAATTCGGTTCCTCTTTATTAGCCGCTTAAGGGGACGAGTTCAGGTGTTTTTTTATCTGTTAAGCTTAGAATAAATTTAAAAGTGGAAAAAATACTGTCTTGGGTACTGTTTTTTTGGGTCAGACGTTTATGCTTGTAAAAAAAAAATTGTATATCTGTTTTCTAGTATTGTTATGAGAAAAAAATAAAAAATCTTCATCGACGTTAAAATATAGTACTGTCAACCGTATCAAATAATACGCATTCAAATTGTATCATTCTATTGAAAATAATATAGTAGATTTTGTATGATACTTGATAAAAATTGTGTGGGTTATTAAGAAATTGTCAGGTAAAATCACATTATAAGTTTTGTTCCTATTCACCCCTTATCACCCCGGTTGACGGTAAAACATTTTGACATTTTTTAGGCCAAAAGACAGTTTTCGAACATATTCATCGTCTAAATAAGGTACTTAACAAATATTAAGGCTGAAGCAATTTAGCGACAACATACTCGTAATATATGCGGCACTTAAAACATGTGTTCTATATATAAGTATATTACAGCTGCTTAGAGATCATTTAAAAAGAGTCTACAGTCGTCATAGCATGAGGATATAAAGACGAGGATACCTAATATTAGAGGATAAATATCAACTCAAAAACCCTTAAAAAATCGTTGACTAGCGCGTGCAGCCCCTTAATACGAGATTAGATCGGTTCTGCATTATTAAATGAACACAGATCCGCGGCAATGATCGCGTAATGTGTTTTAAATGAGAGGGACGTGGCGGGAAACTTAAGACGAAACCGCCGTTTCATACTAACGTAGTCCCCATTTTCCTCTCTGTATATTAACATTATTAAAAATATTTTGACATAATTTGATGTAGGTACATCAACTATAGCTATGCCCCTTTCTTTTTTTGAATTTTTATTATTATAATATGAGTTAGGAGCATTTAAAAACTCGTATGGAATTGCTTTTTGGCTCCTAACTCATATCAAAAATTAGAAAAAAAGTCAAACAAAGGGTCAAAATACATCTATGTTATTTGTGTAAAAATATTTGAGGAAAATAAGGACTACATTTGTTTGGAGTAGCGGTCGTCCCCTTTCCTCTTAAGACTAATGCGATGATTCGGAATTATTGCGTTTATTTAAATGCGAGCGTCTTACCCGGTAGCCAATTTGAACTTTTATTTAGATATTAACATGATAAAATTTTGTTATCATTCGCGCGTGGTTCTAATTTGAACTCATTTTGATAACACCTTACAATGTCTCACGAAATGCAATGAAAGTCATGTCAACAGGCATACTTATTGGAGTGCGTGGGATGCCTAATGACGATCGTGTCGAAGGTTTTCTGGAAGAGATCGTTTACAGGTTTACAGGCGACGAAGCCGCCTGTTGCCACCTTTATTTTTAGTGCTAATCTGTTTTTGTATTAGTTTCATTGATGATGCTTTTAATAAATATTTACAATACAATACAATACTCTTTATTTCACAACTCACCACAACTCGTAGTTTACAATAAATGTACAGTAACATAAACAAAGACAACAAGACAACAGGCGGTCAACACACACACACACACAGGTGATTTACTTACTTATTTACAGTCATAAAACTCATAAAAGTACATCAATTAATTACGAAATTCACTTTAACTAAAACGCACTTAACTATTAACTAAAATATATGAGCACTTGAAAATTCATTATGCAACGCGCGAGATACGAGTCTATAGGGGGAAATACGCGAAATATATTACCTCATACAATTTTAAGAAAACAAAAACCCCTTCAGAGACCTATGTTCGCACTTTGACCAAGTGGGGTCCTAAGATAGTTTAAAACAACGTAATTTCGACTTTACTCTTCGCTTATATGGTTCGATTTAGTTTGACGCAAAATAAAGCTACATTTACGTTCCGTTATATTTTAGAATGCTCGGTAGAGATGTATAGTCGAGTTCATAAATATGTATACATTTCTTCACCTTAATCCATTGTAATAAGGTTGAAAAATGTATACATATTTATGCACTCGACTATACTCCGATAGTGTTCGGGAAACCCTCATTTTGCTGGATAGCGGATTGGCGTAAGTTTCAATGTTTGGTGGTGGATTTAGTTTGCACGGCTATAAGATGAGTGGGGAAAGCTAATTTGTAATTTGTATATTACAGTAGGATCTCGATTATCCGAACTAATTGGGTCTAATACTAGCTCAGATAATAAAAAAATCGAATAATCGATATTTGGGGTTTATGGCAGGAGATTAAATTAAAACACATTTTTACATAAAGTCTGTACAATATTAAAGTTTGTCGTACTTACATTGAAATAAAATAAATTTACATAAAGAATACTTTAAAAACTTTTAATTTTTTTTTTATAAAATCGTACATGTTTATTGTTCTGGCAATTGAGTTGGGTTTGTAAAGCCCTTTCGACATGAGAGGAGGCCTGTGTCCATCACTGGGGCTTAGATGTGTAGGTATACCAAATTATTGTTAGGTACTTTTCTTAGAAACAAAACCGATACAAATATCAAAGGTCATTGGCCTCAAATTGTAAATCCAGCCAGTCTCACCGCTGGATCTGAATTCCGAATCCAAAGGCGTAATAAATCGAGACTTCAAACGCAAATAGATCCCACAAACGGATCGCGACAATGTGGATTCTCGTATTAACAGCAACATTTCACTGAGCGTCGATGCACCTTGTTGTCTTGGCAATAAGGGTCAGTTGCTATCAGGTAACATAACAGTGTTGATACACGTACCTGTTAAGGTGCAGTGAAACGTCCTCCGAAAGCAGCTCGCTGAGCACTGAGCGGACGGCTGTGCGTGCCCGGAATCATCATCATTGTGTCATTGTCTTTGAACTGTAATTTTTAGTAATTTTTAACAGAAAAAAAAAATATTGAAGAGTTTGATCATAAATAAATAATATTACGGATTTTGAGAAGCATTTCTCACGTTCATTATTTTTGTGCAAAAAATAGTTAATATTTTTTGAATAAGTACTGCATGTTAGACGTATGTTAATTTTTTTTTCTATAGAGCGAAAGTTTTTTAACCAGGTTTCGATCGATCAAAATACTAGAGAAAGGCCTTATAGTCGTCATTCATATTTTTGGCAACTGTAGGTATTATGATCTAAAATAGCGCTACAATTTCTCAAAACTCTGCTGGCTGAACCCACTGCACCTTAACAGCAACTCACTGACCATCGGTGATCTGTATGTCTTAGCCATAAGGATCAAAATACGACAGTTAACAGTGGATACTAATACTAGTACGACTGAACTGTCATTTTCGAGTCAACAGCCTTTGTGGCGAACCTGGGTTGAACATGATTTGAATACTGTTATAGTGACTACTGTTTGCTGTTACTTGTGTTAGTCTCTGCCTCTGAAGGCATACCGTGAACCACATTCGACGTATTGCCTTCCTGTCACATTTACGTACGAATTTACAAGTGCGAGAAATTGTCAAATTTTGTTGGAAACAACTGTCTACACGGTCCGGGACGGACCAAGGCCGCGCGGTCTGGGGGCTTGTCGGCGACCGTGTAGCAAGGGCTTAATACTCTAAGGTGCCTGTGCCAATGAAGGCCCGGTTCTTAAACTTACCTACGATCAAAATTTCATATTTTTATAAGCTGATCTTTTAATCCAGGAAACTAGGCCCACTACCCTTAACTAATCTATATTGAAGACAAATCATGTAAATAGTTATTTTCGATACAAGTGCGAAAAAGAGGAAATTCGAAACGAGTGGCGATAAATTAAAACTCGACCGAAGGGAGTGTTTTAAATCGACACGAGTTGCGAATTACCTATTTTTACAGTACATATGGGTACATGTACTGTAAAAAAAGTTTCGCAACGGAGTTCTTCAACTATCTACTTACAAAAAGTTGTAATGTCTAATTATGTCTAACGTAAAATGAAGTCAGTTAGATACTTCTTCCGAGTGAAATTAGGAGGAAATCCTACGAATCATCACCCTCGAAGAATTGTGGAAATTAGCACAACTCCGTGACAAGTGAATGAATCATTGACGTAATATCTAAGGACGGGCTAATGGGGCACTAAACATCGTACTAGTTCAGCGGTGCTACCCACGAATTCCAGCCAATCGTGCAGTCTAACGCGACTTGTTGCGACCAAAAGCGCGCGTGATGCGAACTCGTCAACCAATCGCGTTGTAGCGATTTCACACCGCTGTACTGGCCCCTGTCATGCCTCATTATTATTGCCCGTAAAGCCAGTCCCTAGATATCTATGTCAATGGAATGAATAATCATAACAACACGCGTGTCGTAAAATATGAGAAAGATTGTAACGAGCGCTGTTTATGCGTCTCGACTCGTCCGGGGGCAGAAATCACAAACTTTTCTATTTCATTTTACACGCTGTGATTTACCGCTGTTTGCTGTGGGCAATGACAGATTACAATGTATGGAACATCAGTGTGTCAATAAAACACGCTTGGTACAATAATACAACTACTTGCAAGATTGCTATATTTTCTACGTACGCGACGTATGCAACGCATTATGACAATCTGAACCCTGAAAGTTGTATGCTTAGAACCATACTTGTCATGCGTTGCGTTGCGTATGAGAAGTATGTTTCTAAGCATACAAATTTCAGGATTCAGATGTCATAATGCATACGTTGCGTACGTGGGATAAGTGTGTTTTCGCCTTAATTGCCGCGCACCGCTACGGAACGGACGCCTGCTCGCGCTTGCGTAATCTGTCGTAAAAGACGCGTTTTGTTAGAGAGTGAATCTTCTGTATAGTACGGCTCTTCTGAGGTGAACTTTTCGCTTCAAACCGTAATCTTTCAAACAAAGGCCATTGTCTCTATTATCGCAAAAGCGCTTGCTCCCGACTTAGCACGTGCCAGTACAACATTCATATTGAAAAACAACCGGTATCGTCATAGTATTAAGGTTCAAATTTAATGTCACTGATATTCTAGATTACGTTTTGGTAGTGTAGGACGATAAACCGCCCCGAAGCGATACGGCGCTCATATTATTTTGATACTTAGTGTGGTGTTAAAAATGAAACGCGGTTATTTATTATATTGTTTTATTTAAATTATTAGCTTGCGGTGGTAAATGTAATAATTTACAAAGGTGCAGCTGCAAGCATTGTTATTTTTTCTTATCTTTAAAATAACGATACTGTGAAATTAGCACCTCTGATGTGATGCCGACGCATAGTAACAATAAAAACACTGATAAGGCAAACGTGGAGCTTTGAAGCGTACAGCTTTTCTAACAAAACGTCACGTGTCAACGGTCAGAAGAAAGGTCGGTTATAATATAAGAAAGAAATTGATTATATCTGATTTTTTATGACACGATTTTATCTAGTAGTACGTATAACTGTTTTCTCCAATATGCTCGGAAATGTTCACCTTATTGTAGCAAAAATAGTACCGGAAGTACTTCTTTATTGTCAAACTCTAATTAAAAAAAATAAAACTATCGCTGTCCTGTTCTAGCGGACGGGAAGTAAAAAAACACTACAGTAATAACTTATTACTGTAGTGTTTTTTACTTTTTAAAAATAAAAAACGCAAACAGCCAATTATTATAGCCGCGGGCCGCGTCTACACGACTCGATCAGCTATCATTTCAAGCTATAGGATAGAGTGAAATAGTAATATAAACGACCTTACATGTCTCGTTCTTACAAGACCGTTGTGCTCGTGTATGATCGTGCGAATACTGCTTAATAAAATCAAAGATTATTTTTATATTTTTTTAAGGATCTCATCCGTGTTCATAAAGCTTATATTGCACAATTTTATTATAGTTTGACATAGACAGAGAGAATCATACTATCTTTGTCTTACACCAGTACTAGAACCCAAAAGAAAAGGATGAGTATAGTTTTTTTGTTCTTATTTACTGACAATTTGGTTTGACCAACTATATTTTCAATGAACGAATATTGAATGGTACTGAATGGCAGAATAAGTTTGTGCCTTTAACTTTTAATAATAAATTAAAGAGGGAAATTGTTTTTGACGTTTTTGATGTGAAGTTTCGATTTGAGTGATGCTCGATGCTTAAATAATTATTATTTTACTTTATTTCCTCGCATGTTTTGGAGAAAAGCACTATATATGCCTCGGCAGGAATAGCAATTCGTGGATTCGTCTTCTTTCGAATCGAAACTCATCCACGAATTGTCCTTTCCCGGCCTCTGCAATAATGTACTATTATATACCTACATGGAAAAATTTTGATTATACCTATGTTAAACGTATTAATCTTAAATTTACATTGTTACCTTTATTAGATTTTGTTATATAACAAATATACAACGCTTTATCATAAATAACCGTGTTTCATTTTTAACACCACACTAAGTATCAAAATAATATGAGTGCCGTATCGCTTCGGGGCGGTCTATCGTCCTACACTACCAAAACGTAATATATAGAATATCAGTGACATTAAATTTGAACCTTAATACTATGACGATACCGGTTGTTTTTCAATATGAATGTTGTACTGGCACGTGCCAAGTCGGGAGCAAGCGCTTTTGCGATAATAGAGACAATGGCCTTTGTTTGAAAGATTACGGTTTGAAGCGAAAAGTTCACCTCAGAAGAGCCGTACTATACCTAGTAGGTATTATTATTTATTCTGCGTTTTATTTTGCTTAACTGTAAATAGTCTGTTCCTCTCGCTGTGACTTAGTACCGCAGTAGACCGTAACAGGCACGTGGCGCGTACTGAAACTCTAAAAACACTCATTTATCACGAGAGATGAGGCAAAGGAAAAATAACGTTCTGTTTCGCTTTTTCCACAAGTTGGCTTAGGACACCGGTGCTTTGGACGGGTATTAACGCTGCTTCCTTTAGTAAATAACATGAATATACAATAAAAACAACAAACAAAGTTGACCATTTATTTAATGGTCTCTAATTTTTATTCAAATACATACATACATACATACATACATATAATCACGCCTATTCAAATAACTGTGAAAATATACTTCTGTTTTAAATTTTATTCGTCAGATCCTTCAGCTATATCACTGCCTATTTTATACTTAAATTGTACTGTTGTATGTATTGTCAATTTTTTTTGCTACCGAGCCACAAAAATTTTCCTTCTCAGGTTTTGGTTGGAGTCCGACCTAGCGTAGGTATATAGTCCGTGTGAATTTTTAATATAGTTGGTCAAACCAATTTATCACTAAATAGGAACAAAAAAAACTATAAGTACTCATCCTTTTCTTTTGGGTGCTAATATTAGTGTAAAACTACTACTACTACTACTACTATTACTAGTGTAAAAAAGCGCTGGTGGCCTAGCGGTAAGAGCGTGCGACTTGCAATCCGGAGGTCGCGGGTTCGAACCCCGGCTCGTACCAATGAGTTTTTCGGAACTTATGTACGAAATATAATTTGATATTTACCAGTCGCTTTTGGGTGAAGGAAAACATCGTGAGGAAACCGGACTAATCTCAATACGGGCCTAGTTTACCCTCTGGGTTGGAAGGTCAGATGGCAGTCGCTTTCGTAAAAACTAGTGCCCACGCCAATAACTGGGATTAGTTGCCAAGCGGACCCCAGGCTCCCATGAGCCGTGGCAAAATGCCGGGACAACGCGAGGAAAATGATTACTAGTGTAAAACAATAGATAGTATGATTCTCTCTGTCTATGTTTGAAATGAGACGACTGTCTTGTCATTGACACACTATATTTATGGTATTTTCCCTTGCTTTCTTGATTAAAATATGTAAAAAGTCAAATTTTGCGTTAGCCCCCTCTTAAGCGAGGTAGTGGAGCAGTATAAAAAAAACAAATAGAAACTCATCACAACTTCGCATATTTCAGGTGTAGTAGGTGGATGTTATAAGTTATAATCGAGTCACTCCGGGGCCTTATTACGGCTACGTCGTAATAATTACACTAAACCTCCACATAAAAACTTTAATCGTCAAGTTTCATAGTCCGTTTCATTGCGGCGCGGCTCCGCGAAAATAGGGGGACTGGATGGCTAGTCTACACGGATAACAAGTTGCTGTAATTTCTGGTCTTTACCTATAGATGGCAGGAAAACCTATTAGAAATGTGCAGTCAAACGTGAGTCGGACTTAATGTACGGAATCCTTGGATCGCGAGTCCGACTCACACTTCGCCGGTTTTTGACTGTACAGTGCATTTCTCATTTGCATGTCTATCAGAAAGGCCTTTCTAATGGGCCTTATATGTCCATGTGTTTGTGTTTTTCCATCGATATGTTAATTTAGTTAATCATTCGTAAAGGCTTAGTAGGCTTTACTTTGCAAGCCTCAATTAGTTAATTTTTGCTTCATCCCTTCCTTACAAAATGTCAAATGAAGACAAACAACCAATATACTTACTTTACTCTTTGCAAACAACTCATAGCTAATTGAGGCTTCTAGTGCGTTTATGAATTTATAACGCCAATAAAAATTAAACAATCTTTATACATAATAACTTTCAACGTGTGATGAACAACATCAAAATAAGGCCCAAAAAAAGGAAACCATAAATGAATATTATATCAACTAACATCTTTTAAACTCTTTCAACATAACATCATATGCCTCCGTATTTCGAGAGAGTTCTTTCCAGTAATTTTGTACAAAATATATTTTTTAACTAAAGAGCGCTCCTGTTGTAATATCTGTACTTTCTCATCTTGCCCAGCTAATTAGAGCTCTCCAGGGATGCTGCGATACTTTTGTCATAACAAAGTCCCTGCTTTATTTTTATTGCCTTTCGGATTTTTCCTGTTTTTATTGTTTCCGGAATTGGCTGTTTAATTTCTTTCAGTGCTTTAGTACCTAGAACTGTAAAGTGTTTGTGTAGGTATCTCAGTTGTCTGATTGCAGACATAAAGTACAAGTTATAGTAGCAGTTTCTGGGGTGTTTTTGATATTATTACTGTTCCAGATACCGCATTATGAAGCATCTACGAATAACGACACAAAGCGGTGTAATTCAAATGTATTCAACATTTATTTACTATAATAGCTCATGCAGGCGGCTGCAATACGACAGCAGTATTGCAGCGCAATGTAACGACCGGTTGCATTACTGCCCGAATTTGTGATATATGCGGCAGCAATCCAGTCGGCAGTAATGTCGCGCTGTAATACTCCTGAAGTAAACCTGATTCCGAACGGTACTCTTCTTCTTCTTTCTCCGTCCCTGCTCCCGTTATCTGGGGTCTCCTCACACTTTTGCGCCAGGCCCATCGGTCCCGGATTGTCGGTTTTGGCAATTGGGCTTTCTTAAGGTCTCTCTCGATGTTAAACCACCAGGTCAATGGCGGGCGGCCGCTACCTCTCTTGCGTTCTGGTAAGTTAAGAGCGATTTTTACAACATGGTCTTCACTGCGTCTCATTACGTGGCCATACCATCTGAGGCGAAACTCTGTCATTTTGTCTGTGATAGGCGCGACCTTAGTAAAAATAAATAAACAGTTTTATTTCAGGCAACACGTACAGTTGTACACCCATATCACAATACAATTTTAAAGTTGCAAAGCCAAAAGGAATAATTAAATAGAAACTTAAACTTAAACAAAATAACAGTAAATCAGCATCTTCATTTCGTTTACGTGGGCTTTTTGCTCGTGTGTCTTCTTTACTGTCCAGCATGATTCCGAACGGTACTATTTAGAATTAAGTAATAATATACGATACACTGTTATTATCTTCTTTCCGAAATAAAAGATTTGTGTTTGTATATATACAGGGCATTAAAAAATTTAACCACCAGCCATACTCTGCGTAATAATTCTATAGGTCATAGTCATGTCACAACTTTTTATTACACGACTGCCCAAAAAAAGGAGTGTATTGTTTTCAGCGTTCATGTTTGTGGGTATGTAAGTTTCTTTGTTCCACCCTAGCAGCTAAATGCCTGAACCGATTTAGATGTATGATATATCATTAGAATCCTTACGTCATCCCGGGTGACATAGGCTATATGACGTCATTAAAAAAAAACAATATGGCGGACTAAATACGACATATTGCGCAACTTTAAGAAAAAAATATCTTGCAAGCCCATCGAGTAGGGCATCAAAATGAAGCCCTTTGAAAGACGATCAATAATATAATAATATGACAATATGAGGGTTTCAGTCTAATTTCGAGAAAGTAAGAATTCATAAAATATGTTAAGAAAAGCTAATCTCATAAAACCAAATATTATCATATTGTTGGGATATTAAAATGAAGTGGTTTGACCGCTGATCATAAAAAAAATAATTATACATAGGTATTATATTAGTCATATTTTACTTGTTTTGAAACCAAGCCAATATGTTCTAAATTGCGCTAAGGGAATAGAAAAGTGTAAATAAGATCTTTGTAGAGAGTCTGAGATTGTAGAGTCCGTCTTCAGTTATAACTTATAACTCTGCACCGACTTTGACGGAACAAAGTGTGACCGAAGGCAGGCGTGGCTCACTCCGCGATTTCGTCGCTTTGCTACAGGTAGCTAAAAGTACATCCGTTCCACACCAATTTTGGGGAAAACCATAATGGCTCCTCTACACGATGGGCCAACGCCGGCCACTCCAAGGGACGCATTTATGCGTTAGAGGGAGCAAGTGATATTGCTACCTCATTCTACCTTATGGCTGCGTCCCTTGGAGTGGCCGGCGTTGGCCCATCGTGTAGAGGAGCCATAAGCCGCGCGTGGCGCTGTTGCCACCTAGCGGCCATATCTGTGCTGATCGTAACAGGCGCGTTTTGTTAGAGAGTGAGTCTTCTGTACCTAGTACTATTATTTATTCTGTGCCGTAGGCCGAGCTCCACGTAGGGATGACGGCCCGGAGCATACGACAGATGTGCGTTTCCTGCAACATCCCCAAGTATTTAAATTGCAAAGTTCGAAAGCCGAGCTCCGCGTTAGGGTTGAAGGCCCAGAGCATAAGACAGGCTCGGTGCGCGCTTCCAAATTCCCCAAGTATATAAATTACGAAGGCCGAGCTCCGCGTAGGGGGCAAAGACTGGGAGCTTAAGACAGATGGGCTCTTCCTGCAACTTCCCCGAGTATTCAAATTGCAAAGGTCGAAAGCCGAGCTCCGCGTATGATTGAAGGCCCGGAGCATAAGACAGGCTCGGTGCGCGCTTCCAAATTTCTCAAGAATATTAATCACGAAGGCCGAACTCCGCGGAGGGCCGAAGGCCCGGAGCGTAAGAAAGGTGCACGCTATCTGTAGCTTCCCCAATTATTTTAATTGCGAAGGCCGAAGGCCGAGCTTCGCGTAGGGCCGAAGGCCCGGAGCGTAAGAAAGCTGCACGCTCTCTGCAGCTTCTCCAAGTATCTTAATTGCGAAGGCCGAAGGCCGAGCTTCGCGTAGGCCCGAAGGCCCGGAGCGTAAGAAAGGTCCACGATTTCTGCAGCTTCCCCAAGTTTCTTAATTGCGAAGGCCGAAGGCCGAGCCTCGCCTAGGGCCGAAGGCCCGGAGTGTAAGAAAGGTTCACGGTTTTTGCAGCTTCCCCAAGTACCTTAATTGCGAAGGCCGAAGGCCGAACTTCGCGTAGGGCCGAAGGCCCGGAGTGTAAGAAAGGTGCACGTTTTCTGTAGCTTCCCCAAGTTTCTTAATCGCGAAGGCCGAAGGCCGAGCTTCGCGTAGGGCCGAAGGCCCGGAGCGTAAGAAAGTTCCATGCTTTCTGCAGCTTCCCCAAGTATCTGAATTGCGAAGGCCAAAGGCCGAGCTTCGCGTAGGGCCGAAGGCCCGGAGCGTAAGATAGGTGCACGCTTTCTGTAGCTTCCCCAAGTTTCTTAATTGTAAAGGCAGAAGGCCGAGCTTCGCGTAGGGCCGAAGGCCCGGAGCGTAAGAAAGGTGCATGCTTTCTGCAGCTTCCCCAAGTATGTTAATTGCGAAAGCCGAAGGCCGAACTTCACGTAGGGCCGAAGGCCCGGAGCGTAAGAAAGGTGGACGCTTTCTGCAGCTTCCCCAAGTATCTTAATTGCGAAGGCCGAAGGCCGAGCTTCGCGTAGGCCCGAAGGCCCGGAGCGTAAGAAAGGTCCACGATTTCTGCAGCTTCCCCAAGTTTCTTAATTGCGAAGGCCGAAGGCCGAGCCTCGCCTAGGGCCGAAGGCCCGGAGTGTAAGAAAGGTTCACGGTTTTTGCAGCTTCCCCAAGTACCTTAATTGCGAAGGCCGAAGGCCGAACTTCGCGTAGGGCCGAAGGCCCGGAGTGTAAGAAAGGTGCACGTTTTCTGTAGCTTCCCCAAGTTTCTTAATCGCGAAGGCCGAAGGCAGAGCTTCGCGTAGGGCCGAAGGCCCGTAGCGTAAGAAAGTTCCATGCTTTCTGCAGCTTCCCCAAGTATCTGAATTGCGAAGGCCAAAGGCCGAGCTTCGCGTAGGGCCGAAGGCCCGGAGCGTAAGATAGGTGCACGCTTTCTGTAGCTTCCCCAAGTTTCTTAATTGCAAAGGCAGAAGGCCGAGCTTCGCGTAGGGCCGAAGGCCCGGAGCGTAAGAAAGGTGCATGCTTTCTGCAGCTTCCCCAAGTATGTTAATTGCGAAAGCCGAAGGCCGAACTTCACGTAGGGCCCGGCCACATGTCAGCGGTGCGGCGCCGCCGCCGCCGCGCGGCGCGGCACCGCAGAAATCTGCGGCGACGCCCGCCGCAACGCAAAATTTTGCGGTGCCGCGTTGCGGCGCCGCAAAGCGGTGCGCGGCGCCGCGCGCGGTGCCGCAAAGCGGTGCGTTTCGCCGCGCGCGGTGCCGCAAAGCGGTGAGTTTCGCCGCGCGCGGTGCCGCCAAGCGGCGTGCGGCGTCGCGTGCGATGCCACGCTGCATAGTAAAGAATAAAATTCGACTACCAGTTGTTTAATCAGACATGGATTCCTTCACACGTTTTCTGCTCTTGCTGTTGTTATAGCGATAGCGTTTCGCCAAAAAACGCTGCAAATGGTGTTAAAGGTGTGAAAATCGGTACGATTGATCTTTAGGACATTTGAAACAATTTGACCCGAAGCACCAACAAATAAAAAAAACTAGAGGAGTTATGACGTCATCTTTTTTTTTCGTTTAAAAAAATAAAAAAAACGAGAATAAAAAAACGAGAGGAGTTATGACGTCATCTTTTTTTTTGTTTAAAAAAAAATTGTTTAGAAACCTATCGTGTGTAGTATTAAACGAAAGGTCTTTCAAGCCGATTCCAAAAATATATCACATCATTACATTTGAGTCATTTTTTTTAAATTATAATAAAAAATATTTTTCAAAACATACCAAGTTTGGGTTTCTCCAGATACAATACCGTTAAAATTTTTATCTACACACATGTAATTAGTGCTCTATAATGCGTTCAGAAACCGTAGGAAATGACCAGCTTTATTACAACCAATTTTACTATGAAAACTTTCTTATCTATGGTAGTAGGAAAATTTGTACTGTAATGTTATAAGTAATTATAACGTTACAAATTTTTAGTATCGTTATGAGTTTAAATTTGGAACAGCAGTCAAAACTCAAGTGGGTCTCTATTCTAGTATCCATAGATATTAAAAAAAAACAGTTATCGATATGAAACGTCAGTTTAGTATATTTTTTAATATTAACCGCACGATATTTGATCTCGAGTGACATGAGAATAGGAACTCTATTCTTTTGTCTAGGAATTAAATAAAAACTATGGATGCGTGACATGCGTGAAAAAAGTTTTCATTCACCGTCATTTGGCGTACAGTTTATCTTTTAATTAGTTTTAAGTATGTGTTTAGATAAAGTAGTGTATGTAACTGTACATAATTAGGCATTAAAACTCGTGTGATCCTATTAAGAAACTCACTAACGTTCGTTTCTTAAACCCACACTCGTATTTTGATGCCTCTCATTATGTAGCAGTCACATAAACTACTATTTTTGTTAAATATACCTCAAATTATACCTAATATCCTCATATCTAACTCTAATAAAGCAATTTTGAAAATATTTACATTTAGTATATTTGTTTTAATTTTTTCTACTCCCGTACCTTTATTTGTCATTTAAAAGGTCGTACACACACCTTTAAACCCCTATGTTATAGTTGTCAAGACAAGTCTTTAGTCTATTCCCCAAAAAAGTATTTGTGCATACACGCAGTATCTTTTTGGTACTTTTACGATACTTCGTGTAATCACCACTTTTATACTTATATTAATTTTATGCTTTCTATTTAAATATTTAATTGAGAGATTCATAGATCACACTTTGTAAAATTGAAAATTAAAAAAAAACATATTTCATGCAATTATTTTCAAAATTGCTTTCTTAGGGTTAGATATGAGGATATTAGGTATAATTTGAGGTATATTTTACAAAAAAATATTGAACGGTATTGTATCTGGAGAAGCCCAAACTTGGTATGTTTTGAAAATTATTTTTATTATAATTAAAAAAAATGACTGAAATGTAACGATATGATATTTTTGGAATTGGCTCAGAAAGCCCTTTCGTTTAATTTACCACACACGATAGGTTTCAAAACAGTTTTTTCAAATTCCATACAAAAAAAGATAACTCATCTCGTTTTTAGGGTTCCGTAGCCAAATGGCAAAAAACGGAACCCTTATAGATTCGTCATGTATGTCTGTCTGTCTGTCCGTCCGTCTGTCCGTCTGTCTGTCCGTCCGTATGTCACAGCCACTTTTCTCCGAAACTATAAGAACTATACTGTTGAAACTAGATGAAAATGAACTAAATAGATGTATTCTGTGAACCGCATTAAGATTTTCACACAAAAATAGAAAAAAAAACAATAAATTTTTGGGGTTCCCCATACTTCGAACTGAAACTCAATTTTTTTTTTCATCAAACCCATACGTGTGGGGTATCTATGGATAGGTGTTCAAAAATGATATTGAGGTTTCTAATATCATTTTTTTCTAAACTGAATAGTTTGCGCGAGAGACACTTCCAAACTGGTAAAATGTGTCCCCCCCCCCCTGTAACTTCTAAAATAAGAGAATGATAAAACTAAAAAAAATATATGATGTACATTACCATGTAAACTTCCACCGAAAATTGGTTTGAACGAGATCTAGTAAGTAGTTTTTTTTAATACGTCATAAATCGCCTAAATACGGAACCCTTCATGGGCGAGTCCGACTCGCACTTGGCCGCTTTTTTTATTTAATGGTGCTTCGGGTCAAATTGTTTCAAATGTCCTAAAGATCAATCGTACCGATTTTCATACCTTTAACATCATTTGCAGCATTTTACTGAATTTCTCGGTGTACTGCCAGCGCTATTAAGAAGGCGCAGAAATAAAAAAACAATTGAAAAGAAAATTTTGGGTGAACCCATATCTTCGTATAATGAATGAAGATACAAATCATTTCAAAAGAAAATACCGGCGCGGCACCGCAGAAATCTGCGACGCCGCACGCCGCTCGGCGGCACCGCGCGCGGCGAAACTCACCGCTTTGCGGCACCGCAAAATTTTGCGTTGCGACGGGCGTCGCCGCAGAGCGGTTTGCGGCGTCGCAGATTTCTGCGGTGCCGCGCCGCGCGGCGGCGGCGGCGCCGCACCGCTGACATGTGGCCGGGCCCGTAGGGCCGAAGGCCCGGAGCGTAAGAAAGGTGGACGCTTTCTGCAGCTTCCCCAAGTATCTTAATTGCGAAGGCCGAAAGCCAACCAATAGGAAATATTTATGTATTTCCAGAGATATTAAGCGATAGCACTTTTCAATACGTCTGGTTTTTTGGGTCCGACCTATTTAGATTTTTAAGCACGTTTTATGCTAACATATCAAATATCAACATGATGAAAGCTCCTTGAAGCAACTAACTTGCCTTAAATCATAAAAAATGTGGTTGGTTTTTGTATAGTCACTAAAATGTATAAAATAGAATAAATTAATTAAAAATTAAAAAACACGACTGCAGTTTAAAAGCGAACTGAAAAGCTAAAAATAATTTTTAGTTATGTTAGCTACTCAACTTCATAAATATAAAATAGAATATGTGTAGTATAAGTGTTCAGTCAGGGTCATAAACAGCAAACGGAAAAGTTTAAGCTCATTTAGGATAGTGACTGTACCTGTATTATTTTATTTCGATTGCAGTCGGGAACCTGTGAATGGGAAAATTTCAATATATCAAGGGAAAAAATGTTAAACTCGAGACAGCGTAAGACGATCATGTGACCGTAAGATTTAGATGGCTACTCATTTAGATGGCATTTAAATCAATAAAGAAAAACTCAATGACATTACATGAAAAACTGTTACATGTAATGTCATGATTTACAAAGTCACTACGCCGAGTATGGCTGGTCTTTATTGTCTCATCCTGTATAAGGTTTAAAATTCTTTTGATTTTAATAAGCCACGTGCCGTTTGATATGAATCGCACATAAAGCTACAAACACACTACGCAACCACGTTGTTTACCGAGGACCTGGTCAACATATTTTTTCCATTAATATGTATGACTATTAACCCCGGTCACATTAGCCCCAAGTCGCTCTGACCTGCTTTAATATTTTCATCTTTATTCAAACAGGCTTATGAATAAAACAAGGCACACTGTAGGGGCAGTGCCGTCAAGATGTTCCCGTCATAACTTTATTCATTTTGTTGTCTAAGTAAATTAAAATAGAGGCCCTTGAAAGACGGGCCTATATTAATTTGGCGTTCCATAACGCGGAAAGTGAATGCAGAGATTCCACGCATCAAAATTAGATTCGAGCTACTTTCAGGACGAAATTTAAATGGAGGGTTGGGCCCGCGTACATAGTGTCATAATAGAATCAGTTCAAACGTAATGCATTTCTAAATTGGTAGTAGCGACGACAAAGCTCTGTTGTGATCGAATTTGCGCACATTGTGCGTAGTCATTGCGTAGCCTATAAATAAGTTGCGGGTCCCAAACACAATTTAACTTGAAATAAAATTTCGCCATCTACCCCTGCTATAAATAGGCCGTATATGGCTCGGAAGGGCGCGTCCCGCTAGTGTTGGTAGCCGAATAGAGTCTTTTCAGTCTATTTGAAGAATTCGACTCTTTTTTATAAGACTCAGCGTTTTAAAAACATTCGTCCGAGTCTTTTAAGTCCCAAGTCATAGGTAAGTCTTTATTAAACTCAACTCAAAAAGACTAGAACCTCTGAATACAGACTCCAACAACAATTTTGTAGGTTTTATCTTATCACTAGTAGCAGAAAAGGCTAAAGAATATACTGTACGTTTTGAATGTAGTTTGTGAATTTTATATGAAAAAAATATTTTTTTGGCAATTTTGTTTTTAAACGGACTCGTTTACAAAAGGCTCGGGTTTATAATTTATAACTAGTTAAAAAGAAAGTGAGTTTCGACTTAATTATAAGAGTCTATAAAACTGAGTCGAGTCTTAAAGCAGAGGACTCAAAGGACGAGTCTTACCCAACACTACGCGGAAGAACGCATCCCGCATTATATTGTGAACACCCCGTAAGTTTCTGCCTTTGTGTGTCGTGCCCAATGAAATGAGTAAGTAGAAAATGCGATTGACATTTCTCGCCTCAAATTCATAGTCAACTTTTCAGGGCGCCGGAACGAAATTGACAAGTTTGTTTGCCAATATTTCATTAACCACGACGGAACAATGACTTACTTACAAACAAGAAGAACGAGAGAGGCCAATTCGCGTTTTAGTTAAGGTCAGTACGGTTACCATCAGTTTGTCGAGCGAGATGTATAGAAAGTAAATTACGTTCTCGACGGCGTTTATGTCAGTGACAAACTGATGGTAACCGTACAGGTGAGGTAAGGGAAACATGGTACCTTTATTTTTCTCGGCATAAGGGAAACCTAATTAAAACCTATATTTGGAGCACCGCCCTTCTACGGATGTGAAAGTTGGAACATCACAACACAAGACCGCCGGCGCCTAGAAGCATTCGAAATGTGGTGTTGGCGAAGGATGCTCAAAATCAGCTGGACAGAAAAGCGCACCAACCTTGAGGTACTAGAGAAGGCAAAAGAGAAGAGACAAATAATGCACGTCATTGAAAAACGTAGAGCCAAATGTATAGGTCACATACTCCGACACGAAGGGTTAAACAAAATCATATTGGAGGGCAGAATTGAGGAAAAAAGAGGAAGAGGAAGACCTAGAATATCATACATGACACAGATAAAAGAATGGTGCTGTAGCCACTCGTATCAGGAAGTAAAAACGAAAGCCCAGAATAGGCTGGAATGGACAATGCTGCAGCGACAGAGGGCCAGGCCCTCTTAATATTGATGATGAAGGGAAACCGTATGAGAAAAGTACTTCGTAAATATTTTGAAGTAAATTTTATTTATGAATTAGCTTTATTTTTAGTATTATCATTTAATTTAGTTTTTAATATCTTTAAGTATTTCTAACTGTTTATTTTCCCTACAAGTGTCCACCTTCCCCCATAGTTCCTTTTATCCCACCTGACCTTATTCGATCTGTTTCCGATATAATACTGACCTGTCAGTGTCACAAGTGACATTTCCTCAGAAAAACGTCACTTTTGATACTCACACACATTATGTAATTTCCCCCAGTTAGGACAATTATAATATTTAAAGCGTCGGTAAATAAAGGTATGTGAATAAATTTCGCGTTAGACCTGTCTATAAAATGTGAATTAATAATATAGGACAATTATGTCTGAAAAGCAAATTCAATAATTTAATTTGCTTTAAAACTGTTTTCACTTTGCGCAAATTCTATTCCAAACACATTTAGTTCGGTTAGTTTGCGAGTACACTACGATTCGTAGAAAATGCACTAAAGCAGTTTAATTATGCTAGATTTAGCGGAAAGCTGGTTGTAAACTGCTGGTAGAGAAGGTACTACGGTCAATGAATCTGATTTACATAACTACTGGGCCTCGTTTCTCAAAAGCTTGTAACTTGTAATACAAGCGAATGTCACTTTTAGACAGCTTTTGTTAGAAAGGGACTTTCACTTGTATTACAAGTTACAAGCTTTTGAGAAACGGGCCCCTGGTCATACACATTTTATACTCGTAGTATTTACCTATGCTTAATTCGTTTGCTTTCCTGTAGACTTAGTTAAGCACGGTCGTATTTTTATAGCTTGTCACCACCTGTCACGTTCTAACAAGTATGTAAGTGCGAAAGTGACGGGCATCGCGACAGGCGATAAGAATGGAACCATGCTGAGCCCGCAAGTGTCCATTGAAATTATTATTTATATTTTATTGTCAATAAACTCGGGCCTTTGGCGTGGACTGAAGTGCTATTTCAATAGGAGCGGGAATACGCAAAAACGTGGACAAACAAGTAAAGGTTTCAGTATTTTATTTAGAGAAATGTCCGTTTATACTACAAATGTTTGGCTACCCAAAAATTTACTAAATAAAAATAAGTCTCAGAGCAGTTTATTTTTATAGCAATTTTTGAATAGTGGTTTAAGATTTTCGTTCGTTACCCTTAAGAAACCCGTAGGTACATATGTAAATTGTTGTTCCAGCTAGAGTTATTTTCAGGTTATTACAGTGATCGGAATGCGTTACTCAATCGTACAAATTATGAAATTCTGAAAAAAAAAACTGCTATAAAATATAATAACGTAAATTTGACCCACATCCCGGCAAGATCTCGATTAACATACTAGCATAGCAGTAATAGGTGTAAACATGCAAAAGCGACGAATTTATATCAACAATATAAAAGAGTGTATAAAAAAAAAATTAAACCAAAACACACAGCCTTCGCTCAAAGGCTACTAGTAAATTGAAATCATTGGTTGCGTGTGAAAAAGCGGCCAAGTGCGAGTCGGACTCGCCCATGAAGGGTTCCGTATTTAGGGATTTATGACGTATTAAAAAAAACTACTTACTAGATCTCGTTCAAACCAATTTTCGGTGAAAGTTTGCATGGTAATGTACATCAAATATTTTATTTGGTTTTATCATTCTTTTATTTTAGAAGTTACAGGGGGGGGGGGACACATTTTACCACTTTAAAAGTGTCTCTCGCGCAAACTATTCAGTTTAGAAAAAAATGATATTAGAAACCTCAATATCATTTTTGAAGACCTATCCATAGATAGCCCACACGCATGGGTTTGATGAAAAATTTTTTTTTTGAGTTTCAGTTTTAAGTATGGGGAACCCCCAAAATTTATTGTTTTTTAGGGTTCCGTACCCAAAGGGTAAAAACGGGACCCTATTACTAAGACTCCGCTGTCCGTCCGTCCGTCTGTCCGTCCGTCCGTCTGTCACCAGGCTGTATCTCACGAACCGTGATAGCTAGACAGTTGAAATTTTCACAGATGATGTATTTCTGTTGCCGCTATAACAACAAAATAAAATAAATATTTAAGTGGGGCTCCCATACAACAAACGTGATTTTTGACCGAAGTTAAGCAACGTCGGGCGGGGTCGGTACTTGGATGGGTGACCGTTTTTTTGCTTGTTTTGCTCTATTTTTTGTTGATGGTGCGGAACCCTCCGTGCGCGAGTCCGACTCGCACTTGGCCGGTTTTTTTTCTATTTTTGTGTGAAAATCTTAATGCGGTTCACAAAATACATCTACTTACCAAGTTTCAACAGTTCTTATAGTTTCGGAAAAAAGTGGCTGTGACATCCGGACGGACAGACGGACAGACACACAGACAGACATGACGAATCCATAAGGGTTCCGTTTTTTGCCATTTGGCTACGGAACCCTAAAAACCAAAACACGGCGCCCAACGTAATAACGATCCACTATGAACAAACAGCGTACGAGCTGATATCAATTTCACGCAACTTATGCGGATACGTCTCGAACAAACACGGTTCAACCTCAAGACGTAATGCACAGATTTATATCAGTAGGCTACACGACGCTTTGTTAAAACTACGTCCGTCTGAGGCTATTAACTTCATGATTATTACTAACTGGATATTTAATGGAAATATAAGATATTTTATTATGTCTTTAGTGAAATAATAAGAAAATTATAGTCGTAGTAGTATTTAATAAAGGCATATACCTAATGCATTATTCTAGGTACGAATTTTTCTTTCTTTCATTCATCTCCCGATATATTAGAACATTTCAATTAAAGTTGTACCTCCAATTGTTGTGTTAGAATTGGGAATTTTTATAATTCCTACTCAGAATCACGAGGTTTTTCCATTTTTACCGAGAAAAAAATCTAAATTTTTTTAATCCATTTGGTTACGTTTTCAATACGACAACTTTCTTTGATCGTAACAAAATTGACAAACAAAAAGTGTACGACATTTGTGGACACTTTTAATGAGATAAAAAGAGCTCGTGATTCGTGATGGAATAAGTAGGTAGGTTCAAAATCCAAAATGCAAGTTTGCGATACAACTTTAAATATAAATGGCCATTACTCAATAGATATTAGGAGTGATTGAATTTGTATATAAATTCTGTATAGTGTGCCCCCAGTGCGTGGGAACTAACACCCGCGGCATCGCGCCTGAGCCTGCTGTCTATACGAGTACCCTCTTGTTTATCTTTCGCTTTCCTTACGATAATATGATTTCCGGCTAGACATACACAGAAATAATACAATTGTTTGTCACAGACAGGATTTTTTGGGCTATGACTATTATTGTGACAGGTATATGACAATATCATGAAATAATATAAAAAATATATTGGGTTGAATATCTTTCCTTCAACGTTAACTATGTAAGGATTTGACATGTAGGTATACAGGATGGCTAAAAATAACTGCATTCCCGTTGCCAGAAAGGAACCCCAAAATCGCGAAAAAAAATACCCTCCCACAGAAAATGGAACAGCCAAAATGTATGAAACAGCCATTTTTTTTTTATTCATGCTCAGTCTTCAGATTAGGTACACGGCAAAATATAGGTATGTAGTTGACGGCAAATTACAGTTAAGTATTTAACGTGTGTGAACGTGCCTTCTCTAAATAAAACCCAATAAAAACCTGTGCCTAAAAGGCAATCTCCTCTTGATATTATTTTTAATAAGAAAACACGTGTCCCGAATTCTCAGGCACGAACTCCAAACAGCCACCAACCTCAAGTCCTCAATCTTTTGATCCGTACAGTCAGCAGCAGAAGTTGCTAAGCGGGCGAGATGTTCAAAATGATCTAGACGTGACTTTATTGCACTGAAAATAAGACCGTGTCAAGGTAATTTGTAACACCTCGCCCGCTTAGCAACTTCTGCTGCTGACTGTACGTTAAAACATATAAAACCGAAATAAAATTATTTTGTTGGATAACTCATAAGTTAAACAAACGGTTCGGAATCCAACGTATTTCGATAAGAAATCGGCTACGCGTACCGTTTCCTCGTATCCACGATAACAAAGCGTTATGATGTGCTCCACACATTTTATCACATGTTACATCAGGTTTATGTGTGCTGCGTAAGATATAAGGAAAACTTACTATACGTAGATAAACTACAAATTATGTATTGTGCAGTAAGTGCCCCAAGTTATTTAGGTAATACATACATAACTATTCGCCAGGTGCGAAGTCGGTGGAGGGGGAAGTGGCGCTGATCGTCACAAACACAGGTACTCTTATGGAATGTCCGCCATTAGTACTAGCGGCAGCCGCTTGAACTAATTTTACTCCATAAGATTTAACGTAGAAAGTCTGCCAAAATGAGGGCAGTACCAGTCGTGCACCTAGCGAATACTAGATACTACTACATAGTAGTAGTAGCTATAACTTATGTGGCTACATATTATGTATATACCCATAACATCGTCGTAGTTACTAACTTACTAGTTATAGACGGTGGCCAAAAATTAACTGCATTCCCGTTGCCAGGGAGGTTTTGGGATTATACTTACTGAGCAACTTTTACTATGGGACCAACAACGAAATCGCGAAAAATTAATTTACCCTCCCATAGAAAATAGACCAGCCAAAATCTATGATGTTTCATAGATTTTGGCTGGTCTATTTTCTATGGAGACCACGGGGACAACGCCGTCCTCGAAACGTCGGAGGTAAATCTTAAAACTTAGATACGCGATTAAGTCCCGTTGTACAATTTAATAATTAAATTCTTTGACTGTACGTAACGCTATTTTGCTAACACATCTGATAAAGCTAAGAAGCTGACATTTGGCATGATAACGTTTGATAGCTTAGCGTGGCTTAGCTTTAAATTTAACAGTATATAATACAGATTTCTGCAGGTTATCAAGGTGGCTGCCATGTTAAGCGTCATGCTCCCGAGTAGACCTTTTTGTAAAATGCTCTGACTATAGAATACAAGACTTACTATGCGAAGTTGTGTAGTATGTTACCTTACCTGCAAAAAAAGGTAAGATATTAGTCAGCGCACAAATATTGACAAGTACCTAATGATTTAAAATCAGGATAAATAAAATTGTAACAGTTTTAAATGATTCACGGTTAGTTTCACTAGACCTATATCGACCGGGATATGAACCGTTTTGTATTGTTTTCGAGCTCCCGATATTCACGGTTCTATTCTATTAAAATAGTAGTACCTAATTACAATTAAGTATAATTATTTTTATACGGCACCCCGTCTATAGCCAGAAGAAGAAATTCCGGCTATAGACGTATCTGAGGTCTGATCCTGGTAACGCATAAAGCAGTAACTTTTTGCGGTTACACTAGTGAGTCTTGGGGTCTGTGTCTGAACCGGCGCAAGATACTTTTCATTATAATCCTATGAAAACTCAGCATCTGCGGAAGGGCACAAACACACGCCTTAAA
Source organism: Cydia amplana (assembly GCF_948474715.1). NCBI lineage: Eukaryota > Metazoa > Arthropoda > Insecta > Lepidoptera > Tortricidae > Cydia > Cydia amplana. Next base: position 2,804,687 of record NC_086077.1, read on the forward strand.
TTAAAACAGCTTTTATTTACAATGCCACTTCTATATTGCCCCAGGGCCATACAGGTGGCTACAAAATAACCCAACACTGTTGGCACACCTAACAAAAACCGGCCAAGTGAAAGTCGGACTCGCCCACCGAGGGTTCCGGACTTTTTAGTATTTGTTGTTATAGCGGCAACAGAAATATTTACATCATCTGTGAAAATTTTAACTATCTCGGTTCATGAGATACCGCCTGGTGGCAGACAGACGGACAGAGGAGTGTTAGTAATAGGGTCCTGTTTTTACTCTTTGGGTACGGAATCCTAAAAATCATAATACCTTATTATAAACATACGGCAGTATATCAAAAAGATTCTCGAGGCTGCGAGCGGTTAACGGACACGCTTTCATATTTCGAACGCTATGCCTAATGAAGTGAGAGGAATGATGGATGGGGTCAGCCGATATTATACCGGGAGCCGCATTCCGAGTTTAATAATCGGAAATTGATGCGATTCGAGGATTCGCTCTAAGCGACTACATCTTCACCAGGCCTGAGTGTGCGTGCAGCGAGGCGGGGCGTGCGGCGTGCATGTAAAACTAATGCAAACGCATAGGAGCGGCCTTAGTGCACGCTGCTCAAATTACTCCTGAGCTCCTGACCCCGACGCCACGCTGCACGCCCCGCCGAACGCTCCACTTCGAGCGTCCACTCAGGCCTTACACTTACACTTAGATGGTTGGCAATCCTCAACTCTATGTTTGAATGAACTGAACTGATACGACCTTCAAACCAAAAATCATCTTAAGGGTCAGCAACAGACTTACAACCCCAACACCAGAGGGTATTGCGGGTGTCCATGGGCGAAATTAATCGCTTTACACAAGGTGATTCGTCTACTTGGGTGCCTCCTATATCATAAAAAATATCCCCATTGCATCTCGGGCGCACTTACATATATGGCTGGGAGCAAGCACTGAGTAATACTAATACCATATCAAAACAGATTATGGAGGTTCAAATGCCGCTTATATTGCGGCCCCTGCACAATAGACGTTAACATAATACAATTATTTAATGTAAACAAAATAAACATACGTTTGAATCTTCTATGTAGATGCACGTGCCAGAGGCTGATTCTGAATTTGAATTTGACGATACTGATTTGATTTAATTGTGTAGCTCGTATAAGAACATGCATGAGTTCGAAGCGCAATGCGTTCACATCATTGTTAATAGCGAATTGTTGTCTTGTTTAAGAAATCGGAATAATATTCTGAATAGGTACGTCTTTTATGATACAATACTTAACATAACATTTATTTATTCTTAAATGAATTTGTCGGCGTCATTAATTTGTAGGTAATGTTGCGGTAAACCGATCTGCTATTAAGTAAAATATAATATTAGGTATATATAGAAAAAACAAAAAACATTACGAACGTCCTACAGTCAGCAACAAAAGTATGTATGTAACTACCATTATGTAATAACTTAAGGAGACGGTAGAGGTGGGTAAATTTTCAGATTCTGTCAATTTACCCCATTTCACACACAAGCGCACTTCACGCACACTACCTCACTTTACTGGGACAGGTCACTGACCCATCAAGTTTTTTTTTTAAGATAGCGTTTTGAGTTTAGTGGCCTCCTTTTAGGAAAAGCGTTCCATTGAAAGAAGAAAGAGAAACAATACATTTAATCTTGCTTTCCTTGTCTGTTCATGTCACACGTGACGTATTTAAATTCTAATAATCCATTTGGTTGTTGACAATTTTCTACATTATGGCTTTGTCGAGATACGCGTTTTCTAAAGTTAAACCGAATAAAACCAGATGTCATTAAGTCAGATGTAAAATTTTATTTACTACTCTATACGACTTTTCATAAGGCTCAAAATCAATTAAATGAGAATTTAAATAAATAAAGTTCCGGCAGGGTGCAAAATTTAATTAAGGCGGACAAAATAAAATTTGAAAATATATGGAAACAGTGTTGGCTAATGTACCCCTAATATCTTTACCGATTTACTTTTATGTGGTATATTCGCCTTTTGTTTCACTATTAAATTAATACAATTAAAATAAAAAATATTATACCGGTATTCCACCGGTATTATTTCAGTGCTGAAGCGATTATCTTCGATCGTAGCCTTGATAATGTAGGTGTTGATAGTTACTTACGGCGGTAGGAGCGGCAATGAACCCCGTGCAGAGTAGAACGTGAGGTGCGTTGGGATAAGTGCATATATCTACTTATAATTCTTTGGCTGGTTGGTAACCCTCTATATTTTATTTTTTGTTTTACTGTTATTAGGTTAAGGGAGTTTTAGGGAGTGAAAAAAAAATGATTTTCGTTTTATGCGCTCGCGTGATTGCCGATGGATTATAATTAGACAAAAGAACTTGTTTTCCACGCATCGAATGTAGATCCCTATGACACTTCCTCCAAGTCTTCTCCAATAATGTTTATACCGTATTTTAATTACCTACCTTAAATGTTACATTTCTAAATATTTTTTTTGTGCTATACATACTTCAAAAAAATCGCTGGAGGCCTAGCGGTAAGAGCGTGCGAATTGCAATTCCGGCTCGTACCAATGAGTTTTTCGGAACTTATGTACGAAATATCATTTTGATATTTACCAGTCGCTTTTCGGTGAAGGAAAACATCGTAAGAAAACCGGACTAATCCCAATAAGAGCCTAGTTTACCCCCTATGGGTTGGAAGGTCAGATGGCAGTCGCTTTCATAAAAATTAGTGCCCACGCCAATTTATGGGATTAATTGCCAAGCGGACCCCAGGCTCCCATGAGCCGTGTCAAAATGCCGGGACAACGCGAGGAAGATGATGATGATGTGACACATACTTCCAAAAAAATCTACAAATATTTTACGTGACAACTGCTTATAAGTAAATATTATGTAGGTACACTTATAAAGTATAAAGTAGAAAATATCTTATAGGTACATAATATAAAAACCGATCATGTACGAGTAGGATTCACTATGGGTTCCACAGTTACACATTTTTATTGCATATTTTTTGTTTAAGACCAACTCACCTATTATAGGACATAGGTCTTCCATTAATCTTTTGGCGTTGAACTATTTTTTGTATATGTATTTATGTAATACAATTCTGAGTTAGGTTATGGTACATTATTGCTCACCTACTTATAATTATGTATTATATCTGATATGTCACATGATACCAAAAATCGCCGCAAAGTTAAAAGTTCATTTATTTACGTTACTCATCTTCGGATCACCGACTTACTACTTCCTTACTTGACATATGTGTACTAAATTTCAATTGAACTAGTCCAGTAGTTACGGTGAAAATTGGCTTTAACAAAATGGCAGACACACGAGTGATCTTATACGGGAGATTATTTTCCTTGAGTGAATGGTATGCATTTACCCCAATGCACCTCACGTTCCACGCGGCGCGGCGTAATCTGGCCCCTATTTCACCACGGTGACAGGTACGACAAAAACATCACTGTTATTGACGCCATAGGCATCCATGGACTACAGTTACCGCTAACACTGATTTAAACATTCACGATTTTTACACATTATTAAATTGTACAACGGAACCGCAAAACGTTCAAGCGGATAAACAAGACCAAGTGCGGGTAGTTCGAAAAACACGCGCGGTTAGAAGATGCTGATGTCAACTTAAGCCAGTCTTCTCCGAGACCACGGGGACAACGCCGTCCTCGAAACGTCGGAGGTAAATCTTAAAACTTAGATACGCGATTAAGTCCCGTTGTACAATTTAATAATACAGTTACCGCTTACCATCGGGCGGGCCGTATTCGTGTTTGCCACCGTCATTGTACCTATTATTTAAAAACTTTATTATATCGGATAAAACAGACATTTCTCTCGCAAAAAAATCTTGTGACAATTGTCACAAGATTTTTCAAAGAATTTTCGGTAAGTCTTGACAGGAAATGAGTTCTGTGTCGCAATTTCGATACAGTTGCCGTGTTTCTTGTGACAATTGTCATTAGCTTCGCAAAATAAGAATTTTTTAGTGGCAATATAATGGAGTTTATTTATTTATTAAAATGTTGGTGGCAAACAAGCACATCGCCCGTCCGATGGTAAGCGGTTACCGTAGCCTATGGAGGCCTGTGACGTCAGCAACAGTGATGTCGACAACTGTCGCACCTGTCACCGTGGTCGTGGTGAAATAGGGGCCAGTAAGTACCTAATAATCGCAGTGGTCTTAAGTGTCACAGACCCTACTGGCGCTTAAGTCCTTTATGACAATTTCTGCCTATTTTAAATTGTTCAAAAAAAAAAGAAACCGAATAATTATATCGGACTACCGAATTTTCACGAGAATCAGTTGAGAAATGTGATATGCAAAGGAGAAGAATTCGGACATACGAAAGCATTTTTGCCCAAGTTGAAACGGAGACCTTCGCCAACGCTCGGTCAATGATGGTTTAGGTAGAGCTAGCTGCAGAGAAAAGGTACCACCCCTGCATACAATAGGGATGTTGACACATGTTGAATTTTATAACAAAATCTAGTAAAATAGATAGCAAACGAGCAATTTATCACAATAATGTGGATAATAAAATAAAATATTGAAAAATTACAAAAATACAGGACCTGAAAGTTTCAAAATTTAAGTTTTTTTTAACTTCCAAAAACGATAAAAGTAAGGGTACCATTCGATTCCTTACATTTCACCAAAAAAAATATTGTATAGCAACTATATACATAAACGCAATATTTCACCGACAAAAACGCAATTTTCTTGTTTTGTCCATACTACAACGTGGGCGATGACGTCACGGCCTCTGGCCGTTTTGTATAGGGCGTTTCGCGAGTGAAGTGCGACTGTCGGACTTTGACTACAATTTCTGACTTTTGTGTTACTTTAATGCAATGGGTCCCATATAGACATTTGATCCTAAAAACAAACCCGATCGATTGATACCATAAAAAAAAATTAGTCATGTAGCCTATATATCATACATTTTCAATAAAAAATTGACGTTGACAGCTGCCACGCAAAAATTTTTTCACATATTTAAAATACATTTTAATTTGTAAATATTGAATAATTACAACAAATCAAGTCTCAGGAAACAGTCTTTACGAAAATCATCTGTGTTAAATAGTATATCTTTGTGAAAATATTCTTTTAAAATGGAAATACGCTCCGTGTTATAAATTTGGCTTGTGACACTCAAACGAACAATGCAGGATTTCTGCACTACGGTTTTAAATTGTATCACGAGTTCACGATCATATCGAAGTCACTGTTTCCCGATGTCCCCGAAGCTCCTGTAAAGAACTAAGCCTGCCGTTTGTGCCGGTTTTCGCCTTTTCATCTGCCCAAAGACCAAGACCCCTTTCGACGCCCCGTCTCTGCCCAGCGCTCCGGCTGATCGTGACGGTACACCGTGCACCACACATCGAAAGATTATCAGACTCATCAGTATCGTGCAAGTCTTTAATTGTGAAATTGTTTAGTTTTATATACTGTGGTTTTTTGTTTGTTAATTTATATACCTAAGTATCTGATTTACTATGTTGTTAGTTAGCGATGAGTTCTCTGTCTGAGTCGACGTGCCCCCACTGTCCTGACTCGTCGCGAGTGTTCACGTCCCGAGGTCTTAAGTCCCATATTACTCGTAAACACAAAGATGTCCCCCGCCTTATACTTCCGCAACCCACCGACGATACCTCTGTTGGCTTTAATGTCTCTCCACCAGCTCCAACTTCACAAACATATAGCTGTAGCCTGGAACAACTTGCCTCTTTTAAAGGTTCGGTGCGAGTTCTTCGTCACATTCCAAAAGGGGCGAGGAGTATCGCCGCTAGTAAGTTATGTAGTATAATTGACAATTGCATTTCAATTAATGGTGTAAACGAATGGTTCGCCCTCCTTTCTTTTTCCTACAGAGCTCTACGAACTCCTGAATCGGAAAAAGCAGGATCTCTTACCGCTAAAGTTAAGGCCAATATAGATGCTTTCTCTTACTTAGCATCCGCTGAATGTACGGCGGCTCACCGGTCGCTCTCACTAACTAAGTTGATTGAAGCCAAGGTCCATGAGGGCGATTTGAGAGGAGCTGTCCGAATACTTATGAGTGAAGACACAATCGCTCCTCAAGGACCTGACACTCTTACAGCTCTGCAATCGAAACATCCGACTCCATCTCGTCCTCTCTCTTTCCCAGCGGAGCCAGATATGAACTGTCAAACCCTGTCAGTTAAAGTGGACGATGTGACTTGGGCTATAAACTCCTTCCACAGTGGATCAGCAGCAGGCTTGGATGGCATCCGGCCAGACCTGTTGAAGGAGCTGTCATCTGGCTCGGCCGGAGACAGCGGTGTACGTCTGATGGAGTCCTTAACCAAACTTTGTAATTTTTTACTTAGCGGAAAGTTACATGCCGAAGTTTGTCCTTATTTGTATGGGGCAACTCTTTGCGCGTTAAAGAAGAAGGAGGGAGGGGTGCGTCCAATAGCAGTAGGGAGTACTTTTCGCCGACTCGTCGCTAAACTTGGGTGCCGCGCGGTAAGAGAGCAGATGGCTTCCTACCTTCAGCCAGTTCAGGTAGGTTTCGGGACACCGTTGGGTTGCGAAGCGGCGATACATGCAGTGCGTAGTTTTGCTTTAGATCCAGAAAATGCAGGTAGTGTGATAGTCAAACTGGACTTAAAAAACGCCTTCAACTCGGTTGAAAGGGACGCCTTATTAAACGAGGTAAGGGAGAATATTCCAATTCTCTACCCCTTCCTCTATCAGGTCTATCACCTTCCTTCCAACCTCTTCTATGGTTCCAGTCGCATTATGTCTCAAGTGGGTGCTCAACAAGGAGATCCGTTGGGCCCCCTCACGTTTAGCCTCTCAATACAAAAAGCAATCGCTGAACTTAAGTCCCCACTCAATATCTGGTACCTCGATGATGGGACCATTGGAGGTAAACCAGAAGAGGTAAAGCGAGACTTGCTTATTTTGCTTTCGCGCCTTAATGATTTGGGTTTAGAAGTTAATGCGTCCAAATGCGAGTTTTTCGCTTGCGGGTTGGAGTCATCTTCTTTCCTTCCCTCCTTCTCATCGATATTGCCTGGGCTTACGGAACTTAACTCCAACTCTTTCACCTTACTCGGAGCCCCTATATTTCCATCTGCAGTTCCCGAGGCTCTACTATCGCGCAAAGAGCTCCTCCTGCTTGCCGGCGAACGCCTCAAGGATATTAATCCGCATGTAGCTTTGGTCCTTTTACAAAAATGTTTCGCCGTGCCTAAAGTAACCTATCTTATGCGTACGGCCCCGGTTTGGTTATTTCCCGACGACATCAGTTGCTTCGATGCCACTATAAAGTTAACAATTGAGTCCATCGTAAACATCTCGATGAACGATAACCAGTGGACACAAGCAGCTCTTCCAGTCCGTCACGGTGGCCTTGGTGTGCGTCGTATTCAAGATGTGAGTCTACCGGCCTTTTTGGCGTCGGCCCATGGGGTGGCAGACCTCGTTGCTCGTATTTTACCTAAAAATGGCGACAGGGTGTGCATTCCCTTTGTGGCTGACGCCTTAAGGGAATGGTTGTGCATCAACCAGGGAGCGACTGTGCCAGAGAATCCCAAAATACAGCGTGCGTGGGACGACACCCGCTCTAAAGCCTCGATTGACAACCTTATTGAGAGTGCCGCGGGTGTAGACCGTGCGAGGCTTCTGGCAGTATCACAACCAGAATCAGGGGCATGGCTCCACGCATTGCCTTCGCCCCAATTGGGTACCTTACTCGACGGCAACTCGTTGCGCGTGGCCGTTGCTCTCCGCCTGGGCTGCGATGTATGCCAACCACATTTATGCATCTGCGGTTCCATGGTGGGTGCTGACGGTCATCACGCACTGAGTTGTCGCCGATGTGCAGGTAGGCATCCGCGCCACCATGCCCTAAACGATACGATCCAGCGGGCCCTTAGATCAGCTGGTGTGCCATCGGTACTTGAGCCACCAGGTCTTAGTCGTACCGACGGTAAACGGCCTGATGGCCTGACTTTGGTACCTTGGGAAAGGGGGCGGTGTTTGGTATGGGACGCTACGTGCGTCAGCACCTTCGCCGCCTCCCATGTCAGCCGTACCTCACGCGTGGCCGGAGCGGCAGCGGAAACACAAGCGGATGTGAAGCGTCGTAAATATGATCCCCTCTCCCCTGCCTACATAATCGTCCCTTTCGCAGTTGAAACGGCGGGTTGCTGGGGAGCCGACGCGAAACGCTTCACACGCGACTTAGGACGTCGACTCAGACAGAAAGGGGAAGGCCCCCGCTCCGAGTCGTTCCTCGTGCAAAGGCTGTCCCTGGTGATCCAGCGTGGCAATGCTGCGAGCATCATGGGCACCTTTGCGCCGGGAACGACTTGAAGCGTTGTCTTTTTTTTTAATTTATAATTTTAATTTGTAATTTTAGATATAAATATAGTACAGGATAAAAGAAACTATCGTATTAACAATTTATACCAGAGATTAGTTAATATTAAAGACAGATCACAGAATTAACTAGCGAACGATAGGTCTGCGACACTGACAATGCGGATTTATTTTTACATTCAAATATGAAAATTTGTTTTCGTCATAAATAAACATTTTCTCAAGCCTATTATCTATCTGGTCGTACCTTTTCTCTGCAGCTGACTGTACACCTATAAAAATGGTTGTCCCTGCTGTAATTTTATACCGGTACCGTACTTTGTATTTCAACCGGTATAGTTTTACCTTCAAAACGAACCGGTATTGATAAATAATAACGGTACCATACCGCTTATACCGTAAAGAAAGCATGATGCAGTCTCTGCTTTGCACAATTATTGTGTGGACAAAATTCTTATAATCACCGAAACATACATACCTACGCACATATAATGTCATTGAAATAAAACATTGTTATTTTATAGTAAATTTATATAATACTCGATATATACACATAACAATAACCAGACCGCAGCGGTATTAGCCTGTAAGCTTCATCTCTTGTCTCCAAATCCGCAAAAACTAGTTAGTACTAAATGCTGGTCTTGCTGTTATTTTATTCTTGAAGATTATGGGTTGGTTATTGATTATTGAGAACAGCACGTAATCGCACACATATAGACGGAACGAACGGCAACAAAGTAGGTGTAGACACTAAGACTTTCAGGTATTAAACGAATTACGCTTCGTATTAATAGGTAAGTAATATTTAAATGAATATATAATATTCTCTAACGTAAATACAAGATTACAATTGACATCAAATGTCATTGAGGTACAGAAGTCATATACTTTTTTTTAATGACGCAAAATTGATACCAGCATAATGAAAATCAATCCCAATCAGTAAAACGAGTCTTTAAACTTTTTTCATTTTAAGCGGGTTTTGAAGGAACAAGTTACTTAAATTCAATTGTAATCGTATTGTTTTAGGATAGTTTACTGCTGTTTTCGATCGTTACGACCTGTAAATAACAACAAATCAAATTTTAAATAAATTTATTTACCCTATTTTTTGAAATACAATTTATCTACTGGTATACATTTTCGTATGCGTATATGATGAAATGTCTAAATAATGTCAAAAATGAGCTACGACGACGTACACGTCTGCTTCGATCCAAGGCCAGCGGCCATCTGACTCGAAGAAGAATTTAGAGTGATGTCGTCAATGTATGGAAATTGTACGAAAGTTTACATTTGGGATTGAATTTCTGTGTTGTATTTGTGAGTAAAAATATAAGTAGATAATAATTTGCTAGTTTAGTTATCTAGCTTTCAAAATCACACAACAACTCAATTACTGTTAAAGGCAAAACTGTAATGCGTGTTGCTCAAACGGAACTCCATATTTTGATTTTTGGATACTTTTAGTGTCGATTTGTAGAGAATTACAGCAAATAAAAAATATTATGCCGTGAAGAGCCGGTACACGGCTTCTTCGTGAACAAATTTACGTATAATTTAATGCAGTTATTAAACATTTCTTGAACAAATTGATTGCACAAAGTGAGCTCTAAATCGAAAACGTCATATACCGTCCCCTTAACAAAAAGAGACATGTCCCTATACGTAGAACAATTAGACTGTGACAGATACTTTTGGACGGGAATAGTCCATTAATAGGTAGATATAATATATAGGTATATTATATCTACCTATTATTCCAAATAGGTAGATATAATATACCTATTTGGAAGAGTATTCCATGCAGGCGGTCTAGCATGAGTTGCGATATCGCGAGTCCATACTTAATTGAAGTCGCGCTAGCTGTATGGAGTCGCGTAACGCAACTCGTGCTAGCAGATCAGGGTGACAGATACTGTTAGCGCATTATTTTATCCGCTACACTGACTTTACTTGTCTGTAATCTGCTAAATATGTAACTATTTTTATAGCTCCATGGTCCACGTTGCCGTCGGATCTCGCATTAGAGATCTACGCCAAAAGGCTTTTATTGTCCCTTCTGATAGCTGTTGTTCCAAAAGCTTACCACACATTCGCCTCAGACTTCACACGCACCTCGCCGCCATATAATAGATATTACTATTTTAAAACGACATTTCAATTTAACATAACACAAACCTTAAAAACTACTACATTTAACACTTAACATAAAATGAATAGCTATAGGTACTATTACTAGGTAACTAATCAAATAACCCACCCCGAGTCATTCCAGGCGCAAAAGTTCCCAACACGCTCGCTGCGTTCCGCGTTGAACCGCAATAGATAACCTTTGCACTAGGAATGACCTGGAATGACCAGGAATGACATAACACAAATATTCAAGTAACCTAAGGGCTCATTTAGACGGCGCGAGAACTTGCATGCGAGTTTCATTACATTGCGTCATTTGATCGGTCGGCTAAATTGATGTCACCTTAACGGTCCGCAATGTAACTAAAACCGTATACGAGTTCGCGCGTCGTCTAAATGAGCCCTAATCCAGGGGTCTACAAACCGCGGCTCGCGAGCCGCATGCGGCTTTTTACCCATTTGCGACATTTGCGGCTCTTTGAGCTACCTTAAACTGGTTATTTCTACGGCAGTTGGTTTTTTTGACAAAAGTTTGCCGGTCCTAATCCATTGACAGGAAAACCTATGCGGTCACTGTCTATAAAATACTTCGACCGGCCGACCCCATTGTTATACAAGGAAATTAGAGCTAGTTTCACATACAAAAGTTCTACCCGCTCTTTGTGCTTTGTATAACAATTTTTAGCAACGAAAACTAGTAACAGACATAGATATAAGCATATTACTTGGATGTTCATTAAGCATGTCGTTTTAACTTGAAGTGGCAGGAACCGGCTCCCGGACAATTTACGTCATTTAAATTTGAAATTTGATTAATTAAATAAAAATCGAAATTCCAACAACACAAAAATGACGAATGCCACTTGAATGGTTAACAAATTACTAAATCTGGGGGCACGGCAGTGCCCCCGCTCAGTCGAGCAAAACAAAGAGACACGGCCGTACCATCCTTTTCTTGAAGCGATTTAGGCCATTTTCGATCAGAATTTACCTCCTGGTTTACTGGTTCTATCGCTCGGCGCTCGGTCGGAATAGCATCCTAGTGATTTATTGGGGTATTTCACTTTCTTTAATTTCCCTTGACCTAAAATCGGGGGCAATCAATCGTACTGCGGATAATTAACATATCCGATTTCCCCTTTGTTCTCCGTCTGCCTAAAACAGATTGTGCCTATGTAGCTCTCAAGCCTAAATCGCACATGACATAAAACGTCAAGTTCCTAATTATCAACATGCCATTATAATTTTTGTACTAAAGGGTATTAAGACTAAATGGCTGTTAAGCTACATCGCATTACGACTAACACGCATTAGGACAACAGCGGTATTATTACTATGCCACTTAAAGATTTAGGTAAGTGCTCGAAACAGGCAGTCCACTATATAGACAAACAGCAGAAATGACCTATCGCCCCTGAAAGTTGAAGTTTAGGCAAAACGCAAGTATGTCACTTAGAGAATTAGGCACGAGCTCTAAACAGCCGGTCCACTATACAGACAAACAGCGAAACGGCCAGCAAGCTATATAGTCTTTATGCCCCTAAAGATTGAAGTTTAGGCATAACGCGACATAGGCACTATCCGTTTTAGGGGTTTTAGGCAGACGGAGAACAAAGGCTCTTTATATGTAGGTACAGTCACCTGCAATAATATTATGTTACTCTTCGAATGCCGCAAAAATATGTGACACGCTCTTATAGCTCTACAAATAAGATCGTGTCAGATATTTTTGCGGCCTTCGTTGTGTAACATATTATTGCAGGTGACTGTACGCGCTAAATCTCTTGCTGTAGGTACTTATTTACAGAACTGCTTAAAGAACATTATCTAAGTAGGTACCTATTTCTCTTTTAGTGTTTTTATGTACTAAAGTAGGTAAGTTTTTTCTTTATGGCTGACATAATATATGTGACTGCTACATTTGATAAACTAGGTCTCCGTTTCAGATTCGGCGAAAATGCTTTCGTATGTCCGGATTTTCTCCTCTACAGGTGGCAATTATCTACCAATCCTCATTCAATTTTGTGAGCAGTTACGATGATTAAATAGATTTTTATATCAATTCAGTTTTTGTATTATTTTCAAAATGGCGGAGTCATTCATTTATTCAGTTTTAAGCTATGCTCGCGAGGTCTATGGCACACAGATCCACTGGTACCTATAATAGTCTAGATTAACTAAGTAACTAAATAGCTTGGAGCCGTTTCTCAAAAACAAAGACATAAGCGGTATAACTATAATACGAGCAACAGAAGCACACTGTTGCAGTATTAAAACTAAATTATCGTTTTAATATGCCGTAGTTATCGTTAATTGTTATCGGGCGGGTCTTGTTGCCTTAATTAACATTTGCTAGTGCCAGCATTAAGGCTCTGGGCTCTGTCACAATGGGAACCTTTGTTTGTCGCGGTCCGTTTGCTTAGTGCGGACGCAAATGGACAACTGGAGTGGAAAGAAATGTGAAGAACGGTTCAATATCAGTGTTTAATACATTTCTTTGGACACTAATTTAAGGAAGTGTTCCAAGTGATATTTATAGATGCGAACGGAGTAAAAATCGAAGATGTTGATGTCACATTTACCTATGATAGTGCTTGCATAATAATTGATTAAAGTTACTTTTTAATGACATAGGTACCTAGTTATTTAAAAAACTTAATTTATAAATAAATCATAGAGAATCAGAAACCCGTTTGCAAAAAATCAACATATGATGAGGTTAAAATAAAGAATCTGGTTTTTGTAATTTACATTAGCATTATCATACCTATACCATTACATAAGAGTATTTAGATGATCGATAACATAGAACCTGGGGCCCGTTTCTCAAAAGCTTGTAACTAGTAATACAAGCGGATTTCACTTTTTGACAGCTGTTGTTAGAAAGGGACTTCCACTTGTATTACAAGTTACAAGCTTTTGAGAAACGGGCCCCTGAAGGGGTGATTAAAATATGTTTTAGTGCAAAATTACAAAACAATAGCATTTATAAATCAATCCGACATGCCACGCATTCAGTTGTTTATTTCTGTCAGCTGCCCGCATTCATATAAGCGTTAATCAACTTAATGACGTGTAACGAATTTCATTATCTTACACGCTTATTGGTGAAATTGCCAATAACTAGACACCTATATATAGTCCACTGGCATATATGTACAAAACAAATAATGCAAAGTCGAGTTCATAAATATTTATACATTTTTTCGCCTTATTACAATGGATTCATCATCTTCCTCGCGTTGTCCCGACATTTTGCCACGGCTCATGGGAGCATGGGAGGTCCACTTGGTAACTAATCCCATTTAAAAAAAATGATGACTCAAAAAACGTTTTAACGTATCTGTTTGATGCGGCATTTCTCTAACCACTCGAAAAACCACGTCTGCGACCGGCCTAACATTTTAGTACATCACCCGCTGCCAACTCAATTCCGCGATGATAATTGGAATCACACCGATATCCTCTCCTTTTGTTAGCCCTGAGTTATTACAGCCAATTGGGAGAAACAAGCAATATTAACACTTCGTGCCTTATCGACCATTGGTCGAATGTATTGGGTTTTGGACGGCACTTACGGCCTTTTGATTCGATGCTGAGGGTCTATTATCGCTTGCCGTTTAATTTAGTCGCATGCAAGTTGGGTATAATATTATGTTTATCTGGGGGCGCCAAGACGAGCAAAGCGAAGCGCAAGGGCACTACCTACCTTTTCTCGAAGCGCTTCGTCGTTTTTTTGAACCCTCTTAACTTGGGTTTGGATTATACCAGATAAACAAAACTCTCAGGATATGATGTCAATAGTGGACTTATTAAGCATAAAAAATTTCAATTGCATAGCTCTTATACTTTGGATTTTATTAATCTATATATATAAATGCAAGTGTCCTGACTGACTGACTGACTGACTGACTGACTGATTCATCAACGCAGAGCCGAAACTACAAAAGCTAGAAAGTTGAAATTTGCACACTAGGTTGCATTTGTAAAGTGTACAAGAGATAAGAAGCGATTTTGAAAAATTCAACCCCTAAGGGGGTTAAAAAGGGGATGAAAGGTTGTATGGGGTTCAAGTTTTAGTTTAAGCTAGGAATTTGAAACGTTGTGAAAATGTATTATATTAAAAAACAAGAAAACTAATTTCAGCGTTTTCGAAAATTCATCCTCCAAGGTGGTGAAAAAGGGGTTGAAAATTTGTATGGAGATCAAATATTTTTGTGAGTGTGGGACTTGAAACTTTGTATATGGGTATATTATTATAAGACAGGAAAAGTAATTTCAGCGTTTTTGAAAATTCATCCCCTAACAGGGTTAAAAAGGGGTTGAAAGTTTGAATCCATTACAAATGCGTTGAAACTTCTTAGAAAGGCATAATAGCCGATTACAAAACAAAGCAATTGCGACGTTTTAGGAAATTCAACCCCTAAGGGGTTAAAAAAGGGGATGAAACTTTGTCTTGGGGTGCAAATTTTATTTTAAGCTAGGACCTTGAAACTTTGCAAAAAGGTATTAAATTAAAAAACAAGAAAACTAATTTCAGCGTTTTTAAAAATTCATCCCCCGAGGTGGTGAAAAAGGGGTTGAAAGTTTGTACGGAAATCAAATATTATTGAGAGTGCGGGACTTGAGTCTTTGTATAAAGCCATATTATTAGAACTCAAGAAAAGTAATTTCAGCGTTTTTAAAAATTCACCCCTTAAAAGGGTTAAAAAGGGGATGAAAGGTTGCATGGGGTTCAAGATTTATTTTAAGCTAGGAATTTGAAACTTTGTGAAAATATATTATATAAAAAAATAAAAATAAACTAATTTCAGCGTTTTCGAAAATTCATCCCCCAAGGTGGTGAAATAGGGATTGAATGTTTGTATGGAGATCAAATTTTTTTGTGAGTGTGGGACTTAAAACTTTGCATATGGGTATATTATTATAAGACAGGAAAAGTAATTTCAGCGTTTTTGAAACTTCATCCCCTAACAGGGTTAAAAAGGGGTTGAAAGTTTGAATCCATTGCAAATGCTTTGAAACTTAGAAAGGCATAATAGCCGATTATAAAATAAAGTAATTGCGACTTTTTAGGAAATTCAACCCCTAAGGGGGTAAAAAAGGGGATAAAACTTTGTCTTGGGGTGCAAATTTTATTTTAAGTAAGGACCTTGAAACTTTGCAAAAAGGTATTAAATTAAAAAACAAGAAAACTAATTTCAGCGTTTTTAAAAATTCATCCCCCGAGGTGGTGAAAAAGGGGTTGAGAGTTTGTACGGAGATCAAATATTATTGAGAGTGCGGGACTTGAGTCTTTGTATAAAGCCATATTATTAGGACTCAAGAAAAGTAATTTCAGCGTTTTTAAAAATTCATCCCTTAAAAGGGTTAAAAAGGGGATGAAAGGTTGTATGGGATTCAAGATTTATTTTAAGCTAGGAATTTGAAACTTTGTAAAAATGTATTTTATAAAAAAAAACTAATTTCAGCGTTTTCGAAAATTCATCCCCCAAGGTGGTGAAAAAGGGGTTTAAAGTTTGTATGGAGATCAAATATTTTTGTGAGTGTGGGACTTGAAACTTTGTATATGGGTATATTATTATAAGATAGGAAAAGTAATTTCAGTGTTTTTAATAATTCATCCCCTAACAGGGTTAAAAAGGGGTTGAAAGTTTGAATCCATTACAAATGCTTTGAAACTTTTTAGATAGGCATAATAGCCGATTACAAAAAAAAGGAATTGCGACGTTTTAGGAAATTCAACCCCTAAGGGGGTAAAAAAGGGGATAAAACTTTGTCTTGGGGTGCAAATTTTATTTTAAGTAAGGACCTTGAAACTTTGCAAAAAGGTATTAAATTAAAAAACAAGAAAACTAATTTCAGCGTTTTTAAAAATTCATCCCCCGAGGTGGTGAAAAAGGGGTTGAGAGTTTGTACGGAGATCAAATATTATTGAGAGTGCGGGACTTGAGTCTTTGTATAAAGCCATATTATTAGGACTCAAGAAAAGTAATTTCAGCGTTTTTAAAAATTCATCCCTTAAAAGGGTTAAAAAGGGGATGAAAGGTTGTATGGGATTCAAGATTTATTTTAAGCTAGGAATTTGAAACTTTGTAAAAATGTATTTTATAAAAAAAAACTAATTTCAGCGTTTTCGAAAATTCATCCCCCAAGGTGGTGAAAAAGGGGTTTAAAGTTTGTATGGAGATCAAATATTTTTGTGAGTGTGGGACTTGAAACTTTGTATATGGGTATATTATTATAAGATAGGAAAAGTAATTTCAGTGTTTTTAATAATTCATCCCCTAACAGGGTTAAAAAGGGGTTGAAAGTTTGAATCCATTACAAATGCTTTGAAACTTTTTAGATAGGCATAATAGCCGATTACAAAAAAAAGGAATTGCGACGTTTTAGGAAATTCAACCCCTAAGGGGGTAAAAAAGGGGATGAAACTATGTCTTGGGGTGCAAATTTTATTTTAAGCTAGGACCTTGAAACTTCGCAAAAAGGTATTAAATTAAAAAACAAAAAAACTGATTTCAGTGTTTTTAAAAATTCATCCCCCGAGGTGGTGAAAAAGGGGTTGAAAGTTTGTACGAAGATCAAATATTTTTTAGAGTGCGGGACTTGAATCTTTGTATAAAGCCATATTATTAGATTTCCAGAAAAGTAATTTCAGCGTTTTCAAAGATTCATCCCTTAAAATGGTTAACAAGGGGTTAAAAGATTGTATAGGATTTAAACTTTATTTTAAGCTACGAATTTGTAACTTCGTGAAAAGTTATTTCATTAAAAGAGAAGAAAACTATTGTCAGCGTTTTTCAAAATTCAACATTTAAGGTGGTGAAAAAGGGGTTGAAAATTTATATGGAGGTCAACATTTTTTTTAAGTACGGGACTTGAATCTTTGTATAATGACATTATTAGAATACGAGAAAAGTAATTTCAGCGTTTTTAAAAATTCATCCCCTATAAGGGTCCAAAAGGGGTTGAAAGTTTGTATAGGGTTCAAATTTTATTTAAAGCTAGGAACTTGAAACTTCGTAAAAAGGTATTTTATTAAAAAAACAAAAAAACCTATTCAGCGTTTTTAAAAATTCATCCCCCGAGGAGGTGAAAAAGGGGTTGAAAGTTTGTATGGAGATCAAATATTTTATTAAGAGAAAAGAAAACTAATTTCAGAGTCTTTGATAATCCATCCCCCAAGGTGGTGAAGGGGGTCGAAAATTTGTATGGAACCCAAATATTTACTTGAGTGCGGGACTTGAATCGTTGTATAAAGGCATATTATTACAATACAAGAAAAGTAATTTCAGCGTTTTTAAAAATTCATCCCCTAAAAGTTTAAACAGGGGTTGAGAGTTGGTAGAGGGTTCAAATTTTATTTAAAGCTAGGAACTTCAAACTTCGTAAATAGGTAGTTAGGTAGTAGGTTTTATTAAATAGTGGACTTGAAAATCTTCTGGGGGTTGAGAGAGAGATTATATCGAGAACAATTTTATTCAGTTAGGGACTTCGTAGCCAGGTTGTGAAAGACAAATCTCATGCGTTGTATAATAATTAACAAATGATAACCGTCCCTACTGCTATCTTTTGCTGCATAATGTTCTAAGCTAATGTAGAATTTATAACCACCCACCAATAAGTACGTAACAATAAGTACGTGTAAGTACGTAAGAAGCAATCTAAGCTCTTATAAAACACGTGAGCAGCAGTCGGGTAGAAGCACGCGCGGTGGAAGTCTCATTCTGGTACCGGCCCATACTACCGCTAAAGCTAAGAAATCCCTTGGTGTTTTAGGCGTCAGACTGTTCAACACGTTACTTGCTGAAATCAGAGATGCCCTTAGTGATGTCACATTTACTAGAAAGATTAAAAAAAGATGGCCTGCTACACGATCGACGAATTCTTCGACAGGGTGTCATTGATCCATACACACAATGTGAAAATCTAAATCACTGTTTCGATGGGACCATGATGGGACATTACTTTCACTGTAAAATGTTATTTTTAATTTAGATATTTTAATATGGATTATTAGAAAGCCTTAATGTAACTATTTAAAATTATTTAACGAAACATGGAATTATTTTAGTTTTAAGTTTATAATTATGATCGACACGACATATGTATTTCTGTACGGTTACCATCAGTTTGTCACTGACATAAACGCCGTCGAGAACGTAATTTACTTTCTATACATCCCGTTTACACGAATATGCGAGTGCGAGAGAGATGTATAGAAAGTAAATTACGTTCCCGACGGCGTTTATGTCAGTGACAAACTGATGGTAACCGTACTGTTCTGCTTTTATTTGTTGTTAAGTAAGTTTACATTTGGTGAAATGTAATTTTATTTTATGTACTTACTCCTAACATGTAATTAACGTTATCAATAAAATATGAATATGAATATAATTATGAATATGAATATACAAATCCACGCGTACGAAGTCGCGGGCAACAGCTAGTGTCTAAAAAACCCCGATTTCGTCACTGACTCATTCACTCACTGTTGATCATCAAAACCTCTAGGGCACTTCCTGAAGTCCTAGGAAGCTGAAATTTGGTATGTGAGATAGTATTAGTCCACAAACAACAAAACAATTCAAAAACTTGAAATTGTTAGCCCCTAAGGGGGTGAAAAGGGGGGTGGAATTTTGTATGGGAAATCGATAACCGCGGAACCGATTTCGTTGAAATTTGGTATGTAGATAGTTATTGTTATGGGGAAGGATATAAAATAGTTTCAACCCCAAAATCACCCCGTAAGGGTGAAAAGGGGTGGAAAAAGGCGTTAGGGGAAAAAGGAGGTTGAAGTTTGTATGGGGAATCAGTAAAAAGCAGATTGTATATAAAAGATGCCCCCCAAGTACGTATTTCAGGATTTTTAATAGTAAATCACCCGCAACCCTTTAAATCAGAAGATTGTCATAAGCAACTTACAAAAAGATGTGAAATCCCACCAAAAACATTTTCATGTAAAATGTTGCCAAGACGAAACCAAGGCTCGCACTGGCAAAAAGTTATTAGATATCTTGTAGAGCCAAGCTTCTAACTCTACAGGCCCTACCTTCACAGACTCTACACCTTAGTCAAAATTATGTGGCTTGGCCGTTTCATTATTACAAGAACTATTTTATAATAAAAAATAATGAATAGTGAATACATATTTCACCTTACGCCCATGTGACGAAGCGGCCAAGCCACATATTCTGTAGAGTCTGTGAAGGTAGGGCCTGTAGAGTTAGAAGCTTGGCTCTACAAGATATCTGATAACTTTTTGCCAGTGCGAGCCTTATGGTTTCGTCTTGGCAACATTTTACATGAAAATGTTTTTGGTGGGATTGTCTGTTTACTGCAAAGTTACTGGGGTGCAGTTATGATTTGACGCATGTTACTGAGCTCAGAATGACTAATCATTAGCCCACATTAAATTTGCCTACAAAAAATTCTTTCAACAAATGCTGTAGCGGGACAGGTGGCACGCTCTCGTTTCGAAGGCCAAGATTCTTTTTGCATCACTGAGCCAAATAGTTGGTTTAGTTTAAATGCTTTAGCTGTGGAATAAAGAAGTTCTAAAGAATTATTGAGTGCCCACTGGATTTTTAATGAGGCAAGACAGAGGCAGACCAAAAAGGAGATGGCAGACGACCTGGACTCATTTTGTGACGACCTGGGAACATGCACGAAGCTGTGATGAGTGGCGGAAGACATGGAGGTTTTTTCCCAGTAGTGGGACACAATATACTAGGCTTTATAATAAAAGACTACGTACATGTGACACTGTTAGAGTTACAAGTTAACTACTACGAGATCTGGAGGTAGGTTGATGTTTGCAATCGAGAAGATAAAAATGTCGTTTTAAATTTTACGTATCAAAAACAGAGCGTAACTTTCAAAGTGGCAATATGGTCAATATCTCATTAAAGCAAGTCGAATTTTAACCATTAAATACAAAAAAGCTGTGACGTAATGGGCAAAGTTAGTTTATTTAACGCATTTATTGCCTGTCCATAGTCCGGTCGCCATTTTTATGGGATGTTGGGAGCCGGCAATAAAACTGGAAACGAATGTGGAAGCGTCGAAATAGTACAGTCAGCGGTATATTCGATGGATATAGTTAACAGGCCGGATACAATATGTAGTTATTTTGGTGAGCCGTTTGATTTAGAGTAAATGACAGACCAGTGAACTAAGCGCATCGTTATGTAAAGCAGTTTCAAAATTTGCTAGAAAAACTGGCAAACAATTGAAACATTTTTGGGTAAAGATCTAAATGAGAATAAATAAAGGCACCAAAACATAAATAGCTTTAGAATATTTATAAACAACATTACTACGATTTTTCTCTCACGGCGGACATTTCATTAAACTCTCGCACGTGTTATTTTGGTGTGGTCGATCCTAATGAAAAAATCACATAACTAATCGACTTACCTCAATTTTTGTATCCCTTCAGTAACAAATTAAATGTTAAACAATTTTAGTAAACTCCAATTAGCCAATAAACGCAAAAGTAAATTGCATTTCTCTTACCCCCGACTAAACAGAGACGGTACCTACCTACCTCTACTCTACTAGAGGTCCTCTAGTCATGAATTCAATGTGATATGAGAGGCTTTGTTCATTTGTGTGTTTGATTCAAATGAATGTTCCCAATTTATCTGCAAAATGGCTTGACGATTAGTCTGCAATTTTCGGTCTTGATACTTGCAATAGTTGCCAAATAGGTTTTAGGTAATACATTAAATTGTCAATTTCACGTTATGTATTTTCCCCTTGTCCTTTGCTTACCTGTCAAGTAGCCTATTATATTTCATCACTAAACTAGATGTCGATCAAGAGACCCAAATCTGTGCATGTCATCTTGTAAGCCCACACAATCTAATCTGGAAATGTTTACACAGTAGCTACCCTACCCAGTCTACCCACCCGATCCGTCTGTTATTGCGCAGTCACGAACTTTAATAGATAATATTGAGACCCGAGGACAAAGAAGCCAGTCATTTTATTAAAAGCGCACGCAGTAGTGTTGTTTAGACTCGAGTCCTTTAAGTCCTCTCGGTTTTTTAGACTGTTATAATTAAGTTGTATCTCGACTTTTTTTAACGTGTTAGAGAACCGAATCTTTTGTGGAGTACTTGAGTCCTTTTTAGAGAACTATTTTTGTTTATAGAACGCGTTGTACCTAATTACATAAAATTTATGGGTTTACGTACACAAATCAAACAACAACGCCCATTATCTATAATGTTCATTTAGATAAAACTTACATAATTATTGGCGAAATATTTATTCGAAGCCTCGTGTCCTTTTAAGTTGCGCTTTAAAAAGGCTCAATATCTAGTTAAGTCTACTCAGCACTCAGATTTGGAAGTTTGAGCGCATAGTCTCGTAAAAATTGAGTCGGTTTTCTCAAATATAGACTCAATAGACTCGAGTTCTTACCAACACTAGCAAGCAGCAGTAATAAGATTAACTGAATAAATTACACGGGAAGTTGATCGTAAAATTAGATGAAATTAAGACGTTCCCGTCTTCCATATCAAAGTAAGTTATTTCTTTTATCTAAAGCCCCTTGTACCCTCTTTTGGTGTTATCTGTTTGCAATGAATCATCTGCCTAACAACCTTTTCTTGCAAGATAAAAGATAACATAAAGATGCTGCGAGTAACAGTTATCCGCTAGATATTTAACAATCTTTTTCTTTTATAAGATATTAAGGGGTGTCCAAACTGTCCAATCCACTCAATGTGTATAAAGTGTCATTCAATAGAACTTGCTAACTATGTAAACAAACCGCCATACTAAAATTGACACTGAATGTCAATTTACTAGTAACTTTTGTTTACATAGCAAGTTCTATTGAATGACACTTTAAAATCCAGTTACTGTGCCATTTTAACTCTTGACGGTATAATATAATTTTTAGTCATCTTTTAAAATAAAAAACTAAGAAAAATGTTCTGCCCTATACAGCAAAGGCGAGGTTTCACCCACGAACTTTGACCACCGCACACGTAGATTTTTTAAACATCTGGTGAAATTCCGAAGGAAGGTACTTATAGGTAGTAGAAGTACCTATCCACATAATCATCAAAAAATTACGGCGGTTTCATACTACTGGTCAGGTCTCGAAGCTTTCTTTGTGACAATCTTTTCTTGCTATCTCAGAGTTGGTCATACCTTAAAAGTCATGCAGCACTGTATATTATTCGCAAACTATTGCCTAGTATTCTTAAACAACACCTGTATCTTTATTTACATGGATCTGGTTCAAAACACGAATTTGTAAATTTCAAACAATTCGATACTAAGAGTTTTATTTTATTTTATTAAAGTGGCTTCTAATTATCCAAAAATCTCTTCATTTACGGTAGGTACCCAATTAACCTCTGTTTAACGTTAACAACTTCCTCTAAATTACACAAAAACTTAACCCACTCCGTTCAAAACTGCCTCATAACCACTTTACCATTCATAAACGAACTCCAAGTCAAATATTTTGATCCACTTTCGATTGCCAGGTTCAAGTTAATTTTCCCGAATTGTAAGTGGGAGCAAGTAAGGAAAGTGAGGTTTTAAATAAGGCGTAAGGGGGGCTTATCTTGCCGTATATTTCGCGCGGAAGCTCGCTTCAGGCGCCCGATCTTAGATTGGGCCATAGAGAAAAAAATACATAGATTGCTCACCCCATGTATCAGTTTTGGTACCAAAAATACTATTATTTTCATAGTCGACATCTAGCATCGAGTAGCGGAATTATCAGTACTGCTACTTGACAATAGATGTAGCACCGACCGTAAAGTCGAATGCTCAACAACATAAGACTTTCCGGTCGGTGCTACATCTATTGTCAAGTAGCAGTACTGATAATTCCGCTACTCGATGCTAGATGTCGACACTGAAAATAATAGCCTTTTTGGTACCAAAACTGATGTATGGAGTGAGCACTCTTGTCTTACTATATTTCTCTATGATTGGGCTTAGTAGTTACGGATCTGGAGCTCACGTAACACTGGTTTGCCCTAATAGAATGTTTGGAAAGTTATAGGAGTGAGAGCCTCGAGTGATTGCGGGTGGTATCGCTCGGCGAATCGTCTCGCTCGGCTTACACGGATCCGAGCGATGTTATGTAACTTTACTGATAAAGGAACTGTATTAGGCTGCATTAAGTATGTTATTTAAGCGCGTTGTGCACAGTTTATTGTGCGTGTGTGGGTGTACAAAAGGATGGAACCAGTTGTCGAGGTCTAACAAATTTGAGTTAACTTCGACAGCGGGGTAATTTTGGAAATGGCAAATATATAAAACCAGATAAGCACATCATACCTACTAAAGAAACATTTACGCTACTGCAATGCTTACCAAGGCTTACACTTTACAGTTGCTAAAGTAGAAATTGCTTCTAAATTATACAACGGGACTTAACCGCGTATCTAAGTTTTAAGATTTACCTCCGACGTTTCGAGGACGGCGTTGTCCCCGTGGTCTCGGAGAAGACTGGCTTAAGTTGACATCAGCATCGTCTAACCGCGCGAGTTTTTCGAACTACCCGCACTTGGTCTTGTTTATCCGCTTGAACGTTTTGCGCACTAGGGATGTCACGTTGTATAATTTAATAATGTGTAAAAATCGTGAAAGTTTAAATCAGTGAAATTGCTTCTAGTTCAGTAGATATTTGCCATTTTCAAAATAATTTACCCAATGTACCTTAACTGATTTTATCAAACGAACTTAATCACATTTAAATAACCTTATTTAATTTTTTAGGGTTTAACAAACAACGAGTAATCCACACATCTGCCCTCCCATCTGCTGTTTACCTCAGCGACCCTCAACATAATAGCGAAGTACTAGAAAGCTTTGCAAAGACCGGATTCATCCTGAGGGTCGCGAAGTTGGAATCTCGACACAATGCGAATTTTAATTCGTTTGTGGTGAGCGCTCCGACTGAACATCTAGCGACCTTCACCAAGGAGGAGTTTTGGCCGAAGGGTGTCAAGTTTCGGCGGTTCCGCGGCCGGCTCCCTGACACTGCGGAGTTGCGTAATGCATCGCAATCATAATGTGATTTTTAGTGTTTCGTTTTTTTTATAATACCTAATATAATTATGTATGCTAGTTTTAAGGTATTTATATATGGGCCACTAGTTGCCTGAAATAAAGGATTTCATTTCATTTCATTTCATTTGTTTTCGTCATTATTTAGATAAGTAAATAATTTATAACATCTCGCCAACTCAACCCACTCCGTTTTTGTCCCACTGCATTAGACGACGTAGAATTTTCGCTACCTTCAATGCTTGTCCAAACTTTGTGAAAGTTGTCAAAACAGGTCCCTTTTTGCTGAAAGTTACAACTTTCACGTCACCGAACCCAGGACCGTTATCGCTTTGAATCTATTGTGATGCTTAACGTAAGTTTATGGACGTATTTTGAATGCCAATGTAAATTTCTAACAGTTTTCAGGGAGGACGGATAAAAGGGCGCCGTTATTGACGTAAAAATGTGATAACGACTGTGTTCATAACTAATGACTTGTAAATCTCTATTTTATTAATATGTAATTAAAGGCATGATTCGGATTTTGTAATAGACATCTATTCGATATCTTGTAGACATCGCCAAGATACGATAACGATATGTTTAAGATCTAACCTGTCAAATTTGACATTTCCGCGATTCTGGAGATATTCTTGAACGATTTCCACAAGATATTACTTAGAGATCTAATTCACATCTAATAGATATCTAACACGATCTATCGTAAAAGTGACATTGGTTGCCCGAATTGCGCTGCAAAAGAGAACTAGTTGAAATCTAAACTATAACGTATCTAGACCATTCTAACAATTACTGGCGAAGAGTGGCTTGGGGTAATTACGTGTTATCTATTAAGTTATCCGCGTACGGTGAATGTACGTAAGTGTAGACGGGCTTTATAGAGGTCTGGGGGAGGTGAGGCGTTGGAAGTGTCGGATCTTATCTAGGATGAGGTATTTTGGTTTTAAACGCACCACAGCGGTTCAAGACTCAACCCATTATGTAAGGAAATTCAAAAACATTTACTATAACGTATCTAAAATGGATCTAGTAGGTGTCGTCTTTTGTGAATATCTTGAAGTTCGAATACGGCAGTATATATTTTAAGACTATAATGACTTTTAAAAGAATCCTTGAGGCTTAAATTGCGGCATATTTTTTTTATTTTGAATTACAAAAATAAGTTGCCATAAAGATTCCTAAAAATTCTTAGTCAACATAATTATTGTTAAGGCATAGAGCATAAAAATCGTTTTCGGAAAAAATGCAAAAAGATGACTAAAAATTCCATCAGAATCCTATACGGGATCATATACCTACAGTATACAAGGAGTTAAGTTTAAACAAAACTCAGGACAACACAGAACTCTCCTAAGGCACATCCCTTAAGGGCTGATTTAGACGGCGCGCGAACTCGTATGCGATTTTAGTTACATTGCGGACTGTTGGTTACGTCCAATTCAACCGACCGATCAAAACCCGCAATGTAACTAAAATGGCATGCGAGTTCGCCCGCCGTCTAAATCAGCCCAAGTAGCTACTTGCAGCAAGTTACTTACTAGAAGCAACCCCTGCCGACAAGCGGATTACTGCCACCTAAGCTCCGTCAAGCAACTATTAGAGGTCAAGTCAGAGGGTCTACCGCGAACCACGTTCGACGTGTTGCCTCCCTGTCACACTTATGTACGAATTTACAAGTGCGACAGAGAGGCAACACGTCGAACGTGGTTCGCGGTAGGCCCTCTGAACTTGCGCCGGCGACCCGCATTCCTTAATACGTCACCCGAAACTCTGGTAGGATTACCGGTGGATGAGTGCCGTCGAAATTGCCGACTGAATCCGAAACGTAGCGGGAGGCGACGGGTTTCGACTGTCATATTTGAATCCGCGTAGCCACTAGAGCTGAGATTTTCGTGAAACGAAACCGTTTCAAAAATATCCTGTTTATTTCAGGCCCCGTAACCAACATGCCAATCGCTTGACGCACCGTAACGATCGAAACGCAACTGTCACTGTCGCACTAATATAAAAGAGTGATAGAGAGACACAAAGCGTTTCGTTGTCGAAGCGATAGCGATTGTAACCTTGGCTAGGTCGGCTGAAATGCTAATGAAACTATGCAATGGTCGCGACGTCACTTTAAATTGTTTTCAACGTTATTCTGTTTCAGATGGTTTTTAGTCGTAACGATCGTAACACGATTGGCCAAATGGCCCGACGAAAATAGCTACTCATGGTAAAGTATTTCATAATACCTACAAATGTAAAAAAATTTAAAATGTATTATCTCAAAAAAAACAGGTTTTTTTAATGCATTACGGAAAACGAACCTCAAATCTTGTCCTTCCGGTAGAATTCACTCAACGGTCAGCTACTTATTTACGAGTATGAAACAACTTCTTTCTCAGTTAGGTAAACTTACTAAACAGAGAAACAATTTTTCGAAACCGTTACATAAAATAACGCCCAGCTCTAGCAGCCACAACGCAGGCTTGTTCCAATCCAAGCAAACCTCATTTAACGCGACCTAAAAGTTACTCGGGGCAAACCCAGCTTAAAGGCACTTGAACATCGACTAAAGTCAGGGATAACGCTAAATCCAGAAAGGATACAGAGATTAGGTGATGAAAGTGCGTTAGATTCGTACCGTATACGGTTACGGCGGCGGTATAAATTGCAAGTAATTGGATAAGTTTATGCGACGAGACTCCGTTGAAGCACAATGGCGGTCCCGGGCGAGGTATTGCGTTATCTCATATATATTCGCAATAATTTAGCGTCCCCTCTCCGGTCGGCTGTTAAAAAGCGGACGATCTCTAAAAGAAAAAGGGACTATGAAGCTACAAGACAAGCATACACTTAAACTAGTTTCTTATAAGAAAAAGAACTTACGGGAATTTTGTGCGTAAATAAAATTTTGGTGGAAAAGATAAAATAACTTGGTTATATCGCGAATGAACTCGTCTAATTGTCTGCTACGCCAGGAAAACACTTACCATAACTTTAATGTTCTTGGTTGGCTTACGAACTAAGTTGGGACTTAAAAGGCGTCATGCATGCAGTGCTTTCATGTACTTTAAGTATATTATTTAGCGCATGCGATGTGAAAAGTTATGGCTGGGTGTTGTTGTCTGATGGTAATTAAAATCAGAAAGGCCAACAGTTTGTTGGAAATTAATTTATGTAAATAGGTAGGCATCTTGTAACCAGGTCTTAGGATTAATAATTTGCAATCTTTTCATGAAATTGTCGGATGGCCACATCATGAAAAAGTCAAAGCCAACCTAACCATATCTTGATAAGTGATCAATTCTAAAATGACATTTCATTTCATGATTATTGATGATGATTCTATGATCTGGCCATGACATGCACATAAAAGCAATATAAAATGGTATATCGGTTTGAATTCTACTCGTTTAATCATTCAGTTTCATAATAAGTATTTATGAACAAACAAGGATGTCTAATACTAAAAACACGTTCGAATTTCCTTACATAATGGGTTGAGTCTTGAACCGCTGTGGTGCGTTTAAAACCAAAATACCTCATCCTAGATAAGATCCGACACTGCCAGCGCCTCACCTCCCCCGGACCTCTATAAAGCCCGTCTACACTTACGTACATTCACCGTACGCGGATAACTTAATAGATAACACGTAATTACCCCAAGCCACTCTTCGCCAGTAATTGTTCTATTCAATGAGGTGTTGAGGCCTTACTGCCGTATTCGAACTTCAAGATATTCACAAGTGACGACAAGTACTAGATATGAATCTATAGTACGTGTCTACTAGAATGGTCTAGATACGTTATAGTTTAGATTTCAACTAGTTCTGTTTTGCAGCGCAATTCGGGCAACCAATGTCACTTTTACGATAGATCGTGTTAGATATCTATTAGATGTGAATTAGATCTCTAAGTAATATATTGTGGAAATCGTTCAAGAGTATCTCCAGAATCGAGGAAATGTCAAATTTGACAGGTTAGATCTTAAACATATCGTTATCGTATATTGGCGATGTCTAAAAGATATCTAATATATGTCTATTACAAAATCCGAATCGGGCCCCTAGAGTGATTTATACGACACCCTTACATTTAGCGTATGTTATTTTATTACCTATAGCTAAGGTAGGTAATAAAAGAGAAAGGTTGTTAGCTACAGTTAAAGGTAAGATTGCAATTAGTTACGCCCGTATGTTGAATTCATGAAATAACTTTTAGTTTTAAAGTTAGACCAAGCTAAGTCTGCAGCGATTTTGATAACCCACTCTGTGCAAGGGTTACTTTAAACGTCAAACTTCTATGAAATTATGACGTTAAAAAAACACTTGCACAGTCTGGGCTATCAAAATGACTACCAACTTAGCTTGGTCAAAATCTAGAATAATAAATATTCTACAAAAATAAAACTGCTAAGAATAGCCACAACCAAATACCTTCTTGGAATTGGTTTAAATAAACATCTTAGTAAGGTATAAAAAAATTAGACTGCTCATATTTTTACACTGGCAGTAATTATCTTAATTAAGTTGTTATTTTATGAAAGTTACTAATTAATAATATTTTTGCTGTTCCGTTATTTTATGTTTGTTTAAAACAAATCGTTTTATATCAATTTTAAACGGCTTAAAATAATATTTTATTTCCGTAAAAGTGCGTTATTATTTTCGTAACTCCAAAATATAGGTACAGGTGTTATTAAATTTGCCACAGCAAGTAAAAGTATAATAAGAAGTGCACAGTTTTTACCATTTCTATCGAGGTTATTAAGAATAAATACTCTTTTTAAAAAACGTGAAATGAAATTTATTGTTCACGGGTTAAGAAAAAGTGAAACTAATTGGTATACAGTGGAACCTCGATAAGGCGAAAACCTCGTTAACACGAAATAAAATGCTATCCCTTTCCCATTAAAGCCCAAGCTCTAGAAGTAACTAGAAGCCTCTTTAATAAGATGAACCAATACAAAAAATATCCTCTATGGGACGAAATCTCGTTAACATCTATTTGGCATTTTCCTTGAGATTCGTGTTATCGACGTTCCACTGTATTTCCTTTTGCCCCGGTAAAAAGCTAAATATTATCACGTGGAGCTATCAAAAACACGCGCAAAAACAGAACCGTTGCAAGACGAACTAGAGCACACCGCAGCAAAAAAACAAATTGACTGGTTCAATTAATCTGTGTAGGAAACTGCAAATTACATCTTGCATAAGAAAGCGTGCTAAAATAACTCATACAATCTTATTTCCAGATATAAGTATGAGATTTTTCTGTATAAAAATATAAAGACGACCTTTCTTGCCGAAATGTACAAATGTTTCATCATATGAGTTTAATTACTTAAGTACATGTATTATGTATTTTTTATCTTTGCTATTTACACGGGCTTCACTTGTACTTTAATTTCGATTCTTCTTTATTTTCATATCAGAGAGCAACTATAACGTCTAAGATAAAAGGTGCTGCAAGGCCCGTTGTCGATATGTTCTACGAGTATTTCTAGTTAAACTTTTATGATGCAGCGCCTTATTTGACTATCGGCAAAATATCCCTTTATGCTTGAAAAAAAAACCACAAAAACAAGGTATACATTAATATACTTACGCCATTCATTATTTACGACAATTAATTGTCCACCAAACGAGAAAACTTTAAAAGTAAGTAAAAGTACAACCTTAACATTAATATGAATTTGAACAAAACTGCTGGCTGATAAAACTCTGGCCCTACATTACCCCCTTGAGGGATCCTGGTCTATTATTACTAGTGCTACTAAGCGAGTGCAAATGTTCACCCAGTCAAACGCTTCACCCAAATCCTAAAAACCTTGCTTAATCAATGGTTGCCTATTTACTGGTTGAACTGAGACAAAGGGTCGCTAAATCTCGGAAAGCTATAATTATGAACACGGAGCCTCATTCCCAACTTTGCCCCATAAAAGTTAAAGGGCACATTAGGGCAAGCAATAAGCGAACAAGCCTGAATTGGAGTGAAGCAAGTCCAAGTCTCCGATCTATTTACGAGGAGTACAGCCCTAATTAATGTTCTTATTCCACCTTAGAATATACGCAGTATAGTTTAAATGTACCCTGGTAATACAGTTCTATCTACTTTGCTGATTAAGTGCAATATATGTACTAATAAAAATAAGTTTAGTTTTAAAAACATGTTTTAGAAAGAAATGTCACCCTTTCAATGCCAATACCAGAAATGCTTTCATAACGGCCTGCGAGTTGCGAGTGGAATAGTAGGTATCTTTTATGTCAAGATTTGAGTGTCCTCAATTTCTGATTTTATTAATTTTATTATTAATATTTTTCCGGATTTGCATACTAGATAGGATACGTACCTGCAACAAAAAAAAGTAAATTTAATAAAATTTAAAGGTGCGTAGCACAAAATATATACCTTTGCAAAACCATAATAATCATTTAATAGCACGCGTTATGTCATAGACAATTTGTTATAGCTCATATTGTCATAGTTCAAATTGGCCCCCCGCTTTTTATTCATGTAAAAACCTGATAAAGTAACAAATAGATGAGAAATGTCCTGTTCAATATACAATATCGCCTGACTACATTCGTTAACAAAAAATATGATTATAAATTCAGTTTCGATAGCAGTGCCGTGCTCCCGACGTTGATGGATTGATCACGTCGCTCGTTTCTTGCAGGTGCAAACTGGGGTATTATTGTTTCAAGTAGGGAGTCATTCGCGCCCTTTGTGTTTATTGGTTGGAGTACATTTGTGCTTACTTTTGTTTTGTTAATTGGTAATTTAATGTTGTCGTCTGTTTGGGCGATTAGTAGTTTTGATCGAACTATTATTTTATTGTTCTTTAGGTATTCAAATTATTCGTGACAATATTTAAATATTCATTAATATAAATTCAATTAGGTACAATACAAAATCCTTCGTAACAAATATTATGGCGTAAAAACTGAAATTTCAAAGTCACCTCTGCCTTTCAAAGCCCCCCTGATTTCTATGATTATCATTTATCATAAATGTCGCTTAACTCTTGTCTGTGTTTGATACTTAAAGATCTAGAGCGACTCTTTTTGATTTTTTTTTTCGAGAACGATTTTTCTCCACTATCCAGCATAACCGAGGTTTGACTCACGATTTTTGACCACCACACACAATTAAAAGGTAAACAGATTGGATTTGATTCCATTACCTCAACCTCAACCTGCCTGTTTCACCTTAATTTCACGTTCCATTCAATCCGTAATATTATGCTCATTCGGAATTCAAACCCTCATATCGTACATTTTAATTTTCAATTCAACTAGCCAAAACACATTTCCAACTTGTCGAACATTTCAAACAGAATGTTAATTCAAACAGTTGAAAATCTGGTTTTGCGTTCTGCAATTAGGAATGCGATAGCAGGTTATTTTCCTTTCTGGTTTGATTGTGGGGTATGAATTTCAACGCGATAATGTTTGGGATGCATATTTTAACATTTGAACAGTGCTCATTTTAATCCAAAGATTTCGAAAGTAAAGATAGGTCCTTCTCCGTTCATATAATTTTCGACCGAACATTCTCGTTTGGTGTGCCTGCTGCGGATTGCTTTAACGCGATTGGTTCATGAGTTCGCATAACGCGCGCGATGGTCGCAACTAGTTGCGTTAGACTGCACGATTGGCTCTAATTCGTGCGTGATACCCAAAATGACACCGCTGAACCGGCACCATTCTTAGTGCCGTGCCCCGTCTTTGCGAAGTAATATGTCAATGTTGTAATCTTATTAAGAAGAAGTTTATTAAGATAATTTAAGAAAAAATTAGGTTGGAGTGCTTTATTAAGTTCATCATCCACACTGTTTACCTACAATTTGTAAACCTTATTCAAAATATGCTTATGAGTGTACAAGTGTACAACTTTAAATGGAATGGCCCGCGTTACAAGTTACAAAATCTTTTCTATTGTCATCATCACGATGTCTTGTCATTGTCGCTTGACTTACATAAGGCCGCAAGTGCCAGCATAAAGTAGGTATCCTAGCCAGGCCACATTGCGGTGCACTTTGAAAGCTAGTGTCGAAACCGGCGCGCTGCGGTCAGATGTAGGTTCACCGCAAGATAGCAGGCTAGGGTTAGGCTATAGGTACTTAAGTATAACTGTAACAGCTAGACATTATTAGAGATAATTATTAACTTTGCTATGAGATATAGGATTGTTAATATCATAAATGTTATCTTGATTGAATGAATTGAGTGGAGTAAGATTTTCATTTTGATTGCCAAATTAATAAGTTAGTTGAATAAATGCACATAAAGTTATTAAAATTATGGTATCAAACTTTCTAATTGTACTTATCTAATTAGTTTTATTCACAATCAAGAATTTAATTATCCTATCTAGCAGTGGCTAGGAGTCCATGGAACTCGATACCCACCGGCTTTTCTATTGTGTGACATATTATTCAATCAATCAATCAATCAAATAATTTGTATCGTACAGTACTCGTAAAGGCAAGCTACTCGGTAATAAGTTTTAGGCAAAAAATTCATTTTTGGTACAAGCTTTTATAGCTGACTGTACTTTTCTTTCCACATGCTAATACTCATCGAGACAATTCTAAAAACCCCAAACACCATCGAGACAATTCTAAAAACCCCAAACACAGTTAGGTTAGGTTGCTTTGTTTTATCACAGAGTTCTTACGGCCACCTCCTGTCTCCTTCATCAGATCAGCTAGATGGTACCATAATATTGCATTGTCATCCGACTTACATATGTATGCAAAATTTCAGCTTCATTGGAAGTCGGAAAGTGGGTCAAATTTAACTTGCAAGATTTGATACGTACAAACATAGTTACATAGGTACATTGCAAGTTAAATAAAAGCTTGTAAAAATGCTCCGGAATTCAAAACAAATGCGTTTACCGTCCGCCACTACTTCTATATACCCATAGACTGTCATCTTTGCTGTATGCATAAAAGTGGCGACAGTTATGGTATTCAAATGCGTAAGTGGAATATCTATACATTATTATTATCTACTCTGTGCAGTCACTGACCGTCTGAAGCAGCTAATTATCGGCAAACCCAGTTATTATCCTTTATATATCACCCGCAAGATAACACTGCACAAAGCGCCACAGACAAATTGCAAGCGATTAATAACGATATACCTACCAACGAAAGATGAATCGCAGTCTCAAACACGCTTAGAGGCAATAAAACTGAAATAAACTCCGAAAAGCTCAAGAAAATAAATTTTCATATAACTGTAACACATGTTTGAGCGCCTCGGGGAAGTCAAGAGTTGTCATATAGGGAGATTTATAAACGGTAGTAGTATAAAAATCTTTTTACATTAGAGCGTTAATTTATGGTCTTACATTTATTGTTTGTTACCTACTATATTTCGCCTGCTATTTCATCCGCGTCGTTGTTAAAAAAAAATTCTATATTCCTCTGCCACATTCGAAGAATATAATACATATACATAAGTGTGTATTTTAATAATACATAATTATAAGTACTTATGTATTTAAAATTCATGGCGTTCAACGATTTGGGGAGAGCATTGTCTGATTTGTCTGCCAGTATTTAAGAAATGGAGTTATTTATATGTATACATACACGACTTTCACTTAATTTCGCACGCACCAATCAGCGAGAGCGATTTTCAAGGTTGTATCAAAACCAGATTACAACCGTAACAAATTGGTAAATCAGAATCGGACTCCAGTAGGGGATTTATTCCTCACTATTTGAACTTTAACTTTCTTTGATAGTTCTAAACCTATGAAATAAACTCCTAGGAATATGCCTATTATGGGACTAATCAATACCATGACTTTAAATAGCATGCAACCCAATATGGAGCCCGCATTAAACATGTCCCCTCTCAACCCGACACACGGCATGCTTCACAAATCTCCGGAGAAAGTCATACAATTTTCATCCGGCGGGTCGGGAAGTGCCGCAGGTGTGCCCAAACCAGTCTGTCACATGTCCGTTCACACCATGTTCCAAGCTCATACAAGCGACTAAACTACTGAGACCTCAAGACTTTTACAAACTACGCGTAAGAAGAGACCACATAACGCTGGTTCGATGGGAGCGCTGGAAACTGGTCACGACGGATTATTGCACATTTCACTCTCGTATGGCTTTCACTGCTCGGCCGGTTCTACATTCTACATTAATAACATCATAATCGCTAATTTATTAGTCGTTAAATAAATTGCTTGCGATTATGGCTTTTCTATAGTCTACTCCATCTGATGAGTGTTTTATAGGGACAATTAACTTTCGCGTCCCAGTGCCTGTCATTTCACACTTCTTGTAATTGCTTCATAATAATGACATTAATAAGTTAGGCAGTTACATTTTATTACATCGACTAGAAATATTTTCCCTCAAGTATCTCTAAAACAAGCTAATGAGACAAAAGCGTGATTTGATGACTGTTGTACAGAGTACGGCGGTGTTAACACGAGATGAGTCGAAATGCCCCGAAAGCTTTCAACTAAAGTAGGCCGAGCTAATGTTTTGCCCATTATGAACTCTCCGCAGCTCCGCGAAAAAATATAAATTAAAACAACGCCGACGCGCCAAAACCCGCGCCTTCCGAAAATATTATCTCGTGTATCGTTGAGGATTTTAACATTTTTAACGTGTCGAAATTTTAAAAGCAGAGCTCATTAATGAGTACAGTTCGTAAGTATTAAGTTAAAAGCAAAGTTGGAGACTGTGATTAAGCGATAGAGGTGAGTCTCCGCCTTATGCTCGGTTACGGACCATTGCCCACCCTCAGGTGCTAAAGGCGTTAATGCGATTAAGAGGTCTCCGATGGGCCCTCACAACACCCGATATATTCTCGCTTGCAGCCTCTCTCTCTTATCACACTTCGGCACAATTTCCTCAATTACCAGGATCAAGGAGAAGTAATGAAATGAGAGTAATCATTATCTTATTCGTTTCTTTCGTCGCCAGAGGCCGCTTTAAATAAAGCATTAAAAGACTGCTACGGATTATCACACAATTTATTCAGGTGCTTAATTTGAGCGGCTATCCCTTTCGAGCTCAATTTATTTTTATTTCACTTAATGGAGCCCCTGGACCGTAGAGATTTACCTTCAATTTTCATTTTAAAATGCTTCCTTTGTGTATCATATTTTTTGTCATAAGACAAAGGAAATGGGAAATCCGTTTTATGCCAGCAGTTTACCTAATGTTTAGCTATTTTGATTGGTTGATGAGAGTGCGCACGCATCTTAAACTATTCAGTCACGATAACTTTCTCGAATGCACCCAACTCACTGCCTACCTATACGTCAAAGTTGTAACAAGTTGCGTGGAAACGGACAGAAGCCAGCGCTGGCTTGTTACATACATCGCAGGAACTTTCAACAATTATGGAACTGCAAATCCGTATTTAAATTGAGCACACATTTGGGCGCGCATTAAAGTCCGATCATAGCCTGGGAGAGCGCACATACGCTGCGCTGAATGGTTGGCAGTCCAATCGAAACTTTTGATTAAAATCAAGCAAACCAGCCACTGCGCGCTGATTCCGACTGAGTGCTGATATATCTTTATTTGAGCTGTTATGTGTGCTCAAATTGGGGATCTATGATTGGAATTCCATGTTTACACAATCGATTGACCTCCACGTGTTCACGTTTTCCAGTTAAAATAATTAAAGAGGACGATATAGTGCACTCGTTATACGGATAACTAGATAGAGGTGCAAAATACGTCTGGAACCTTTCAAATCAATTTGTTCCGGCAATTCATATTGGCGCATTTACTAGTTTTATTTGATTGTGGATAACCTTTTTGTGAATAAGTCGTGACTGGCAGCTTATTTTACAATAGAAATGGCAGCAATACCTAACCACAATCCGATTTAGTAATACTATTTATTGGAATCGTTGTAGCTTAAAAAACTGCATTTACAAAAGAACTTGCTTAATGAATGTAATTAAAATCGAAATGTTGTAATCATTTCTGTTCTTACATTGATCGTGAACAACCATTAGTCGTTATTTATTTTATTTTATTATTTAAGTACTTATTTTCTAGCCTAGTAAATAGGTAACTGGGAATAATGCGTTATCTTTTAGACTGTCTAAGAAGTGAAAAGATATAAAACCAGAGGGAGCTCTTGATTGCAATCTGCCCTTACATTCGTCAAGTCTAAGAATAAGGGCCACTGGGAGGCCTCGGCGTTCACTTATCATTTGTCTGAGATTTTCTGCCGTATTCGAACTTCAAGATATTCACAAGAGACGACACGTACTAGATCCATTCTAGATAGGTTATAGTTTAGATTTCAACTAGTTCTCTTCTGCAGCGCAATTCGGGCAACCAATGTCACTTTTACGTTAGATAGAGTTAGATATCTATTAGATGTGAATTGGATCTCTAAGCCATATCTTGTGGAAATCGTTCAAGAGTATCTCCAGAATCGCGCAAATGTCAAATTTGACAGGTTAGATATTAAACATATCGTTATCGTATCTTGGCGATGTCTAAAAGATATCTAACAGATGTCTATTTCAAAATCCGAATCGGGTCCTTTTTTTATTAAACTTCCACGAGAAAGATTTATGACTATTTAAATCTATTCCGAATTACGGGGGCTCTCCTTGTTTATTAATATTCATTGCTCATTGCAAAATGGGGTCCCAATTACCAAAGGTGTCAGGTTAAGGGTTCCGACGTCAAAATGCCACATGCAAAAATCATTTAAACACACGCCCCAATCTTTAGGGTTTAATCGGATTACGAGGGGAACTAGGGGAGCAGCGGGTGGATGGAGATGGAGCCGTGTATGTGGTCGGTGCGAGCGCCACGCCTGGCTGGCGATGGCGTGGCGAGACGCAGCGTGGGCCGCCGGTGCGCCACGCCATGTCCGAACCCGACATGCACTCGCCGAGCTATGATGCGGAAATTCCATTAACGATCTCGAATTTACTGCTGCCCGGCTTCCGAGCTTCATCGATTTTATATTTAGAAATTAGTATCATTATCAGTTCAGTTCCTACCTAAAACCGTTCCTTTACAACAAGTTCTGCAAGATTTTTGACCTCCAAAAAATGACTGAAAGAGAAGTAAACATTGCCGTGACCAAAACATGCTTGGACTGGAACTATCACGAGACTGAACGCTTCTTAAGAAACATTTATCCATAACTATCACTCGTCCCTCTCTACCCCACACCCATATTTACAAACACACACACACACACACACACACTCACACACACACACACACACACACACAGTAACTACTTGTAAGCTTCCTCTTAATTTAGTTAATCTCTTCTTAAATTAGTGAACCTAACTTTAACTTTTATACTAATTCTTAGTTATTTAAATGTCGGTAATATTTTCTGTAAAATTTTCTAATGTCAATTGCATTCTAGGAGCCCAAGTCACAGGCATAGCCTAGTTTGGGATCCACCTGTGTCCATGTGTCTGTAAGATCGT
The DNA here is from genome assembly GCF_948474715.1 of Cydia amplana. Taxonomy (NCBI): domain Eukaryota; kingdom Metazoa; phylum Arthropoda; class Insecta; order Lepidoptera; family Tortricidae; genus Cydia; species Cydia amplana. Next base: position 2,842,719 of record NC_086077.1, read on the forward strand.
CTTCTTTTGTCAATAAAAAATATTCTATATTCTATTCTATATTATTTTCCTTAACAGATTATGAGGCCGTTGAGGGCACGAAATTCATTTAGTACATTTTTACACAAATTTTACTATGACTTTGGGATTTAAAATGGCTACTTACTCTTTGTTAAACGAAGCTAAACGAAATAAACGAATACATTTCACAATTATTTAAGTTTAAAAAAATATATTTAATAACAATTAGCTATATTTTCAGCCCATTTTACATAAAAATACTTACCAACTTATAATTTTAATGCGTTGACAGGGCAAAAATAGAGTAGGTATACTTTCTCCGTGTGTTTTTATATAATCGTACTTAACTTAAAGCATGCTTTGGAACAATTGAAATTTCACATAGGAAAGTCTAGGTACTTTCTTTTAGGAATTTTTTTTTTCAAATATTCTAATAATGTGCGCGTCATATTGAAATACAACTCAATAACACTCGAGCTACTAAAAAGACATAATTAAGACGCTGAATAATGATGCCTCAAAACAAAGCTTGTCCCAATTTCAAAAGGAAATACCCGCTTTTATCTGTCTTCATTTTCCCCGGCTTCCTCTTTCCTGTTTAACGTATCTCAGTTCTTGCTTCGCGAAGGCATTTGAAAAATACCAGTGAAAAGCTGCTGTCGGCTTACGTACACCGTTACTTCTGTTCCGTGGCACCTTTTAAGGGTCCCCCCCCCCCCCCCCCAGGAAGCTCGGTTCTCCATACAAACGTAGATACGCCCTCATTTTAGAACGAGTAGCTAGTTTGCTCTGAAACTTTGTACTTACAATAGGATGAGGTATATCTATGTCTGTAATTAGTTTATGTAGCGTCAGATACCATAGTAGAAAAAATACAGCGAATTTAAATTTTTCACACATAAATTGTTTTTGCTCTGCTTATAAACTGGAGCTATATAAATTAATTACAGACCTAAATATACCTCATGTCATTGTATGTGCAAAGTTTCATTACAATCCAACACGTAGTTTTAAAATAAGAACCTCCGTTTTTATGGGAAGGTGAAATTCGCCTGAGCTTGCTGGGCACTCTTAAAAGTTTTAAAGCAGTTTTGTGAACAAAATACTTTTGCTGGCGTAGATTGTAACGTACTTGCTGGTATAAGACAAGTACATGAATAGTTATTTACGATACAAGTGCGGAAAAGAGGAAATTCGAAACGAGTGGCGATAAATTAAAACATGACCGAAGGGAGTGTTTTAAATTGACACGAGTTGCGAATTACCAATTCGCACGTGTATCGTACAACGTTTAATTTACAGTACATATGGCACTTAAAACTTTAGACATACGCACGGAAAGTGCTATTTCCCGCACTAGTTCGGGAAAGTAGCACCCACAGAACAAGTTACACTGGCGATGCGAGCAGGGTACGTGGACTCTTAAAAGTTTTAAAGCAGTTTTGTGAACAAAATACTTTTGCTGGCGTAGATTGTAACGTACTTGCTGGTATAAGACAAGTACATGAATAGTTATTTACGATACAAGTGCGGAAAAGAGGAAATTCGAAACGAGTGGCGATAAATTAAAACATGACCGAAGGGAGTGTTTTAAATTGACACGAGTTGCGAATTACCTATTCGCACGTGTATCGTACAACTTTTTAGGGTAACATTCCATTTCTGACCGCAGCTGCACCACTGGTACTGAACGCGTCGCTGTTACTGTCAATTTCCATAGTAAAATTAGCAGTAGTGCAGCTGCGGTTGGAAATGGACTGTCACCTTACGTTACATATGGCACTTTAAACTTTAGACATACGCACGGAAAGTGCTATTTCCCGCACTAGTTCGGGAAAGTAGCACCATATGTACTGTAATAATAATTGATTTTCAAGGAGTGATAAATTAATTGAAACTTGAAGGGGGATTAGTCTTTAAAAGTTGCATAATTCAGATGGGCGTTTTTTTTGTTGTCCCCTACACTTTTTTTTTTCAAATTTGGGATTTTTTATATTATTTCTACTCAGAATCACGAGCTCTTTCTATCCTAATAGGAGAAAAAAAGTGTCCTAAGGTTTTTATTTCCATTCCGTCACCATTTTTCATAGACTTTGTATGGCGGTCGCGAAATGGAAAGATCGAAAAATGTATGGAAATTTTGGGACACTTTTTTTCTCCTATTAGGATAGAAAGAGCTCGTGATTCTGAGTATAAATGGCATAAAAAATCCCAAATTTGAAAAAAAAGTGTAAGGGACAACAAAAAAAATGCCCATTATGCTCCTAACTTTCCTTGTTCGTAATACTGTGTGGGAGGGTATTTGCATGCTTGTTACGTAACACTGGTGACGCGTAAATATTAAACGCATTGATTGCAAATGAGAACAAAGGCGACATAATGGTGATTGTATATTATGATGGGTACATCATAATTGTAAATATGTATAGGTACCTATCGCTGTCAACGACCTAGGAATGATTGCGAAAGGATATGACAGCAGTTGGTGCCAGTAGGATGTAAAAGTACATTTTCTCAAAAATGGACGGCAAAGTCGACGTTGCCGGTTAAAAATAGGTCGCGAAGTGCGTAGTTTATGGTTTATGGTCATTCAAAAAATTAAAAAGTTAAAAACATTGCAGTCTCGATTTCGGGACTACAATGTTGCATACAAATTCCATTATTTAACGAATTTCAAACTTTTTAAAAATTTAAATGGCCATATCAAATGAAGGCATAGGTCCATTAAACAGCCAAACAGATGATCAGCACTTATTATTGTAATGTTGGTACCGCGACTATTTATGTGTCTCAAATAAGTTGGCGTATTTTCAGCAGAAAAATACACTTCTTTTTTTTTAAATGCGGCAAGTAAATCTTTTTAATGGGTTTTACTTTTTTCTGTGAAAATTAGAACGTTGCTTCTGTAAAATATTTCTATTTCTTGCATCATTTTTGAGAAAAGCACTGTATATGACTCGGCTGGAAGGCTACTGCTGGCTTCGGATTTAATTAAACGGACTCCCAAGATCGTCCGTTTAAAACGAATCCTCAGCCTGCAAGTAGCTACTTCCGAACCTCGACAATAATGTACTATTATGCCCCATGTGACAATGAGATCAAATTGACATCAATTTGTAAGTTCGAATCGACCCGACTGGCCTGAGAGGTGTTTTAGCATTTACGTTAGGTACTTATTGCCCCTTTCAGACAGTGACATCTATATCAATTTCGGCGTCCTATACCGCCGAAGCCGTACTAGCCTACGATATGCCATTTTTAGCTTTATCATAATGGAATATGATGAAAATAGGGTATTTGACTGTATTTAAAATAAAATTTACACCATGCGTGAAATAAAGCACAAGAAGATTAATAGATAAACATAGACAGCAGTTATATTTAGACACAATTTCTATTTTAAAACTCGTATAAAACTATAAAGAGTAGGTCATTTGACTGTGACGTCACATGCTAGTGTTTAATATAAATTCCATAGTAGCAAAATCGTTTTGACAGTTCGAAAAAAGAAACTGATTTGACTTAGTCAAATACCTTATTGTTAAAATGTATTTGAATTCTGTATATTTCTTTTTATTTTATTTTATATATTGGAGAACAACAGAAGTATGCGACATGCGTTTGGTACATTTATATCAATGAGATGAACACTTACTTCCATAAAAGCTTTCACTAAAACAAAGTTAAAATAAACGGACTTAACTAAAACGTGTGTTTACATACAAGTTTACCAAGTGTTACGAGTATATGCTTGCTTGCTTACGTGAATGATAAAATGTATTATTAAGGTACTCAAATTTATTATCCCATCTATTGTCGACCATTTGGGTAATTGCAAGAGCAGTGCCTTACGCAACAAAAATACGTAGATAACTCATTACAAATTATCACGCTGACAATTCGCCTATCGTATGATGAAGATGAATTATGACCCGACCATGACCTGGGACGTGCATGTGCCACTATAGCTATGCGTGATGCAATGGGGCAAAGGGGAATATAAGGTCGCAGATTTGAATTACAAACGTAGCGAGTGATTCAAATGTTGGATTCGTAAGTGGTATGGGAATGTTATGAATTTTATGATTCATAAAGGGTGTCGAGAAATTCAAAACAAGAAATTCAACTTTGTTGTCGAGTAAAACAAACTTACCGCCGCAGCAATTAGAGGTGAATGTAAAATATTACCAAAAATAAACCTATTAGGTAAAAAATTTCGTATACTTACTGCAAATTAAAATAAACGTTGAATTATCTCTAAAGTATAAAAAAACAACGGGTTACACTCCAGGAGTGCAGACAGAAGTGAAAACTCAATGACTAGTCCAAAATATCTGCAGCACTATGTATAATTGACCCATCCTCCTTTCTGTTGAAAAACTTTAGTTCCGAAATTGCTCGTCAGTGAGCTTAAATTTGTAGCGTTGTTTAAAATTCGAATAGAAATTGTAAAGTTACCTTGCAGACCGGATCTAAATATATTTGGTCATGAATCATGATATTTTGAGTTTTATTCACCAATACTAGAGTTCACTTTTATTAGCGATTTCATCAAGATGTATAGCTTTATTGAATTATATTTGAGTGATATGAAGTTAGAATGTAACTGTGAGATCCTCGTATTTCAGCCCGTACAAGATTAGAACATTGAACTTTATTGCTTAATATAAAAGTCCAGTTTTAAATAATTGACCTGATTATGATACGTTTGACTAAAGTTCTTTGGTGAATAAAAACGAAACAGCACTCAGGCATGCATTTTCGCCGCGCGGTAGAAAGAGAGGGTTACTAGTTTAACATTTTTTCCCCATCACAAAAAGTGCACAGCGCCGCTAAAGAAGTATTCAGTTCAAATAGTTATTTTCGATACAAGTGCGAAAAAGAGGAAATTCGAAACGAGTGGCGGTAAATTAAAACACGACCGAAGGGAGTGTTTTAAATCGACACGAGTTGCGAATTACCTATTCGCACGTGTATCGAACAACGTTTTACAGTACATATGGCACTTTAAAGTTTGGACATACGCACGAAAAGTGCTATTTTACGCACTAGTGCGGAAAACTAGCCCCATATGTACTGTAAAATACTATTTCGCTCTAGATGGATATCCATCTTCCCTTTCGAGCTTTCATCTCAAAGCGTTTCATATATGTATATAGGTAGGTGCCTAGAATAGAATAGAAATCATTTAATCAGACAACTCAAGTTGAAACGCGAATTGAGGCCTTTATTTTAAAGTTTATTGTTATTGTTTATTTAATTGTGTAGTCTCTACAGAGACAATATATTCAAAGTAGGCATATAAGTATACCTTCGTATTCGTACTCTTCGTAGTATTACGATTTATTTATAGGTAAGTAGGTATTACGCGATAGGCATACGAGTGTCCAAATGTCGTAAGCGCCTTTTTGGTGCTCATCTATCGTAAGTATGTACTATAATTTATTTTGTGAAGAGGTCATAATGTTCACATCTATTAAGTAACAATAGGACTATTAGGGTCGTCGTTCTGCAAGCTTGCCGAAGGAGGTGTTTATATTTTGAACTAATATAAAATGAGCAGAATTTATGAGCCTTAGCCCAGGGCTGAACCAATATTTTTTAAAAACCCCGAAATAGCCCAATATTTTGAATTATTATATGCTCTTTACGTAAAACTGAATCATGTATTTAGGTAACAACTTTGTATTGTTAGATTGTCCAATTAAAAATTAAATAATAAACCAAAGAACGAAAAAAGAACGTACCTAATAATATCGACCGATTTTTGTATGGAGCAAATACCAGTTTCCGCCGTAAAATTGTATATTTTATATATCTCTGCCATGCCACGTTGTTCGAAAATGGCTACATACCGTATGTGAATGTCAAACTCATGGGGGAAACTAGGGAGACTTGATCCCGGGGGAGACTTGGTCACCTAAATTATAAAATCATAATTATTTGCCATTAAATGAAATATATAACAGTCCTAAAAGGAACCAATCGCTATAATGTTCTGACTTTGACAACGTTATAGAATTAGAATTACATACTAGTCATACTATGTATTTTAAATCTATTATAAATTTAATGTAACATAAAATTTAGGGGACTAGGTCTCCCCAAAGATTGAGGTCTCCCATTCCCCCCTTTTTTATTTAGGTACCTGAATCTCAAGTTCATGTTACACTGGTTCCTCAAGAAATCTAGGTGTTCTCCTGACACAGGAATTAGTTTTTAAGGTATTTATGTATGGGCCACTAGTTGCCTGAAATAAACGATTTCATTCATTCATTCATTCATTCATAAAAGGCTTTGAAATGAGTCTATAAAGTCTGCCTCGACCCCGACTTTTACTTTTTTCAGCGTTTATCTCAAGAGACTGCCAAAGGTTAGCTTTTAATGGAAAAAAATTCTTTAAGTCGTATCGCAGGTCCCGACGGATGTAATGTGTCTTTGTCAAGGCGTATTTTTTTACAACTTTTCCATAATGTAGGTACTTTGATACGGGCCGTGCGTGCTAAGTCATATAGCAATGTGTGTCACGTTTGGGCTCCTTTATCGAGTATGTGAAAGGTAAACTCAGATAAGTCTAAAATGTGATGAACAATATCTCACTAGCTTTTAACTAACTAGTTAGCCTAGCCTTACTTAATAACAATACATACCTTACGTATTATTTTATTATTTATCTTAACAATGGTCGTATTAACAAGTACCTGAAACAAAAAGAATAACACGTTATAGTAAAAACATCCCCGCATACAAAGAAACAAATACTTTCCTGTCTCAATTACGTACACATGTATATTCGTCATATGTTTTCAGAATTAATATACCAACACAAAACACAATATTCGCGACAACATTTTTTACACAGATTGAATAAAAACCCAGCAGACTGAAATAACCCGCTCAGGTTTTCACAACAACGATCACATGTCAAAACATAAAAGTTACGTTACTTCGTGATTTATCGGGGTTACAAAAAGAAGGGGAGACTCTGACAAGATGGGATAAGGGTAAAACGGATTTTTGCGTTACCTCAAAAAGTAATCAAAACGATGTTGCAAAATTTTATTTATTTATTATTTCATCTTTATTAAAGATAAAGATAAAGATAAAGATAAAGATATTTATTTGCAAAATGTAGTGATAAACATAGTTAGACAGTAGACAATTAAGTGCGTACATTTACTTAAAGAAGCATGCAAAGTTTTCTTATTAACTAGGTACTATAACTAAGTATATACATATAAAAAGTTATAGAACAATACGAGCACACATACTAATTAATTTATATCTAAGATATACAATATATTATAATCATTATTATCCATCATCATTCATTATTTTCCATTATACTTATCATACATATTCATTACTTACACATGTCAAATATTCGTCGATTCTATAATAACACTTATCCAAACAAAATCTATATAATTTGTATTTAAATTCAGGCATATCAGAGTTTCTTATTTCTACGGGTAAATTATTAAATATTTTTATAGACATACATAACACATTGTTTGCAAAGAATGCTGTCTTTGAGTGGAACGGATAGCATAGATCAGTGCCATTTCGAGACGGATATATTGTGGTAGTTGCCTTATTTCTAAATAAACCTATATTGTGTTTGACATATAAACTTATCTCATAAATGTATAATGAGGGTAGCGTCATCACTTTTAATTTATTGAAAAGAGGTCGACAGGGTTCTGTTTGATGGACACCACATATAGCCCGTACACATTTCTTCTGGAGCAGAAATACTTTTTGCATATTACTACAGTTATATTGCATAAAAGAAAACACAATATCGTATAAAAGGCGAACTTAATGCCATAAGGCATTATACCAGTTAACCTTGTGGCAAAGCATGTTTAGGCGGTGCAAAATCATACTGTATTTTATGTACTTATAATAAGTACGTACGTAGGTACATGACGAGTAAGATTCTAAACACAAGTTTATTTTCAAATTTATTGAGGTAAAGCGTTAAAACACGCGCGATGGCACATCTTCCATCGCAAATTCCGCGCGGCGCTCCATATCTTTTGTTCCCTTTTACATCCCTTCTTAAGTACCTCGTCTTGCCCAACCTCCCCTCCAAGGTATAATATATGTAAAATCTTAAAGCTGGTATTTGTCAACATCAATGATAAAATGTTAGCAAACAATGTCACGGCAAATATGATCGGAATTCAAAGGCGCAGAGGCAAATCGTGACTTATACCGAATTACGGATCGCAAGGTCAAAACGATAGTCTTTGAGCATTATTACATTTATTACAATCTCTATTTATTTACAAATAACTGTACAAATAGTACTTGTCTGTAATCCTCTTAGATGAATTGTATTTCATGTAAACTGACTATATTTCATGTAGTATTTTATATAGGTAAAAGTACGACGATGATTCTCAGTCGGTTGGTAAAGAATTTGTGATGTGATTTTCTAGTTGAAGGTAGCTAATTGTAGTTTTGGGATTAAAACTAATTTATGGGCATTTTCACTTAAAAGTGTAACTAGGGTTTGCAATCCGGATCCAAAATGTATTAAATTATCCGTCGTGCAAAACCTAAGTGTAACATTTACTTTTTTTCGAAAAACCATCAAGTTTTAGGTTATTTCTACTGAGAATCAATAGGACTATCGATTTAAAAAGGAAAAAAAACTTGTCCAAAAAATTTTACAGGTTTTTGACGCATTTTCACATAAGTGCCTATGTTTCTAGTTTTATACTTCAAAATAATTTATCAAAATAATCTATAAGAGATTTAACTTTTATGTATAAATTAGTGGGCCTTCCCAGGGTTTTCTGATTTTTATGTATATTTCGTATGTCGTTGCAGGTGGACCGTAAAAAAAAATGTAGTCACACACCAACACGGTACTGTATACAAATGTGGTGAGAATTAAAGGGTTAAATCTAGTCAAAATGATATTTTTAAATCTGAAATCGCCGTTAAATCAAGCCCATTTCCGATTTGTCACGGCATGGTCGCGACGAAGAAAGTCCGCGCTCGATTACGTCGCGGAGAAAACTGATTTTTACGGTCAGGTGCAGGTGGGCTACTTGAATTATGTCCGAGTATAATAATCGTAATTACATATTATGCGATTTTGTCACGTCACTTAAAATTGTGGCGCAAATGAATATACTATACTATACTTACCCAGTAAACCTTCTTCAATTCAATTCAATTCAATACTTTATTTCCAAGAATATGGTACATACAAAGTTGGTTAGTAAAAGGTGTTAGGTCAGCATATTCTGCCGGCATGCATCGGCGTTGAAATATTTATATAACTATGTACATGTGGAGTCAAATTAAATATTAAAATTAAAATTCAGTCAGTTTAACATTAACAAAAAAATAATTAAGAAGAATTTTTTTATTGATATTTATTATGAAAAATATCAATAAAAAAATTCATCTATAGAGTAAAAACATTTTCATAAACGTCTGCTAAGTTAATCAGTTGATGATCGTCGTTTGTCCCTCTCTAAGGCATAACGACAGATAGGGACAAACAACGATCATCAACTGATTAAGTTAGCAGCTGTTTATGAATAACGCCATTAGTTACCTACTAGGAAATATATGTTTGAGAATTTCTAAAAAGTTTGAACAAAGAATTAAGCTCCCTTGCCAGTTTTGTATACTTTTATTTATGTATACTTTGTATGGCAGTAATCTAACGGAATCTATCGTTGTAAAAACGTACAGTCAGCAGCAAAAGAAGCTAAAAAAGTGAGATTTACAAAGTGACACTGTAAACTCTTATTAAGTTTTATTCTGTAAATTTCGAGCTCGTCGTCGTCGTCTTAGCACTTTTTGCGGAATGATTTTTTTTATGCAACTCATATTTAAAACTAATTTCACTCTCAACTTTATCAACGTAGAATGATTACTTTTGTCATAAAAAGTATCTTACATCCCAGGGACTCAAACTATCCCATTACCAAATTTCATCTAAATCGGTTAAGTGGTGTGATGCGGACAGATAGACAATCAGACAGACAGAGTTACTTTCACATTTATAATATTATTACTCATTTCAATTCTCGGTATAAACAAAATCGTCTTCGTATAAGATTGCATCTAATATCCAGAGGTATATCTACGACGGACTATTACAATCAAACTGCCCAGCTGCGGCCCATAACGGTTTTACTTTCACTCCCACAATTTCCTATTTCACTCAACTAAGCTACTGTAAATCGAATTCTGTTACTTATATAATAAAGTTTACATTCACAAAGCAAAGTGAAGTGTGATAAGAGTTTGTAAAAGTTACAGAAATTCCGCGTTCTAACGGTCGCTTGTCTTCGCTTGTCATTACGCAGCCGTGAATGGAATTTAATAAACACGAAATAAAAGAATACACATTAATTGACAGGAATATAATCAATATTGTGATGGCGTCATTTTAACGTTGAATAAGTAATCATTAAGCTATGAGAGCATGGGATTTATTAATAGAAATATCGGCACCTATACAGTGAGGTGGCAACAAAATTTTGTTGATTACTTTTTGTTTACAAGCGGGGGCTCCGTCATGCTCTGTACTCCTCTATTTATGTTTCATTGCTTCATAAATGTGAAATAATTGGTACTATCGCAATGCAAAATAAATGAAAGTCGTTACCTACATTCTGTCAAAATATTTTCCATAATATCAATATTCAGAGAGGAAAATAGGGTTGTTCGCTTTCCTCTTAAAATAAATACCTATAGCTGGTCAACCAAACCTTGCCAGTAAAAAGTTCTATGGGACGATATCCCTTCGCGCCTACATTTTTCAAATTTGCCGCCTTTTTCTACTGTCAAGATCTGGTTGACCAAGTATAGTTAATAGATAGAAATATCATGAAAAGGGCCAGCAGGTTAATCTGAGTTACGGTTACGGACATATTTTATTCTTCAGACATTTTCTTTCGAGTGGAAACATGTCCTTATAGATTCTGTATTATGCGATGCGTAAAAACAGTGTTAGAACATAGAGATTTAATAACAGTAACCAAGGTGGGTAACGTGTTATTAACTGAAATAGATTTCATATACAAAAGTAAAATTTACCAAGGTGTATCTCGGTGAGGACTGCTGGGGAGGAAAATGCATGTTTTAGTATGTAAGTTAGTTTTTAATAGAATCTTATGTACATATTAGTCTGTTTGTTCTCCTAAAAAATAAAATAAAATAAGGCCTCCAGTGGCGGAAACTAGAGTCGAACTGCCATCTTCAGCATACGCAGTGATCGCTCTAGGCCATCAGTGTTACGAGTTTATGTAATCTTTGAAACCCGTCTTTGACCAACTACTCTCGACTCTCTTTTCCAAGCCTGCGACGTCGCACAAACGACGAGTATGACGTATTTAAAATTTCAACAGATTTTCAGTCTGATCCGATTCGCCCTGAGATCCGCTTCGCCTCGGTCTACCCTATGTGCTTGCACCTCCTATACGAACCCCTTACGAATATTACGATACTACTTTCGTCCATTTCTCGAATCTTTTATAAAGATGAAATAATCGTCATCAATCTACTCTGATAAACAATAGCCAATTTTCTAATCTCGGATAAATGCCCTGAAATTGTTTGGATGGCGTAAAAATTGAAAGTGCTGATCAGGCGAAGCACGTGCCTAACCGGGAGCGCCACGCCACTGCGCCATTCAGACTTCATAAATGGGGCTACCGCGAAAACCGAAATTCGCAAGTTCTTTCTCTTTTACTCCAATGAAGGCGTAATTAGAGTAGGTAACAGAGAAAAAAGCCTGCAATTTGCGAACTTCGATTTTCGCGGTTATAGTCCTGTTTTAATTTTAACCTCCGACACGTCTGCTGACCAACAGATTGGTACGAGCGAGATACACTGAAGGGACATTCCAAGAAAGTGTCGGGTACATGATGCAATTGTTCTAACACTTCTGATAAATCTAACAAGATATTTGGCATGATAACGTTTGATAGGTATCACAACTTTGGGAACAAATTAAATTATTTTATTAAATATATTGATTTGTGTTTTTTAAGTAGTCACACTACTATATATTAAACGAAACGATTCGGAATGAAGACCTATGGAGTATATGCCGGCAAACACCCATTGGCGAAGAAATCTGTGGGGTTTGTCACTATTTCAGTTTATAATAACGTTTGATAACTTAGCTTTATTCAACGGGTCAGATGTCTGTAGGTTATTAAGCTCGGCTACCTGACAAAATTACCTTTTTGTGGAATGATATCAAATCTGGATCTGATTTTTTTAAATCTGAACGCCGCAGGTCACTCGTGACCGACATTGCGGTCAATTGCGTTGATGCAACCAGCAAAAATGTTTTGTTATCGACTAAGACAGGTTGACGCAACATTGAGACAAAGAATCTGAAATTGAGGGGCTTATTGCTTTGCCAATCAAGTTTTATAAATCAATAACTGACCTACTCGTATTACGGATTCACAAACGTTCCAAAAATATATTTACACGACCTTATTGTCAGTGTCTTAGACGCTGTACATTTATTTTTGCAACGTTGGCTTGTAAATATGTTTGTGAACTCGACCGTGCTAACGGAAATTTGAGTCAGTAAGGTGGACGTGACGTCTTGCCACCGCGATCGCTCGAGTAAGACCAAGCTTAACAAAATGTGGCAGTGTCTTCACTTTCTATATAAATATGACGTTTATAATGACACTGCCACAATTTGTTCTATCAAAGTCAGTGCAAAAGTAGCTTAGGCTTTAGACGCTTTGTAAAAAGGAAAGAGTTTCCGACAAACTCATAATTTAATCGAATTTATGCGGTTGTGAGACATACTAACAACACAAACAAACAACACATAATTTTACAACAAACAAATAACTCATAATTTCTTCACTTTCTTCGATCGAATGAACCGAACCGACTGAACTGAATGAATGGCTGAAATGAAGAGACTGTGTATGACTTCCGTTTGCATTAGGTGGTCAGACAATAAGTGTCAATTTCGGAGGGGTATAAAATCCCCGAGCCCATGAATTTTCCGTATTACCGGACTGCGTGACTTGGCTGGCGAAAGACGAGATTAATGGGCCCCTGGCCGCCGGTCACACCGTTATGTCATAATTATACTATCATTAACGGGCCCCCTAATTTCTTTGAGCTTTTATGACTGTGTTTCGACATTTTGTTAACATTTTTGGATATCTGTTAGAGATATCAGCCTTCTCGCTTAGTCAGTAGTGACCCTGTCCAAAGAGCAGGATGTCCCGGGTTCGAATCCCGGTAAGGGTCCTTTATTTGTATGTTTATCGCGAATATTTGTTCCTGGGTCACGGGTATTATTTGTGTCTAAATTATCTAACGTTACGTATATACACCTATGTTTATCGTCGACTACTACATAATACAAAGTTTGCTTAGTTTGGCGATGTGTATGCGATTGTCTCCAAATAATTTTTATTTTTTATTTTAGATCCCCAACTTACCTATAGTATTTTTCAAACAGGATGGGTACGTTGACACATGTCATCTCCATACAATGTATAAACTTAAAACGTCAAGTCTCGCAAAATTGTATTGAGAATACGTCACTAGAAATATAATTAATGGCGGTTGAAACGCACGTGATATTGACCCAAAGACGAGACTAATAATAAAGCTGCTGGTCACACCGTTATGTCATAATTAAACGACCATTAACACTGCGGGTGCAATTATTAACGCTTCTGCGCAAGCGCTCACTTTTGACAAGATGAATTAACGGTGAAAATATAATAAAACAGTAAGTGAGGTGGATTGGTGTAACTTCGAAAGCGGGATAATTTTGAAAATGGCAAATATATCTGCTAAACTATAAGCACTCTCTGCTGCAGATTTTTTTTCTCCTATCAGGAACGGAAGAGTTTAGATGTAGGTATTGAAGAAACCCATCGCTTCGTATCTTAAGTAGGTAACTCACTGAATCATTATAGTATTTTATGCAACCGTTGTTTAAGAGAGGTCAAAAAAGGCCAGTGGCGTGAGTAACAATTTGAGGCGAAGCCTAAAATTGTTAATAAAGACGCCACGAGTATTTTTTGACTCAGTTAAACAACGTTGCATACAATACTTTTTCTACGACCAAGCACTTACTTTTAAATAAAATTGTAAATTTAACAAATATTTTTAATTCAAGACGTAGCAAAAATGGAGGGTACGGGCGGGAAAAGAATGAATGAAATTAAAAAAACATGTCTATGGTTCACTTATTTGTCAAAGATGACATTTAAAATATGGTTGGCAACACTGTATTTCATTCAATATTTTTTAAGTGGTCATTACACGAAGTATCGTAAAATCACCAAAAAGATACTGCGTGTAAGCACAAATTCTTTTTTGGGGAATAGACTAAAGACTTGTCTTGACAACTATAAGGTAGGGTTTTAAAGGTGTGTGCACGACCCTTTAAATGACAAATAAAAGTACGGGAGTAGAAAAATTAAATTAAGGAATAACAAAAAAAAATAAACAAATCTAAAACGAAAAGATGAAGTTTAGATGTGTTAAACAGGCCCATCGCTTCGTGTCAAATATCTGCTTTGAGCTTATCTTCAGTAGGTAACTCATTGAGTTATTAATTAAATTAACAGTAAGGTTAAAGGCTAAACAGTAGATACGAAACTGTTACGAATGAATTTTGCTTTTTTGGCGTACGTTTACCGTTACGGTGTGTGTGCGAGCGTTATCACTATCAGATACAGATCTCAGTTCCGATGGGCCGGATTGTTCCGTCGGGCTCTGCCTCGAATACATTACTGACCCCTCCGTTCCCGGCACAAAGGCATTCACTCAAGGGGTCCAAGTTCAGTCCTAGTACAGTCGCCATCAGATATATCGGAGCGGCCAAGGTGTTCACAAATATCTGAACACGCACTCTAACGCCCTGACAATAGGGGCGTGTTCAGATATTTATGAGCGCCTTAGCCGCTCGGATATATCTGATGGCGACTGTACATTGCTGTGTTAAGCCAAAATGTCTGATGTGTAGAACAACCTGTAGACTTACATCTTTAAAAAATAGAAAAGATTATAAAAAACTCTGATCCCTAAATGTTTGTTTTTAACCCTTTGACTGTCAATGACGTCCAATGTCAATAGAGTTTACTATGTAGTGTTACATGAAATAGTCGTGGAGATCAAATGATTAAAATACAGTAGCTTCTTATCAAAAACGAATCTAACGACAACACAACTTTTAAAATCTGTCAAGTCACTTGACAAGCACTTATTTAATTTATCATCGTCGATCGATTAATATTAGTTATCTTATCTATTATTTATTATTGTTACATTCAAAAGGTACCTTCACTGGAATTTCGGTGTGTAATAACAGTGGAATTGACTATAAACACTGTTAACAAAAACTAAAACGCATACAGATAATGACCATATAAAAAACTAAAGTGTTGAGTTGTAACGAAAATTATCGCTATCAAATCCATATCCGCTATTACTGACGGAAGCCGTCAAAACGAAACGTTAATCGCTTTACAAAGTTTATCTTAATTCATATAATGGGGTCCTATTACACAGAGCGTAACTATTCGTACAGTAGGTACATACAATTCTTATACAATACTTCTACGCGCTCTATTTTTTTATATAAACTATTATTATATTATAACCGCACCGCTCGACATCAGCAGGGTGTTCATCCACACACCGTAGAACCTAAATGGTCGCGTACTGTGCGGTTTAAGAGGAATTTCCTCCCGCGGACGCTCCGGCTGTGGAATGAGCTCCCTTCCGAGGTTTTCCCGAGGGTCTACAGTATGGGGTTCTTCAAAGGTCGGCAACGCGCATGTAACACCTCTGGAGTTGCAGGCGTCCATAGGCTACGGTGACTGCTTACCATCAGGCGGCCCGTATGCTTGTTTGCCACCGATGTGGTATAAAAAAAAAATTATATAACCTTCAATGGGTGGTGAGCGCGAGCAACCTTTTATATGCTACATCTAATCTAATCTGTGGTATCATTGTAATCAAAGCGGTATTCTTAATATGTTGACCGGTGTGATATAATCTAGTCTTAATTAGATTCGATACAAAGACCAATAGCATCTGAATAGCCCATTACTTCGCACAGTGGAGCTCAGCAAAAACCGAATGAGCAAAAAACATAACAGAAATTGACATTACGAATTGGGATGCAAGTTCGAGCAAACTGGTTTAAATTTAAGGTACAGTGACCTTAGGTCCTTCTCCGATAAGCAGCTCGCTCAGCACTGGACTATAACCGCGAAAATCTAAGTTCGCAAATTGCGGGCATCTTTCTCTGTCACTATAATTACGCTTTCATTGGAGTAAGAGAGAAAGATCCCCGCAATTTGCGAATTTCGGTTTTCGTGGTAGGCCCTCTTATATCTGAGTGGACGTGCGAGCGGTAGCGGGAATATAATTGAATGTTAACAAAAAAGCTATCGATGAGTTCGATTTAGATAAAATTTTCTTGTTAGTTGTTTTTGTGCAAAAATAGTTACAATTTTTTAATTATGCGTTGTAGAACTTTTTGGACCAATATGTTCCTGTATCGTTCATTTTTTCTGTCGACCAAAGGTTGTTTTAACCCTTTACCAGGCTGACATTTCAAAAATGACAATCGAATGTCAGTTTTACTCACCGAAAATAGAACACGTACGTGCGAAATATATAATATCCCTTAGCCTGGTAAAGGTTTAATCAAGCTTCTAATCGATGAAGTTAAAGTTACTAGAGAAAGGCCCCAAGATTGCTATTCATATTTTTTGGGAACCATATTATAATCTAAAAAGAGCGATACGATTTATCAAAAACTGTTGACAGAACCCACTGCGCCTTAACTTAATCAAAATGGACCATCTTCACGCGATGAAGTTGTGAGCAATTTCTACACGCGTAATAAGTGCAATGTAATAAAGTGATGTTTTAGTGCGTTAAGCTGCGTTTGAAGTAGGGTTCCGTCTTGTTGTTAATACTAGGGCAGCCATACTCTAAGTGTGTTCCGCGGATCCCTAAGGGTTCCGCGACACCCCTGCAGGGATCCGCAAGAATTTAGAACACTATTATGCTTTAGTCACCACGAAAAATTTTACTATGCCGCCACCGTATTGTAGGGTTCCATCAAGTATTTCGCTTTCCAAAAGGGTTCCGTCAAATGATTGTTTTCAACTCATAAACTTTTGTATCGGTCGTCCCTACAACTCCAAATATTAAACATAATTAGAGGTACTTACCCATATGACATTTTTAAGTTGATAATGTCGACCATGCTCTTATTTACACAAAATAATCGCGCAATGTATAATTGGTTTAAGTTCAGGGTTTCTCGAACTTATAACCCAACGTGCCCCTATGCAATATCTGGAGGGATTAACGTACAAAAGTTTGAGAAACTCGGGATTAAACATTTTGTTTTTTTTTTACTAAAGATCGTTATTAAATGTCAATTAAACATTAACTCCCTAAATTTTAATTACCTATCCTGCTATACGGCCACATCTCAAAAAGTATGATTATTAAATTAAAACTTAACTTTATTACTTTTAATTAAGATTGAATCTCCAATGTTCATACATTTTGAGATGTGGCCGCGTATAGCAGGTGCGTAAGTCTCTCAAGGTAAGTGGTTTTTTATCTTGGCTTATTTTTAGCCTTACTACCACACTCATCTAGGTATATTATTACATATATGAATATAAAATATATTTTATCAATAATAATTTGCCAAAGCGGATTCCTAACAGCTTGGCATGTAATGCGTTGTGAGAATCATCTCAAGATGGCGATAAGCACATCATTATGTACCATCTACGGGCGTTGAACGCTAAAATATACATTTAACACTGTTACCGTGAACTCGATTCACTCGGGATTATAATTAAGTCAACGGGTTATATTTGTGCAAAAGTTGGACTTTTGTAAATACAGAAAGAACCCCTTCAGTGTTATTTTGTGTGGGATTATGAGTTTCCAAAACGTCCCGCTTGGCGCGCTGTTCAAAATCCCGTACTAAATGACGCAAACGCGTACGTCACGTCATACTATCGAATGAAATGTAGGGTTAGTTGTTGATCAATGAAACACTAAAAGTTTAAGCCTTCCTATCTCTGGTGTTTTTAAAGTTATGAGTGTGATATTTCGTATGAAGATAAACAATTTATTTGGCTATCATATGGCGTTCTTGGTTTCTACTTATTTTTAACAGTTTCTGTATTATAAAGCTTTTTTTGAAAAATGAGTTTTGTTTCATTGTGTACTTGTGCATGTTTTCAATGAAACACTCTAATTTTTACAGTGAAACAGATGTAATATATATAGTCTACTATGAAACATCCTTAATAAACATTGAAACGTTGTAATAAATAAGTTACATTAATACATACATCCTTTCAATCAATTAATGAGAAAGGAAAGGAGAAAATAGTGGTAGGCTGAAATTTGTTATTTAAAAGGTTTCCAAAATATGGAATCGTTATAAGATTGCTGAAATATCTAAAAGCGAAAGACTTGTTTCATTGTACGCACACCTAAGTTTCATTGTGAATCGAAAATCTGGTCGGCACTTACGGCATGCTGCGAGAAAAGCGCCTTTTATGTCCACGGAGCATGATTGCCAACTAGGTGGACGCGGGAGGGTTTTAACCACCTCCATGCTTGATATCATACACTTTCTTGCAACATAGTGATTATAAACGACTGTTTCAATGTTAGA
This sequence comes from Cydia amplana, assembly GCF_948474715.1. Taxonomy (NCBI): domain Eukaryota; kingdom Metazoa; phylum Arthropoda; class Insecta; order Lepidoptera; family Tortricidae; genus Cydia; species Cydia amplana. The sequence goes on from NC_086077.1 coordinate 2,861,425, forward strand.
CATGTGACCTTAACCTTGCCATCAATGAAACATTCAACATATAAACTATCCTATCTCAGCCATTTCTAAAGTTAAGTATCTTATATTTTGTCATATGATAGACAAATTATTATAAATTTTCATGGTATTTTAGTTTCACAAATTTCGCACATAGTCTTTAATTAATTAAAAAATAATGAGTTTATTTCATTGTGTACTAATACTGGTGTTCAGTGAACATCATGTTTCATTGTTTACTACATAAATATGTTTCATTGTGAGACTAGGGGGTGTTTTTTGAAACAATTAAAAAAAACTGCACCAAAGAGTGAAAGAAATTCAATAATATTTAGCTCCAAAGTAACTTTAATACACATAGAACACAACAAAAAATTAAATAACGCCAAACTAGACTCTATATCTTGGTAAAAAATTGCGAAACATAAATGAAAAATATTACTTTTGTCACACGAATTCACAATAACGCTAACGTAGCAACGTGCTCCTTCTCCGAGGCGCGCTCGCGTATTGGGGAGGTGCTGGGGGTCCTTGAGCCTGCCCTTGCTTGACAGACGGCACTAGCTGATAACACCTAGTTTCCGAGATATCGCAAAGTTTCACTGTGTACGATTGTTTCAATGTTCGACAACTGACCCTACACTAGGAGTCCAGATTAAAGAATAGGGTTGACAAAAACAATGCTACATATTGTTGATAATTTTCACAAACGTGTGCGTTTATGTATAAGAGTTAAAAGAGGATATTTTGAAGACAATTCGCTATTTTAGTCCAGCGGTTCTCAAACTGTTTTGGTGACGGAACCCTTTTGGAAAGCAAAATATTAGACGGAGCTCCAAATTAAAACATTTCGTTCGTCACTGTGAAGCACACTTTGAGAATGGCTACTATAGTCTTTCAAGCCATTTCCGCCAGTAACAAAGCGGCAAATTATAAAAAATAGGGCGAAGGGTATTATTATAATTTGAATTTCACGTCTTTTTCTACTGACAAAGTTGTATGACCGCGGCTATACATTCTGTGCCACTTGACCTTATGTTATTTCACGCAAAAAGTGAATGTTTCCATCGTATTATACAAAGTCAAGGTTAGAATGGACTATTAAATAACAGGTTCAGTCTTTGTCAGTGTATTTACTTTTTTATATCAGATTACACATACAGTAATGTTGAAATGTCACTTGTTATTATGATCTTACAGAACCGATATTAAGAGTAGGTAGGTAATAAAAAAAAGTATATAAAGATGATCATTTAAAAACGATTGGTTGCAGAAATTTCATTTCTGAGCGCAAACAAGGTATATTAAGTCTATCTGTGTAATATTGCCCTTAAATATTTATTCGTTTTGATATTAATTTAAAGTGAAGTGGGCCGTGGCCGACATCGACATCTCTTTGAGTCGATTTTGTGCTTATAGCCGATTTTGAGGCCTGCCACGATGACGATCTGTACGTCATGGTGTCATCGTGACAGGCTGTACGTCAAACGCCAAAAGAAAAATTGTGTCGGACAGATGATAAGATCGATAAGTCGATAAGTTACGTGACTATTTCAGTACGGATATGATGGTCGTTCTTGTCTACGTGACAGCGTGATAAAACGGTGTCCGTCACTTTCTTTCCCACGGTGTTAAACAGTGACAGTTATTTTATCACGTGGATAAAGATGGATAAAGCTATCCATAATAGGCTGGCTGGACATAGAACACGCCAAGCCAAACTTAAATAATGTATGGACATTATTTAGGTTTCGCTTTCTATCAACAATTGTCAACATGACATCTTGTGTTAGGCTCTATCTAAGATCTACCACTAATCTCAAGCGATTAATAAAGTTGGTTGCGCCGTTCGCAGTGATTTTCTTGGTATTTTAGGACGAAAATGAATTTTTATAATTTTTATTTATTTATTTGACATAATACAAAATCAGCTTAATGCAACCAAGATTCAACCAGTAACTACAGCCTCAGTTAAACAAAAGACCTATGGAACTAGTCCACCTTCGCCTTAATGTTGATAACGTCAGAATTAGGGTCTGTGCGGAAAGGGAAGAGTCGTGAAATGCATGGGATACAATGCATTCCACGACTCTTCTCTTTCCGCACAGACTCTACTAAAAAAGAACCCGTTTTCATCGCTCTGGGGTACACGATACAAAATAGAATCGGGAATTTCACAAATCACATCAAGCACACCTCGCCTTATCTCGTCTCTTAAACGTTTAATTTATTAGTATCGATCCGATAACTCGAGATCCCGGGCGACGATAAGGCACGTACACACGACGCAGCATACTAAACAGTTGTCAATAGACCGGGTCGGGTTGTCTGAAACGGTTTAAATGTTTTAATCAATCGGTATTTCGATGCGCGGTCTGATTGGGGACTAGATTTCTGTAAGGGAATTGTACTTTACCAGTTTTTGGACTTCATCTGCGTAAATTTCATCCCCCCAAGTCACTTCTAAGATAAAAACGAACCCGAGTTTGAGTCCCAACTATCTCCAGACCAAATTTCGCCTATATCGGTTTCAGCGGTTAAAGCGTAAAGAGTTAACAGACATACAGACAGACACCTAGAAGTATATGAGCAAGACACTTCACCAGTTCTTGTAGACGAAGTTACATTCTCTTCATGTTTTATACGTCATGAAACTAAGTAGTATCTCAGTTAACTTCTACGTGACTTCCAGACAGTGAGCGCTGAGCGGCAATGAAATAAATATCCAATGCAGCTGCGCCGTCTTTCAACAATGTTTCAGTTAGGGTTTTCACGACGGATCCGAAATGTATGAAATTATCCGGATCTGGATCCAGATCCGCGGATATTCCCATACATTTCGGATCCGTCGTGCAAACCCTAGTTTCGGTCTAAAGCCGGCTACGGACACTCCTGCTGCAGGTCCGATATAGGCATGCGATTTTTGGCACAATTTTAAGATTTGTCAACACACCTGGGTCATGCACATAAATTAGTGGTCTTTCTTGTGGACATATCGGCCTAATAGGATAGGATAGAGATCCTATTAACATATTAACCTGTGTGATAATCTGTCCACAGTTCCACAGGAGGAGACTAAATAAGTACCTACTTTAGCACTGTATTTGACGTTCATAAGCGCATTGTAATATGCCTAATTGCCTACTTGGAAAATAAACTATCTTTATCTTGTGTTTTAATATCTTAATTCTTCTGTCGGTTGCGTAGTTGATAAATCGTTAGGTGACAATGACAACCAAAAATCACTAATGCAAAATAGGTAATGAAACAAAAATCAACCTTTGTTTTTTTACTAGACGGTTCAATATTGCTCTGAACTGAACGTGTGGTAGTCAGAGTGAGTTTGATTCGGCTGCGTTCAAATAGGTACCACAATGTAATGATACTGGCATCAACTGGCGAGTTCTTGCACCGTCTAGGTGAGCCTTTACCACCTTGCAAGGCCGATCCAGCAAATCGCCTCTGCCTACTTACATCTCAATTAAGGCGATTAACGGCCAAACCTCCAAATCGCCCTGCCGCAGGTGTAAGTAGCCGGCATAAATCATCCAGTGGCATGGCACTGCAGTCACGATATTACATTTTTCACTTCCTCCCTTCCTTATGAATACTAAATCGAGGCTCCCCCATTATAAGCTTAAGTACGTATACTGGCTGAAAAGGCAATTTACATTCATCACTTTAAATAACAATATTTTTATGGCGTGCAATTTTGTTCATGATTTTAGCCTAAATGGAAGATTTTGATCTAAAGAGCTTTGTTGAGTTGTTAGTGGGAGACCAGCGTCAAAACATCTATTAGGTACCTTGACACCAGCGCCCTGTAGCCCGGGCGTAAGAATACGGCTACGGCATCCCCTGCCTGTCGTAAAAGGCGACTAAAAGGGGTCCTTGAGGTCGGAGACAGTCGCAGCTAGGGACTGCGACTGCAAAAAAGAAGGGACCCATAAAGGGGGACAGCGCTAGGACGGCACTGGCGGGTTCATTGGAGATCCCAGAGCCGTCCGAAATGCGCCGAGGAGGACTACTGGGAGGTTTTTAGTCGGTGAAAGTCCAACATAACCTCCGTGCTGTCCCTGCGGTGCGGAGGTATCCATAACGGATTTTCCTCCCAATACAAAAAAAAAAGAAAAAAAAAAAGGTACCTTGACACCAAGCTGAGTGGAAACAATTTTCGTGACGTTAGCAAGTGTTTTTATGACATGTGTGTAAGTACTTAGTTAATTTCTTGTTGAAGTGAAAACTTCTTTAGCGGCGCTGTCCACTTTTTGGTGGGGAAAAAATGTTAAACTCGAGACAGCGTAAGACGATCACGTGACCGTAAAATTTAAATAAAATAAAAAGATTTTATTTCGGGCAGTACCCATATACAAATTGCATTAGAACTAATTTAAAACTAAATGAATTTAGATGGCCACTCATTTAGATGGCATTTAAATCAATAAAGAAAAACTCAAAGACATTACATGAAAAACTATTACATGTAATGTCATTGAGTTTTTATTTATTGATTTAAATGCCATCTAGTGAGTTTCGCTCTAACTGGTATTAATATAACTCGAGTACTAACAGTGATGTTCTTAGGGGTTTCAAGTAATTAACGCTAACGCTAGATGGCGTTAACCTCAATTATACATAGTGCATTTTGCACTAGTCATTGAGTTTTCACTTCTGCCGGCACTCCCTGAGTGAAACTCAAATTGTGTTCGTATGAACCGATTTTCTGCAACATCAAAAAATATGGGTGATAATGGGATATGGAGCTAGTTTGATAAATAATTCAAACAAGCATCAATACTAGCAAATGGAAATCGCGATTGACTGTTTTCATAATAGGAGAGTCTGTTCGGAAAGAGTCGTGGAATGTATCCATACATTCCACCGGCACAGACTAGTAATTGAATTTGACGTTTCTCGCGACACTCACACACACGGTGACTGCAAAGTCTGTGATTGCTTGGCTAAAATTATTAAAATCAATACTACTAAAAATGTTATAGTAAAAACTTATTTACCCCCGAAACACAGTCCGTATTAATGGCACGAACCTATGATGGACGAGACCGCATCGCTCGCTCCGTAACTGTACATTATATGCACTCGACAGTGAGCCGTAATGCCCGTAATTAAACAGAAATAAACATTACCAATGAACACAATTAACAATGAACCTTATTTACTTGCAATAAGGTCTGTGAGTTATCAGTTAAATGTACTGTACATTGGGTACTTATCAGCACGGACGGGGCATTCGCTGGTGAAAAAAGTTTTAATCTCTACGATTTTCTGTGAGCAACAAGCAATAATCTGTTTACGTATTTAAAAGACAAGTAAATAGGTAGTAAATGATGTTGAACGGATTCTTAGTCTAGGTAATTTTTTTTAAAGGATGTACAGAGGTTTGGACCCAGGATTTTTACCACCACACTCATATGAATGGCTAAAATAAATGTATTTAATTATTTTTACCTCAATATAAAGTAAGCTCAAAGTTAACATTAAAATAGTACCGACATAATCTTGCTTAATATTTTGTTTTTACTACGAAAAGCCGTTGCATTTTATTATTACAATGTTAACCACGATTTCGTCAGAACTTGTTGCATTTTATTCTTAGTATCCCTAATTTTTAGACTCAATCTCAGTATATTGAATAGGTTATACAAGGACGAAACGAATTCTGTGTTTAAGTATACCGTAGTCGGTAAAGCATGTCGCAAGGTTACGTATACTGAGTCACGATTATAATACTTGCCAATCGAATGGCATTTATATTCTAGCTCTAGAAGTTTGGACATTATTATTATAACTACTGCACAGTACATGGCTGCATAGTAGTTAAGAATATTGCATTATTGCAACATTGCATTTTGTTTATTTCAATTTCTTCTGATCGCGACGGCGTCTGCGTGAAATTATGATGATAATGATTGATAAAAACTATCTTATGTCCATTCGCATTTATAATATTAGTACGGAGTAGTAGGGATTTAGTTAAAGCCTACGACTCAAAATAATCCAGAATAGGTATGTACTGAGACATTTTCCTGCTTTTCTACCGCGCTTAGTTAAGAAATCTGGGATCCGTTCGGCAATCCAATCCCAAGGGTTGGCGGAAGCACCAGTATTAACAAACGCGACTGCCATTTGATCCTCTATCAGATAGGAAAACTAGGTTATATTGGAATTCGTCCCTATCAGTATCATGATTCTACCCAAAATGTTCGCACATACGTGGTACAATTGTATACATGTATGAAAGTAACAAAATTGAAAATGGACATACGAAACATTGAAAGTTTGGGCACACTAATCATAGATTTTGTTTTTTTTTTTATTGAATTCCTATTTTCCTTCGTTGTCAATTTAGATGTTTTTTCGAAATCTAGAGAAATTTAAATCAGATATTTGAATTATCTTGAAGTGCTTGACTCCAAACTAACGCACAGCCATTGAACCTTATAAATCGGTCTAAACTTGGTAAAAAAATCAAGCAAACTCCAACAATTTGTGCCTCAAAAGGCTAATGGGTCCATTTTAACGGAATTTAATTACGGCCGCCGTAATTTTTCTCACATTTTTTCGGATTCTTCATTAATTAGCACCGCACCGTAAATTAGAAGAGCTCAACAAGTACAGTCAAATATAATATAATTTAAATATAAATATAATTAAAACACTACTACTATTAGGGGCTATTCATAAATTACGTCATTTCAAAATGGGGGGGGGGTCTGGACATCGGATGATGGTAGCATGACGTAGGAGGAAACGGAGTCATTCGAAGCATGTTTTTTGGATGATTTTAGGGGGGAGAGGGTCAAAAATCGTCAAAAATAGATGACGTAATTTATGAACAGCTCCTTAGTCGGAGTAGGGATATTCTTAGGCGTATAGCGACAGTTACTTCAGCGGTCATATTAGGCACGATTATTATCTTAGACTGGCGACCGGCCCCGGCTTCCTTATCCCTTTGTACGCTTTATGTCATAAACACAAACATCACTCAAACGCCAAGATCCCGGGCGCAAGCGAGCTAGGTCAGCTAGGTAATGTCATAACGTAGTCAGTCGCTATATACGTACTAGTCGTAATTGTGGTTTCAAATTTTGAAAATTAATGCATTGAATTCGTATTGTTATTAATGTTTGTATTTCATTTATAATGTTTTTAATTTATGACACTTTAAATGTCTCTTAATCCATATTAATCTGTAGGATAAAAATTTCGTTATGGCCGATTGTGACATATAGCGCCATCTATGACATCGATTTGAAAAGAATTAGGGTAACATTCCATTTCTGACCGCAGCTGCACTACTGGTACTGAACGCGTCGCTGTTACTGTCAATTTCCATAGTAAAATTGACAGTAGTGTGCTGTCGTTGGAAATGGACTGTCATCTTTATAAGACCTTCGGGGAGCGTCCGCCATAACACCTATAGTGGCATTATTGTGTAACGTAACGACTTGCAATCCGGAGGTCGCGGGTTCGAACCCTGGCTAGTACCAATGAGTTTTTCGCAACTTACGTACGAAATATCATTTGATATTTACCAGTCGCTTTTCGGTGAAGGAAAACATCGTGAGGAAACCGGACTAATCCCAATACGGGTCTAGTTTACCCTCTGGGTTGGAAGGTCAGATGGCAGTCGCTTTCGTAAAACTAGTGCCCACGCCAATTACTGGGATTAGTTGCCAAGCGGACCCCAGGCTCCCATGAGCCGTGGCAAAATGCCGGGACAACGCGAGGAAGATGATTGTGTAACGTGCACGACTAGTAACGACATCTTTAGGTGTTCTTGGCGTTCAAAAGGTTAACAAATTATACACAACCATCCTCAAGAATCACTCTATCGATAGGTGAAAACCGCATGAAAACCCGATCAGTAGTTTTTGAATTTATCGCGAACATACATTTATAGACAGACAGATGCGGCGGGGGACTTTGTTTTATAAGGTGTAAGATATTTACTAGCTCTTAGTAACTCTATAGCCTAAGTAAAATAAGTAAAGAGAGTCCCAGGTGAGAGTTGGAGCCTCTGATGGATCATGAGAATTCAATTAATATTTATATTAACAAAATATTGTAATTAATCATTCAATACAACCTCCCTCGAGCCACCAATAATTGTAACATCGTTCGTCTAACGCAAAATTAAATATTTTTAAGAGGGTTCCGCTCCAAATATTTAAATAAAAGGAAAACTTGAAAAATTCACCGGTCCAGCCAAAAAGGAACGGATGGAACAATTCACTCGCTTCTGGTAAGCGTCGGTAGCACAGTTGATTAAGAGCGATTACACCGTCTAAGTAAGTCGCAAGTTTGTGTCTCGCGCAAAGCGGTGAATATTTCTATATTGCCTTTAATTAAAAAAAAATAGTATCGCTTGCTGACATATCTTCTTAATTAAAAATAATTTACGGTTTTACTCTCCCGATGATTCAAATTTCAGGATTTAGGAGCCACCCCTAGGTACCTAATACAGTGTGTGGCCGAAATAGATTAGATTAGATTAGAGAACGTAGATTCTACTCCTCAAACTAGACAATGTTTGTTCAGCGACTTTTAAAAATAACTTGTGGTTTGTATTTTAAAACACTTTAAAATTTAATCGAACACGCAATGTATTACGAAATTGATTATGCCTGTACGGTGACAAGACTGACGGGCAATGTCAACTAGACGGAATTTAAAGTACATTGAAAATATTATTTAGTTTGTTTCAAAAAGGGACAATTTTAAGACTACATAATTTCAAAAAGTTGTTGAACAAAAGTTTTATTGTTTGAGGAGTAGAATGGATCCTTTTGGGTCTGCAAATCTATTTGGACCCATGGACTATCAAATCAGCCATATACCTACTTAAATAACCATATTTACAGTGTGTGGCCTATAACGCGGGCGAAAAATTAAAACGTAGATTCTACTGAGTATGAGTGAGTGTGTGTCTTCCATGGGTCCAAATAGATTTGCAGACCCAAAAGGATCCAATGTTCCATCGCAGTAAGCCGAAATTGACCAATTTCACATAACTCCCTCCCGGGCCTTCATCCCGATACTATTTACTTGGGACCATCTTAAGAGCTTCTTCCAACACCAATTTAGCCAACAACGTAGACAAATTTACTTAAAACCACCGTACTTAGTTTCCAACTTGTTACGTGGTTACGGCGTTAACAATGTAGTCTTTGTTAACTTAACTTATCCATTACTTAACGTCGAGTACAGGATACCTACGCATTAAGACGAAAGTGGAGGAACCGCCTTTTCATAGAAACGTACTCGTAGTCCTCATTTTCCTCTCTGGATATTAACATTATTGAAAATATTTTGACACAATTGGTTGTATATCAACAACAGGTATATGCCTCTACGTTTGATTTTTTTTTTACTTTTTAGTTATTATAAGAGTTAGTCAGAGCATTTCAAATATTGTACCTATGAAATCTGTTTTTCGCTTCAAATTTTTACAATAATCAAAAAATCTAAAAAAGTTAAATGCGAGGCATAGCTCTGGTTACACTTACATCAAGTTAAGAAAAATCCATACTAATATATTACAAATGCCAAAGTGTGTCTGTCTGTCTGTCTATTAGCTCTTCACGCTTAAACCGCTGAACCGATTTATTTGAAATTTGCTATAGAGATAGTTTGGGAAGGACATAGGATATATAGTTTTTATGCCAGAAGGGTTGAAAAGCGGGGTGGAAGTTTGTATGGGGAATAGATAAAAAGCAGATTGGATAAAAATAAGCAACGCAAATTACTATTAACTTCACGCAGACGAAGTCGCGGGCAAAAGCTAGTATTTTTAAAAATTCAATATTCAGAGAGGAAAATGGGGACTACGTTTATATGGAGAAGCAGCCGTCCCCTTTCCTCTTAAAGTGGTGTGCAGAATTACTTAGAGTTGAACTACAGCTGTTTGTAAACGAAATTGCGATTTAGCTAAAAAAAAAATAATGAGGAATTTCCGAGAATTAAAGTACCTACAAACTAACTTTACACTAATTCAAACTTTCAGAATGTTTACACATTATTAATATACTAAAACTGGACTTAATCCCGTATAAAATTAAGTTTAATAAATTCTTCTGACGTTTCGAGGTCGACTTTGTCCCCGATGTCCGTGATCTCGAAGAATGATAAATAAAGTAACTTTCATTTTATAAAATAATTCGATTTACATCATAACACGCTAATTAAATTAAATACCTATACACGCTCGCAAACCTCAGCATCAATTCAAAATGTCACACCATTCAAACGATCGGCACTTACCGTTTTTATAGTGCTGATGTTGGCCCGATTCAATAATCAAGCCGCAGTTTTTATGCAAAACCACGCTGATATCGAGTCCGAAAAGTTTTTCCGCCTTATCAAAACACTTTCAAATCCACACACAGTCCACAAGTTCGATAAAAGTAAACAATCACGTCAAACAGTTTCACTTTCGAGTCACGACTGGGGAAGGTGGAAAACGCGCGATCTTCGACAAACTTCCGTCGGTTAGCGAGCCACCCCGCTGTAGCGCCCGAACGCCGAACGGCAACTGTGATAACGACACTTCCCGCGAAGGAACCATACACAGGGTGCTCGCCTCTCTCTCGCCAACAGCCCCTTACCGATACACCCTATACAAGTAGTAATAAGAGTTGTATTCCCACGCGCGCTGTAAACGCATAACGAGTTTACGGCACGTAAATCGTAGTAGATTTGTTTTGCAGTACCGCCACAGTAATTCAGTTCTTCGCCCCGACGCACACAGAGCTTTTTCCCGATTTGGTTCCGGTTAAATAGAGCCTTCTTTTTTTACAATGCCCGGTAGCAGGGAACTCGGAACCGCTATGGACAAGATGCCACTTTCTAAACTAGACCTATAAGAGCGCTCTATTGGGCCGGTGAATTACGTTGTTTTTATTAGAAGTTAGTATCCGGGACAATAATAATAAAGCATTTCGGAAATTAGATGTACACCGCGATTATATTATACTGTACGTGTTGTAATTTCACTGAGCGTTTTTTGTTCTTAGATTACCTATGGATATAGGTGATATTTTCCGCTCGGCCGGTGCGGATTACGTGGTCGAGGCCGAATCCTCGCAAGTGCAGGGCAAATTGGATAGGCAACCGAAGTATATAATAATAATACCTGCCGCATCGCCTCGCGAAGGCTGTCCTTCGTTACGCAACTAATCTCTTCAAACCTATACACGGTGACATTTATTCGGTGGCGATGGCGATCACATTTTATGTAGCACTAACAAAAACAAGTTCTTTTTTATCATGTTTAATTCTGAAGTTGAAATTCAATTTTAATTAAAATTGAATGTCACCCTACCAAAGGTTTAGTTTAAAGAGTTTAAAACCTCTTTCCACAGTAAAAGCCATAAAAACTAAAGACTTATGTGCATGAAGCTGTCAATTTGTGATTATCAAATTGTTAAATTCCCCGCCAAAGCGATGGCACTTAACATACACCTAATTCCCTTGAAAAAAAGTAGGGTGTCCATGTATCCATTGGTTATGATTAATTAATTTTAATGATATCATTAACAATAATTAATTAGATGGTGAAGTATGTTGCGCGGGATCTCGCGTATTTATTTCTATTTCTAGTAGGTATCTTAAGGTTGGTAACTAATATTTTTCAACTCCTGATCTCCGATTAAATTTCACCGTGTACATACCTACTCGAATATATACCTTGTGTTGATGTCGAGTCAGCATTACGCCAAGTCAAATAAAACTGTAACTTGTCTGAGACGAGAGGTATTCGGATATTGAAATCGTAAACCCTTTCGGGTCCCAAGACTGGAAGTAGGTCGACAAAGCGATGTGCCGGTGGAACATTCAGGACTCAAAAGTGGATGTCTGCCAACGCTGTCTTGGACTAAACTAATAAACTTAGTTAATATCGTTAGTCTAGTTTTAAATAGGACATATCGAAGCCTATCTTTCTAGCCTTCTTGAACTTACTCTGGGACTTAGTCAATTTGTGTAATGGCTCCTCTACACGATGGACCAACGCCGGCCACTACAAGGGCCGCATTTATGCGTTAGAGGGAGTGATATTGCTATCTCATTCTACCGCATGGCTGCGTCCCTTGGAGTGGCCGGCGTTGGCCCATCGTGTATTGATTGATTTACTTATTTATTTATCTATACTTTTCTTTTCTTACGTTTAGTATGAACTTGCAGTTTTGTCTATGGTACCTACTAGAGAACATAGACGCAAAATTTGAACTCAACACTTGTAAAAGTATGAAATTTTGAAAGTAGTCAATTACAACGGGCCTTTTTTGGCGCAGTTACTTACCTTAATGATAGGTTTATTCAATAGTATTTTAAAATGGCAAAAGATGTAGGTAATCGGTTCTTTCGATGTGTAGGTATTGTATATTTTTAGTACCTAAGTACTTTACTTTTTTTCTTTTATATTTGAGAGGTGTACAGATTTTTTTAAAGATTTATCGAACTCCGTGATTATTAAAACCAATTTTATGACAATAATTTTCTTGCCTCAAAACACCTTTAAGTCTATGTAGTTTGGCTCAATTGGCTCTAACGTCGGTCTCATTAAACCGATCGGGTTCCGTAGTGACATAAAAAATAACAGGGTCGTAAATGTGTAGTGCGGCTGCGCGCTCGTCACGTTATGGCGGTGGTCTGCCAATGTCTGTTATACAGACTGTACCCTAGGGGGATTTACTCGATTTTGGACAATTGACGAGACTGTTATACCTACAGGAAAAAGTAGTAATGCTCAGCATTGCGCAGATTACATGCGTACCAGGAAACGATAGAGATAAACTTGCGATGAAAGATGTGGCAATCGCGCGGGTTTTTTACTTTTAATCTCAATTAACTACTCTGGAAACCTCTCGGCTATACCACTAGCTATTTTATACTAAAATAATACTGCTATGTTATACGTTACGCTGTCCTTGATAGAATAAGAGACATGCGTACTACTGCCGTGATTGGACCGTTCAATTAGTCACTCACGTTTTCAAGGAAATTGACAGTGACATCATCGCGTCAATGCTTCAGCAGTCATGCCATAGAAGGTAGGATCCTATAGAAGTGGTATACGCGTGCCTCCGTGAGGGACAAAACATAGGCAATGCGACACTATGATTGGTCGAATTTATTTGTTGCCCACCATAATCCATACTAAATTTAAAAATAAATAAATGTGAGACTGTGACAAGGACAAACAATAATAGCGCTTTCGCTGCTACTCCTACTGAAAGATACATAAGACTATCCCGTTCGGTCATTTCCCCACCCCTCATGCCTGATCCATCCAGTTATATACTAGACTAGATTCATGAGTCATACCATTAGTAATTCAGCTGCAGTTGCCACCTGAATGTCACCTTGACTATGACTACTACTACTTACTTACACTTACTACTTGTACTTATATTTCTCAGTTATAAACACTAAACCCCTTATTCATAAACGCACTACAAACCTCAATTAGCTAATAATCGTTTGTCCTTATTTTGACTTGTGGATTTGTAAGAAAGAGATAAAACTTAACTTAACTATATCAGGCGTGTCTCACTCCGCGATTTCGTCGCTTTGCTACAGGTAGCTAAAAGTACATCCGTTCGGCCCCAATTTTGGGGAAAGCCATAAGCTGTCGCCACCTAGCAGCCATATCTGTGCTGATCGTAACAGACGCGTTTTGTTAGAGAGTGATTCATCTGTACTTATTACTATTATTTATTCTGTGACTATATCAGGCCCGTAAAGTCTTATGTATAAGGGGGTAAATCGCTTCAGAACGTGTAGGGATACCTACATAGTCTAATTTTAATAAGAATTCAAAGGAGCAAGTAAAAAACAAGTTAGAACCGCAATACTCTACATACCAGGCCAATCGTATCATACATTTTAATACAATCCCATTTACATTTATGAAAATTCCAAGCACGATGCTAAACTTATTCTGTCCTCGATCTAGAAATATTCTCGTGTAGAAACAACTGAAGATAAAAGATGACATTTCAAGTGACATGTCATATCAGATATGACATGTCACTTGAAATGTCATCTTTTAGATTCTATTGAAATTCTATATGCAGCGCGGGGCCCTATATTTCTCTTCAGTGCTAGACAGAGTAGCGAGTTGCATTTGAGATGTATGCAAAATGTAAGAATTGCATGAACGAACTCAAGTATGTTCTCGCAATAAATAAAATATAGATTGATTGAATTTATGACGGCAAAAATAGAACTTACTATATTACAATTTACATACCTAGGGCATTAAAGTAATAAAATAACTCAGATCATAATGTAATTGTCGGCCGAGGCGAAACGAAGCCTAAAATTAAATTACAACTAAAAAATTGAATAATAATTGTTCCGATTATTTTATTAACGATTAATATTTGAGCATTTTTTCAAGAATGTTTAATTTAAAGCCTAGGTAGTCCAACTTTATTAAATTTAGGTTTTTTTTAAATGACAGAGCTTTTATAGTTATACTGCAAAGTCTATATAGCAGACACTTAATGAGAAAACTTATCAAAAATAACAGATTTCTTCGTAGGCACAGAAATAAATATGGAAGTATTCTTTGTGCTCCTCAAGTATGAGTATAACCTATCTATGGTTATATAATATCATTGCAAACCACACACTCCGGCTGCCCGAAGAACCAGCTTTAGGTTCGCTAGTCATTACACAAAAGGCTATGCATTTTGTATAATGCGGTCCAATTTGTTTATCACTCCATTATATGCCTTCTTCCTTTGTCATAAGGTATACAATATGTGTGACGAAAGTTGGTGCATGTTTAAACCGTGGTAGTATCGACATCGACAATGGCTTTATTCTTGGTTCGCTCTTGGCTAACAAAACCTTGCGAGCGTCGACTTAGCCTGTAGTTTAGGTGTAGTACTTATATTCCGTACGAGTATCATAAGCTCAATGATCGTGTTAATACTATATCGTGGATAGTTTTGGTAAATATGTGAGTCTTTTGAGACTACATTTGAAGAATTCGACTCGTTTTTATAAGATTTGGATTAAAAATCTTCAGTCTTTTTAGCTGCGAGTTCTTTATAGAGTCTTAAGTGCAATTCAAAATTGTTTAGGAGGCGCAAAAACGCTTAATATCAATACTAATCACAACAGATACCTATATCACTTAGGTACAAACTAGTACCTACAGTTTTGGTTATCAAATCTGCAAATACCAAGTTGCATCGAATACCAAGACAGGAGTAAAAAAGAAGAGAGTAACGGCAAGATCTTTTCTGCTAACATCTTATGACAGAGACAACATTATAATAACCCTATCGACTAGTTCTTAATAGCTCGGCGCAGACGCATTCTAATCGCTCATTTAGACAGGTGAGTCGAACGCCCTAATAAACCAGTATAAATTAACTCCCCGATCACGAACAGCATTTTTACACATCTCTAGGTCACAATTATGCTGGTTGTGGACTACACGCTCTCGATAAGCTTTGGAAATATGAACACACGGATCACTTACGTGCTGAGGGCCTTACGCGAACCACGTTCGACGTGTTGCCTCCCTGTCATACTTACGTACGAATTGAAAATACCCTTGAGAATCAGTATAAAAATGTATACTCAGTCATGTTTTTAAAATCACATGAATTTTACTTTCCTCGTATTCTAAATGAAAAGTAGAGTGTTTAACTCGGGTGAAAGGCACCATTTCAGCCTCGGACTATCGGCGCTCTCACTGCGTTCGAGCACCTAACTACCTCGGCTGAAATAAGTGCCTTTACTTTAACCCCTTGGTTAACAATCTACTATTTCATCACACTCGCTCAGTAAATGTGGAATTGCACGCAGGCTTAGCGGGAGTAATAGAAAAAACGAGTAATGAAGTTTCTAGTACCATAATTAACAGTTTTTTGTCTTTATACTTCATTTTTGTATCGCAAGTGTGATGAAAAACATTGTGTGTAACTCGGGGCGTAATAATATTGCAAACTCGAGTCTGTAAATCGCTCCGGCAAGCCGTCGCGATTTAACTTACTCTCGTTTGCAATATTTAACTTACGCCCCAAGTTGCACAATGTAATATTGTGCCATTAATATTTTCACTTTCGTACGCTCCATCGTGCGGAGTCTACATAGTCAACATCACAATGGGTCCAGTCCAGACGCCCGCTTACCGCTCAATAGACGCCATGTCGCATGCATTATTCATACACAAAGGTTCTATTAGGAAAAATCCGGGCAGATTAACTTTTGCATAAGCTATTGGTTCTGTTTTGTATATTTTGTCAGCGAAAATTGAGTTGTGTTAAGGAGCAAAATCTTTTCGAATTCCAAGTTTTTTTAAGTAACAACAGATTCTTAGTTAGATGCATTTTAGTAGCTTCTAGGACACTATTCTAAAATACCTAGTGGTGTGTTTGCACACAATCCCATCCTTGCCGAGCATGCACAAATGCACAATATATCTCATTAAGCGAATTTGCTAATCAAGTAATCATCGAAAAGGCACGGCGGCTAAGTGAATTCGACAAATTATAATTACGCTTAATTTCCCTTAATTCATCGTGTGAAAATTTAAACAAGATTAACATTTTATTTTATTAATGTGATTGCCATCGCAATTTACTTGTGAATACTTACTTTGGAAAATATAGCAATTTCGAATCGTGTAGGCATTATAATGCAATCAGAGTTTTCATCAGCCTGTATAATATTTATTGATAGGTCACTTTAATTGATTAATAATTAGTACATAACTAGTTTACAACAAGATATCTAAAATTATACAGCAAGACATTAAGAAAAGTCCAGGTTTAGTCCTATATATAATATTGTAATGATCACCACTTTAATGTATGTTTCATAACCATTTGTTTCTCAATAAATAAATAAAAATAAAAATAAAAATACAGTAAACAGAGACACCGTTGTAATGACAAGATAAACAAACAATTAAACAAATTATTATGTAACTACTTAGCTAATTTTCCAGAGGTTTCCTTTGCGGTTAGCGGTAAAAAGTTAATGTTTTGTAACATATTTTCTGTAAAAAAACAGCAAGTAAGTAGTAATTAAAATCTACCGTACATAGTCTTTCATGTACAACATCATTATTTTTTACTACCATGCGTACCTTATATTACAAACAGCCACTTGAGTAAATGTGGGATAAATGCCATAGAGGGATAGATGCCCAAATTTGCACATAGCGACTTGTGCGAATTCAACGCTTGCAATTTTTATTTTATTTGTAAACTTACTCCTTTCCTCCTTCTGGTTAATGACGAACACTTCGCTAAAATTGACGTATTGTGATTTATTGCGAAAAACTATTTTATGCCGCGACAGATTAGGGTAAATGTGGGATAATTGCCATACTTTTTAAAAAAGGTGAATAAAATACAGGAGATAAGCATTTAAAAATCTTATAACACAGTGTTACTTTGTATACTCATTAATAAACAATATTTTCAAAGTAGCTTGATATTATTTGTTTTATTTGTATACTATCCCACGAGTATTTACCTTTTTCAAAGAGTATGGCATCTATCCCACATCTACCCTTAACTGAACATCGATGGACCTTATTACAAAAGATATAAGGTCCATCGATGGACAGTTCACAGTGTGGGCGAATGGTACCTACGCACCAGTGTTGGCCGAAACGTTAATGCAATTGAAAATGTTGGCCATTAACCATTATAAATTTAACCTTAAACCGTAACGGACGGATACAGTTTACGGTTCAATTTATAATGGTTAATGGCTAACATTTTCAATTGCATTAACGTTTCGGCCAACACTGCTACGCACCTACCTACCTACGAAAAGAGATGAGTAAAACTGATAATTTCTTCTCACTTGATGCGCTCATCGGAAGATCAGCGGCAGATTTCGCCAGCAACATGCTGAGATGAGCCCATTTCGTGACACTTTATTATTCAATTTAGATTTTTCTTGTTTGTGTTTAAGAATAAAATGTATTTCTACTATTATAAGTATTCTAATTTCATTGTCGAAAATGCGCCACATAGAATAATACCGCTACACCATCTTGTTTCTGCCTTTTTACCTTTCCGGTC
This sequence comes from Cydia amplana, assembly GCF_948474715.1. Taxonomy (NCBI): domain Eukaryota; kingdom Metazoa; phylum Arthropoda; class Insecta; order Lepidoptera; family Tortricidae; genus Cydia; species Cydia amplana. Next base: position 2,879,505 of record NC_086077.1, read on the forward strand.
CAGCCAAAGTTTTAGGTAGGTATATTTTCCTGTTACGTAAGCTTTTACAAATAAAATTGTGAATAAAAATTTATTGCCCTTTCTAGTCGGACCTGACAAATCCAGTCGCATTCTTAGGATGCTTTAAAAGTCGAGCTAATCATTAATATACTAGTGACTACTATACTTTTACTACTTACTGCAATAAATACGTAACGAATCACTCAAAGCAAACTAGATAGAAAAACTACAAATTCATAACGTGACATAACTTTGGGGGGGTTGTCAAGACAACAGTCGGCTCCTCTATTTAAAACTTCTTATTCGAGTTTTTGACGTTAATTTTTACGGAAGGGTTTCCGCCATTAGCCTAAACAAAGTAAAAAGAGGAAATATTCTACAAAATTTTCTTTTGTTGACGATAAAGCAGGCAATGCATCGGGCAATTTTCCTCGGACAAAGAGATTTGGGGTGAAACTTTCCCTTTTATGCAATTGTTATTTTTGCTGTCAGCGTTCCTGTTTAGATGGAGATTGTGATCGTGGGGATGTAATATAAATAGGGAGATTTTATGGCAGTGTTCGTGATCTTGAATACGTGAGATGTAAGCAACATTAATTCAGTAAACAGTAGTCCTATACAAAAATAATGTCTGTGTATTCACGGTTCTAGCTTATGAGTTAGGTATTTATTAGGGATTGCTCCCGGTACTGGTTTTTTATACAAATACAGTACCGGAACCGGAAAATTCCCGGTTCTCGCCATACAAACTCAGTACCGGGAGCAATCCCTAGTATTAGTAGTATTTATGAACTTATGACTTACTATAGTTTAAAGGTTCTTTCTCTCACAGCTTAGCATCAAAACACGGATTCCACTATATCCCAACTAGCGACCCGCCCCGGCTTCGCACGGCTTACACAAAACCTTAACAATACATATACAACACTGATTTAAACTTTCACGATTTTTACACATTATTAAATTATACAACGGGACTTAATCGCGTATCTAAGTTTTAAGATTTACCTCCGACGTTTCGAGGACGGCGTTGTCCCCGTGGTCTCGGAGAACACCACCGAGACCACGGGGACAACGCCGTCCTCGAAACGTCGGAGGTAAATCTTAAAACTTAGATACGCGATTAAGTCCCGTTGTATAATTTAATAATACATATACAGCTAAACCTTCGCTAAGAATAACTCTATTGATAGGTGCAAATCGCATGAAAATCCGTTAAGTAGTTTTTATCGCGAACATACAAACACACAAACAGACAGACGCGGCGTATGTTTATCAAACACGATCAGTTTCAGAAAGCAATTAATAGTTATTTGTACAACAAGAGATCAAAGTTTGATATTTCTTCGAGTGCTTATTTTGAGTCCCGTGCAAGCGAAAGATTCTATAATAGATTCACGAGCGTAGCGAGTGAATCTAATTTAGAATCTTGAGCGTAGTAAGGGACTCAAAAGCGCACGAGATGTAAATAACTTTGATCTCGTGTAGTACACAACATTTTTCACCTCAGCAGTGAGAACATATTAGAGAACCCGAAAAATGTATTCCTTCTTCATCACTTACCTCTATTCACTCATGTTTTCTTAAGATATACCAACAATTAAATTTTCACCTTAGCAGCTCGAACAAGGGTACTTTGCTACTTAAAAACAGTGAGCAAAATCGTATTTTGCTCACTGAGTGAGCAAAATCGCATTTTGCTCATTTTGTCTCACTCAGTGAGCAAAATGCGATTTTGCTCACTGTTTTTAAGTAGCAAAGTACCCTTGTTCGAGCTGCTGAGGTGAAAACAGTATTTTTGAGCCTTTTGTAGATATATCTACATCTCAGTTTATAAAACTGTATTAAGAGAGTGACTCTTACTCCTGAGCATTGTTTTGATCGATATTGCAGACTTCACTTTTCTTTTATCACAAAGGCAAATTTTACTTATCCCTCCCATTCCCCCTAACATAAGTTCCCCCTAACATACCTTCGTCGGCTCGCAAAACATCCTACAAAGACGCGTATCCGTTACAACTAATTGCAGAGAAATTCACACTGTCCAGCCAGTCGTTACGTAAAGAACAAAAGGGAATGCAGTGGAAAACATTCATTGTTAACCCAATAGTACATAAACAGACAAGGAAAAGCTTTACCGGCCGACGGAACGAGCGTATGGGCCATTTGCTGCAAACGAATTTCACCGTTTAAAATGGGAAGGATCCATGTTAGTTTTTGTTGGAGGGTGTGCGGTTAAATACTCTTGCCAAGTTTGTTTAAAGATGCAGATGCGATGGGGATTTTCTGACTTAAATAAAGTTACAAACATAGTTGTTGTGTAATTTCTATTTCATTTTATTCAAAGACCACTGAGATCACTATTGTTAATTATAAAACAAAGTCGCTTCCCGCTGCCTGTCTGTATGTATGTTTAGATCTTTAAAACTTCGCAACGGATTTTGATGCGGTTTTTTTTAATAGATAGAGTGATTCAAGAGGAAGGTTTATGTTTAATTTGTTAACCCGTGCGAAGCCGGGGCGGGTCACTAGTACACTATAAAACGAGTGTCCGAAAACTTAATAATAATTAAGAATAAATAAATGATCTTTAGGCTTATTCTTAAAGTCGCTTTAGCAATAGGGCCTCAAGGGCCTCGTCATAGCGTACCTATACTATTTCGGATTTCGGTTGTGTCCTCAGATACTGTTTCGGAGTAGGTACAATACAATGTCCGTTTTCCGATACTATTATTATCATGCCGCGATCAGAAAGGGATTAGAAATAACAGATTTCCATACACTTACGTCAAAATCAATATGGATTGACAGCTATCTCAATCCCTTTCTAATCGCGATTCAGTAATATGTGATCTGAACTTGGAAGTTTTGAAATCGCCTGGCGGATATTGCTTTTTTCTTAAAAAAAACTGTAGTAATGAAATATGTGAAGATATATCAATATCTATAAACTAACTTGTGGTTACTTACAAATAACTTTCGCTCTTTCCTTATTCAACCTAGTTTTTGTTTAACTATAGCTTCTTCCAACACCCATACTTCTCCCAGATTTAAATAGACAAAACTTAATCAACCTCGCGTATAAACAGCAACACTCTTTAACTGTTCATCGGTGGACCTTATGCCTTTTGTAATAACGTTTACGATCTGTCAATTACTTAACAGTGTGGGCGATGGTACAAAGCAGGGATGTTGCGGATGCAGATTTTTTGACATCGACATCGACATGCGGATTTTTAAAGGCTCACATCCGCGGATGCGGATGCGGATGCGGATGTCAAGATTAGGTACTTAGAAAAACGTCAAATATTACATTTTTAGCATTTTTTTTATTAAAAAAACCAAACGTTTAGTATTTGAGCAAGAATATAGGTGCGTTATATTTAATAAACAGTAACTTCGCCGACTTTTCTGGATCTAGACGATTTCGTTATAGGTATTAATGACGAAATTACCTAGCACTGACGCCGCCGCTAAGACGTTCCTGTACCGACTTGTTCGACATCCGCATCCGCATAAGCTCCGGTCGATTTTATGCGGATGCGGATGCAGATGCGGATGTTGAAAATAATGCGGATGTTCCGCGGTTGCGGATGCGGATGCGGATGTTCGCAACATCCCTGGTACAAAGCAACACAATCGAGCAAACTGTACAAGGAAAGAGAAGATTCAATTTACTTACACACAAAAACAGTCTGATTCAAATTAAGAAAGTTAGTTGCTGGAAATTTGGCTAAATAAATAGATACAAGCAAAATTTAAGGTTGTCTAGCGATAAAATAGTTTGTAGGCAATTTCAAAAAGGTTATAAGTACATACTAAAATAAATTTAATTAAGTACTTATATTTAGAATAAGTAGTAAGAGTCCACAGTCAAACAAATGTAGTTTTGTGGAGCTTTGTCCTTAACAAAAAAGTTGTAACTTCTGTGTAATAAATAACTATACTTAAATAAAATAAAAATGCCCTGACTGTAGACAGTCGCAACTCATGCTAGAGCATGAGTTGCGTTCTCGCGCGCGAAATAAAGTCAATAGTGGAAATCCTGAAATAAAATACAGCTTCTCATCTCAATATAAGATATGCGAGACAGAATTACGAGTATACTGTATGAACTGTATCCGATACGAAAACTTTCAATTTCTTTATGTAAATCGCAACGTTGTTCTAGTCTGTCTATGGAGCCGCGATGGCATTTGAGAAATGTATCATTCCAGTCTAACACTAACCCGATTTGTACACTCAAGGGCAATAAAATAGGGTCACTTTGGGTGGTAAATTTGTACAAAGCGACCTGTTTTTATTGTTGCTGAGTGTAGTTTACATATACTGACATTCATATGCTAAACTTATTGATGATTTGTTGGTGCCGAATATAGAATATAACATAATATTTTGCTGTATAAATGTTTGAGTTTTCCCTTTGAATAATTGGACCAGGAGCATCAGCATTGTAGACATAAGGCTAAATAATCAAACATTGGTCATATACCTACTTAATAATAAGTACTTAATATAAACACTAACGTAGTGCCCTACAACTTTTTAAAGAGCTGGCAAAAAGATTGATCGACCTCACTGGTGACCGAAGAGCTGGCAGCTTTCTCGCGCAGCGTATTAGCCTCGCTATACAGCGGGGAAATGCTGCCAGCGTCTTCGGCACCATGCCAAAGGGGTCCAACTTTTTAGATTTATTTTAATTTTATATAGTATTAGTTTTTAGTTTTAATTTAGTTTTATTTAGTTAAGTTAGTTTATTTATTGATGAATGTACATTTACCTGTTAATTTATTTATCGTACAATAAATTTAAATAATAAATTGGCAAAAAAAAAAAAAAACACTAACGTAGTTTGTGTTAAAAAAGCACCTAATTGAATCACACAGGTTGTATTTAAAGAGCACAAGTTTGTCAAAACAAACACCACTAGATACCTACCTACCGATGTTTTGTTTGTAAGTAAACATATTTAATAAACATTTAATTAATTAATTTTATTAGAATCACTTAGCTTTGATCTAATTCAGATCAGCTATCATGGACGCATTTTTATCACTTGTCATGCCATGCGTCACTTTCGCACTTAGGTACATTATTTGTTAGAACGTGACAGCCATGGTGACAAATGATAAAGAGCCGGCCATCTTAGCCCTACTGGTGATCTTAATGAAAATCGTGAGTGCGACGTCAAAATGTTTATTTTATACTTTACTGCATTAACTTAAGAATTAAAATTCATCGCGACGCTTTTAAAGGCTCAAGCAACTGCTAGGATTCGCCTTAACTAAAGTACAAAGAAAAGCAGAGATTATTCTTGATAGGAAATAAGTTCGCAGACTGTGGACATAGTATCTATTGATTTTACTCTAAGGAATAAATCTTCATTGATGATAGGGATTGTAAAGTTTAAAGTAGGAAGTAAGTAATTTGTTTTTAATTTTAGATTGTAATTTTATTTTCTCAAAAATGGACGGCAAAGTCTACGTTGCCGGTTAAAAAATAGGTCGCGAAGTGCGTAGTTTATGGTCAGTCAAAATTAAAAAGTTAAAAACATTGCAGTCTCGATTTCGGGACTGCAATGTTGCATACAAATTCCATTATTTGTCGAGTTCCAAACTTTTTAAAAGTTGAAATGGCCATATCAAATGAAGGCATAGGTCCATTAAACAGCCAAACAGATGATCAGTACCAAAGAATATAATACTATCAGTACTTATTATTATAATGTTGGTACCGCGGCTATTTAGGTGTCTCAAATAGGTTGGCGTATTTTCAGCAGAAAAATACACTTCATTTTCTTAAGGCGTTTTTCTATGAAAATTATTTAGAACGTTGATTCTGTAAAATGTTTATATTTCTTGCAACATTTTTGAGAAGAGCACTATATATGACTCGGCTGAAAGGCTACTTGCTGGCTTCGAATTCAATTAAACGAACTCCCAAGGTCGTCCGTTTAAAATGAATCCTCAGCCAGCAAGTAGCTACTTCCGAGCCTCGACAATAATGTACTATTGTTGTTGCATGAATAAAAGTTTCAGAACAGTAATTATAATGTATTATGTAACTTTACCGCCTCCTAGCCTTGGGATCTTGGGTTCATATCCTGGCAAGGGCATTATATTTTTTTATATACTTATAGGCAGTTGAAAAGCACCATTTGGTAAAATAGAACTGCCGATGTTCATTAAATTAATTTTAAGGTTTTATATTGGAGCCACACGCAGATCCAACTATAGTTCGTTTTTTTTAGCATTAGAAATAAGGTAAACAATCTTGATGTGTCTTTTAATTGAAAAACACATTTTAAAAATAACTTACGGTAAATATGTAACAATTATGAATCTAATACGATCTTTTATAGTCTTCTGCTTTCATAAGTAATAGTTATTGATTTTTAAAAAGTGTTTTTCAATTAAAAGACATGTCAAAATCGCTTACCTTCTTTCAAGTTCTTTCTAATGCTAAAAAAAAGAACTATAGCAATATGACAAAGAGAATTTTGAAAATTTGCTAACTCCCCATGAATAGTTCTCGGTTTTTTCTTCTGCACGTTTATTGCCAAACCTTCTTACAGTTAGTTTCGATTTCTATTACACTAGAAATAGACGCCAATGAGTGTTAAGAACTTTGAGTAATAATCCCTAATCTGAACGAGAACTTTCTCCTAAGAGTTAAAACAAATCGGTAAATTACGAATGCAGAACATTCTCTAGAATCTAGAGTCTAGATGCAACAGCATTCACAATTTGCAAAACGAAAAGATCGTGTTTAATTATGTTATGTAATTATGTATACTCGCGACTCTTGCGAATCTACGTAAATGAGTCACATAGTTTTCATTTTCGTCGGAGGCAAATTATACAATCTGCGACACTGTCAACTGGCAGTCTTTTGTATAAACGATGTATTAACACAATTCCCTTCGGGCCAAATCTACGATGGCAACAAGAAGCAATTCCCTTTGTCTCAAGACACTTGTATTTTGGCTTGCCTGCGAATTACGCAGGGAATATGTTGGACAATATTATTGTTTACGCTTCTAATTTTAGTATCCAAACTTTTAAGCCTTAAATTTAATTTAAAAGAAGTAGGTAGTGTGTGCAAATTTAAATACCAACTGTACCTAAAGTCTATTTTTTTATTCGGTAGACTAAAATGACATTTCATAGTATGAAATGACACATGAGGTTCATACTATGAAATGTCATTTTAGTCTACCGAATAAAAAAATTGATTTTATGTACATAAGTACCTATTCACAGCGCTGCCCTTAAGTTTACAGAGTGAGTACGTATAGGTATAAGCAGAGTATAAGACATAAGTAAGGTTTTCGTAAGCTTACCCCCAGTTAGCTCATTAGTTTAATGTTCAACATATTTAGAGCCATAACATAACGTGGTCGGGACAAAGAACAGAAGGCCCTTATTCTTATTGAGCAATATATTTTCGCGAACCTAAATGTACGACGGAGGGAGAACTTGAGAGCTTAATCCAGTAAATTTGTCGAATTTTGTAACGTGCTCTTCTGCGTCAAATCTGGTAGTTCTGATTTTTTGTAGACTTATTTATGATGTTGGCCCAATTAATAATCCAAGTTTGTGACCTCGAGCGCCGAACGCAAAACCGCGAAAATTACGGTTTTCTTTTAGATTTGTGCGATTATAACCCTAAAGGCTTCGTCACACAGGCGCGTTTTCCGGGGCGGCGTGAGCGGGGCGCGCCGCTTTTACATACAAAACGCTCACGCCGCGCTCACGCCCCGCCCGGAAAACGCGCCTGTGTGCCGAAGCCTTAAAAGACTAGTTTTTGATAGTACCTTTTCAGGGCGTTTTTAAAGAAGACTAAATTTGCTACAATACGATAATAGAATTATCTCTAGACAATGATTTATAACACAAGATAGGTTATAGGCGTTTCCTTTAGTCGCGGCTGGACAAGCGAGGAATGTGCACGTGCTAACGAGCTCCCGCACACCGAAAGAGAAAGGGTCGACCTTATGTTTAACAAAGAGTGTGACAAAGATGGATGAATGAGAAAATTAATCAAAAATAACAGATTTCTTCATAGGCACAGAAATAAATATGGAAGTATTTTTTATGCGCCTCAAGTATGAGTATAACCTATCTATGGTTATATAATATCATTGTCTCTAGATTGAATAGTTTCCGAGATAAAGCCTTTGAAAAGTTTTTAATTTATTGAAATTGAATGCGTAGGCTAAGTGAGTGCAGTTAGTATGCACTTTTGTCTCAGGTGATGTCGCTTGGCACGATAGTTCCTAAGGTCATACAAAGCTGATTTGGCATGGTAGCCACGAGATCGTACCGTGCCTACCCCCCAAAAAGGGAGAGGAAAGGGCAGGATCCCCAGGTCTAAATGCTATATTTCTTCCTACTCTTAAGTTATATATGATTATATATCGTCTTTTCGACTCCCAAAATGCGAAAAAAGACAAAACTCTATTCTTAGGGCTTCGTGTACCACCGCAATCCTCTTTAGCACAAAACCATTAAAAATTAGGTCAAACAATTTGTTTACCATGAAATTACAAAATTACAGCCATAGTATTCTATGGCCGACAGCGATGGTGCCCATGGGAACGCTGACTTTGTTTTTATTATTATTGCTTGTTAATTCTCTCTAAGTTTTAATTTAATTATGTAGTCTTTGGTTATAGCCTAGGGTGCCTCAAGATTTAAATGTATTGGCACCATAAATTAACTCTTTTGTTTGTATATATTTTTAAATACGACCGGTCTGGCCTAGTGGGTGACCTTGCCTGCTAAGCCGATGGTCCTGGGTTCGAATCCCGGTAAGGGCATTTATTTGTGTGATGAACACTAATATTTGTTCCGGAGTCATGGATGTTTTCTATGTATATAAGTATGTATTTATCTATATACGTATGTATATCGTCGCCTAGCACCCATAGTACAAGTTTTGCTTAGTTTGGGGCTAGGTTGATGTGTGTAAGATGTCCCCCAATATTTATTTATTTTATTTATTTATTTAAATTTTTATTACATTTTGCCAAAGTAACTTGACTTACACGGACGCAAAGTTACTGTTTAATCCCTCGTGCTAATATTGATAACCGAGAAAGCGAAAGATTCCAGAAATAAACCACGAGCGTACTGAGCGTAGTGGGTCGAAATGTGGAATCTATGTTGCGAGGATTTCAAGACACGAGGGTTAAACAAACTTTGCTCCCGAGTGAAAATTCAAAGGTAATACCTTCGCACCAATTAATTTCCCATGATAGAGCCTGAAACGAAGAGGCACATTTCTTGTAGTAAAATATAAAGTAGTTAAAGCTCTAAATAGCCTATAAAATACAGTAGAGGCTAGAAATCCGAACCAGCTAGTCGTTTAGTTAAGACATATTCCATATTCCACTTAGTCCGAAAACCAGAAAGTGTGAACTCAAAATACGTAGCAACTATGCGTTATTAAAGACCACTTAATCCAACAGAAGGTATAATTCCAATCGCTTAATAGGCCATCGATGCCGTACGGTGGTTATAGCGAGAAGGAAAAATGCATAAATCCACCTCTTCAGGAAGATTCGAAGTTGTAACCTTTTTTAACACCGATCCAATCGCTCTTAAACATTGACGTACCTATATTTCAGGACGGGCTTTACGGGCATTAAAAATGGCGCTAGTTCAGCGGTTTCACTCTCGAATTCTCGAGCCAATCGTGCACTCTAACCCAACTCGTTGCGACCAATAGTGTGCGTGATGCGAACTCATCAACCAATGGCGTTGTTGCGATAAAGGGGGGGGGGGTCGGTCAGACAGACACACGAGTGATCCTAAAAAGTAGGCAATAAAAACCCCATTTTAAAATTCCCGTACTCTCTCAAGAAATCTCAAGGTCACGTTACTCTGGAAGCCTTCAACCCCCAGCGATAGCACTTGGAATTAAGCAACTTGCCGATGAGGGTAAATGTGCCGAACGCCGCCTGTTCCATGTTACATGATCTACCGTGGTCAAGGAACCTGACCTTAAACCGGAGCTTTTACTGTGTAGAATTAATCTTAAGTTTAATGTATTTCGGTAGCGGAGAGGAGAAGACAATAATTATATTTTAGGTACTTAAATAAGAGCGTGACAAGGTACATAATTTTGAACACCACGCCTGCTTAGCAACTTCTGCTGCTGACTGTACCTTTATAAAAAATAGGGTTCAGCCCAATCGTAACTCTTTCGTAAATCAATGACGTTATTTTGACGTTGTCTAATACTACTCTCCAATATCCTTATTCATCTCGCCATCCCTATCCGTTGATACCTATTACTAACATGTATTGTGTGTTATTTGTATGTGCTAGGGATATCAGTATACGCCCAACAAGGTATCCAGACGATCTGAGGCCAGTAAAATGTAGATTGTAGCGCAGCCCTTAGTTCCCACACAGACGTGTAGACACACCTTCATACACACGTCTGTGAACCCCTTAATCTTCATACACTCACCATTCATCACATTCACTCTAAGCAATCACTCAATCACCTCGCGTGCGCCATATTGGCAGTCCGATTCCGTTTGCCCTTTCGAGATGCAACGCACGCGACCTTTTTATGATATTTCCGTGAGTGTTCCCTTCCCATAGTTATTTTGTGTAAATCACAGGACCCCTATTGACCATCCCTGGTTATAAGATTAAATATTACAAAAAAAATGCCCTAAGATAATGGCTCAAAAATTATATAATAAGTTGCCAAAAGAAACTAAAGCCGAAACTATTTTCAACACCTTCAGTCGCCAAGTAAAGAAATTGCTACTCAAAAAGACAGTGTACAGTGTAAAGGAATACCTAAATAATGAGTACCGACTCCACCGCAAACATGTAATTTTAACTGTTTAAGTAATTTAAGTAATTATATCTGTAAATTGAAAATTAATAATGTTTAAGGCATGTACTGTTCAATTATACAGCGTGTTTTTTTTATTTCCGTTAATTTCAAGGGTGCATTCCTGAGCTTAAATCAAGTAACTTTCTCAAAGACACCGATATTCTAATTAACTCCATTTCGGAGATAATCAATGATTTATTTTTTTGCTATAAGGCCTCTACAAGCGTGTACACTTGCCACTTGCCAGGTCCGGTTTACATATTAATTACTGTTTAGAATGAGTTCATACATTTGCTACTAAACTTAAGTACAATCTCGGTCGATCGATGTTCGAAATGACATTGATATGTCAGAGATTTCAATTGTTTGGTTTTGAGTTAAATGCATGGTCTAATAAAACATGGTCTTCTCTTCCCAGAGTGTCACTTGCCTACGTCACAATAACATTGCCACTTTATTTCAACATAACATGTTACATGGGTACATTATATCTATGGTTAATAAGTTAATTTATTTCTTTATAATTTAATAATTTTCATTTATATGTATTTTATCTTAAATTTTACAATAACACGTCATTTTTAATTATTCATTAGCAATATCTTCCGATTCACGAAAGAAATTTCAGACGTTCGGGTAATTCTGTTTACACTACTGGCAACACAGGATAGCGCTTTCACATTTGACAATCCGCCATTTTGTCCCTGACCGACCGTCCTTGTCGAACGCGTGTTAATTGTTATTCCCTTCTCGCTCAGTGTCAGCAGTCGCAGTGTTTTCCAAACTTTTCACGTCGTAAGCTTCGTAATTAATGTTTTGTTACGAAAATGGTTGGCTGCTCTATTCGGAACTGTAAGAGTAGGAGTGAAAAGTGCAGTATAGATTTGTTTTATTTTACTATGTTTCTACATGAATAACTTAAAATTAATGCCGTTAAAATAATTTTCACTGTTGGTTAAAATTCTCCCACATTTTAAAGTTTGAGAACCTGTAAACAGCATGATGACGTAGGCAAGTGCCAGTTAGGTCATTCGCGAATCTCGGAATAGAGTACCAGGCGGAGTATATTATTATACCATGGTTAAATGTAATGCCCGTGTTACAACAACGCTATATGCTACATTTAATTAGTTTTTAAACATATTTTTTTTTTTTAAATAAGCAAAAAAAATATTTTTTTTTGAAAATTAACTATGCCATTTATTTCTCTTAAACGTACTTATACCCCGAAGTTAACGGAATTCAATAAAAACACGGTGTATTATATTATCTGCTAATTCTATAAATAATTTAATTAATCATGTGGATATTTTGACGTTCTTGATATGTATTCATCTTTATATTCGATTGTAATAAAAACATCTAATACTTATTCACTCACTCCCGGTCCGCTCCTGCGCGCCGCTGCTTGGCACCACGGCCGCCATGCGCGCGGCTGAGTGCGTCTCCATTACACTAACCAACCATCGAGAGACTGTCAATATTATAGCAATCTATAGGCCACCTAAAATAAACAAACAGGATAAACTAACACAATTTTTTGCAGAGCTCCGAGCACTACTTAATAGCATACCTCAAAACACAAAAGCAGTGCTCTGTGGGGACATTAATATTAACTTATTAAATATTAATGATAAAACAGTATCTACATACGAAACTATTTTATGTGAATATGGCTTTACCAGATGTATATCTCAAGTTACACGGAGAGAAGTCTTAATGGGAAACTTAGTAGAATCCTGCCTAGACCACATTTATCTAAGAGCACCTTTAGCATCTATCAACTCGGCTGTTATTCAACACAAACTATCGGACCACTATTATGTATCGATTGCAGTGGAGTGGAGACACACACGCGATGGTGTTGGCGACGGCGGGCGAAGCACGGCCGCAACCGTTCCCAACCAAGAAGAGCCCCGCGCGCGCGTAAGGCGCGCTCGCGGCGGCGTGCCTGCTTCCCCCGCCACCGCTACGCGGCTTGTATTAGATAATAGATTAGTAAGAGAAAAATTACTTGCAACTGATTTTAATAGCCTTATGTTAATAGACTGCCCTATTAAACTGTACGAAGCTTTTAGGCAACTATTTGAAAATATTTATAATGAAGGTTATAAAAAGCAGGTTATAATAAATAATAGTAATAGGAATAATAAATCTTAGATAACCGGCAACTTAAAGAAGATGATAGCTGAGCGAGATAGATTATTTCATATATGGAGCATGGATCCAAAAAACATGTTAAAAAGGCTAGAATATACTAAATATCGAAACAAGTGCAATAAAGCTATACGAAAAAGCAAGAATGATAATGATAAGCAGAGTATTTTAGCCTGTAATAAAAATATTAAAAAAATATGGGATAGGATTAATATTATGATGGGAAAGGAAAAACAGTCATTAGATATTAAGATATTAACAAACATGGATGAAAGTAACGAAAAACATATATGTGATAAATTTGCAACCTCATTTATAACAGAAATAGACAATATAAAACACTCATGTAACGACATATGGATGACTAGGGAAAACTATGTACAGGAGTCCGGCATGTGTATGCGATGGCAACCGGTATCTAGTGATTATGTTAATCGAGTAATTAGAAACATGAACAGTAATAAATCACCAGGAAGCGATCTCATACGCATGTCTGACCTAAAAACAGTTGTAGATAAAATAAGCCCGATACTAGCCAAACTAATTAATTTATCAGTTAATCAACAAAAGTTTCCTACAAAACTAAAACAGGCAATAGTGCGTCCTATCCATAAGAAAGGCAGTTTTAAAAATTATTCTAATTTCAGACCCATATCTATACTATCTAGTGTTGACAAAATAATAGAGAAATGTATTACCGACCGCATATCACATTATCTACAAACTAATCATATTCTAAATAGTCGTCAGCATGGATTCCAAAAACAGAGAAGTACGAATACTCTATTATCTGCCTTTACAGATGAGATTAACAATTACTTAGCAGAGAAACAGTTTGTGGTAGCTATCTTTTTTGATTTTAAAAAGGCATTTGATACCCTAGAGACTGATACCTTGCTGAAAGCTATGGAGGAGTGCGGGGTGGGGCGGCCGCTGAACCAATGGTTCCGGAACTACCTCACCACGCGGTCCTTCCGCGTGAAGGTCGGGTCGGCGCTCAGTGACGAGCAGGCCGTCCGCTGCGGAGTGCCGCAGGGCTCGGGCTGCGGGCCCCTCTGTTACCTGATGCACGTGAACAGCCTGTGCGGCGTGCTGCGCCACTGCTCCGCGCACATGTTCGCGGACGACCTGTGCGTGCTGCGCGCCGGCGCCGACCTCGAGCAGACCAGAGGGCCTACCGCGAACCACGTTCGACGTGTTGCCTCCCTGTCACACTTACGTACCAATTTACAAGTGCGACAAAGAGGCAACACGTCGAACGTGGTTCGCGGTAGGCTCTCTGCAGGCTTGTACAGGAGGACGTCGATGCCGTTGTCAAGTGGTCTCATGATAATGGAATCGTATTAAATGCCGATAAGACAAAACTTATGCTAATACATTCTCCATACTTAGTACCTAAAAACGATATCCCGTCCATTTTCACACATAGTTTCCATTGTATACATAGTATTGATTCCGTAACTTGTAAATGCCAGCCCATAGAAAGAGTTATCAGTTTTACGTATATTGGCATGAAAATCGACGAAAACTTCTCCTGGACAACTCATGTAGATTTCATTTGTAATAAATTAAGAATACTTTTAAGCATATTTTACCATCTTAGTTTTAAAGTTCCTGTTAGCACGTTGAAATGTATTTATACTTGTTTAGTAGAGTCTATTATTAGTTATGGTCTTGACTGCTATGGCCTCACGTTTAAAACTAACATAGATAAATTAGAATTGTTACAAATCCGTTTTCTAAAACTACTAGTTAATAAAAAGATAAAACACAGTTGCAAAACTGACTACAGACAATTATTTAAATTATGTAAAATTTTACCAGTGGGATTAAAACTTAAATATATGTTAGCTATAAGCAGCCAAGAACACAGGGATCTAGTCAAACATAGTCATAACACCAGAGCATTAACGGCGGGCAAATATGAAGTACCTAGGGTGTATAATTATTATGGCGATAGGACACTTAAGAAACGATTTACTGAATACTTTGCCCGCAGACATAGTAAAAGAACCCAAAAAAAGTAGATTAAAAAAGAGTCTTAAAATGTATCTCTTGAATACACTATAGGGGAATGTCTTGCCCTATAGAGTATTCATTACATTACCTAGTATTATAACTCCCAATGTAAGCCTATTACTTATAACATAAATTTATTTAAGTATAGAATAATGCGACTCCACAGTCAAACAATAGTAGTTTATGCAACAGTGATATAATAAGGGTTCTTAAAATTCAAGGGTCGAAGTTACAAAACGAGACGTAGTCGTGTTTTGTAAAAAAAGACCCGAGAATTTTAAGAACCAATTATGAGCTGTTGCATACATTACTTTTTCTATGACAGCTGCAGCAAAAAAAAAAAAAAAAAAAAAAAAAAAAAAAAAAAAAAAAAAGAGTTATTATTTAAAAAAAATTGAGTTATTATTTAAAAAAAAAGAGTTATTATTGTAAATGAAAACATACCTCTTTCAATCAAGATGATCGGAACTTGTATCTTTAAAAAAAATAAAGCAGTTGTATTATACTCATAAGATGACTGCTAGCAGTCATCTTATGAGCCTATAGACAAAGCATTCAAATGACATTGCTTTAGATATCACTGTCAGTCATTTAATTGACACATTTAAGTGCTGGAGTAGAAAAATGTAGTTTTGTGGAGCTTTGTCCTTAACAAAAAAGTTGTAACTTTTGTGTAATATAGTAGTTTATGCAACAGTGATATAATAAGGGTTCTTAAAATTCAAGGGTCGAAGTTACAAAACGAGACGTAGTCGAGTTTTGTAAAAAAAGACCCGAGAATTTTAAGAACCAATTATGAGCTGTTGCATACATTACTTTTTCTATGACAGCTGCAGCAAAAAAAAGAGTTATTATTAAAAAAAAAGAGTTATTATTTAAAAAAAATTGAGTTATTATTTAAAAAAAAAAGAGTTATTATTGTAAATGAAAACATACCTCTTTCAATCAAGATGATCGGAACTTGTATCTTTAAAAAAAATAAAGCAGTTGTATTATACTCATAAGATGACTGCTAGCAGTCATCTTATGAGCCTATAGACAAATCATTCAAATGACATTGCTTTAGATATCACTGTCAGTCATTTAATTGACACATTTAAGTGCTGGAGTAGAAAAAATAACTAAAATAAAATAAATAAATTGAGAAATAAATGAATCTAAATCTAATCATTTTTAACATTATGCTTGTAGGCTACTTAATATGTCTTGTTTAGTGTTTACCGATATACCAAGATATACCTACCTACAAAATAGAGCATTCTTATTACTTCACAAAATGAATACTTACGGTTTTAGTTAAACAACTATTAGCAATTAGTCATTTCCCTGACATCCTCATACCTCCATTACAGAAACCCGTCACCCCTAAAACCCGCTTTAAAGCCGCCATCATAAGGCTTATAATTCCTTCATCATTAAACAACACTTTGCGAGACAAAATCCCGATGTACATCAAAGAAAATCCGAGCAGTTAATTCCTTTCCCGGCTTCTACCACAAATGAGATAAATTCGAGATGTTACATTAATTTATGTCATTTTCTCGACGGAGTTTGCAAATAACATTCTTGTTGGAGTGTTATTTATAGTTATTATTATTATGATATATTATACCAATATAAAATTAAGAGTATCAACGCCAGAGGTGGTGGTCGACGTGATCGGTGGTAGCTGCGATTTGAATGGCGGGTAGTATAAGGTGGGTAGATACCAATTCTGTACAATTTTTTTTGCTTCTATATAGCTCTAAGCTCCGGCAGAAAAATGGTGTAAGATACATTGTTACCGTACCTATTACACGATTCTATTGGCAAATAATCCGGTGACATATAATTTTGATTCGTCAACCAAAGAAATTCACAAATAAATAGGGTTTAAGTCAAACCTTAAATCATACAAAGGACCGTACGGCTCCAAGGATTAATATGACTTATATGCACAAAAAAACTCATTTGGTTTATTTATACCACATCGGTGGCAAACAAGCATACGGCCCGCCTGATGGTAACCAGTTCCGGTAGCCTATGGACGCCTGCAACTCGATAGGTGTTACATGCATGCGCGTTGCCGACCTTTTAAAAACCTGTTGAAGAACCTGTACTGTAGACCCTCGGGAAAACCTCAGAAGGGAGCCCATTCCATACAGCTTCGAGACAGGTTTCGAACCCACGACCTTTAGTTTGAAAATCTCATGCCTTAGCGCTCGATTACCGGTGGTATCTGCATGACGAAGATCCACGTTGTATAAAATATAGTATTATCACGTCATACTAAACTATTATAAATTCCTTTGTTCCAATAAAATAAAACACTATTTTTATTAGACACATACCTATTACAATTGCAAATATTTTACATATTCTGTCTTTATCTTTAGGACACGTGTGGTACTTAAAATTGTAGGCATTCTACTACGTACATAAGTACTATACGTCATTAGTTAACCATTTACCATATAAATACTTATATATGATTATGGTATAAATACCCACTCAAAAAACAACGAATATAATTTGCGGAGCTCAACAGCAATGTCATTTTCAGTCAAATACTGCATCATATTCTTTGTTGTTGCTTACGCAGTGGCTAAAGATTCCTTTCATCCACTCTCCGATGAGTTCATATCTCTGATCAACTCAAAACAAACCTCTTGGAAAGCTGGCCGAAACTTCCCATTGGACACTCCAAGTGCCTACATCGAGAAGCTAATGGGAGTCATCGAGGATCCATTATTTTCTACGCTGCCCCCCAAAGTTCATGACGCTGACCTGATAGCAAGTCTACCGGAGAACTTCGATCCGAGACAGAAATGGCCTAATTGTCCAAGTCTAAATGACATAAGAGACCAAGGATCCTGTGGAAGCTGCTGGGCCTTCGGAGCTGTAGAAGCTATGACTGATAGAATTTGCACTTACTCGAATGGCACAAAACAATTCCACTTCTCAGCTGATGATCTGGTAAGTTGCTGCGAGTTTTGTGGATTCGGCTGCTATGGTGGTATTCCGTCAGCGGCGTGGTTGTACTGGGAATATATTGGCATTGTGTCTGGCGGGCCTTATAATTCGTCGCAAGGTTGCAGGCCTTATGAGATTCCTCCTTGCGAGCATGGCGTAGATGGAAACAGGCCGAAATGTCAAGGGCATCATGACACACCTGACTGCGTAGAGAAATGCGAAGCTGGTTATAATGTAGAATATGCTAAAGATAAGCATGAAGCAAAACTTGCTTATTCCGTTAGCGGAGAAGATCATATTAAAGCGGAATTGTACGCTCACGGCCCCGTTGAGGCTGGGTTTCAAGTATACGAGGATTTCATTCATTACAAGAGCGGAGTTTATTCTTACACATCAGGGATACTTAAAGGGGGTCACGCTATCAAAATCTTGGGATGGGGAGTCGAGAATGGAAAGAAATACTGGTTGTGTGCTAATTCGTGGAACAGTAATTGGGGTGATAAAGGATTCTTCAAAATTCTGCGAGGTGAAGACCACTGCGGGATCGAAAGTGGAGTTGTAGCCGGGGAACCTGATTTAGACGGATTTAAATAAAGATTATAAACATGCCTGGTTGTCTTTTGGCAGAAATTGTTTTATCTTATGTGAATAAATCTTATAAAATAAATATGGCATACAATCATCAGGACCTAAAGGTCTGCTTTTATTGAAACACACGTGAAATTACCCGCAAGGCTATTTAAGCGAAGCTTCACACATATCTTACCTACTAAATTCAGATTCCTAAATACTAAATCGTAAAGTACCTAACCACGTTCAGTAACCAGTTTTAATAGCCAAACATCCGTGGGATACAGACACATTAAATATATTCGGGTCACTCACGCGTTTTCGACTTAAAATATGTGGGTTACCCGTTTTAATATATTTAAAGATTAACAGTGTTGACAGTAAGGCTAAGGCAAACATTTCACCGTCTCCTCCCCTCCTTAATTCATCATTCATTCCTAACCTGGGGGTAATTACCCCCGTGGGGGTAAAACTGGTATTTTACGGGGGTAATAAGCTAACCTAATATAATAATACAACAAACGTACACGTTTTATTTTTATTACCATTGGGAGGAGGGGTAAAATCAGGTTCCCTAGTTAGTCATAGGGGTGACCAGACTGAAAAGGTTAGGAACCACTGATCTAGCACAATTAGATTGCCGTGTTCCGTTTATAAAATCAGTTTGTCCTCCCCACTGACCGGATATCTTGACTTTGATTGTACATAATCATTCAATGGTCCCATTAAACTTGCGGGAGGCAGGTTTATTCTTGATAACATTGCGATCGATAAAGGAAAAATACCTAAAAATAATCTAAAGCAAAAAAACAACGGGTTGCACTCCGGGAGTGCCGACAGAAGTGAAAACTCAATGACTAGTCCAAAATGTCTGCAGCACTATGTATAATTTACCCATCCTCCTTTCTATTGAAAAACTTTAGTTCCGAAATTGCTGATGGCCAGTGCATGAGCTTAAATTTGTAGCGTAAATTGTTTAAAATTCGAATAGAAATTGTAAAGTTAAGTACCTTGCAAACCTCGCATCTAAATATATTTGGTTATGATATTTTGAGTTTTATTCACCAGTACTAGAGTTCACGTTTATTAGCGATTTCATCAAGATCTAGCTTTATTTAATTATATTTGAGTGATATAAAGTTAGAATGTAACTGTGAGATCCTCGTATTTCAGCCCGTACAAGATTAGAACCTTTTTCATGTAATGTCATTGAGTTTTTCTTTATTGATTTAAATGCCATCTAAACCTTACGGTCACGTGATCGCCTTACGCTGTCTCGAGTTTATAATTTTTTCCGCACCTCGAAAAGTGCCTAGCGCCGCTAAAGAAGTTTTCACTTCAAAAATAACTGACTTCACAAAACAGTCAAAAGGTCCGGTTGATCCACATATTACGTCACAGCCCATCTCAGATTCTGACTTGTTTTCATGTATTATTTTTATGGTTTTTATCTAATGTTTATGAAAATGACTGAAGGACTTGTATCCATGGCCATGTTTTTTTTTGAAACCTGATTTGTGGATTATGGCATTGCATCTGTCAAGTTTCAAATCGGTCCCGTCGTCTTCAAAAAATCGGACAATATACAAAAGCAAAATTAAATGATTACCGCCTTTTTGTTGGTTTATAAGTGCATGATGGTTATTAATACGTTCAACGTTACGTTATATTCAACGTTAAATATAACATACGAGGGGCGTTCAAAATATTCTCGGTATTGATATCTTACGACCTCTTCTAAAATTTCTTTCGTTACTGGCCGCTAAGGTTTATTCATTGACATTAAAAAAAAGTATAATTCGAACCGAGATGGTCTTTTGTTTTTCTGCAATTGCTGAACAAACATGAACATCATGTGCGAATTGACAATGTTAACTAAATTCATAGAATTAGAATAGACAAGAACAACTGTCAATCTTCAAAAGTGCGACCAAAAATGAAATGCAAGTGTGTGCGTAAATTGTCTATGTGAGATCAAAAATTGTGATGTCATTTTATAACATATTAATAATCTGTCGGTGTTTGATTGCTTTATCGACTACTTTTTCAAATGTGTTATTTTAAACGTTAAAATTCTACGACATTATGATGTATAAAATAACACCTGCACTGCGTGTGCTATCAAAATCGTTACAGCCTTATCTTAGTCTAACTCTTACTGTGTTGGAAAGTGAAGTTTAAATTTACTGCTAAACATCTGCACCTTCAAAAAGGTATAGCAATCATTATTTGAAGTCGGTTATAAAGGTTAATATCTTAATTGGGAGAATCAACTTTTTCTTGTCACTCGTTGCCATGGTTACGTTCCCCTGGATCACTC
This sequence comes from Cydia amplana, assembly GCF_948474715.1. Lineage (NCBI taxonomy): Eukaryota > Metazoa > Arthropoda > Insecta > Lepidoptera > Tortricidae > Cydia > Cydia amplana. Next base: position 2,900,383 of record NC_086077.1, read on the forward strand.
TTTAAAACCTGATTTTTAGGCATTTAAATTCTCCAAACACGCTTTATTGTGAAACTTATAAACCCTTTCCATTGAGGGTCGTCTACCAAGCGTGTCAGAAGGTGGTGGACAATGTCTTCTAACAAACTATGCTACTATTGTCTCTTGGGTGACCGGACAGAATAACAACAAGAAATAGTTGATCCACCCAATTATGTCTTGTGAAGAAATGATTACATAGATAGGTAGCTATTAATATACCGACAAGTTATCGATACTGTCATCTGAACATTTTGTCAAGCCCTAGCGTAAAGTAACAGTTTATGTTTTTACACAAAATATTTTAAATTATTGAGTAATATGATAAAATATTAGCACACAAAGGAAGAAAAACTTATAATCAACTGTATAAACCGGCTTCTTACACTTTTTATGCTGTTAATTTGACAAAATATCGTTAAGAAAATTTCGCTCGGAATATCATTATTCCTCTGAAATGAATATTTGCTAGGTTTATTTGGCCCCGTGACACTGAAATCCGGTACGCTACAAGACACTATCTTCATTGTATTAGTTTATCAAATAGTTTTCTTCCGAATTTGTGTATATTTTTCAAATTGAAAATTATGGTGATACGCTCTTGGCCGTCCGCGGCCGTCGTCAAACTCAAAAATGGTCACGTTTTCTCATTTGTAGTCTGACTCTTTCGCACTCATGCGATGTTCATATACGTGATGGCTTCCCTTTTGCACACTTCAGCTGTCTGTCAAGCGCGAGCGCGACAATGACAGGTCTGTGACTAAATTAGAACATCGATGCGTGATAAAATTCTTGACAAAACAGGGTAAAAATCAAAAAACCATAAAAGAGGAAATGGATTGTGTTTACCGTGAGTCTGCTCCTTCTTTATCTACCATTCAAAAGTGGTCAAGCGAGTTTAAACGCGGAAGGGAGAGTATTGAAGATGACCCTAGACCTGGCCGGCCTGTAGTAGCTACTTCACAAGAAAATATTGATAAAGTGGAAAAACTTATATTGGAAGATGGTCGAGTGAAGGTAAAATCTATAGCACAAGTAACCAATCTCTCTATTGGTACCGTACATGATATTATACATGACCATCTTAATATGTCAAAAGTAAGTGCAAGATGGGTTCCGCGAATGCTGACTCGGCTTCAAAAAGACATGCGTGTAGCTTGTTGTTCCGATTTTATTGACCTGTGCGGTGAAAATCCTGATGAGGTGCTGCAAAGAATAGTTACTGGAGATGAAACCTGGGTTCATCATTATGACCCAGAGAGTAAACAAGAGTCCATGCAGTGGCACATTAAGGGTTCAGCTCATCCCAAGAAGTTCAAGGCTCAGCTGGCAAGGTCATGGCCACGATATTTTGGGATTGTGAAGGAGTATTACTAATCGATTATAAAGAAAAAGGTGTAAATATCACAGGACAGTACTACGCTAACATTCTACGTCAATTAAAGGATGTAATCAAAGAAAAGAGGCGAGGAAAGTTAACCAAAGGTATTCTGCTTCTGCATGACAACGCCCCCGTCCATACTGCTCATATTGCCAAGGCAGCTATTGTTGAATGTGGGTTTAAAACTGTTACTCACCCACCGTATAGTCCGGACTTAGCCCTCAGCGACTTCTTTTTGCTCCCCAATCTTAAAAAGGATCTGCGTGGAAATAAATTTTCTGACGATGAAGCATTGAAGGCGGCAGTGGAGGAGCATTTTTACACGAAAGATAAAATTTATTTTTACGAGGGATTAAAAAAAATAATTGATCGATCTTTTAAGTGTATGAACATAGGGGGGGAGTATATTGAAAAATAAAAATATCAAACTTTTCGTACTTGTTTGTTTTCATTCTCATACCGAGAATATTTTGAATACCCCTCGTATATTATGTTTAGTTGTTTACCTACATTTCTCGTCTTATTGTAAAGTAAATGTAAACAGATATAGACGTCGACTGTACAAGTCGGCAGTAAAAGTAACTTAATTAGGCCCCTTTCCTTGGTTATTGATGACTTCTAGTGTCAGCGACCTCTCTCAGCTCATGATTAACATGATAATAGCTGGAATTTGTTTTCATAATGTCGGTACTATTTATAACAAGACTTACATAAGTGGACCTTATATCTTTCAACTAAGGTTTAGGTATGAATGGACAATTAAAAGTGTCGATGGTACATGTACAATTATTAGCTACATTATCTTGACCAGCACGGTAGGCATTTGTGTTCAAAGATTAAAGTTTATTTATTTGCGCATTTTAGACCTCATTAGCTTCAAGATACAACAAATTTTGTTACTAATGAGATTAATTCACTAATCTTTATTTGACTTCAAAATTATTTGCGACAGTGACTTCACGGTGATTTCGGTGTCTAAAATGAGCGTTTCAACACGCAACTGAAATTGTCATTTAAAATTGTACTAATTGCAGCCATGTCACCAATAATCATTTAAAGATGTCGAATAAAACCCCCAATTTGAAGCCTAGCAACGTTTAAACAGGAAGCGAAGCATTTCCTAATTATGACATCCGGGAAAACGGAAGTCACATTGTTTATTACAGGTACGTAGGTAAGATATAATCAAAGAGTAAAGTAAGTTAGTTGGAATCATGAATGATTATTGATTAGTGATTGTGCGGCTCATAAAAATGTAGCATAAAGTGTATCTTTTTTTTTCGCAACAACGCACTGGAAGGTCTGGAAGTTCTGCAACATACCTACTGAAACTATCAAAACCTTTATATTTATTTTATCTACCGGATTATTAACACGCAATATAAATATTATATTAGAATACAACGCAGTCACCGTAACATGATAGGGTACGCTAAGAAACAATTGGAAAACTTTCCTTTTAAACATACATAACCCTAACCTATCTCTGGGAGCAGTTTCGTTTTTACGGACAGCAAAAATATATTAAATACATTTTTTTTAAAGTACACCGGTATAGGTCAAAAATGAAAATAACTATACTCTCGGTCCGAATTCTGCATAGGGTAAAAGTGTTCTTAAAACAATACATGTATGGTTTACAACTCTATACCTACTATGGACTATAGACTCTATACTCTAGTTTTATACACATTAAAAACTAAATCTTCACGCCGATCGACAAAATAAATATAATTTCATAACAATTACAACTGTTTGCATAGTACTAAATAACTTCGCGTAAAAGTAAACATTCTAGTCCCCGACTAATTATTTCCGAGGGGCAAAACAAATGTTTGCTAATCGTTGTGGAGCGTTCGACCGGAATCTCTGTTAGCTTTGCTTATTGATAGACCTAGCTAACCTTCGACATAGGTTAAGCATCGCCCCTATCAACCCGTGTACTCACTGTAATTTTAATTTGTGTAGGTGAGTCAAACGTATGGGGCCCGTGTGAATGTGAACAGACCGTCCGTAACGACATCGGAGAAGACTTGAGCGACTCAAAATATCCTTAATTTTTTCACGTCGCAATCTCTATGCAATACCTATTTCTGTGTATCGTTATATTCGTTAGCTTTGTAGACCAGTACGTGTCGCTTCTTACCATGAATCTAGTATTAAACAACTGTACCGATATTCGGAACCTAAAGTAATATATTGAGAGTGGCAACACTGTAGTTAGTCGTATTGTCCTTTTCTAGCATATACGTCCATCTCTCTCCCACACCCCCACCACTTCAGGCAGTTGCGTTTGACAATTTTGACAGTTAGAAACAAACGCAAATTACCTCATTGGCTTGCTGTTTTTCCATCTGGAAGGTCGTGAAGCTAAACTGCTGGTGAGTTTTTGAATTTGTACCCCAGTTTAGCTGACTATATTGAAAAACAGTTTCTAACGGCTTTTGCCGTTCGAAATAAATATTTAAATTTAGTTGTCCGTTAAACTATCTAGCAAATAAAAATGATCCGGAATAGTGATGTGCAAGTGTTTTCAAAGGCTGCCTGCGCGCACCGTGGCTATGCCAATGAAAATACTAAAACACATGGTAGAAAACACATCGAGCTGGTAAAGCGTGCACGTGTCACCATTATAATTTAATTTTATTAAGTCTCTTCCGAGTCTTGTTAGTTTAAATCTTTGTGTGTGTATAATAACGGTTGAAATTATATAATACTTAAATGGTGATGTGTGGAGGTATACCCTTTCAAGTGATTTGTGTTTTCGAATACGTATGGATCGGATAGTTAATACGTGTTACGTAGAACCTACGTATTAAGGTAGAAGCTTATAGACGTGTAGGTTTTTTATCTGTCCAAGTATCTATCAGCAATTTATCTTTTTATCCCGTTCCGGGTTAATATAATATTGCAAAATAAATTTTTTGGTAATAAACTTGCTGATAAATAACGTGTACCCGAATAGGAGTCGATATTTCCGCTCTAAGGGACACAAGGTAACGAACAAACCTACATCGCAAACATTGCATTTATTTTTGTGGAAAGTGAGTACTTCGGCAGTACATAAACTTAAATCTGACTAGACATAGAGAGAGATTAGCATGGCTCTGCGCAAGAATGACATGCGATTTCGTGAAGTATTTCACTCTGTATCTATCAACTTATATCTCTCCAACTAGATCTTTGATTTATGTAGGTAGGTACCTACTTAAATATATAACTTAGCAGGTACTTACAGCTTTAAAGGTTAAGGAAAAGAACTCTTGCATGTAGGTGCTATATGTGCTTGTGTTATTTTGAATTTGAATAACTTGATTATTAATTATATACGTAACTACATATAAGAGGGTCAATTCTTAAGCCTACTTACCTACCTACATAAATAGTACACTTAAATTAAACGTTTCAAATAAAATCGGAAGCCTGTGACATGGAAGGGCATTAACGATACGGGAATCTTTAGATTGATTCATTGACGAAGACGCATGGTTTGGTTCATATTGTCAAATTATATTAGTTAACTGTAGAGTTAAAGTTTAGTTTTGGCAAATCTGCGCGTCACCGTGAATGACACTTTCTAAAAGTACCTGTTAAAGCCGGCGTAAAGCCTTTCACCTTGTCGAGCAAGGAACCCGTAACTTAGGGAATATTACCCATAAACTCAGGGTATTTGATTTGAATGATACTTATTCTTAAACTTACGTTTGTTATGGTTCCACCTGCTAAGGTGCGCCTAAGAGAATCTTTTATTCGTTCACAAACTAACGTCAAGTTATTTGTGATGAAACCAATATATTATGTACCTATCTAAACCTGCGCAAGGCTGCCATGTTTACACCTGCGTAAGGTGTGCCAAAAGAATCTTTGATTCGTTCACAAACTAACGTCAAGTTATTTGTGATGAAACCAATATATTATGTACCTATCTAAACCTGCGCAAGGCTGCCATGTTTACACCTGCGTAAGGTGTGCCAAAAGAATCTTTGATTCGTTCACAAACTGACGTCAAGTTATTGATGATGATATTATAACCTATGTAAGCCTGCGCAAGGCACGTCAGACATATTCACAGAAATATAAATGATATGGTCATAACACAGGCGTGCGAGTAGACCACAATCACAAAAATATTACAAAGATTAAGTTGTAAATATCTCTTTTTAGAGAAAGTAAAAATGGTTTAAAATAATGTTTTGGGTAAAAATCAGTCGAAATAGGCAAGGCTTCGTTATTAGAGTTTTCATTTTTGTTTACCAATCTATTTCAAGGGTCCCGAACACCCTATTGGCTAAACCCGAAATTGGGCTAATTAACTATGGTAAAAGTGAAAACTGCTTTCCATTTACATAACATTTCTAAAATTATAATAGGTAAAATAAAAACCTAAGATTCCAGGCCTATCTCGACTCATTTTTATTTTAAAGATGAAAAAAATTTGCACCCTAATATAAAATTGTGGTCTGGAGACGCTAAGCCTCATAACTTGGGTGGCATAGATAATACTAAGAGATTTAGTCACCTAATTTCGACTATAAGCCCAGGCAGAATATTGATAATTAGAATAAGGAGTGGTCAATCCTCCAAGGTCCATACAATCTGTGGACTCTAATTAAATCAGGCTCGGTAAGCTCACGACACGACAGAGCTTACGATTCCATTCTGAAATAAGCTATGTTTACAATATATATTACCCATGGTGTGAAACAAACAGCCTGCTCAAGGTGTACAAAGGGTCCGTTTAACGGCCCTATAAACATCTACAAACCTTTGAAGTCTAGGCCTGCTACAATATGACAGACTAGAAATAAATACATATGATCCCAATGTAAGAGCAGCTCACAGTTGCATAAATTATATTTGGCTGGAGAGCACTTGTCTTTCAGTTAACATGTTTACGAGTTACCTATGTACACGACATGACCAAGGTTACCTACCTTTTTACATAATTATTATATCCCTGACTGCCATGGTATATTAGGAAAATTATCATGTGCTGGCGGTGCTGCACAAGCATGTTTGAAATAAAATATACAAAACTGGCCTAACGGGCGTTTATGAATTATGTATTTTACACCCTTGTGTCTGTATTGTGACCCTGGAAGTTTTAAACCACCTGTATCGTAAGTGCTCCTATGCACGGATTAAGTTTATAATAAACTACCCATGCCCTAACCTCAAGGGCAAGTGCTTCTATGCACGGACCAGATACTGTTATCACTTATTTCACTTATCATGACTTGTCATAGTTTGATACTAAACGTTTAATAAATTTAAGACCGTGGAATGTACCCACTACAAAAGGTTTTTAAAAATAGTGACTGAATGGTTTGCACGAACGGTTCTAGCAGAGTTTCTGGGCGGTCACGTCTAGGGCATGACCCTCTAGTTCTCAATTTATACAAAATTATAGCATTGTGATACTGTTCGCTTTGCACAATAAAATAGGGGAACAGGAGCACGCCTTGTGAAAAGGCGAAGCTATTTTGAAACGCAAACCTTTCAAAAATAGATTGAAATATATAAATAATTATGTTTTTGGTGTGGAACATGTAATTGTACACCCAAACAAATGCAGTCATTTATTATATGTTAGCAAAACTCTGCCAAAGTGTTAGTCTGTCTCTACAGTGTAACCTGAAGGCATGAATGCACATGAATCTCTTGAAACATGGTGGATTAACTAATTTACACCCCGTCTGTGTCTTGCTCCTACCAAATCCACAAGTTGAGGACCTCAACCTATCTAGGCACCCTTCTTGCTCGAGACCTGAAAAAATAATCTCATGCAGTCAAGTGTCGGAAAACCAGGTCCACACTCTTAGCACTACCGTGAATATATCTAAGAAGTCTGTATACTGCCTTCCAGGAGGCGGGATGTTAATAGACTAGCCTATATAGTAGGCCAGAGATATAGTATACAAAAGCACACTGGCCCAAATCCAGTAATATTATATGCACTTCAGAATACAAAATAATTGACTATTCTGCGTATATTTGATATCAAAAAGTTACAATTACCTACCCTTAGGTCATAAGGAGGATAAATATACATAAATATCAAATATATTCGACAAAGTGTTGACCATTGACAGAAGTTGAAGTGTTGGTCATTGGATAAAATAGAGGTTCCTCTTAAACGGCATCTGCGCTGTTGGCTTTGGGCCCACGGGTGCCCGGCAAAAGGTCGGGGACCCCATGGTTCCGCACAGTTATTGCAAATAATGTAAAATCACAAAATAAACACAAATTTTCATTTTGGTTAAAAACACATATGCGATGAGCTAAGGTTTCGAATTAAGTACCTTATTCTTAATCTGGAAAGAGAAGACTGAATATTCAGAATTAAGCTATGTCTATGAATGGTTTACATAAATTAAGCCACTTTAGCGTTCAGAAACAATCAAGTTTATGTCTACTAGTAGGCACCAGATAAGGTAAACTACTCATACTGCATATATAGACAATAATGAGTACAATTAAGGTCACTTGATGATAGCTAAACATGAATATAAGCAGAATGAGCTGCACCTATACAAATATCATTGATAAAGCTCTGTGGCAATTCTACATTTACCATTTGAACGCCAAGAGCACCAAAAAGCGTCGTAACTAGTGCCCACATGAGTATTATGATATGGCTTAAGCTCTCAAAGTAACCTTCACAATTTTAAGTAAGGTTTGTTTAGGTCCATTAGCTCGCGTTCGCGTTAGTAAAGCGTACAAACGATTAAATGCATTTTATAGCTATAACCAAATAAATAGCTCACACTGGCTCACAATCATTAAAAGAATTCAGTAAAATCATTAAAAGTATTCCCTATGACATTTTATTAAGTACCTACCCAATATTAACTTTGTGGGTAGTGATAGTGATATAACGAATATTTAAAATATTCGTCTACTTAATCCTGAGGGATTCTGGAAATAAGAAAGGTCTTGTCCTTGTTATATCCTGCAACTGCTTACCTTACTAGATAATTATTATCAAACTTGTCAATAATTGGGAGTTATAAATAAAAACTACTCGAGTACTTTATGATTTTTATCTTTTCATATTTTAATTACATCACTCCATATCACAGATGTTGTATGCTCCCTGAAGAGTAGACTGACTTATCTTCTTTTACATAGTCTCACATACATATAATTAAGTACTATAGTATTAAGTACCCTTGTGGTGACTCACTTATTTTCGTTGAAAATGTATAAGTACCTACATTAAATACGTATATAAAATGGAAAGTTAGTATCATAATATAATGGTATATAAAATTGTATGCTTTACTAAATACCTCTCTCCTCACATGTATTAAAATAAAGGGTGTACTACATAATTAATTAATTAATTAAACACTCCTAATATAATAATATTACATATACATAATATGTAAGTACATGTATAATCACATTGGCTTGGCGTCTTCCCACCACCAGGCGATAACAAACACGTCTCAATATATTACTTTAGGTTCCGAATATCGGTACAGTTGTTTAATGACAGCGTTTTACACAAAAATAAAACGCTAATTAAATAACTTACCATATTCGGAACCTAAAGTTTTAATCCTGCCTGGTGTAAATATGTATAATTTTGAGACAATGAGGTAATTTGCGTTTGTTTCTAACTGTCAAAATTGTCAAACGCAACTGCCTGAAGTGGTGGGGGTGTGGGAGAGAGATGGACGTATATGCTAGAAAAGGACAATACGACTAACTACAGTGTTGCCACTCTCAATATATTACTTTAGGTTCCGAATATGGTAAGTTATTTAATTAGCGTTTTATTTTTGTGTAAAACGCTGTCATTAAACTGGATTGGGCATGAGTGGTGGGGATAACTGACAGAACGGGATAGTCGTATGTATCTTTCAGTAGGAGTAGCAGCGAAAGCGCTATTGTTTGTCCTTGTCACAGTCTCACATTTTTTTTTATTCCCCACCATAAATTAGTATGGATTATGGTGGGCAACAAATAAATTCGACCAATCATAGCGTCGCATTGCGTATGTTTTGTCCCTCACCTTCTATGCTTCTTACTCATAATTTAAGTCAGGTCACCACTGAAAACTAGCGCCACGGATGAAGTGGAGTGGGGATCCTATTTTAGCATCCAATGTTTTTTATGTGTTCATGTCTTTTTTTTCTTTATGTAGGTACTATGTTGTGGCATTAAATGTGGCATTAAAATTGTACTAATTGCAGCCATGTCACCAATAATCATTTAAAGATGTCGAATAAAACCCCCAATTTGAAGCCTAGCAACGTTTAAACAGGAAGCGAAGCATTTCCTAATTATGACATCCGGGAAAACGGAAGTCACATTGTTTATTACAGGTACGTAGGTAAGATATAATCAAAGAGTAAAGTAAGTTAGTTGGAATCATGAATGATTATTGATTAGTGATTGTGCGGCTCATAAAAATGTAGCATAAAGTGTATCTTTTTTTTTCGCAACAACGCACTGGAAGGTCTGGAAGTTCTGCAACATACCTACTGAAACTATCAAAACCTTTATATTTATTTTATCTACCGGATTATTAACACGCAATATAAATATTATATTAGAATACAACGCAGTCACCGTAACATGATAGGGTACGCTAAGAAACAATTGGAAAACTTTCCTTTTAAACATACATAACCCTAACCTATCTCTGGGAGCAGTTTCGTTTTTACGGACAGCAAAAATATATTAAATACATTTTTTTTAAAGTACACCGGTATAGGTCAAAAATGAAAATAACTATACTCTCGGTCCGAATTCTGCATAGGGTAAAAGTGTTCTTAAAACAATACATGTATGGTTTACAACTCTATACCTACTATGGACTATAGACTCTATACTCTAGTTTTATACACATTAAAAACTAAATCTTCACGCCGATCGACAAAATAAATATAATTTCATAACAATTACAACTGTTTGCATAGTACTAAATAACTTCGCGTAAAAGTAAACATTCTAGTCCCCGACTAATTATTTCCGAGGGGCAAAACAAATGTTTGCTAATCGTTGTGGAGCGTTCGACCGGAATCTCTGTTAGCTTTGCTTATTGATAGACCTAGCTAACCTTCGACATAGGTTAAGCATCGCCCCTATCAACCCGTGTACTCACTGTAATTTTAATTTGTGTAGGTGAGTCAAACGTATGGGGCCCGTGTGAATGTGAACAGACCGTCCGTAACGACATCGGAGAAGACTTGAGCGACTCAAAATATCCTTAATTTTTTCACGTCGCAATCTCTATGCAATACCTATTTCTGTGTATCGTTATATTCGTTAGCTTTGTAGACCAGTACGTGTCGCTTCTTACCATGAATCTAGTATTAAACAACTGTACCGATATTCGGAACCTAAAGTAATATATTGAGAGTGGCAACACTGTAGTTAGTCGTATTGTCCTTTTCTAGCATATACGTCCATCTCTCTCCCACACCCCCACCACTTCAGGCAGTTGCGTTTGACAATTTTGACAGTTAGAAACAAACGCAAATTACCTCATTGGCTTGCTGTTTTTCCATCTGGAAGGTCGTGAAGCTAAACTGCTGGTGAGTTTTTGAATTTGTACCCCAGTTTAGCTGACTATATTGAAAAACAGTTTCTAACGGCTTTTGCCGTTCGAAATAAATATTTAAATTTAGTTGTCCGTTAAACTATCTAGCAAATAAAAATGATCCGGAATAGTGATGTGCAAGTGTTTTCAAAGGCTGCCTGCGCGCACCGTGGCTATGCCAATGAAAATACTAAAACACATGGTAGAAAACACATCGAGCTGGTAAAGCGTGCACGTGTCACCATTATAATTTAATTTTATTAAGTCTCTTCCGAGTCTTGTTAGTTTAAATCTTTGTGTGTGTATAATAACGGTTGAAATTATATAATACTTAAATGGTGATGTGTGGAGGTATACCCTTTCAAGTGATTTGTGTTTTCGAATACGTATGGATCGGATAGTTAATACGTGTTACGTAGAACCTACGTATTAAGGTAGAAGCTTATAGACGTGTAGGTTTTTTATCTGTCCAAGTATCTATCAGCAATTTATCTTTTTATCCCGTTCCGGGTTAATATAATATTGCAAAATAAATTTTTTGGTAATAAACTTGCTGATAAATAACGTGTACCCGAATAGGAGTCGACGATATTTCCGCTCTAAGGGACACAAGGTAACGAACAAACCTACATCGCAAACATTGCATTTATTTTTGTGGAAAGTGAGTACTTCGGCAGTACATAAACTTAAATCTGACTAGACATAGAGAGAGATTAGCATGGCTCTGCGCAAGAATGACATGCGATTTCGTGAAGTATTTCACTCTGTATCTATCAACTTATATCTCTCCAACTAGATCTTTGATTTATGTAGGTAGGTACCTACTTAAATATATAACTTAGCAGGTACTTACAGCTTTAAAGGTTAAGGAAAAGAACTCTTGCATGTAGGTGCTATATGTGCTTGTGTTATTTTGAATTTGAATAACTTGATTATTAATTATATACGTAACTACATATAAGAGGGTCAATTCTTAAGCCTACTTACCTACCTACATAAATAGTACACTTAAATTAAACGTTTCAAATAAAATCGGAAGCCTGTGACATGGAAGGGCATTAACGATACGGGAATCTTTAGATTGATTCATTGACGAAGACGCATGGTTTGGTTCATATTGTCAAATTATATTAGTTAACTGTAGAGTTAAAGTTTAGTTTTGGCAAATCTGCGCGTCACCGTGAATGACACTTTCTAAAAGTACCTGTTAAAGCCGGCGTAAAGCCTTTCACCTTGTCGAGCAAGGAACCCGTAACTTAGGGAATATTACCCATAAACTCAGGGTATTTGATTTGAATGATACTTATTCTTAAACTTACGTTTGTTATGGTTCCACCTGCTAAGGTGCGCCTAAGAGAATCTTTTATTCGTTCACAAACTAACGTCAAGTTATTTGTGATGAAACCAATATATTATGTACCTATCTAAACCTGCGCAAGGCTGCCATGTTTACACCTGCGTAAGGTGTGCCAAAAGAATCTTTGATTCGTTCACAAACTAACGTCAAGTTATTTGTGATGAAACCAATATATTATGTACCTATCTAAACCTGCGCAAGGCTGCCATGTTTACACCTGCGTAAGGTGTGCCAAAAGAATCTTTGATTCGTTCACAAACTGACGTCAAGTTATTGATGATGATATTATAACCTATGTAAGCCTGCGCAAGGCACGTCAGACATATTCACAGAAATATAAATGATATGGTCATAACACAGGCGTGCGAGTAGACCACAATCACAAAAATATTACAAAGATTAAGTTGTAAATATCTCTTTTTAGAGAAAGTAAAAATGGTTTAAAATAATGTTTTGGGTAAAAATCAGTCGAAATAGGCAAGGCTTCGTTATTAGAGTTTTCATTTTTGTTTACCAATCTATTTCAAGGGTCCCGAACACCCTATTGGCTAAACCCGAAATTGGGCTAATTAACTGTGGTAAAAGTGAAAACTGCTTTCCATTTACATAACATTTCTAAAATTATAATAGGTAAAATAAAAACCTAAGATTCCAGGCCTATCTCGACTCATTTTTATTTTAAAGATGAAAAAACTTTGCACCCTAATATAAAATTGTGGTCTGGAGACGCTAAGCCTCATAACTTGGGTGGCATAGATAATACTAAGAGATTTAGTCACCTAATTTCGACTATAAGCCCAGGCAGAATATTGATAATTAGAATAAGGAGTGGTCAATCCTCCAAGGTCCATACAATCTGTGGACTCTAATTAAATCAGGCTCGGTAAGCTCACGACACGACAGAGCTTACGATTCCATTCTGAAATAAGCTATGTTTACAATATATATTACCCATGGTGTGAAACAAACAGCCTGCTCAAGGTGTACAAAGGGTCCGTTTAACGGCCCTATAAACATCTACAAACCTTTGAAGTCTAGGCCTGCTACAATATGACAGACTAGAAATAAATACATATGATCCCAATGTAAGAGCAGCTCACAGTTGCATAAATTATATTTGGCTGGAGAGCACTTGTCTTTCAGTTAACATGTTTACGAGTTACCTATGTACACGACATGACCAAGGTTACCTACCTTTTTACATAATTATTATATCCCTGACTGCCATGGTATATTAGGAAAATTATCATGTGCTGGCGGTGCTGCACAAGCATGTTTGAATTAAAATATACAAAACTGGCCTAACGGGCGTTTATGAATTATGTATTTTACACCCTTGTGTCTGTATTGTGACCCTGGAAGTTTTAAACCACCTGTATCGTAAGTGCTCCTATGCACGGATTAAGTTTATAATAAACTACCCATGCCCTAACCTCAAGGGCAAGTGCTTCTATGCACGGACCAGATACTGTTATCACTTATTTCACTTATCATGACTTGTCATAGTTTGATACTAAACGTTTAATAAATTTAAGACCGTGGAATGTACCCACTACAAAAGGTTTTTAAAAATAGTGACTGAATGGTTTGCACGAACGGTTCTAGCAGAGTTTCTGGGCGGTCACGTCTAGGGCATGACCCTCTAGTTCTCAATTTATACAAAATTATAGCATTGTGATACTGTTCGCTTTGCACAATAAAATAGGGGAACAGGAGCACGCCTTGTGAAAAGGCGAAGCTATTTTGAAACGCAAACCTTTCAAAAATAGATTGAAATATATAAATAATTATGTTTTTGGTGTGGAACATGTAATTGTACACCCAAACAAATGCAGTCATTTATTATATGTTAGCAAAACTCTGCCAAAGTGTTAGTCTGTCTCTACAGTGTAACCTGAAGGCATGAATGCACATGAATCTCTTGAAACATGGTGGATTAACTAATTTACACCCCGTCTGTGTCTTGCTCCTACCAAATCCACAAGTTGAGGACCTCAACCTATCTAGGCACCCTTCTTGCTCGAGACCTGAAAAAATAATCTCATGCAGTCAAGTGTCGGAAAACCAGGTCCACACTCTTAGCACTACCGTGAATATATCTAAGAAGTCTGTATACTGCCTTCCAGGAGGCGGGATGTTAATAGACTAGCCTATATAGTAGGCCAGAGATATAGTATACAAAAGCACACTGGCCCAAATCCAGTAATATTATATGCACTTCAGAATACAAAATAATTGACTATTCTGCGTATATTTGATATCAAAAAGTTACAATTACCTACCCTTAGGTCATAAGGAGGATAAATATACATAAATATCAAATATATTCGACAAAGTGTTGACCATTGACAGAAGTTGAAGTGTTGGTCATTGGATAAAATAGAGGTTCCTCTTAAACGGCATCTGCGCTGTTGGCTTTGGGCCCACGGGTGCCCGGCAAAAGGTCGGGGACCCCATGGTTCCGCACAGTTATTGCAAATAATGTAAAATCACAAAATAAACACAAATTTTCATTTTGGTTAAAAACACATATGCGATGAGCTAAGGTTTCGAATTAAGTACCTTATTCTTAATCTGGAAAGAGAAGACTGAATATTCAGAATTAAGCTATGTCTATGAATGGTTTACATAAATTAAGCCACTTTAGCGTTCAGAAACAATCAAGTTTATGTCTACTAGTAGGCACCAGATAAGGTAAACTACTCATACTGCATATATAGACAATAATGAGTACAATTAAGGTCACTTGATGATAGCTAAACATGAATATAAGCAGAATGAGCTGCACCTATACAAATATCATTGATAAAGCTCTGTGGCAATTCTACATTTACCATTTGAACGCCAAGAGCACCAAAAAGCGTCGTAACTAGTGCCCACATGAGTATTATGATATGGCTTAAGCTCTCAAAGTAACCTTCACAATTTTAAGTAAGGTTTGTTTAGGTCCATTAGCTCGCGTTCGCGTTAGTAAAGCGTACAAACGATTAAATGCATTTTATAGCTATAACCAAATAAATAGCTCACACTGGCTCACAATCATTAAAAGAATTCAGTAAAATCATTAAAAGTATTCCCTATGACATTTTATTAAGTACCTACCCAATATTAACTTTGTGGGTAGTGATAGTGATATAACGAATATTTAAAATATTCGTCTACTTAATCCTGAGGGATTCTGGAAATAAGAAAGGTCTTGTCCTTGTTATATCCTGCAACTGCTTACCTTACTAGATAATTATTATCAAACTTGTCAATAATTGGGAGTTATAAATAAAAACTACTCGAGTACTTTATGATTTTTATCTTTTCATATTTTAATTACATCACTCCATATCACAGATGTTGTATGCTCCCTGAAGAGTAGACTGACTTATCTTCTTTTACATAGTCTCACATACATATAATTAAGTACTATAGTATTAAGTACCCTTGTGGTGACTCACTTATTTTCGTTGAAAATGTATAAGTACCTACATTAAATACGTATATAAAATGGAAAGTTAGTATCATAATATAATGGTATATAAAATTGTATGCTTTACTAAATACCTCTCTCCTCACATGTATTAAAATAAAGGGTGTACTACATAATTAATTAATTAATTAAACACTCCTAATATAATAATATTACATATACATAATATGTAAGTACATGTATAATCACATTGGCTTGGCGTCTTCCCACCACCAGGCGATAACAAACACGTCTCAATATATTACTTTAGGTTCCGAATATCGGTACAGTTGTTTAATGACAGCGTTTTACACAAAAATAAAACGCTAATTAAATAACTTACCATATTCGGAACCTAAAGTTTTAATCCTGCCTGGTGTAAATATGTATAATTTTGAGACAATGAGGTAATTTGCGTTTGTTTCTAACTGTCAAAATTGTCAAACGCAACTGCCTGAAGTGGTGGGGGTGTGGGAGAGAGATGGACGTATATGCTAGAAAAGGACAATACGACTAACTACAGTGTTGCCACTCTCAATATATTACTTTAGGTTCCGAATATGGTAAGTTATTTAATTAGCGTTTTATTTTTGTGTAAAACGCTGTCATTAAACTGGATTGGGCATGAGTGGTGGGGATAACTGACAGAACGGGATAGTCGTATGTATCTTTCAGTAGGAGTAGCAGCGAAAGCGCTATTGTTTGTCCTTGTCACAGTCTCACATTTTTTTTTATTCCCCACCATAAATTAGTATGGATTATGGTGGGCAACAAATAAATTCGACCAATCATAGCGTCGCATTGCGTATGTTTTGTCCCTCACCTTCTATGCTTCTTACTCATAATTTAAGTCAGGTCACCACTGAAAACTAGCGCCACGGATGAAGTGGAGTGGCGATCCTATTTTAGCATCCAATGTTTTTTATGTGTTCATGTCTTTTTTTTCTTTATGTAGGTACTATGTTGTGGCATTAAATGAATGTATTTTTTTCTTCTTCTATCTTATTAATGATGATAATGATGCGTTCTTCCTTATTAGAGTTATTAGGAGCGTCTTGAGTATATACCTACTGAAAAGATAGCTTTGTTTGCTAGCTGTACGCGTAACCTTCGACATAGCGATCAAGCATCGTCCCCTATCAGCCCGTGTAGGCACACGCACACATTCCTATCGGTAACCGAGCGTAACCAAGTCGAATGTTAACCCAAATGAAAGTTAAAGTGTAAAAAATCTGTGTGCTTAGAGATCGACTGTCATTGATGAAGATTTCCTAAGCCCTTCTCAATACATAAAAACCTTACCTACGTTATCTCTGTTGACAACGATGATGCATCTCACTATTACGAGCACTTTTCGTAAGACAAAAAAGTGTGCAAACGCTTCATTACACATTCCTTATTCCTAATTAAAAATGTCACCTTTCTTTTTGAGACCCTAAAAAACTTTGTTATTCAGAGATTACGTAAAATTTCCAGATAAGACTTTTTTTAGACTGTCTTGACTGGTTCATCTGAACGTTCGACTCGACTGTACATGAGGTTGGAATCTCACTGTAACCGTTTGTACCGACGCAATTACACGCGACGCGAGCAGCGCTTGGACCCACTCGCATATACGTCTCGCACGCTCGTCGCTCCCCTCAGTCGGCGGTTCTCGCTCCACACCGCTTCACGTACCACATCATGGCCGCCATCGCGGTATTCGCCGCGCTTCTCTTCACCGCCTTCGCTTCGGCGATGAGCCCGCTTCACCCCCTCTCCGACGAATTCATAGTCCTCATCAACTCCAAGCAGAACTCTTGGAAGGCCGGCCGCAACTTCCCACTCAGCACCCCGCTGGCACACATCAGGAAGTTATGCGGCGTACTCAAGGATGACGCGCTTTTAACGCTCCCCGTGAGGGAACACGACGCCGATCTCATCGCGAGTCTGCCGGAGAACTTTGACCCGAGAGACAAATGGCCCAATTGCCCGACTTTGAACGAGATAAGAGACCAAGGATCCTGCGGAAGCTGCTGGGCGTTCGGAGCCGTCGAAGCTATGACTGATCGCGTCTGCACCTATTCTAACGGTACGAAGCATTTCCACTTCTCTGCCGAAGATATGCTAAGCTGCTGCCCGATTTGCGGCCTCGGCTGCAACGGCGGTATGCCGTCTTTAGCTTGGGAATACTGGAAGCACTTCGGACTCGTATCAGGTGGCTCGTACAACTCTACCCAAGGTTGCCAGCCTTACGAGATCCCTCCCTGCGAGCACCACGTCCCCGGCAACAGAATGCCTTGCAATGGCGATTCGAAAACGCCCAAATGTGTCAAGAAATGCGAAGCCGGATACGACGTTGAATACGGTAAAGACAAGCATTACGGTAAACACGTGTTTTCGGTTAGAGGCGGCGAGGATCATATCAAAGCGGAGCTGTATAAAAACGGTCCTGTTGAGGGGGCGTTCACTGTATACGCAGACTTGTTGAATTACAAAAGCGGGGTGTATTCGCACACGTCAGGAGACGCGCTGGGTGGGCATGCAATCAAGATCTTAGGTTGGGGTGTGGAAAACGGGAAAAAGTACTGGCTCATAGCTAACTCGTGGAACAGCGATTGGGGTGACAACGGTTTCTTCAAGATCCTGCGTGGAGAGGACCACTGCGGCATCGAGAGCTCTATTGTGGCCGGTGAACCGGCGTTAGATGGATTATAAGTTTAATTAAGTTGCAATTACTCGTATTACCAAAGAAAATGTTGATTAGATTTAATTTGGTACCATGCAATAAATATTTTTAGTATAAAACAGTTTTTCGTTCCTATAGTAGTTTATGCAACAGTGATATAATAAGGGTTCTTAAAATTCAAGGGTCGAAGTTACAAAACGAGACGTAGTCGAGTTTTGTAAAAAAAGACCCGAGAATTTTAAGAACCAATTATGAGCTGTTGCATACATTACTTTTTCTATGACAGCTGCAGCAAAAAAAAAAAAAAAAAAAAAAAAAAAAAAAAAAAAAAAAAAAAAAAAAGTTATTATTTAAAAAAAGAGATTATTAAAAAAAAAAGAGTTATTATTAAAAAAAAGAGTTATTATTAAAAAAAAAGAGTTATTATTAAAAAAAAAAGAGTTATTATAAAAAAAAGAGTTATTATTTAAAAAAAATTGAGTTATTATTTAAAAAAAAAAGAGTTATTATTGTAAATGAAAACATACCTCTTTCAATCAAGATGATCGGAACTTGTATCTTTAAAAAAAAATAAAGCAGTTGTATTATACTCATAAGATGACTGCTAGCAGTCATCTTATGAGCCTATAGACAAAGCATTCAAATGACATTGCTTTAGATATCACTGTCAGTCATTTAATTGACACATTTAAGTGCTGGAGTAGAAAAAATTATTTATCTAGGTACCTACAATAGGTGCTTAGATATTTACCATCCCATATGTACATCCCTACGTAGGTACGTACTTGACGTATTCAGATGTAGTTAACTACTTACATAATAGTTGCCTATTAACGTTAAAGAAAAACTTAAACAACAACAGCCGTTTTTGAGCCGTTGAATGATAAATTAAGTAGATAAGTAGGTAGGTAAATAAATATCGCCGCAATAATTAACAGCCCATTAGTAAACTTAATCAGAAAAGTAACCTCCTTATTCATAAAACTTTACAAGCCTTAATTAGTTAATTTATGTTTTATCCCTTTCTTATTATAAATACATAAGTCAAAATGACAGATAAAGACAAACAATATTTCTTACGACTATTGCGTGCTCATTTTCTGTTATTCTTAACCAATCTCTGTTGTTTCACTGATAAGCTGTGAGAGTAACTAATGTGCGAACTAGGTTCCTTATTATCCATTCGTCAAAACTGTGTCGAGAAACTAGGAGACATCGATAAACTGTATTTAGAAATGAGAATTTAAAAGGCAAATTTAGATTACCAGTTATTACCAGATCTCTAATTTACTAGTGACTATGTGAGAGTGATATATGTAGATCTCGCGATAAGTTACCTACAAACGCTTAAAATTAATAAATAAAAAATACTTTGTTGAGTCATTTTCACAGTCAACTCACAATGGTCATGCAATGGTCTTAAGTGCCATGGAACCGACTGGCACTAAAATCCTTTATGCCCATTTCCAAAATTTTTCAAAAAAGGAAACGACAAAAAAATTACAAAATTTCACGAGAATCGGTTGAGAAATACGACCTTCAAAGGAGAAGATTACGAAAGCATTTTGGCCCAAGCTGAAACGGATACCTTCGCTAACGCTCGGTCGATTAGTGCGAGAGGAAGGCCCTAAGATTATGTCATGTTGGTCTCTTATGTTTTTATTTCGATTTCGACTCCTACTATGTTATTATGCGTTACTTCACAGAACAATGGAGTTTATGCACTCGTAATCTTAACTATGAAGCTATCTACTCATAATAGCGTTTGTTTAAAACTTTCATATAACTTAATCACAAACAAAACTATGGTGAAAAACATTGTGCGTTAACATTGTTAAATTGTAAACATGAGTCATACAAAACTATTTTCTATTGAGTTGGTGACTAAAAGTAAACAAATTTTAGCTATGTCCTACTTATTGCACATGTATGTAGCTACTATAATAGGTTATAGTATCATTATTATTATATTAATTTAAATTTACCGAGTAAAACACTCATTGAATTAAACAAATGTGTCACACATTGCCTTTGTTTTCAGATAAATGAAAGCGATACGATAAGTTGTGGCCAACGAATCATTTTATAATTCCACGATTAGTAGGTATAATATAACTAGTTACTTACCTATTATTTAAGTATAGTAAGTACAAAGTTAGGGGCCATAGACAAAATCAGTACCTAGGTAATTGATAAGGTAAGAGTTAGGGGAAATGAATTGTACCTAAGATTATAAAAAGGGTAAGATAATGTGTTGCTTAATGACATATACTTAATTTAAGTATATAATTATTTAACAAACAAAATTAATACTTTGGCCCACTTGCACCATCCTACTAACCCGGGGTTAAGCGATTAAACCGTTAACCCAGTGTCAAATTGTACTGGTAACCATGGTAACTCCAGGTTTAACCGGTTATAAGCCCCGGGCTAGTAAATTGTGCAAGTGGCCCGTAGGTATATAGGTAGGCCAACAAAGAAAATAAGGTGACAATCGACTTTAATATAAGTACCACTTATAGGTACCTACTCTATTGATGCTATATCAGGGTCCGGAAATTAGGAAGGTACTTAGCTAGGTACGTAAGCATTTATTTAACTTACTGTCCTAATAGTCATACAGATATCAAATTCCTAGTCTATGGATATCAAAGATTCCTTTTCTAGTTGAGGGTAAAACAAACACGTAACCGCGTGACACAATATTTATAAAATTATAGTCATTCGAAAGCAACAGTTACAAAATTGTCATTCCATACGAGTAGATCATTTGAAAGCAACAGTTGCTGGTATATAGCCTATAGGTACTTACTTTAGCTTTATAATTATATCATCTACCGTAAACAAAGCATTATTATGATGCCTACTACTATGTAAGTCGCTAGCTATGAGTAACTTCAGTTACACGCTACAGTTCTGAGAATTACTAGCACGGGTACCTTACAAGCAAATGTGTAGTCATAACAACAACGGGAAAACAAGAATAGTGCGACTTTTAAAGTTAGAAACAGTAATGGTTCTTAAAATTATAATTTTCATAAGTTATCATTGGCACGTCCTCCGTAGGCCGGCCAGCCATCTGGCCAAGCAGGGTTTTCGCTGGCAGTCGGCTGGCGTTAGACGGTGGGGGAGGCCTTGTACCACATGGAAGCGATCAGTTGAGAAGGAGGCTGGCTCAACTTGACTCGGCTGGAAAGAGCTGGAAGTTGCCGCTCAAGATCGTGACAAATGGAGGATTCTTCTGCGAGCCCTATGTCCCTAATGAGGGATAAAATGCATCATCATCATTTGGCACATGATCATATGTAAGTCATAAGTAGGTTCCCAATGTCGGTATGTTTCTCAAATGTTTATTAAGTACCTACTGACCTAAGCTAACAAGCAATGAAAAGTAGGTACTAGTGTCCTTCAAATTACCGTATATCTTCATGTCTATTCGCTCTTGTTTCATTGGAGTAAAGAGATGAAGATACTGATACACAAATTTAGATTTTCAAAGTTCTCAGCCCCGCCGGAATAAAATTAAGCAGTCGCGACAGATCGACTTACGAGAGCCGGCCCTTTTCATGGTGATAGGTACCTACAGCAGGCTGGCTTGGAAATAACATGCTTACATAAGTAGGTAGTACAGAGTAGTAGGTAGCAGGGATCGGAACCGGTTTTTTGAAAAAACTTCGAAATAACCATATTTTTTTAGTTGTTTTATACTCGAAATGTAGGACTCAGTTCTGTGTTTAGGTAACGACTTCGTATTATTAGATTGCCCAATTAGAAATGAAATAATTAGCAAAAATAAAATACCGTTTTCGTTCCCATACAAAAAATACCGGTATCCGATCCCTGGTAGGTAGTTCTATCCTATAAAACAGTTGGCAATGCACCCGAATTCCGAACCAGGGATGTTGCGGATGCCGATTTTTTGACATCCGCGGATGCGGATACGGATGCGGATTTGTAAAGGCTAACATCCGCGGATGCGGATGCGGATGCGGATGTCAAGATAGGTACATAAAAAACGTCAAATATTACATTTTAGTAATTTTCATTTCAAAAAACCGGCCAAGTGCAAGCCGGACTCGCGTTCCAAGGGTTCCGTACATTAAGTCCCATTCACGCTTGACTGCTCATTTCTAATAGGTTTTTTTGATTAATGACTAAATTACCTAGCAGTCTAGCACTTACGCCGATGCTAAGACGTTCCTGTACCAACCTGTTCCACATCCGCATCCGCATTAAATCCGCATCGATTTTATGCGGATGCGGATGCGGATGCGGATGTTGAAAATAATGCGGATGTTCCGCGGTTGCGGATATTCGCAACATCCCTGTTCCGAACTACGGGAGGTAGACCACAACGGGGCGCGTAGCCAACGTGCCAATCGCTAACGCTCCGTAGCGTATCGTAGTCATCTCTCTATCACTCTTCCATACTAGTGCGACAGTGACAGTTTAGTTCGCTACGGAGCGTTAACGATTGCACGTTTGCTAGTGCTACGCACCCTGGTATATGTAGGTACATACTATACTTATTGCCGAATTTCAAAAATTATGTTTGTACGCCATGTACCATCATGCTCCGCGATTGTTAAACCCGGGTCCTAGCTAAGTTGGTTGTTCAATACTTACGCTATGGAATGTCCAATTTAGCTAGAACCCTAAATGGCTCAACAATCACGGAGCGCAACTTTACAGTGTACATGTACAAATTTTTATTAAATCGTTTATTACTTACATGTGTTACAATAGGTTTTTTTTCGCAGAACATTTGTAAATTATACTAGACCCGTAATCCCAAAATTTCTGAAAGCGACCCTATTTTAGGTACTCTTTATACAATTTCATCCCTTAAGTGCATATCTGACGCACTGTTCCTTTCTCAAACCCCGCGGTACTTAATTAGGGGCTGAGCAGGCTATTTAAAACAGTACTCATGTATTCGTTACACGATTAAAACGACTCCGCATCAAGCCTAGACCGCGCTTACGTACTTAACATTTTAATGAAATGCGAAAAACGAATACTTTTAATGCCTCAGTCGACTGAGTGCTTAAATTAGCGCTTAGCGTAGGCAAAGAGAATACAGTGTATAGAGAGTTACTGTCATGGTAAGTTATGTAGCCACATTACATTTACTCCCATCTTTCGAGAGAATATGAAAACTGTTATAACGCCATTTGACTTTGATCCTTATTCTTTCACTGATATGCGTTAATTTGTTAAATATTGAAATTAACACCATCTCTACAGTAGGCCAAAGGTTATGACGCCATCGCTCGAAAAGATTGCACCATACCTTTGGCCTACTGTCGAGAAGATGGCGTTAATTTCAATATTTAACACATCAGTGAAAGAATAAGGATCAAAGTCAAATGGCGTTCTAACAGTTTTAATCTTCTTTCTAAAGATGGCAGTAAATTTACCGTGGCTTCATAATTTACTTTGACAATCTATTTCAAATTCTCTTTGGCGTACGTAATGGGTGGAGTTTTCCAAAGTTGTAAGTTGTAAAGTACTGTATTGGGTTTGAATTTTAAATGGTTTTGTTTGGGAAGTTTTGAGCGTGATTTTAATGTAAGAATAAGGGTTTTATTTTAGTAAAGGGGTAGAACATACCTTACCTGAGCCCATTTTTGAGTTTTTAATATTTTTATAGGTTTTCCGCAGATATTAGTGGTAAAGAGTGAAACAATTACATATTTAAATAACATTTTATTAATCCTCAATTTCATGTTTAATGCTTATATATACTACTAGAGCTAATCTATCCTATATGTATATCACAAAACATGACTGATCACTTGATTTTGACTGTCCAGTTCATATTCAATTCAAGTACAATGTAAAAATAAATAAATCATAAACAATACCATAAAGTTACATAGATTTTTGCGTTATTTGAAAATCTTCCGCTAACTACGACTATCAGAGACCAATAAATAATAAAAACTTGTATTTTTTATACAAAGATGAGTTCTTGGTCCCCAGCAAGTTCGGTTCTCCATACAAACGTAGTTACACTCTCATTTTAAAACGACCAGCTAGATTGCTCTGAAACTTTGTACTAACAATAGGATAAGGTAATTAGTTTATATAGCTTCAGATATCATAGTAAAAATACAGCGAATTTAAAATTATTTGTTTATATTTGAACTTTAACAGACGTCAATAGAGCTTCGTACGAACTAGAGGGTTAAGTTTTTCATACAAAACCGGTTTTTGCTCTATTTCTAAGCTTAAGCTATATAAACTAATTACAAGACTAGATATACCGCATGTCATATATTGTATGTGCAAAGTTTTATTACAATCCAACACGTCGTTTTAAAATGAGAACGCAACTCCGTTTGCATGGGAAGGTAAAATTCGGCCGAGCTTGCTTAGGGACTCTTAAATAGTTTTGTTGAGGAACAAACTATGAAAAACGAAGAATAAGACGCGTTATGTGCAAATTATTGTACGTACAAATTTATAAAAAAAAGTAGATGGTGAATATTATTAACACAATCTAAATAATGAAAGTTACATTTTCTATTATTTACTCGTCTCTGATAACATCTATAATACTTACGTAAATCATGTTTTTGCCACATGTACAATAACAAAATACGATATCAAATCAAACAGAAACATTAAGTATTAAATTAACTGGAATGCTGGCACTTATCAGTCGGTTGTAGCCATTTTGATATGGGCATAGATAAAGCAATACAAATATACGTAAAATAGTTCAAATTTAGTCTAAAAACTTAACAGCCAAGTAATTTTTAGACGTAGAGCTGCCAAAACCCGTTTGTTGCAAAGAGAATTTATTGTAATAGAGAGGTAAAGTCTAAAAAAACATGCCGCTTAGTTTGACATCCAAAAGATGGCGCTGTGCTGTCCTGCTTTGCGGTCATTGAATTGTCAAACATTTTAACCGTCAACTTTTGACAATCAGGATTACCTCAAAATGTATGGACAGCGATATCTCGTTTACCTGTCAAATTGGAAGCACGAAATTGTCTTACCCCCTTTTTCATAAAACTTTACGGGCCTGATTTAGTTAAATTGTTTTATCCCTTTCTTACAAATACGTAAGTCAAAATGACAGATAAGGACAAACGATTATTAGCTAATTGAGGTTTGTAACGCGTTTCTGAATAAGGGGGTTAGATTTTACGCATCTTACTCCATGAATGTGTCTTTGGTTTGTTGTAAAGCTTGTGACCACCTATTTATTCTATAATGTAAAGTCGAGTTCACAAACACGCCTCTAGGACACTGACAATAAGGTCGTATTAATATATTTTTGAAATTTTAGCTTGTACAGATGTTTGTTAACTCGACCGCACTGGGTCGTACAGAGCCACCTACTTCAGCGTCCGAAATTATGTCTACAATGTTTTGCATTACTTCACGCACCTTAGTATTATTTTGTCTACGATATTATGAGGCATAAAAGCGCCAAGCAAATGTTGAAAAAATTATAATTTATGTCAATGTCTAATTTAATTAATAACTAAATATAAAGTAGAGATCACTATCTAATAAATAAAAAATACCTTAAACTTTAAAACTATGACTAAGTATGTAAATAAAAATAACTTCGCATAAATTAAAAATCAGGCATACTTACATTTTATTGCAATCGAAGAAAGATACAATTTTTTCAGAAAAAAATGTTTTTTAGATAAATATTTAATTTTTCATTTCATATACTGAAAACATTAATGTCTCGTTTTTTACTGAAATGTGGGTAGTTTTTGTAAGACGACATAACTCCATACACACAAAAAAGTAATTCAACACTAAAGTTTTCAAACAATTAAAAAAAAAAACAAGCTTTTTCTTAATTTTTCTCGCATAAAACTACTGGTCAAAAAGGTTTACTGTCTTTTTTGCACTTAAAGAGCCGCGACAGAAAAGACTTTGATTTCTGAGCATTCAATATAATGGACCGTAAGCCAGTAACAGATTTTTAACCCCCGACGCAGAGAGGGGTGTTATAAGTTTAACGTATCTGTCTGTGGTATCGTAGCTCCCAAACGGATGCACCGATTTTCGTTTAGTTTTTTTTTGTGTCATAGATAATTTTATCCCGAGTTCTTAGCCATGTTTCATGAAAATCTGTTCAGCCGTTTGAAGATCATCAGCTCTTACAATCTAGTCGGGGTTTTTTTTTAATTTTTAATTTTTGTACAACGGTTTTATAATTATGACCATGTTCGTTCTCTCCTTAACAGGGCAGCAGCTGACGTATACGAGGCATCATCACACATCTCCCTTATTCACTTTACCGCGTTTACGCCTGGGAAGTCATTATTAACAAAATGTGTACCTGAAACTCACGGCAAATAATAACTTCGCAGACAAATAAAGATTGATGCACTGAAATTTTAGTGAGACGAGTAAAAAACAAGTTTAGTAAGTTCATTGACTAAAATTTGATAATGCAAACAAAATCTAAGTTTTTTGGCACGACGGCAAATACAGTAAAATTTTAGTTCACCATTCAACTTTCAAATGATTTGCGCCCCGATTTGAATACAAATCTGGTTATGTTACCCTATTTACATTGTCTAGACGTCTTACATTTTATCTCTGACTTTAAGTGTGACAATTTTACGCACAAAAGCAAAAGTTGAAATATAAAAACTTTCCTATTTTAAGAGTCTAGAGGTTAGTTCCTAATAACGATAATTGTTGAATTTAAAAAGAGGATCGGCTAATAATCGAAAGTTACAATAGACGAGTAAAACAAACGGTGATATACTTTACGTTTTAAAACACGCCTTTCTGGTGATTTGTAACAAGGATCAAAGCAGAAATTTGCAATAAAATCAGTGTATAGGGAAAGTTTAAAAAAAAAATCTGACATGTCTTGTACTGCATTGGAACTATACCAGAGATAAATTGTACGCAACCAAAATCCAATCATAAGTAGACGGGGATACGATTGAAAATTGAACTGTGGTGTTATGGAGGCGCCACGCAAGCTGCCTAGAATCATTCACTAAACGTCATTCAAAATTCAACCGTATATTAAGTAGGACATAGTAGAAAATTGCATGAATCTTAGTGGTGTACCGCGAGTTGGAAGTGACCGGGTCCGTCTCGGAGTCGCGTCGTAGGATGAGGCCGCTTCAGAAGCTTTCTAGAATCGCTCACTGTACGTCATTCAAAATGCAACCGTATATATAGTACGATAAGGTAGAAAATTCCACGGATTTGGTGTTGGTGGATGTCTATGAGTCGTACCGCGAGTTGGGAGTGAGCGGGTCCGTCTCGGAGTCGTGTCGTAGGTTGAGGGCGCTCCGGAAGCTGTCCCGAAGGCGCTCTCTGAACGTCTTGTAGTCTAAGTTGGCTTGCTGGCCGAAATCGAAGTCGGCTACTTCTATTGTGTATCTGGAACAAGTTTAGAATAGGTATTTTAGTATTTACAAGTAAAATTGTATCTAATAATAGATGAGATTTTGGAAAGTTCAGATGGAATAGGGATAGGAATTAAACATTTTGAAGTCCACCGCAGAGGGATATAACAACAATTTGATAAAAACGTATAGATATATTAACATTACTATACAAACATATAAAGAAGAATCCTTAAAAATTCATAGTTTATTTTAGGAAAGGTATTAACCGGGAGCATTTTTTAAACAACAGTATACTATTGTAAGACTGTGGGATTGTTTTTAGTTCCGGCACTCAAAAGCAGACAGTTGAAACAAGTAAAAAATACGCTCATGTATCGCATCGTGAATTTCTCGCAGACGCATATTGGTCTCATTAACCTTACCGCCGTTTGGTATTACGGTAAAATGTACTTACTTAGAGCGGTGCTGGTAGTAAGCAACGCCGAACACCACCAAAATAACGGCGAGCAGACAGAACACTACGGGCACCACGATCACAGACAGCTGCGCGTGGACCAGCGCTGCAAATAAAAAAAATAGACTTATTTTTTAACCGACTTCCAAATCTAAAAGGAGGAGGTTATCAATTCGGTTGTATGTTTTTTTTTTATAGTCTCAATAAACCAGCTTTCCGTAGTTCAAATGTCTGGCATTAAATAACTAAGAATAGATCAAAGAGAATTTGAAATAGAGGCGGATTGTTGTTATTACTGCAATCTTTCGACAGAAATTAAAACTGTTAGAACACCATTTGACTTTGATCCTTATTCTTTCACTGATATGTGTTATTTGTTTTATTAAAGTCAAATTGTGTTCTAACCGTTTAAATCTTCTGTCGAAAGATGGCAGTAAATGTACTGTGGCTAGATAATTTACCATGACAGTAACCCTCTATACACTCTATTCTCTTTGGAATAGATATATAGGTAATTAAAGTCTCTTGAGGTATTCTCAGGGCACTCAAAAGCAAACCGCGGTTACACGACAGTCTTAAGGAGTAAGTACTGAGAAATAGTTAATTCATATGTGGATCTAATCTCGTAATGTACTATTCCTTACTTTTATAAATATTGATAGTAGCCCTAGAAATACTACTGCCCATTTCATTCTCAATAATCACGACCACAGTATGCTGGTCGCTACACGTATTAACCACAGTACTGGTCATGACCGAGCACGTTTCGGTCCCCGTAATATTATATTCCCTCTTTTTGTATTGTCCATAATGTTCTTATGTGTATTATATATTTCAAAACCGTGTCTAAATGGATGAATTCATGAAATATGGCATGATAATCGGTTTTTTCTAAGATAACGACAAAATTTACAGGCTGATATGATAGAACAGTCTACAATGAGAAATTTTATGACATTTTTTGCTATAAAAATAAAACTCACCTTTATAAATATTAATAGTAGCCCTAGAAACATTCCTTCCCATCTCATTCTCAATAATCACGACCACAGTATGCTGGTCGCTATCCAGAAAATACCGGACCAGCGGGAACGTATTAACAACCGTCCTGGTCGTGACTGAACACGTTTCGTTCCCAGTTATGTTATATTCCCCCTTTTTGTATTGGGCGCAGAAATCGAAGGGGGGTGAGCCGGTGTATTTGACCTCGAGATTCAGGAGGTCTCCGTGCTGAAGCCAGTTGCGCCCGGTGATGTTTATTTTGGAGATGGGTTCTGAAATAGAATGATGGTGGGTTAGTGGGCTGTTTCCAAAATATTGAGGCATTATGTTATGAAGAAAGTTTAAGCAAAGATATTGTGAGGGCCTGTGTACAATATACTATGTACTATAAGACGGCCTCCTGCCGCTCGGTTATCTAAATCATACTTGCAAAATAATTCCGAAATTTCTAATTTCGCACCTTCTGTAGTATGTGTAGTAACACCAGTAACATACTATGTAACAGTGGCGGCGCGTCAAACATATCCATAGGCAAGCCGGGGCTAAATTGGCTTACATTATTTCCTTTACAACTCTGCTCAAACGTCCAAAAACAGGCAAGCCGGTGGGAATCGGCTTTTATGGACGCGCCGCCACTTTGTAAGTATGTATTCATATTTTCGTGTGTTGTTGTTTTTAAAAACCGTCGTAATCATGTATACGTATTGCTTGAAAATGGAAACCTAGGCTCTGCGTAAAATGTTGTGCAAAAGACCAAAAATACGTCAAGTGAAACAGTAAAATTAATAATTATCTGTAGTTATTAATTGCGTATGCTTACCTCTAACTTTCAAAGTGGCTTGATAATGTCCATACGTATAATTATCTCCAATCGGCACCACCGTATCGCGACAAATAAAATCATTCACTGGACTCTTCTTTTTCGCCGCCCTCTTGGTTATATTATGATGAGCTGGTATCACTTCACCGGGTTTTTCTGTTGTTGTTGTTGTAGTAGAAGTTGTTGTTGTTGTCGTCGTTGTTGTTGTTGTTGTAGTCGTAGTAGTTGTTGTTGTTATTGGCGGTAAAGGATCATTGTTAGCGACCACTAGCACGTCAATGTTGTGTTCGCTCATAGTATCATGATATGTGTTGTCTAAAGACATAGTAGTCGTCTGATCGATGTATTTGCAGTCTATGAACCAGTAAGTGATGACTTGGGAAGCGTTGGCCTTTAGGAAGTCCATCTCAACTTGAGGCAAATCTATGTAGTGATGGACAGTCTGGTTGATGGCTACGAAGGTGTTTGGGCGGATGACGTTGTTCTGCTTTAGAACAAGTCCGCCGTGTAGGGTGTCTGAAAATATAACTTTCACTTAAAACAATATTGTTTTTGTAGACTTTAAGAGATATGTTTAGATAATAGGGTATTTGAATTTTTTTTATGAATGGTATCAGTCGATCAGGTTTGTTTTGAGGATCAAAAGTCTGTATGGGACCTATTGTCTTGAAGCAATACAAAAGTCACAAATGATGGTCAAAGTCTGGCATCCGCACTTTACTGACGAAGCGCTTCTTTTACAGTAAATATTTTCTTCAAGATGGTGGTAAAAAAAAAATATCCGTTCAACAAACCCGCAAGTTTCCAATTTTGAACCACGCTACTTTCGTGTTATACTTAATTTTAGAATCCTTCGCTTGCTCAGGTATCAATATTAGCACGAGGAGTTAAACAACATCTTTGCCCCCTTGTAAAACAAACAACTATTGCGCGCTTCCTTATGGATTATACAGGAGAGATACAAATACATAATATTGTAAGATTTGTAAGTGGCATTTCAAAATACCTCGCTATAATCAATCACTGGTAACATAGAGAAATATAGTAAGATGTAGCACCGACCGGAAAGTCTTATGTTGTTGAGCATTAGACTTTCCGGTCGGTGCTACATCTATTGTCAAGTAGCAGTACTGATAATTCCACTACTAGATGTCGACTATGAAAATATGTAATAGTCTTTTTGGTACCAAAACTGATGTATGGAGTGAGCAATCTATGTATTTTTTTCTCAATGCTGGTAATAACGTTTGGCCTCGCGTTATTATCATTAATTCATTGTCGGCACGGGAAACCCCGAATGTAAATTTAACTATCATCTGCCTGGAAACTTGGAAAGTTGCCTTAACAAGGTCTTGAAGGTCTATAATTAAACATCCGTCTGACACACTTCGGGAAATACCAACATAAAGTTATAAAATACTCCAGCGAAAATATTGCATTAAAAGTAAAAAGATTGAAACTTTTTTTATACCATGACGGTGGCAAACAAGCGTGCCACCGCAGTCTATGGGCACTTGCAGCTCTATATTTTTGGGGGATTATACCGACTACGCTTTATATTACAAGCTAATATCTGGGAGACCGAACTTTGCTTGGAAAACATATAAATTTCAAAAATGTGCGTTTTCCCAGAGATAAGACCTAGTAGCTAGATTGGTTTTTCACCCCCGAAAACCTCCATATAGCAAATTTCATCGAAATCGTTAGAGCCGTTTCCGAGATCCCGAATATAAATATACAAGAATTGCTCGTTTAAAGGTATTAGATAGATAGAGAAATAAATAATATGATAAGGATTTATAAAACAAATCTAAGTGTTGCCTTTAAATCGAATAAAAGAGTAGGTAAGTTTTCAATACATTGAAAGTCATGAATAGAATGTCACTTGATAGGTTAACACTGATAACAGCTATCATGCGTGCAATATGGACTGACTCATTTATGACGCGTGTTGTGTTATATTGTTTACTATTTTTAACCGATGTAAACACACATGTGGAATTGTGTAAAGTACAAGTAATTTGTCAAAGTATATACATAAGGTGTATTTGAGTATTTGAGTGATTTTGAAGACACATTGTCATGTAGAATTATATTATTTTTGGAAGAACCCAACACTCAGAAGTTACTTGGATGTACTAACCCAAAATATCCTCCCACATTGGCTGTTATAAAATGTTATTTAACATTGTGTGACTGGAACAACATGATAGTATTGGTAGCGTTTTATTATGATGTCCCTGTCACACAATGTTATATAACATTTTATAACAGCCAATGTGGGAGCGCCATTAGGTACTTAAATAGATAATACATACATTAAAAAACATAATTCAGCTATTAATTTTCATGAAAAATATACAAATGTTTGCCGTTACAACTTACAAAGTCAATCCTAAGAGCTCTAGCATTGGCCCTTCTTTTTCACTGTGCAATATTCAGATAAAAAAACCGGCCAAGTGCGAGTCGGACTCGCGCACGGAGGGTTCCGCACCATCAACAAAAAATAGAGCAAAACAAGCAAAAAAAAAACCGGCCAAGTGCGAGTCGGACTCGATCAAAAATCACGTTTGTTGTATGAGAGCCCCACTTAAATCTTTATTTTATTCTGTTTTTAGTATTTGTTGTTATAGCGGCAACAGAAATACATCATCTGTGAAAATTTCAACTGTCTAGCTATCACGGTTCGTGAGATACAGCCTGGTGACAGACGGACGGACAGCGGAGTCTTAGTAATAGGGTCCCGTTTTTACCCTTTGGGTACGGAACCCTAAAAAACAGAAGTCACAATAAAATACACAATCTCTGTTCTTGAAACAAAAAAACTAAATTCAATCATTTACCTGTAAGAGTGAAGTCACTGCTCGCTCTAGCAATCTCAATGTACATGTTGATGATATTGTATAGCCTTTTCACATGGACTTCTGCTGTGTACTGGCGAGCAACATACAGATTCCGTTTGTACTCAACGGTCCAGTTTACGACACCAGTTGTGGACATGAACTGTAACAAGTCAACCAAATGAAGACCATGTGTGGGATAAGACAGTGAAGCGGAGAGGGTAATGCAGGTGCTGAGTATCCCTATGTTTCCTCAATTCCATTCCAGGCAGTGTAATGGGATATCTCTCAGGTTTAACACCGTAAATCGTCTGCAATAGACGCTAAGGCCATTGATGATTGGTAGTTGGTAAATAAGAAGTCCCTAGGAAAATTAAAAATTGCCACGAGAATTCCAGCTTCTACTCATGAGCTATTAGATACAAACACAAAATATCTGCGAGACCAAGCTATTTAATTTTTAGAGTTTTCAAAATGACAGAGAGAAATAGTGTTTGTAAAGTTTATAGCTCACCTAACCACTAGTATAATATATGTATAACTATAGGCATCACTATTAATTAATCCAGCCAATTTGTTGTTCCGTGGCTTATCAAAAGGGCCTTCTGCAATTTTTTTACATGGTAGGGTGTATGCTTTGTACAGTCAGCAGCAGAAGTTGCTGAGCGGGTGAGGTGTTCAAAATTACCTTGACACGCTATGACCTCCTTCTGCATAGAAGTTTACTTATGGGGGGGCTCTGGATCTGACTGTATATAGGTTATAGGTTATAGGTATTCGCGGGCTTGGTTTCCGCAACTCGACGTCATATTATTGCGCCTATTTTGCGTGATGGGTTGGCGGCCTATTCCTGCCAACCCAGCTCTACCAGGAAGCCTAGCAGACCCTTGACGTTGCCGACGACTTCTGGGAGCGACCCCGGTGAGCCGAGGTGTTGTGCCCGGTATTCTGCCACCCCTGGGCATTCGAGAATGACGTGGGCGGCTGTCTCCTCTGATCTGACTGTAACAGTTGACTTCGATTTTGTGCCAAATAATGAAGATTTCCTGACAACTACAACTCACCTCAGCATAGTCAGTGTAACCACTGCTGTCCATAAACACATACTTTAGGTTTTCCCCGATACAACTCTGTGACAAGGCGGCCGTGAACGTGATGTTCGAACCACGCACAGCCGGCCCATTATTCGTCAATGACACCTTGCACGGCGCAACTAAAAAAGAATCATTCGAAATCATTAATATACTATCAATATACTCACAATTTTTTAATAATAACTTCTAAATAACAGTAAGAACATAATATAAAGAACAATAATGTCATACCCGTGTTAATGAAGATAACTAAACAAAACAAGAGGAAAGTGCGAGTACGAGCCATGTTGACGAAACTCCACTAATACTTGGGTACTTCGGGACATGAAAGTTAATAGCACTGTAATTGTATCACTCTTTTTTAAGCCATTTGCAACTTGAAATTTGGAAAAAACAATGAAAATTACAAGATACTCTATTTACGACTAGTAGCGTAGCGATTTTCGTTTGTCTGCGTTGTCTTAAATCTTCTATTGTCTGTCAACTCAAAAGATAGTCGAGCTGTCAGACGAAATAAAACGCAAGACAATTTTATGAGAAAGGGCCCAGTCTATTTAAGGTCCATATTTAACAGTCAGAACATCTTTAATCACATAATCGAGTTCATAGAATCGATTCATGAAGGACTCTACAGATGTAACAATTTGCGATGTCTGTGTTTTTTCTGTCAAAATAAATATGTTTGTAATGCGCTTAAGATCGGTTTTCCTAGGATAGCGGTGCCGTCATATAGCGGCCGTCTCCCAGTGTTGGCCGAAACTTTAATGCAATTTATAATGGTTCATGGCCAACATTTTCAATTGCATTAACGTTTCGGCTAACACTGCCGTCTCCATACTAAATAATACGGCTAAATATAGATGTCGTAGTATTTGTATGGAGACGGCCGCTGAGGAAACCAAAGCTTTATCCCTTCGAGACCATTTGCACGAGCAATGCGTCTCACTCTCTCATTAAGCAAATTTTGAGACGCAAATACACATTAGACCAAGAAATTGGACAGGTTGAATCGCCGGACGTGCGTTAAGGACGCAGTTATAAGTTAGAGCGAGAAAAAGATATTTTGACCGCAAAAAGGTCGCGGTGCGGTAGTATGTTACGGCTTTAAGAACCGCAAGCAACAAGTATGGTAAAGTCACGGCCAAAAGCTGTTTCGATCACAACAAAATCACAACACGATCACAAGTACAATCACGCTCTGTGTGTGTCACGTATCGATTATACTACTCTTTGCGTTAACTCCTTTGATCATTCGATTTCAGTCGATAGAATCGCTATACCTTCTAATCTAACCTGTTTGCTTTGCTATGTGCGCAGTGTTGCCAGATCGTACCTTTTAGTACGGTTTTCCGTACTATTTTGGACCCTTGCGTACCTTTTTTGTAAGCAGCGTACATCGTACTAAAACCGTACCTTTTGATGTACGATTGTTTATCAACTTTTTTTTTCGTTGTATTGGTTCAGGATGGTTTGTTCAGGGCAAAATATCTAAAGTAATATCGTTTATTGCAAACCATGTTAACCATGGTACAATAGAATAGATGTTACAATGGAAATAGATGACATGGCACCCTGGTAGGGTATTGGCTATTATCCATAAAACTACATTAAATAATTTATGTGTAATATTATTAATATTGCTTTGTGATTGCTTCTAATGCAGTGCAGTTGCTCGAAGAATAATAAAAACGCTAAAAGAAGTTAAAAAAATTATAAAGAATTTGTTCTCGGGCTGTCAGGTCTAAGTCATATCATGTCCATAAATCCTACTTGTTTATCTTACCAATCTTATTCACATGCATTTCTTTTTAATTTATATATGTACATTTGCATATCCAGTAAAAAGTTACTTAGTCATCTGAGTGTATTTCGTTTTATTTGGCATTATTATCCAGATTACAAAACTCAGGTAGTCAAAATTCAGCCGGCCATTTATAGCCCGTCAAACAACTTAGTCAGTATAAAATGGCGCGAAATTTAAGTTTTCTATTGGACCATAACCCTTCGCACCATTTTTTTTTAAATTTGCCGCTTTTTTCATCTGACGGAAATGGCTTGACAAATTTTATTTTTCATGTACCTATCTATATCAATGCAAACAAAATTGGTTAACTATAGCTGGTCAACCAAATCTTGTCAGTAAAAAAAGGCGCGAAATTCAAATTTTCTATGGGACGATATCCCTTTGCGCCTACATTTTTCAAATTTGCCGCCTTTTTCTACTGACAAGATCTGGTTGACCAAGTATATGACGTGTACACTACACTTATAGTTGGTCAAATCAATTTGTCAGTCAGTAACAATCAGGAAAACTATACTCATGTCTCATCGACCCACCATACCCCCCACCCACACACCCACATATAAATATTGTTTCTGTAAGAAAATTATACTAATAAAAAAAACCGTACTTTTTTTATCAAAATCGTACCTTTTTTGACGTACGACCGTACATAAGCTGGAAGCGCTCTGGCAACACTGTATGTGCGAGCGACGAGAAGTGACTGACTAGCAAGTTAGCAACGTTTCTGTTATTGTTTGCACTTTCATATTCCTGTTATTCCATGGTCCAGTTACTTAGACATATTACTTATTATTTTAATATAAGAATGAAACTGTGAAGTGCACTATATTCCTAGGGTGATATATGAGATTTCTCTTAAAATGGCTACCGTATTCGATAGTCCATTTATCAGACAACGTTTACATCGGTTACGGCATAGAGACTTCGATTTAGATGAAGAGCAGAGGTTCGGCAGATGTGACTGCACCAGTTACTCGTATTTCGTGCTTTCTATGGTCCTTTTTTCTGTCGGAACCATTATCACAGTCCTTGCCTTGGGAGACGCCGATGGTTACATCTTGAGTAACTTAGGACACATGTGGCTAGTGGGACCAATATTTATATGTTCCGGAATGATGGTAGCCGTAAAAAGTATGTTATATCTGAGGAGAAAAAGTGTAATACAAATGCTGCTCCACCAACGTGCAATAATTAGGGTAAGTGCGCACTAGAACAGTGATACAAATTTGAATTTTTGTATTCTATGGGTCAGCTGGGGTGTGTGACGTAGCCAGATGGCATTAAAATATAATTGCAAGCCATAAAACTGCTTTGAACCGTGATTCAATTGTGCAATGTCAATAATTATGTATGATAGCATAATAGCTATCTTTGCACCTTTAAGACGAAACAGGAGCTGAGATTTAGGTTGGACTGTAGCAAAGGGGGGGCTGGGACTTAGATTTTTTTTTGACAAAGTGGTGTCATTATGACACTATTTTTAAATGATTGTAATGTGTATATCACGTCAAAATAAGCATCTTTTATTGGAAAAACTTTTCTCTAAAATAAAAAATGGCCGAGTTAGACGCCTCCAAAGATTGATATTTTTAAAGGGAGCTGGGACTTAGAAAATTTTCATTGAGAGTGGTGTCATTATGACATATATTTTAAATGATTTTAATGTATAGAACACATCGAAATAAGCAACTTTTACTTGGAAAACTTTTTACTAAAACTGAAAATGGCGGAGATAGAGCTTAAGGCAGGCCAGGCTTTTAAGGCAGGTCGGAGTAGGTACGACGACGAGCGAAGCGAGGAGGAGTGTTAGGTAGAACTGCGACCATACAGCGCGCGAGCCGAGCGAGCGAAGCGAGCGTGCCGCGGCAGCGGCCGGCGAAGCGCCAGAACCGACGTTTTTATAATAATACAATTTTACAAGTCCCAGCTCCCTTTAAAAACATCAATCTTTGGTCGCGTCTAACTCGGCCATTTTTTATTTTAGAGAAAAGTTTTTCCAATAAAAGATGCTTATTTTGACGTGATCTACACATTACAATCATTTAAAAATAGTGTCATAATGATACCACTTTGTCAAAAAAAATTCAAAGTCCCAGCCCCCCCTTTCGTACAGTCTGACCGAGATTTAATAATATTTTAGGTAAATATACCCGTCTCGCTAACGGAAGCGGCTCCTAAAACTAGTGCGTTAAGGACAGGGCGCAAAATCCTGTGTAAAAATCTCAAAATTCGAGGTTTCGTACTCGATTGTTTCCTCCTCCAAAACTTAACCAATCGTAACCAAATTTGGAAATCTAAATGATTATGAAATTATCTGTGTTGGACCGTTTTGCTTTTTTGGCTAATTGATATCAGTTTTTAATACCACGCCTCTCATTGCGGCATAGTCAATTAGGCCATTTTGGCCATTTTTTAAGGGCCCTAGCACCTTAAAAACCACAAATATCAAAAAAAAAACAAAACGGTCTGACATAGATATTAACAATATTAATTAGTGTTGAAAAAATCATTGCTCTAGCTTTAAAACCCACGGAGGAAACAGTTGAGTACGTTCATATGGAGAAATGACCACTCCTGTTGCCTCTTAAGTTTACTTAAAGAGTTACAATAAATAAAAGTAATGGTGTTGTTGTTTTGATGCCATTAGCTCTATGTTATACATACAACTCATTAAGTCATTAGCACCACTAATTTGAGAACAAGTTGTTGTTGTATTTAAGCAGGTTTCTCTGAGGCTTGAACTATACTTGAACTCTACAAGTTTAGTAAAGACACCGGCTTGTATCCGGCCTACACCACTTTGTGACTTTTTCTTTAATATATGCGGCATTATTTATGAAAAGGGACCTTATTGTCGATGGCGCTTACGCCGCACAGTGTCGCACGGCATTGTATTTATATCAGAGCATCATTAATAATGGCGTAAGCGCCATCGACAATAAGGTCCCTTTTCATAGATAACGTCACATATGAAGTGCTAAAAATATGCAGTCACATTCCTGACACTTTTACTCTAACTTGTAACAGTTTAAATTTTTACTGAACAGAATTATGTTCATCTAATAAAAGTTCTCTTTCACTATTCCAGGACATGGCTGCAGTTCAAGCCGAACAATCTTACAGTGGCCAGGTCCCCAGGACAGCATCCAGCGCCACCCTACCTCCGTCCTACGATGCCTTAATATCAAGCGCTGCTCCGAGTAAACCGCAACCATCAAGCTCTGAACCTCCTCCGCCTACTTATGACGAAGCAATGTGTCTCATTGATGATGGGAAAATAGCGGAACGAAATGATGAAGCTAAGGAGGAGACTGGCAATCTAACTAATGAGAACGCTAAACCATGAGGCAAGCTTGCATTTGTAATATTTGTTACTTCTAGCAGAGACTTGTTATTAATAATGACTGCTAATTTTCATACATTTTCTATATATTACCCTTAATTTTACAGTGTTTTAGGACACAACCTCTGACACTTTTTGCATTTTAAACAATTCATTCTTTTTGATTCTAGAGGTGTACTAACTTGACATATTCGTGCAAAATTAAGGGTTAATTTCTAAACTAACATTGTTTTAGTGGATTTGGTATGGAAATTAGTTGTCATTACCATATAAATCTCTGCATCTAGTTGTGTAAGGTTAACTTAATCTTGTATGTACTTATTTACATGCATGTATATACATTGGTTGATAAGTATTCTCTATTGTGCCTAAATATTGAATTACCTAGCTAGTGGTACTGCTAACTTTTTATACAGTGACGAAAATTTATAGAAATATTGAATTCAATTGGGAATAAGTTTGCATAAACATAGAACAGTCTATTTTGCAAGTTCATGTGTAACTGACATGTACTTCAATTAGTGTATTCTTGGCCAAGTACTTAAAGGCTAAACTTCTGTCTTTCTTGTAGTATTCTCGAAGACAGAAATTTAGCTTTCACCTTTGAATTTGAAATAGGGTAAGATAGTTTAACCTTTTGGACGCCAAACGGCGCATCCATTTGCCGTGCCACTGACGCCACGGGGGTAAAATTTAGTTTTGTGAATAAATAATGCCAAATTAAAAGTGGGGTGTTTTTCAGTAGATTTTCATCAAAAAACGATCGACGTCAAATGCCGTCTTTGGCGTCGGTGTCACGATTTTGCGTTGACGTCAATTGCCGTCTGTGGCGTTCAAAAGGTTAAACTTTAAAACTCTGGAAACATAATGTTGCGCTGAGCTTTAAGGGTTGGCCAGTCATAAATCATAAATTTATAGCCTATTAAAAATTGAATTTCTCTAACACGGAATGTTATTAACTTAGGTATAAGAATGTTACGTTAAATGAACTTGCAAAATAGGTCATTGCCAACAATGCCAAATGTTTACATTAGTCTTATCTCTATGCCTGCGACATAGTTGGCAGTTATTTGCAAGTATGGGTGACAGTTTAAAGAAAAAGAGATGCAAGATTAGGCATTATGCCATACACTAGTAAGTTTTACTTTACGTACTTGTTCCTAACAAAGCTATTTGTTAGAATGACATAACGATATTCATCTCTCATTATGTAGTATAGCTGTATTAGCTGTGGCTGTGTCCCTACTTACGTAAGTAAAACTTACAAGTGTATCTTGGGCCTAAAATGCAAAATTTATGTCCTAATGATCAAATGTAAGAACATTTTCTTCCAGTGGGGGTAGGACGTTATTTGTTAAACTTTGTCATAGGGTCCCAAGTTAGAAAAGATGGTGTATTCCCATTTTTTCCTGCCCCATGGGAAGATAAGCATGAGGTGGGGACAATTGAGAAAATTACTTTTACCTGGGATTTATATTACAAAAAGTACGTTTTTTGTTGAATTAAACTAGTATTATTTACATGTGAATACATATTTTAACCTTTTATAATGCGTAAGGGTATCAGAAATTATGCAAAATTGAACCCTATCACTCACAAGAGACAAAGTTCAAAACAATGTGGGAAATATATTCCCTCTCCCTTTCAACGGCTTAAAATTGAATTGAACTAAAAAGTACCCATTTGGTGATTCAGATCTAGCTAAGGCATGTAAAAATACCATTGTGCACACCCTTTGTGGGGTAGGATGGGAATATTTTTTCTCACTTCCAATTGTCCATGGGGACCATGGGAGTAGAGACAAATAGGAATAATTACACCACAAAGCTGACATTTCCCGTTTTGATCAGTGTGATATGAGACCTTCAGGAAATGAGATCTTTGAAGACTGATGCATTTACACAATGACTTTGCCAATTTTACTGAACAACACATTGATTGGATATTACGTTAGATTGTTGATCTGAGATAAAGATATTATGTATACAGTGGACTGGAATAACCTGAGATATTAGCAGACTATATCAAACATAGTTCAGTTAAAACCCCTTTTTACACGACTGCCCAATAAAAAGAGTGTATTGTTTTCAGCGTTCATGTTTGTATGTATATATGTATGTGAGTTTCTTTATTCCACGATAACTTCAGAATGCCTTAACCGATTTAGATGTATGATATATCATTAGAATCCTTACGTCATCCCGGGTGACATAGGCTATGTGACGTCATTACAAAATCAATATGGCGGACTTAATACGCCAAATTACGCAACCTTAAGAAAAAAATATCTTGCAAACCTATCGAGTAGGGTATCAAAATGTAGAGCTTTGAAAGGCGAGTAATAATATATATGCAACATGTTGGTTTAAGTCTAATATTGAGAAAGTAAGAATTTTCAAAATATGTTAAGAAAAGCAAATCCCATGAAACCAAATATTATTATTGAATCGGATATTAAAAGGAAGGATTTGACCGCCGATCATAAAAAAACATATATATAGTACATATTACATTATACTACTTAAAGTTTGAAACACATGTTTTAAAAGCCGCCAATACCTATGTTCCAAATTGCGCTAATGGAATCGAAATGTGTACAAATAACTTATATTTATTAATCAATACGATTGTAGAGTCCGTCTAAGCTAACTCTGTACCGACTTTGACAGAAAAAAGTGTGAAAGTGTCATTAATAACATATTTTTTTGTAAAATCTACATTTTTTCAAAGGCCAAAGGCCGAGCTGCATACCCTACACGAAGGCCCGGAGCGTAAGACAGACCCGGTGCGCGCTTTATACAAAATCCCCATGTATTC
This sequence comes from Cydia amplana, assembly GCF_948474715.1. NCBI lineage: Eukaryota > Metazoa > Arthropoda > Insecta > Lepidoptera > Tortricidae > Cydia > Cydia amplana. Next base: position 2,942,344 of record NC_086077.1, read on the forward strand.
TAATTGCAAAAGCCGAAAGCCGAGCTCCTCGCAGGGCCGAAGGACTGGAGCGTAAGGCAGGTGCGTGCTTTTTGTATCTTCCCCAAGTTTCTTAATTGCGAAGGCCGAAGGCCGAGCTCCGCGTAGGGCCGCAGGCCCTTAGTCAGGCTCAGTGCGCGCTTCCAACTTCCCCAAGCATCTTAATTCCGAAGGCCGAGCTCCGCGTAGGGCCGTAAGGCCCGGAGCGTAAGCCAGGTGCGTGCTTTTTGTAAGTTCCCTAAGTTTCTTAATTGCGAAGGCCGAAGGCCGAGCTCCGCGTAGGGCCGAAGGCCTGGAGCCAGGCTCAGTGCGTGCTTCCAACTTCTCCAAGCATAATCATACCGAAGGCCGAACTCCGCGTAGGGCCCGGAGCGTAAGCCAGGTGCGTGCTTTTTTTATCTTCCCCAAGTTTCTTAATTGCGAAGACCGAAGGCCGAGCTCCGAGTAGGGCCGAAGGCCCGGAGCCAGGCTCGGTGCGCGCTTCCAACTTCCCCAAGCACCTCAATTCCGAAGGTCGAGCTCCGCGTAGGGCCGTAAGGCCCGGAGCGTAAGCCAGGTGCGTGCTTTTTGGAACTTCCCCAAGTTTCTTAATTGCAAAGGCCGAAGGCCAAAGCTCCAATTAGAGGCCGATGGCTCGAAGCGTCCAAGAGAGGATCGTTTCCAGTTTCCACGCAAGCTCGCGTCCATGCTTACTAGTTCTTCAAACACAGAAACAATATTATACAAGTATCTAAATGATAAAGGCCGAAGACCAAGCTCCACAAAGGGTCGAAGGAACTTTTACAGCTCGCTATAAGCCCACATATTTTATGCTTGTACTATTAACCTAAATCGCAGTAATATCTATCAGATGCCACAACTTTTGCTCAAATCCGTTGATTAACTGATGAGGAGGTAATCACGTAAATAAACCTCCACGAGTGTTACTTTAGATCCGAATAAATCAGCGCCATCTGTATCAGCATTAGGTACATGCAATTCTGAGTAATGGCTACCATGTACCTACATATATTATTATCTAAATATCGGTATTATAATTATGCGGTATTAAAGATATTATAGGAAATATATAGTTGCAGAGATAGTAAGCTCCAACACTTTTCAATACGTCTGGTTTTTGGGTCCGACCTATTTAGGTTTTCAAGCACGTTTCATGGTAACATATCAAAAATCAGCATGATGAAAGCTCCTTGAAGGAACTACATTGCCTTAAATCATAAAAAATATGGTTAGTTTGTATGATCACTAAAATGTATAAAATAAAAATAATTAATTAAAAATTAAAAAAACACGACTGCAGTTTAAAAGCGAACTGAAAAGCTAAAAATAATTTTAGTTATGTTAGTTACTCAACTTAATTAATGTAAATTAGAATATAAGTGGTCAGGCAGGGTCATAAACAGCAAATGCAAAAGTTTAGGCTCATTTAGGATCGTGACTGTACCCGTATATTTTACTTTGATTGCAGTCGGGGACCTTTTAAATGGGAAAATTTTAATACATCAAGGTCCCCGACTGCAATTGAAATAAAATATGCAGGTACAGTCACGATCTTAAATGAGCCTAAGCTTTTGCATTTGCTGTTTATGACCCTGCCTGAACACTTATATTCTAATTTACATTAATTAAGTTGAGTAACTAACATAACTAAAATTATTTTTAGCTTTTCAGTTCGCTTTTAAACTGCAGTCGTGTTTTTTTAATTTTTAATTAATTATTTTTATGTTTGTTAGAAACAGACACAAAATTTTTATGTTTTACAAAAATCAGAGTTGGGCCATTTATTTGAAGTTGTACACTACACATTTATTATATTTGGGATGTTTTAAGTTATTTCTACTATCAGGATCTAAAGAGCTCGTGATGAGTAGAAATATCATAGAAATTCCAAAATCTGAACAAAAGTGTAATAAAATGCCCCAAGTAACCCAAAATATCACTGTGTCATTGACCGTCTGTTTTTTGTTATCGTCGTTGTACTGATTGTCGTTGTGACGTCATTATACTTGTCATTATTATCTTGATAGATTTCGCTGGATTTAACCTATTGTTGAAACCACCTTGATAATGATAACTGTCAGTTTTATACATTTTCTGTCCAATTAGACGTTTTTAATAGAGCAATTTTATTGAATTCATAGATCTGAGGAGGAATGGTTAGTTATAATTTATAATCTGTTGGGTTATTCCTGTTCACAATGTATAATATTAATAAAATTTATACATAAAATTGATATTTTTAAGCTTAATATTTCCTTTAATATAGGATTAGTTATTGCTACCAGGGTTTTTCCTACTTTTCTTAAAAAAATCCATTGTAAAATTGAAGTACTTACTTAAACATTAAGCAACAAAACTTTGCCTATTATGTGCCTAAATTTATATTTAAAATTAATATCATTGTTAAGGTATTATCATTGGTGTTAAGGATTAGATAATAGCTGAATTTTAACTCGTATAATATAATTACATTTACTAGGAGGGGAAAGTTGTTATTATGGGCCGAAAACGAGTTTAGCAATATCTATTCCAATTCCATCATGTAATATTTACTTTCGCAATCCTTTGTCATTGTACAGTCGCCATCATATATATTTGAGCGGCCAAGGCGCTCACAAATATCTGAACACGCCTCTAGTGTCAATTGAGGCGTTAGAGTCGTGTTCAGATATTTTTGAGCACCTTGGCCGCTCCGATATATCTGATGGCGACTACAGTCAAGGTATTAAATATCGATACGGACAAAGTGCCAAAAATATTGTACGCACTACCTCAATGTATGGGTATGGGTTGTGTATATATTTTTGGCACTTTATCCGTGTCGATATTTAAAACCTTGACTGAACAGTTGTCATGACAGGTATCTGTACTAAACAGGATGTTCAAAAATATCTAAATATGATCTTTTTTACAGTCTAGTTCAGATATTTCAGATCACCTTGTATGCTCAAATTTTATTTACAAGTGGTGCCTTGATGATATAATTTTGTACTTATCACTGGAAGTCTTCAATGTTTAAAGCTATAAAGGCAAGTAATCTCTTGTTGCGTGTCTAGTCGAGCCAGAAAACTTAATGCATCAAAACAAGGAGAAATAGTATGATCTCTCCAGGACTATGTATTACACCAAAATTATACACATTTTCATGGGTTTTTCAGACTTTTATTTCAACTGATTAATTTATGCCTGCTTTAGCACTTTAATGGATTTAGATTTAATAAAATCCACAATTCAAGGAAGACAGGGAAAACAAATACAAAAGGATGCAGTTATAGGGCGAATGCTACACGCTCGATATGAATCGCGATATTTAACGCGATATTAAGGCAATATTTATCTAGTAATATGTTGATATACTACACATACGATACGAATCGCGTCAGTACCACGGTAAATTTCATTGAGTACACTCGTACGTTTCGCAATTATAATAAATAAAGCTATGAGTGACAATATGAATAAAGCTTGCGTTGCTATTATATTAGCGATAGCATTGAAAAGACATGTAAAGCGAAAAAAATGGACGAAATATTGGTTTCAAGAAAGAGAAAAATATACACATCTGAATTTATTAAATCAGATCAATGGGCTTTTCAGTTTTATTCAAAAATTTCAGCATATGAAATACCCAAGACTTCGGAGTGTAAACATTTTCCGCTGCAGCACCAGATCGCTTAGAAGCTGTTATTTTTTTTTAAATCTTTCCTGTAGTTAGATTTCAATGAGTTAATCTTTGCAATTACGTCTTTAATTGTCGCACCTGCACGGAGAGAAAAATTTTGTAGAATCAAGTAAAAAATATTAATCATTAGTAAAATTTTAGTGAATCCCATGACAAGTATATTATACTAACGGTTATGAACCAGTTTTACTAATTGTATTTACTAACACCAAAAAAAATGTCCTTTTTGGAACAACAATACTGTTTACTAAAAACAAGTGAACTTTACTAGAAATTACAAAAAAAAGTCATGGAATTTATAAAGCTGAGAAGTTTTATCTAGTGTTTTGTTTCTTGGTTTTACTAATCCCGTGACTAAAATTCACAATAGTTTGCTAGGAAACAATAAAGCAGCACTCTTATTTTCAGTAATATTTTTACTAGGGATTGGGATTCAGTAAGCTGCGATTTGATTTCAAGTAACCATAATTGCAATGTACAGATGCGTCCGCACCTGAGCCTGATTCAAGCGATCCAAACGCTATCGAAACGTACCAGACATATTTAGATCCCGTAAGGAACGATCACTTCTTACGTGATCTAAATTTGCGTGGCATGCTCCAATCGCGCTTGAATGGATTGGATCAGGATCAGGTACGGGTGCATCAGTAAATTGCAATTATGGTTACTTACAAGTCGCTGGCCCAATTTTACAGGTTTCTTTGTTATATGTTCAACGTAGTTAAAACTAGACTTAGTCATAGTTCCATTCAACGACACACCACATGCACCAAACATAATTTCTCCGATGAGCTCCTTTCGCCGATCAGGTTACAAGCAAAATGGACGAGTCAAAGATGGATACGGAGTACGCGTGCGGGGGGAGGGGCGGCTAGTGCGATTAGGAATCTTGTTATTAGTACACTTTACTAATATCTATAAAGCTATTTACTATTTACGGAAATAAGAATAAAACTCATAAGAATAAGAAAGGGACTTGTTATTACAAGATTACCAAGTATAGAAATCAGAATTGACTTATAATTATTAATAGTCATTTGTAACCACTGATTTTAATAAATCCCATTTGTATTATCTAGTAATCTTTACGTACTGTAACTATTACACCATTTATAAACTCAAGGAAAGTTTTATAGAATTTATACAAATCTGTTATTCCGAGTAAAGAATATTAATTTCACGATTAAGTAAAACCGTTTTGTATTTCCTATACTATGAAATTAATAAAACTTCCTTGAAATTATATTATTTTCTATCGCCTAGAAAAAAAATGTAAAAATTAATAGAATTTGATAATCCCGTCTTTTAGTAATCAGGTTTTTAATTCGAACAATATTTTTTCTCTCCGTGATGGTTTAATTATCTTAAAAATTATAAGCAGCTGCTCATAGGCATTCGCCCTTTTCACTTTATTTATACTGCTCACATTTGAGCTGTCCCATACCTCAGGTAGTGTTTCTAACAAGAGTATGAATTATTTCAAGTGTTTTTGATCGTTCGATTCAAGTACGGCGGGCACCGCCTCAACATGTGCGTCCTCTTCCATCGCTGACAGAATGAATACTGACGCGATAAATATCGATTAGAGACTAGACGCTCGATATTTATCGACGATACTGCATACAGATCGTGGATTTTTGGATTTCTAGAAATACAGCGATCCGTATCACGATACGTGATACACTTATACTACACACTCGATAAACATCGTGATCCTAGATTATGATCCAAATATCGCGATTCATATCGAGCGTGTAGCATTCGCCTAGCATTGGTTCCTAACCTGTGGGGGTAAAACTGGTATTTTACGGGGGTAATAAGCTAACCTATTTTAACAATACAACAAACATACACGTTTTATTTTTTATTACCATTGGGAGGAGGGGTAAAATCAGGTTCCCTAGTTAGTCATAGGGGTAACCGGACTGAAAAGGTTAGGAACCACTGAGTTATAGGGAGGTCATAATCATGATCATTTATTTGTTTCAATTCAAACCATGGTATTATAGAAGTTCTTAAAATGAAATAAGTACAGTCATGGACCATACTAGGGTGTGGCAACATGTTTATATGGTCATTTTTGCCATACAATATCAGATGTTTACCAGGCTGACAGTCAAATGTCAGTCTTACTGTACGAAAATAAAACATGTTTGAAGTGCCTGCCGTATGTGGGAAATTTATTAAACTGTTAACCCAGTGTCAAACTCTACTAGTAACTCCAGGTTTAACCAGATAACCCCGGATTAGTGGAATGGTTAAAGGGTTAAGCAAGAATGTTAAGATTGTAGTGACAGTTTGTTCATTTCCAATAAATACAAAACAATATTTAAAGAGATTCAGCATAATTATTCATGTCAGCCTTCCAAAATATTTAGCTCTAGGACACACATCTCGTAACGAAGGCCATTGAACAACCATTACATCCGCAAAATATTGTAAAATCTTGCCTGACAGTGACAAGGTTCTTACTCTACAAATGCTTTCCACAAACACTATCCTACAGTCTAATAAAAATATACAGCGTAATATGAAAGCAACTATACAAATAGGTATACATGTACCGGGGCCATTACAAAAAATAACATCTGGTTTGAATGTATACACAACTGGAACTGTATGTAATGTAGCATACAGAGTACTGAATACAGACGTAATATAGGACTGCCTCACATTCCTACTTCTGGGTATTTTACTAATAGTGTAGTTTGTGCCTTTCTCAATTGATTTATGTACTCTTATTTCACTACTGGTGTCGTTGTCAGCAATTATGTACAAGCGATCTCGATATTTATGTAAATCTAGCTTTTTTGAGAGCCGAAGCATTTCTGTTGTATGTCCACCAGATCCAATGCACAGAATAGTACGTAAAGATGCATGTTTTTCTAAGTGACAACTTGAAGAGAGTATTTGTATAATCAAATAAAGAGCTCTTGAAACGATGAATATGGCCACTGCTGCTGGTATAGCCAATCCCAGATACATAACTTCCATGTCTAAATCTGGAATGAACAATGTTACTTACAAAACCTATATCGATGGCTTCTATTTAATAGTTTGTTACAGAAAAGTGCCCTACATTCAAGTCAATAACAGGAAGTACTTACTTTAAATAACAGAACGCATTCAGTTAAAGTAAGGTCACCTTGTTGAATGAGATAGTGTCGTTTTATTGTTGTTTTGATCAAGGTATGCAACAATATAAAGTAAGTAAGGTTATGTTATGAGTTATGAACAAAGAGTAACTGTCCATGTCACTGTCACTGTCAGTTTTACAGACGATGCAACAAAAATATGATTTTATGGATTTTAATACATTTTTACATATAAGGAGCAACGAATTCAATCGATCGATTAAATGTCGTAATCATAGATAAAATATATAGATATGCCGTAATGTATTGCAAATCCATTATAAATCGAATGATGATCGAATGCGATCATCGGTGACGTTTGTAGAGGCCATTAAACAACTGTACCGATATTCGGAACCTAAAGTAATATATTGAGAGTGGCAACACTGTAGTTAGTCGTATTGTCCTTTTCTAGCATATACGTCCATCTCTCTCCCACACCCCCACCACTTCAGGCAGTTGCGTTTGACAATTTTGACAGTTAGAAACAAACGCAAATTACCTCATTGGCTTGCTGTTTTTCCATCTGGAAGGTCGTGAAGCTAAACTGCTGGTGAGTTTTTGAATTTGTACCCCAGGTTAGCTGACTATATTGAAAAACAGTTTCTAACGGCTTTTGCCGTTCGAAATAAATATTTAAATTTAGATGTCCGTTAAACTATCTAGCAAATAAAAATGATCCGGAATAGTGATGTGCAAGTGTTTTCAAAGGCTGCCTGCGCGCACCGTGGCTATGCCAATGAAAATACTAAAACACATGGTAGAAAACACATCGAGCTGGTAAAGCGTGCACGTGTCACCATTATAATTTAATTTTATTAAGTCTCTTCCGAGTCTTGTTAGTTTAAATCTTTGTGTGTGTATAATAACGGTTGAAATTATATAATACTTAAATGGTGATGTGTGGAGGTATACCCTTTCAAGTGATTTGTGTTTTCGAATACGAATGGATCGGATAGTTAATACGTGTTACGTAGAACCTACGTATTAAGGTAGAAGCTTATAGACGTGTAGGTTTTTTATCTGTCCAAGTATCTATCAGCAATTTATCTTTTTATCCCGTTCCGGGTTAATATAATATTGCAAAATTAATTTTTTGGTAATAAACTTGCTGATAAATAACGTGTACCCGAATAGGAGTCGACGATATTTCCGCTCTAAGGGACACAAGGTAACGAACAAACCTACATCGCAAACATTGCATTTATTTTTGTGGAAAGTGAGTACTTCGGCAGTACATAAACTTAAATCTGACTAGACATAGAGAGAGATTAGCTTGGCTCTGCGCAAGAATGACATGCGAATTCGTGAAGTATTTCACTCTGTATCTATCAACTTATATCTCTCCAACTAGATCTTTGATTTATGTAGGTAGGTACCTACTTAAATATATAACTTAGCAGGTACTTACAGCTTTAAAGGTTAAGGAAAAGAACTCTTGCATGTAGGTGCTATATGTGCTTGTGTTATTTTGAATTTGAATAACTTGATTATTAATTCTATACGTAACTACATACAAGAGGGTCAATTCTTAAGCCTACTTACCTACCTACATAAATAGTACACTTAAATTAAACGTTTCAAATAAAATCGGAAGCCTGTGACATGGAAGGGCATTAACGATACGGGAATCTTTAGATTGATTCATTGACGAAGACGCATGGTTTGGTTCATATTGTCAAATTATATTAGTTAACTGTAGAGTTAAAGTTTAGTTTTGGCAAATCTGCGCGTCACCGTGAATGACACTTTCTAAAAGTGCCTGTTAAAGCCGGCGTAAAGCCTTGTCACCTTGTCGAGCAAGGAACCCGCAACTTAGGGAATATTACCCATAAACTCAGGGTATTTGATTTGAATGATACTTATTCTTAAACTTACGTTTGTTATGGTTCCACCTGCTAAGGTGCGCCTAAGAGAATCTTTTATTCGTTCACAAACTAACGTCAAGTTATTTGTGATGAAACCAATATATTATGTACCTATCTAAACCTGCGCAAGGCTGCCATGTTTACACCTGCGTAAGGTGTGCCAAAAGAATCTTTGATTCGTTCACAAACTAACGTCAAGTTATTTGTGATGAAACCAATATATTATGTACCTATCTAAACCTGCGCAAGGCTGCCATGTTTACACCTGCGTAAGGTGTGCCAAAAGAATCTTTGATTCGTTCACAAACTGACGTCAAGTTATTGATGATGATATTATAACCTATGTAAGCCTGCGCAAGGCACGTCAGACATATTCACAGAAATATAAATGATATGGTCATAACACAGGCGTGCGAGTAGACCACAATCACAAAAATATTACAAAGATTAAGTTGTAAATATCTCTTTTTAGAGAATGTAAAAATGGTTTAAAATAATGTTTTGGGTAAAAATGAGTCGAAATAGGCAAGGCTTCGTTATTAGAGTTTTCATTTTTGTTTACCAATCTATTTCAAGGGTCCCGAACACCCTATTGGCTAAACCCGAAATTGGGCTAATTAACTGTGGTAAAAGTGAAAACTGCTTTCCATTTACATAACATTTCTAAAATTATAATAGGTAAAATAAAAACCTAAGATTCCATTTACATAACATTTCTAAAATTATAATAGGTAAAATAAAAACCTAAGATTCCAGGCCTATCTCGACTCATTTTTATTTTAAAGATGGGAAAAAATCTTTGCACCCTAATATAAAATTGTGGTCTGGAGACGCTAAGCCTCATAACTTGGGTGGCATAGATAATACTAAGAGATTTAGTCACCTAATTTCGACTATAAGCCCAGGCAGAATATTGATAATTAGAATAAGGAGTGGTCAATCCTCCAAGGTCCATACAATCTGTGGACTCTAATTAAATCAGGCTCGGTAAGCTCACGACACGACAGAGCTTACGATTCCATTCTGAAATAAGCTATGTTTACAATATATATTACCCATGGTGTGAAACAAACAGCCTGCTCAAGGTGTACAAAGGGTCCGTTTAACGGCCCTATAAACATCTACAAACCTTTGAAGTCTAGGCCTGCTACAATATGACAGACTAGAAATAAATACATATGATCCCAATGTAAGAGCAGCTCACAGTTGCATAAATTATATTTGGCTGGAGAGCACTTGTCTTTCAGTTAACATGTTTACGAGTACCTACCTATGTACACGACATGACCAAGGTTACCTACCTTTTTACATAATTATTATATCCCTGACTGCCATGGTATATTAGGAAAATTATCATGTGCTGGCGGTGCTGCACAAGCATGTTTGAAATAAAATATACAAAACTGGCCTAACGGGCGTTTATGAATTATGTATTTTACACCCTTGTGTCTGTATTGTGACCCTGGAAGTTTTAAACCACCTGTATCGTAAGTGCTCCTATGCACGGATTAAGTTTATAATAAACTACCCATGCCCTAACCTCAAGGGCAAGTGCTTCTATGCACGGACCAGATACTGTTGTCACTTATTTCACTTATCATGACTTGTCATAGTTTGATACTACACGTTTAATAAATTTAAGACCGTGGAATGTACCCACTACAAAAGGTTTTTAAAAATAGTGACTGAATGGTTTGTACGAACGGTTCTAGCACAGTTTCTGGGCGGTCACGTCTAGGGCATGACCCTCTAGTTCTCAATTTATACAAAATTATAGCATTGTGATACTGATCGCTTTGCACAATAAAATAGGGGAACAGGAGCACGCCTTGCGAAAAGGCGAAGCTACTTTGAAACGCAAACCTTTCAAAAATAGATTGAAATATATAAATAATTATGTTTTTGGTGTGGAACATGTAATTGTACACCCAAACAAATGCAATCATTTATTATATGTTAGCAAAACTCTGCCAAAGTGTTAGTCTGTCTCTACAGTGTAACCTGAAGGCATGAATGCACATGAATCTCTTGAAACATGGTGGATTAACTAATTTACACCCCGTCTGTGTCTTGCTCCTACCAAATCCACAAGTTGAGGACCTCAACCTATCTAGGCACCCTTCTTGCTCGAGACCTGAAAAAATAATCTCGTGCAGTCAAGTGTCGGAAAACCAGGTCCACACTCTTAGCACTACCGTGAATATATCTAAGAAGTCTGTATACTGCCTTCCAGGAGGCGGGATGTTAATAGACTAGCCTATATAGTAGGCCAGAGATATAGTATACAAAAGCACACTGGCCCAAATCCAGTAATATTATATGCACTTCAGAATACAAAATAATTGACTATTCTGCGTATATTTGATATCAAAAAGTTACAACTACCTACCCTTAGGTCATAAGGAGGATAAATATCAAATATATTCGACAAAGTGTTGACCCTAGCATTGGATAAAATAGAGGTTCCTCTTAAACGGCATCTGCGCTGTTGGCTTTGGGCCCACGGGTGCCCGGCAAAAGGTCTGGGACCCCATGGTTCCGCACAGTTATTGCAAATAATGTAAAATCACAAAATAAACACAAATTTTCATTTTGGTTAAAAACACATATGCGATGAGCTAAGGTTTCGATAGTGTCCGACCGAAACATGTTATTTTGCCGAAACCGAAACCGAAACCGAATGTTCGGCTTTGGCTCTAGTTTCGGCCGAAACCGAAACCGAAACCGAAACTTTAGAAGACTTGTTAAAATCGTTGAAAAAATGTCATAAAACCGCTTTTAAACTCATATTAAGGGGCTGTCAACCCTAATGTCCTTGAAATTGATGTTACTTAAGGGGCTCCGCCACGCCAATGACCTTCGATCTGAATCCCTTAGTTTTCTTGTTTTTGTAGCTTATCATATTAACAGCAACGGCTTTAAGCAATATAGTATTCCATATTTACTTCAAAGTTCATTGTCTTCGAGATATTTGGCATCAAATTTGAACAATTTTATGTGTCTGAAATTAAAATCAATTTGTCAAAACATTTACTTACTTATACCTAAACCGCTAACGAGTACCTAATATTACACAAATAATCCACATTTATTTTTATTTCAATAGTTTTCTTATAATTCGCTTGAGCGCTGGTGGCCTAGCGATAGCGGTGAGTAAGACCGTGCGACTTACAATCCAAAGGTCGCAGGTACAAATACTACAAACCCCGGCTCGTACACCAATGAGTTTTTCGGAACTTAAAAAAAAAACTTATGTACGAAATATCATTTGATATTTACCATTGAGGAAGCCGGACTAGCCCGATAAAGCCTAGTTTACCCTCTGGATTGGAAGGTCAGGGCAATGGCAGTCGCTTTCCTAAAAACTAGTGCCGACGCCAATTCTTGGGATTAGTTGTCAAGTGGACCCCATCCCCATGCTCCCATGAGCCGTGGCCAAAATGCTGGGATAACGCGAGGAAGATGATGAGTTTTCTTATTATTCCCTTGCCCAGGCCCAGTAACATGCGACAGTGCTATCTCATTTACTACGATACAATTAGACAGTGTGCGCGTTTTAGGTATTGACAGCCTCTTAAGACTGCGTCGACCGTTCAGTGGCCCCATGATTAGTGGAATTGTGTTTAATAATAAACCGATTAATTTCTGTGTACATAAATCAGTAGGTATATGTATTAATACTATTAATATTGTTGTCCTACTTGTTCCACAACTTTTATTAGTCTTTGTCACATAGTTTAGTTTCATAGAACGAAGTACCATTGCGTATGTTTCGGCTCGGCCGAAAGGTTCGGCCGTTTTTTGGCCGAAACCGAAACTACGGCCGAAACATTATTTTTTGGCCGAAACTGGCCGAAACCGAAACCGAAACCGAACCTTCGGTCGGACACTAGGTTTCGAATTAAGTACCTTATTCTTAATCTGGAAAGAGAAGACTGAATATTCAGAATTAAGCTATGTCTATGAATGGTTTACATAAATTAAGCCACTTTAGCGTTCAGAAACAATCAAGTTTATGTCTACTAGTAGGCACCAGATAAGGTAAACTACTCATACTGCATATATAGACAATAATGAGTACAATTAAGGTCACTTGATGATAGCTAAACATGAACATAAGCAGAATGAGCTGCACCTATACAAATATCATTGATAAAGCTCTGTGGCAATTCTACATTTACCATTTGAACGCCAAGAGCACCAAAAAGCGTCGTAACTAGTGCCCACATGAGTATTATGATATGGCTTAAGCTCTCAAAGTAACCTTCACAATTTTAAGTAAGGTTTGTTTAGGTCCATTAGCTCGCGTTCGCGTTAGTAAAGCGTACAAACGATTAAATGCATTTTATAGCTATAACCAAATAAATAGCTCACACTGGCTCACAGTCATTAAAAGAATTCAGTAAAATCATTAAAAGTATTCCCTATGATATTTTATTAAGTACCTACCCAATATTAACTTTGTGGGTAGTGATAGTGATATAACGAATATTTAAAATATTCGTCTACTTAATCCTGAGGGATTCTGGAAATAAGAAAGGTCTTGTCCTTGTTATATCCTGCAACTGCTTACCTTACTAGATAATTATTATCAAATTTGTCAATAATTGGGAGTTATAAATAAAAACTACTCGAGTACTTTATGATTTTTATCTTTTCATATTTTAATTACATCACTCCATATCACAGATGTTGTATGCTCCCTGAAGAGTAGACTGACTTATCTTCTTTTACATAGTCTCACATACATATAATTAAGTACTATAGCACCCTTGTGGTGACTCACTTATTTTCGTTGAAAATTTATAAGTACCTACATTAAATACGTATATAAAATGGAAAGTTAGTATCATAATATAATGGTATATGAAATTGTATGCTTTACTAAATACCTCTCTCCTCACATGTATTAAAATAAAGGGTGTACTACATAATCAATTAATTAATTAAACACTCCTAATATAATAATATTACATATACATAATATGTAAGTACATGTATAATCACATTGGCTTGGCGTCTTCCCACCACCAGGCGATAACAAACACGTCTCAATATATTACTTTAGGTTCCGAATATCGGTACAGTTGTTTAATGACAGCGTTTTACACAAAAATAAAACGCTAATTAAATAACTTACCATATTCGGAACCTAAAGTTTTAATCCTGCCTGGTGTAAATATGTATAATTTTGAGACAATGAGGTAATTTGCGTTTGTTTCTAACTGTCAAAATTGTCAAACGCAACTGCCTGAAGTGGTGGGGGTGTGGGAGAGAGATGGACGTATATGCTAGAAAAGGACAATACGACTAACTACAGTGTTGCCACTCTCAATATATTACTTTAGGTTCCGAATATGGTAAGTTATTTAATTAGCGTTTTATTTTTGTGTAAAACGCTGTCATTAAAAATTAAAATTAAAAATAGAACTAAACTGTTCCAGACACACGTTAGGTCCTATATGCCCAAAGAGAATATAATCACTTAATAAAAACATAATGCAGTGTGAGCAACTCTCATATATATATTATACTATTCTTTGGAGCAACTACGGAGTGACCATGAATCTAGTATAACTGGATTAGGCAATTCAGGCATGAGGGGGGGAAATGACCAAACGGGATAGTCTTATGTATCTTTCAGTAGGAGTAGCAGTGAAAGCGCTATTATTGTTTGTCCTTGTCACTGTCTCACGTTTTTTTTTAATTCCCACCGTAAATTTAGTATGGAATATGGTCAGCAACAAACAAATTCGACCAATCATAGTGTCGCAGAGCGTATGTTTTGTCCCTTATAGACGCACGCGTATAGCACATCTATAAGATCCTACCATCTATGGGAGCGACTCAAACAAACAATCAGATCTGACAAGTGACAGTCGATCGGTGTTTTTCAGTCGGGCGGTCGAGCGAGTCGAGCTTGCTGAGATAAAAATAAAATGCTTCAGTCTCCAGTCACATATTTGCGTTTGCAAACACGTTATTTAATCAATTAAAAATAGATATACTCAAAGATTTAAACACTACTTTTGTCATTGTAGATGTTGTGTAATTTATAAATTCAAAATGAAGCTGTTACAAATAATTACTTCGAGTATTTACCAAATAATTGCATTGATTTTCTTTATTGCATTTCTTTTGGGTGTGTTAAATATTCATTTTAGCGACAAAAAGAATTACTGCGAAATGACTTACATGTATGAATATCCTCAATTTGTGGTAAGATATAGTTTTACAAGTGTCATTGTTTTGCGCTGCTATTTCCCGGGTGTACTTATTGATTTCTTTGTTTGTTTTAGAAAATATCTTTGGATGAAAATAAAGAGTTTCCGCAATATGGTCTCTACGCTTACAGTGAGGGAAGATACACCGAACGCGCAAGAAAAATGTGGTAAATATTCATACAGTTTAATTAGAGACATTTTTTTTTTCACTACTTTAAAGGAAGGGATGATCGCATTTTCGGTACTTTGTTACTGTATATATGCAATTAAATTGTACAACGGGACTTAAAAAAAGAAATAATAATATTGAAAATAAAATAAAATAATGTGTAAAAATCGTGAAAGTTTAAATCAGCGTGTACTGTACAGGTATATGTGCTGCATCTGCCATCTCTGGCTGGAATATATTTAACATTTTGACTAGCAAAATTTGTGTTCCGTCTAGGTTTGATGGTGTACCGGTATTATATTTGCCCGGTAACTCTGGGAGTCATATGCAAACTCGCTCTCTGGCCTCTGTAGCACTGAGAATGGCGTTGTCTAGAGGATATGAATTCCATTTTGACTATTTCACCAGTAAGTATAAAGACCCAACTTTTTTTATTATTTTCTCAAATAGCGCAATAAGGTGTAGAAATAGAACTATCTATCAGATTATTCTAAAGCCCCGTCTCCAAATCGCGCGGCAAGCTATCGAACATTGGCTTGCGCGGCAGCCGCGCGCAATGGATACCGGGTTGGCTCGCGAGCTAATTCGCTGGCTCGTCGTAGTTTGCCGCGCGATATGGAGACGGGGCTTAATTAGTGACTGTCATTCATGTGTCTTTATAATATAAGAACTCCCATTCTGTCCCCAAACAAACACAATTAATGTCAATCAAACAACATGTTTACTTCTTTTCTGCATCACAAGTCAATATTTTTCTTAGCAGTTTTTTCAAAGTGTAAGATGGATCTATGTATAACCTACCTGCAATGTCAGGAATATCTGCATTTGTATGAAAAATAATTAGTAAATACTATGAGAAGTTACTTATATTTACTGAGATATGTTTTATAAAAATGAATGTAACAATCCTTTGTTTGTAGTAAGTTATAATGAAGAGTTATCCGGTCTTTACGGAGGTGTACTACAAAGGCAGACCCAGTTTGCCGCGGCCTGCATCTCCAAAATACTGAGCCTCTACAAGCCTAACAAGTATACGAAGTCTGTGCCTACATCAGTCATTGTGATTGGTCATTCGATGGTGAGTTAACGTAAGATCTGCTTTGGGCAAAAAACTGTTTCTGCCAAAGGTTTGGGTCATCAAAGATTCTGTCTTTGGTTGGACACTAGTGTTAAGTCTTACAATAACATATGCCTTATGATGCAGATTGCAATTAAGATGAAGCATTCACCATAAACATAAGTAACAATAAATTATTTTAGTAAGATACTTGTCTGTTTCCATAGCAGCAGGACCCACAACATATTATTGCAAAATATGTTTTTGTTCAAACCACTTGACAATAATTTGCTGTCAAAAAAGTTCACCAAAAAAGCTCCCCAATTATTAAATTTTATTAGAAAATAAATATAACTAGTCAGAGTACTTAACGGACAATAATTTTCTTGTGCGTAAAACTTCGAACACTTTCCTAAAGCAACTAATGTTTCAGGGAGGCCTCATAGCCAAGCGTCTCCTCGCCTACCCGAGCACTATTTCAGCAACAAATATCTCCATCGCTCTAGCAGCACCTTTAGCAGCCCCCGCCATCAACTTCGACTGGGACATGGATAGCTTCTATTCAGCCATGGAGACAGAGTGGGAGAGATTGAACAGTGACATGAGTGTGAGAGAGACGAAGATGTTGATTAGCTTTGGTAGTGGTGCGAGGGATTTGTTGATACCGGCTGGGTTGACAGCGAGTAATGATAGTGATGTTAATGCTTTGGTAAGTTCTTTTTTCAAGATATGATCGTTACTGTTGTGATAAAAGATGGGGAAATATAATGATGTTGTCACTTTAGAGAGACAAGCCGGCAATGGATTGTCAAACTTGCAACATTGCCGGCCCGGTCGATCAATCGTTTCTTGGTAGATATGGGTGCTTTCGATTATCAAACAACATTGTTAGCCTAGATCTTTACGTATAGACTCTTTAGTGAGACGACTCTGCAATGGAATTTCATATAACATTGTCGGCCTAGGTCGATTGATCAATTCATTTTTAAGGCATGGATCACATAGGCCAAATTATTTTAATAACTTCCAAAACGAGGCCTTCCTTACGAGAAAAAAACGTAGTTCGATAAAAATGTTTCGTTATTTTGTCAATGATTCATTATTTACAGACAACATCTATCCCAGGCGTATGGGTTTCCACAGAACACGTGACCATAGTCTGGTGCCGACAGCTTATTATAACCATCAATAAGTTCCTGTTCTCTATCGTGGACCCGGTGACTGAGCAACTAGTACCGGATAAAAACGTGCAGATGGCTCGGGCTAGACAGTATTTTGTGGTATGTACCTATTATCTGTTAAAAACCCATATTTTTACAGATGCCTGACAGAAATATATACAAGCATCTACCTAGTCACCTAAAGTACCTATAGTGTAGTGGTCCTATAGTAGAATAAATAATAGTACTACCGTACAGAAAGGACACTTCCTACAAAACCGAAGTTTGACAGTGATTTAGGGACGAATTATACTGTCCCTATCTAATGTATGGCACTATCCCTTTCGGCTATTTAGGGTTGTCAAAATTCAAGTCTCTATCTTATCTGAGGTCGTGCACGCAAAAGGACGGTAAGTGGTGCCAACCTTAATAAATAATTGCTCGGAGCAATGCTGAGCCGAATGGAGCCGAGTTTGCCCGAAAGGATTGTCTCCCCACTGCTATAGTGCGGTTTAGTGAATCTTGATCTCAGTACTGAGGAAAAGAGGAAAAGGAAGAGAAAATAATAATCTTTGGGCAGGGGTCGCCTACCTTTTCTTGCAGCTCCCTTTAATGTTTGGTCGACGCAAACACTAAAAACATCTACCTATAGGTTTTCTTTACGTGCCTCCCTTGCCGTCGCGTTACTCGTGCTAAAGGGGGCATTGCCCCATTTGAGGTCACCAATCCTCAATCAGCTAACTGTACGCTACGTTTCGCACGATTCCATAAATGATTAATTGATTATCGTGTAACCACCATAATCTCATTTATGGTGAGGAATAAAAAAAAGTAAGACTGTGACAAGGACAAACAATTATAGCGCTTTCGCTGCTATTTCTACTGAAAGATACATAAGACTATCCCGTTCGGTAATTTCCCCCCACCCCTCAGGCATCCAGTTACAATACTAGATTCATGGTAATTATGCATATGAAACATTCATCACGTAGTTGGGCGTTTGTTTTTAAGTTGTCCCCTACACTTTTTTTTCAAATTTGGGATTTTTTATGTTATTTCTACTCAGAATCACGAGCTCTTTCTATCCTAAGAGGAGAAAAAAAGTGTCCCAAAATTTCCATACATTTTTCGATCTTTCCATTCCGCGACCGCCATAAAAAGTCTATGAAAAATGGTGACGGAATGGAAATAAAAACCTTAGGACACTTTTACGAAACGCCCAGTTATAATGTTGTAGTTCTATAATTGAATCTTATTTCCTTGTAATAAGGCTCACACTCGGTCATTTCACTATATTAACGATGGTGTTTCAGGCTAACCGATCGATGTTTTTAAACCCTGACGTAGTACAGTCGAACGCAACGATGTTGGCAGATGCATTCTGGTACGAGGACAATAGGAGGATATACCAGATATCAAGGCCGGAGATTGACAAGTAAGTTGGTTGATGATAGTTGTATTGCACAGACAAGACATCCTCCAGACTGAGCATAGTAGCGCTACCCCCTCTACCACAAATATACGGTAGTTTTACTCCATTTTCGAGTCAAAGTGTCTTTGTGTGACGTCCGTGTCTTTGAACGGGCCAATCACGGCACGGGACTCGCTCACTTCGTCCCCCGCACCCCAGCATTTTTGGCAGCATCGGTTTCATGAAATAATTGCTCTAAACTACGGAGTTATAGACGGCTAGAGGATTCCTAGTCTATGTTGTATTGACACACAATACAACTATCTTTACAGAAAAATATTTATAGTTTACCTACTTTACACCAACACCCAATACCAACCAATCACCAACAACAAAACCAACCAATCACCAACAACAAAACCAACCAACCACCAACAACAAAACCAGCCAACCACCTACAACAAAACCAATAATTAAACTATTGTTTTAATTACTTTTGACACTGATATCAGCATAATTATATTATTTCGTCATCAATGTCATAATTCAACTTTGAAGATCACACATTTAACATGAAAATAATCTGCCCTTAAATATAAAAAAAAACCAAAGTGTCACATAATAAAACTCTACACAACATACTCGTATAGTTTTTGCCTTGAGTGAGTAGATCAGTCATTTAATTTCCTTTCTTATCAGTATAATCAGATACAAAATTATAAACAGATGTTTGACGTCGACTGTAGGTACAAACAGCAAAACTTCTTAACTGACCATCGTTGGACCTTATGCCGTTTGTAATAAGGTTCACGAACTGCCAGTTAACAGTATGGGCGATGGTACTATCGCTGCACAATTAACTGACATTACTTAGACCTTATTTCAAAGACAACAAGGTTCACCGATGGTCAGTTAGTTGCTGTTAGTTTGACGTGGGCATTTTTCTAGTCGCCACGTGTGTTCTGGCATTTCTCCAAATGCTACGAAACTGTATTTTCGGCAGAGACGTGATTACGATATGTTTATTTAAATAGACTACGTCTAAGGGCAAGGGAATGGCGTGATTAGGCATTTCCGTTATGTATACTAAATTTAATTAAAGATATAATGAAATCCTACTCATATATTATTTTTTGAATATTGAACTTTTTCTATGAAATCGTGTCAGCGATATTGCGATGGTATGAGACAGGGGTAACTTATCTGCCGATACGATATCTAGTACATAGTTATTATTAGTTATCGTCCATTCATCAGTAGCGAATTCAATTTAATGTAGATATACATACTACGCTCTTTATCAGATATGAGATAATGGTGCCGTAATTATTGATCTTATCTTATCAAACAATGTATTCGGTTCCGCTTACAAGTATACACGTGAAGTATTAGTAGGACAGTTGCTAAGCAACAGTTTGTTTGCATTAACGTTAGAGAGATGGCGCTGATACATGCAAAACTAACTCAATCGCGCTTTCATCATTTGACTTTCAAGTCAAGACGCGTTTAGCCAGTGTTGTGAATAACAGTTATTTTTAGGCTTAAAGACTAGAGCCCACAAGACTCGTAAGTCTACAAGACTCGACTATATTTGAGAATTGTATTTATTTATTTTACGCGTATGGATGTAAGAAATCGTCTTTGCCGCCTTTGAGGCGTTAAGCCTCGAGAGTCTTAAGGGTTCGAGTCGAGAGAAATTAGCGTTATTCACAAAAACAGTTTAGGCGCATTAACAGGTAATTTCACCTTACTAATTTCTTTAATTTTAATTTACTCACATAAAAGTACAACGATTTAACAACCGGTTCCAAAAGTAAACCTCGTGTTTCCTAGATACAATTTTAATTCTTATTTATGATTTTCTCTCACCATCCGATGTTGATTTGACAACCTGTGAGGGTATCCCATATTGAGGTACCCTCCTCTAATTGAGGGGTGATTAAAATCTTCTCGAGGCAGAGGTGTAGGGTTGAAGCCGGTGTAGCTTTATTTGACGTTCATCAGCGCATTGTAATATGCCTACTTGAAAAAGACAATCTTTATCTGTGTGTCTAATAAAGTTGTTTTGTTATAGAATGACGTACCTGATGATAAGGCTAGTCAGCTTCCCACAGAACCGCTTTGTCGCCATCGAATCGGTTAATTTGGACGACAAGGATTGGATATTCGGATGCAACGCGCAGTACGCGTATAACTCTTATAGATATTGGTAAGTGGGTAATGTATCTTAATTTTAAGGTATTCTTATAGGCAAACTAGCGACCCGCCCCGGCTTCGCTCGGGTTAATAAATCATTCACTTAAACATTCCTCAAGAATCACTATCGATAGGTGAAAACCGCATGAAAATCCGTTCAGCCCTAGTAGCACGGTAGCATTTTTATCGTTTATCACCATGCCTGTATAGTGATAGTCGATAAAAATGGAACCGTGCTGAGCCCGCAGTAGTTTTTGAGTTTATCGATTCTGTAGTCACAGTAAATGTACTGTGTGTGTGTGTACTCGTATGTACATATATTTTTTCGAGCGATGGCGCCATAGCTTTGGCCTATTCTCGTGTAGATGTCGACACTTTTTGATATTTAACACATATTCTTCTAAAAGTTGCGTTCTAAAAGTTTTAATCATCTGTCGAAAGATGGCAGTACATTTACTGTGACTACAAAAATCTGGGGGCACGGCAGTGCCCCCGCCAAGTCGAGCGCGAAGCACACACTGCCGTACCATCCTTTACTGAAACCATTTCGCCGCATTTTCAAGCCCCTATTTGAGAACCTCTGGATAAAACCAGAACGCAGAAATTTTCGTCATCCAGTAAGTTATAATCACATACTTAAAATCCAAAATTTCAAGTCTATAGGTCATTTAGTTCCGAAGTTAAGCGTAAGCAAAGTTTCGCATTTATGACACTCATTCACTCATGATCATCAGAATAGAATTAGTACTTCCCATAAACTCAGAGCTGAAATTTGGTACAGAGTTAGGGTTTAATGGCCACATAAAGGGTAAACCTAAAAATATTGCAATATCAGTCACGTTTTAAAGATCTAAGAACTGCATAAGTAAGTTTGTAGTCCCATATAAATATATGATATTACAAAGTTACTGTTGCAGTTCCTACAAATAGTAGGTAAAGTAAAGGTACACTACGATGTGAGTATGAATGAAGATATGTTTAGTTATGATATGTGTATACATAGTATGGGTATGAGTACCCGAAAAGAAGGACTGCCTACGAAAAGAGATGAGATCCCATCAAAAACATTACATGTAATAAAGAAACTCACATACATACAAACATGAACGCTGAAAACAATACACTCTTTTTTTGGGCAGTCGTGTAAAAAGGTGCAAGTCTCGCAACGCTTTTACTACAAAAAAGTTTTGAGATGTAATGTGAAACCAAGTCGGTTATTTTAATCAGTGCCAGGGGGTGTTAAAACCGTATCAATAAGATTAATATCTTTAATTTGTAATACATATAATGACTTGGCAATCGCACATAATGCTTTACTCGTACCATACTCGTAAATATGTGTAATGCTCAAACTGCAATTAGCGCTAGCGTTATGTTCAATTAGAATTATTTTTAATAGGTGACGATGATCCTTTTGTCATTATGCAGCCGTGCGATGGCCAAGTCATTATACGTATTACAAATTATAGATATCTTATTGATACGTTTTTAACACCCCCTGGCACTGATTAAAATAACCGACTTGGTTTCACATCACATCTCAAAACTTTTTTGTAGTAAAAGCGTTGCGAGACTTGCACCTTTTTACATGTAATGTTTTTGATGGGATTACTATGACAATAACTCTCTATGGTACTTACACTCTATTCTCTTTGCTGTCATTTACGGGTCACTCACGTATTTTAAGTCGAAAACGCTCCTGATGACGCTCCTCGGTACGGAGTGAAACACGTTACGTGAGTTACGTGAGTGTCGTTTTTAAATTATTTAATATTTTGTTATTCACTATTTTTATTGTTATTTTGTGTTGTGTTCTTATAGCTGGTCAACCAAATCTTGTCAGTAAATAGGAACCAAAAAAACTATACTCATCCTTTTCTTTTGGGTGCTAGTACTAGTGTTATATTAAAACATATTTATTATTCTTGTAGTTTTATTCAGAATGTTCAGATGACATTGACAGTTGACATCATAGAGTAAAGTAAGTAAGTATATAGGTTGAGGTTGACAGTAAGATATATAGGTTGAGGTTGACATGATACTACAAGTGTAAGACAAAGATAGTATGAATCTCTCTGTCTATGTTTGAAATGGAACAGTCCTTTGACACACTATAATTAAAAATGTACTTCCCATTGTAGCAAACAAGGCACTTCGCTGTCAGAGCTCAGTCGCTGGACGGGCGCGGACACCAACTTTGGCAAGCGGAAACTAGCCACAATACATCTCCACGATCTGATCAAGAATCACCCTGATTGGTCGCACGTCCTCGTCAAAGTATCGCCTACTAGGAGACCGGTAAGAACGCTAATGCAATCTATAAATCCCACCATACAAAATTATAGCCAAGGAAATTAGAATCTTGTTGTATTTTCAATTAGGTTGAATTTCAATTGAAGAGATGTTTACAAAAAAAACATAACTGACTACACTGGTTGACACCTGAAACGATTAACAATGTTCTTAAAAAAGTGTCAACTTAAGCAGTTATGTTGTTTTTGTAAACATCCCTTCAATTTTATTGCTCGAAATTTTTACGAGACAAATCAAATGCTACCTACTTTGTTTTTAATAATAATTACGGTTGACATTCCATCGAAACTGAGTGTACATCCTAATGTACATTGGGCGGCACGAGGATAGTATAGGGGAAGATGGGGAGGATTCGTACAGTGGTCATATATCGACTAACCAACATGCTGAAGCGTTCATATTTGTATACTAGACTGCCGCTTATTATGCATGGGCTACCCTCCAAAAATGATGGTACTGAGGTAGCAGACTTTGTCAAAAAGTCTATGTGTTTTGGCTACTTGAAAGTAATTTTTGGTTCTAAGTGCGCTGGTGGCCTAGCGGTAAGAGCGTGCGACTTGCAATCCGGAGGTCGCGGGTTCGAACCCCGGCTCGTACCAATGAGTTTTTCGGAACTTATGTACGAAATATCATTTGATATTTACCAGTCGCTTTTCGGTGAAGGAAAACATCGTGAGGAAACCGGACTAATCCCAGTACGGGCCTAGTTTACCCTCGGGGTTGGAAGGTCAGATGGCAGTCGCTTTCGTAAAAAGTAGTGCCCACGCCAATTACTGGGATTAGTTGTCAAGCGGACCCCAGGCTCCCATGAGCCGTGGCTTAATGCCGGGACAACGCGAGGAAGATGATGAAAGTAATTTTTGGTTCTCTTTTGAATGTATCTGTCTTCGATAAGTCTAGTTTAAAAAATATGCTTAAGATTGTTATGTGAACGATAGTTTTGGGATTTTCATAATGATTATTTTTGAATTTTGTTTTTGTTTGTTTGTTTTATATATTTTTTCTACTCCCGTACTTTTATTTGTCATTTAAAGGGTCGTGCACACACCTTTAAACCCCTATCTTATAGTTGTCAAGACAAGTCTTTAGTCTATTCCCCAAAAAAGTATTTGTGCATACACGCAGTATCTTTTTGGCACTTTTACGATACTTCGTGTAATCACCACTTAAAAAATATTGTATGGAATACATTGTTGCCAACCTAATTTTAATTGCCATTTCTGACAGATGAGTGAACCATAGACATGTTTTGGTTAATCATCATCATCATCATCAATTTTCATCTTTATAAGGCTGTATCTCCTAAACCGTGCGTCGTAGCGCAAAAATAATCAAATTTTCGTTCCCCTTTGAAACCTGTAAGTAATATTTAAAAAACACGAAAAACAAAAAAAAATTAAAAAAAGAAAGAAAAATGTTTATGGGTTGTATCTCCTAAACCGTGCGTCGTAGCGCAAAAATAATAAAATGTTCATTCCTCTGTAAGAAACCCCTAATTAATACTAAAAAAAAAATATATATATAAAAAACAAAAAAAAAACTTTATAATGCTGTATCTCCTAAACCGTACGTCTTAGTGCAAAAATAATCAAATTTTCGTTCCCCTTTAAGGAATCCCTAAGTAATATTTAAAAAACACAAAAAAAGAAAAAAAAAGAAAAAAAAGTAAGAAAAATATTTATAGGGTTGTATCTCCTATACCTATACCGTGCGTCGTAGCGCAAAAATAGTAAAATTTTCGTTCCCCTTAAGAATCCTACGCACTGAACAACCTATCACATTAGGACATGAAACAATCATCATCATCCATTTTTATTATTATTTCATTGCATTTCAAAGTAAATGCTTGGTCGTAGAAAAAGTATTGTATGCAACGTTGTTTAACTGAGTCAAAAAATACTCGTGGCGTCTTTATTAACAATTTTCGGCTTCGCCTCAAATTGTTACTCACGCCACTCGCCTTTTTTGACCCCTTTTAAACAACGGTTGCATAAAATACTATAAATAAACAACCCCTTTTTTGCAGGTAACCCTAAACGTCGACATAAACGACCACGCCTCCCGTCAGCTAACCGTCGACGTGCCCTCTCACTTCTCTTTCACCCGCACCATTATAAAGCAAGAGACAGAAGCTAACAGCCTCTACTACGAGTTAATACTACCTGGTTTTAACGCTATATGGCAGGCTTACTTACTATATGTGGAACCCATTGGATGCAAATCGGAATACCACGTTTCTGCTGAGATGCAAGTGCCTTGGGCAGAAAATCAGGAATACTACCATTATTTCACGTGAGTTATAATTATAAAACAGTACCTTTTACATAGTCAAAGGAATTTGAACCTTCTATACAGCAGCTACAGTCCATATTTGAGTAACCGCACCGCGAGAACTCGCAACTTCTCACGCCCATAGCGCTGCCATTTAAATATGGATTCTAACTACTATGAAGAAGGTTAAAATTCCATTGACCACGGAAAACCACGTTTCTACTGAGATGCAAGTGCCTTGGGCAGAGAATCAGTAGTACTATCACTATTTCACGTAAGTATAAGTAAACATCGAATTTGAACCTTCTAATACAGCAGCTACAGTCCATATTTGAGTAACCGCGCCGCGAGAACTCGCAGCTTCTCGCTAATAACGCTGCCATTTAAATATGGGATCTAACTACTACGAAGAAGGTTAAAATTCCTTTTCTCCAATATGCTCGGAAATGTTCACCTTATTGTAGCAAAAATAGTACCGGAAGTACTTCTTTATTGTCAAACTCTAATTAAAAAAAATAAAACTATCGCTGTCCTGTTCTAGCGGACGGGAAGTAAAAAAACACTACAGTAATAACTTATTACTGTAGTGTTTTTTACTTTTTAAAAATAAAAAACGCAAACAGCCAATTATTATAGCCGCGGGCCGCGTCTACACGACCCGATCAGCTATCATTTCAAGCTATAGGATAGAGTGAGATAGTAATATAAACGACCTTACATGTCTCGTTCTTACAAGACCGTTGTGCTCGTGTATGATCGTGCGAATACTGCTTAATAAAATCAAAGATTATTTATATATTTTTTTAAGGATCTCATCCGTGTTCATAAAGCTTATATTGCACAATTATAGTTTGACATAGACAGAGAGAATCATACTATCTTTGTCTTACACCAGTACTAGAACCCAAAAGAAAAGGATGAGTATAGTTATTTTTGTTCTTATTTACTGACAATTTGGTTTGACCAACTATATTTTCAATGAACGAATATTGAATGGTACTGAATTGAATGGCAGAATAAGTTTGTGCCTTTAACTTTTAAAAATAACGAGGGAAATTGTTTTTGACGTTTTTGATGTGAAGTTTCGATTTGAGTGATGCTCGATGCTTAAATAATTATTATTTTACTTTATTTCCTCGCATGTTTTGGAGAAAAGCACTATATATGCCTCGGCAGGAATAGCAATTCGTGGATTCGTCTTCTTTGTCGGACTCCGCTACGCGTCGTCCGACAAAATCGAAACTCATCCACGAATTGCCCTTTCCCGGCCTCTGCAATAATGTACTATTGACTCTGCATGCGAACCATCATAAAACAAGAAAAGAGAATCACAGAAGCGGAATATCACGTTTTCTTGTCTTTTTTCAGGCATCTAAAGAAATCTCCAATGAAACTACGTTTATACAAAACACATCCAAATGTGACTCGAGGGCAGGACACGACAGATCACGTCAAAGTGGTGCTACTATTGGACCCGCAGTGCAAGTATACTATTAGGTATTAGTCGGGTCAGCACAGTTCATAATGTATGAGAGCTCTACATGAATTCTCACACTAGAGATTTTTTGAGATGTGATAACCTATGTTGCAAATACTATATTTAAAAAAAAATCTCCACAAAATATGTCACATGGTTTTAATAAATCCAAACTATTATTAAAATAGAAAAAATGTATCAAAACATGAATCCGACACTCGAGATTTTTTAATATGCAGTTCTCAAACATATACGTTCGTATTATGTATTTATATTTTCTCCCAGCTTGACACCAAAACCAGCTCCCAATAATTTTCTTTATTAAAAATATTTTTTTATATAAAAATAACAACTATGTGTACATAACAATTACATGTTAATTAAGCTCTGTATATTTACTATATCCTACAAAAAAATCTCTCACGTAAATTAATCCACTTAATTACTATTAACCATTTTTGTTTTGAAAATGTTTTCGTTGCTTCGAGAAAATGGACAGTGGGTTTGTTTTTCACTTTCTCAAATCTCTTTCTCATGTTAGTGTAACAACAAAAAATCTCCCACGTATATGTAATATTGTATGGAATAAAACCATTATTAAATCATCCAAGCTATTTAAATTACCCTAAATGGCGGGTACTGATTCACTGTAGAGAACGTTTTATCGACTTCCATATCTCCGTCTCACTTCAATGTTCGCGGCAGACGATTGTTCCGCTTCAACAGCCGAGAGTTCGCGATCCGGTCGACCGTTAATTCTCCCATGACTATCTTACCCAGTTTCATCGGTATGCGTTGCGCGCTTACTTAACACACCTCAGGCCAAGCTCCTATAAAACGCGCAATGCATGCATGCATTGCGGTATCTCCTATACGTCACATATGTCAGCTATGAGGCTATGACATGGCTATGACAGACTGTGGCAGTTAGTTCCAAACAAGTATACAGACTTGTCTACCCACCATAAAGTTTAGCGTAAAGAGAATATATCACTCCTTAGTGAAAAACCATACGGTTTGTGCGAAGTTGAGTGTTATGTCAATGCTAATAAAGATGATGGTTTGACTTACGGAAATGAATAATATAATATCATTTTATTTTATATTTCCAATTCCCGTTTCATTTACACCCAATATTAAATCTTTTTCCGTAATAAAATGCGTATATAATTACTGTCATCATCTGCATTTATTTTATTTCTTTAACCCCCGTTATTCATAAACGCGCTACAAACCTCAATTAGCTAATAATAGTAATAATCGTTTGTCCTTATCTGTCACTTTAACTTATGTATTTGTAAGTAAGGGATAAACATAATTGAACTAAATCAGGCCCGTAAAGTTTATGAATAAAGTGGTTAATCTTTATTGCACAAAAGAAAAACATTATAGTACAAGAGGCGGACTTAATGCCATAAGGCATTCTCTACCAGTTAACGATGGCTTGTCCTCCGGCCCATTTGATCGATGACCTCCTTTGATTATTTATTTTTAATGGACGCCAAAATCCAGACAGGAACTTCGATTTTGACATTTACCACAGTAATGCAGTCGGTAGCAATGTCGCGCTTCAAAATTGCTGCAGTCGACTGCATTGCTGTAGAAAACGTGAAAAAGGTCATTCAAAGGGTAATAGGGTTATATACACCGCGGGATTTAATAACCCGAAAGATTTAAACCAACGATTTTAGAGCCTAATTAGAGTATATAAAGTTATATAACACATAGTCCAAAAACCCTTAATTTAAGAGATATTAATTATTTAAAACAAATCACAAGTAAAAAAATCTCAATTCTAACACACCCTTATGCGTGACGTAGCCACCAACTAATTTTACACGCAGACGCACTAACTACATGGTTATTAGCCAGTTTCACTTAATTAAGTTTGATATCCTACAAAAAGGTTTCACTACCGAAATTTTGTTCTGTTCTCAATCACGAGAGTACAAACTATTTTTTTTATTACAAACTATTTACCTTTACGATAACTGGCTGATAGTTTGACGAAAATGACGAAATTGATGTCAATAAAATGACATATTTCATATGTCACACAAGATATGCGCAAGATAACATCTTTAAATTTGATTGACTGTAATAAATAAAATTCATTTAGCGGATATTCACTTTGTGTACGGATTTGGAAACCCGAAGAACTATGTGCTTCCGGCACGACGGACCCACTTCAGCCTAGAAGTTCGTAAATTGGCTAGACGAACAATACCCTGAGAGGTGGATTGGCCGTGGAAGCAACGTTCTAACCTGGCCCGCCCGGTCACCCGACTTAACGCCATTGGTTTTTTTCTATGGGGAACTCTGAAAGATAAGGAAGGAATACTCAACACCAGTGAACTCTGGAGAAGAATTATTAATAAAAATTCGAACGGCTTCCGAAGAAATAAAGAACACTTTTGTAAACCTAAATAATGAAATCCGTTTAAAATTAAATCTTTGTGCTGAAAACGGTGGTACACACTTCGAAAACCTAATTCATTAAATTAATAAAAAAGCGTAATTGTTTAACATAGTTGTTTATTTTACTTTACTCGGTATAAATCAACACATCGAGAATTTAAAATACGTACTGATAAGCATGATCGATATTTTAACAAAAGGTCATTCAAGTAATCATCCCTTTCCAGCTGTAGTATGAGTTAAAACAATAAGAGGCATGATTTCTTTCGGATATAATCATGGTTAATGGCTTTGGTTACCTCACTCAAAGGAAAAGATTTTATCGCAAAGTTTCAACAATAATAACTGCACTGTACCTACTGTTGTAGTAATTAATAAAGTTTTGATACAATTTGTGGTATTTTGAGGTGCCAATCAATTGAAATAATTTCAACGTAAACATGATCCTAGACATAACTTGACAATTCTTGTCATGGAACACATGTCACTGCATTCGCCGTGCATCGTATGATATCGGAGTGATTCATGAAATGTCATGCTCGCTCTCTGTTTCTCTACTTGAGATTAATTAAACTCGCTCACTCTCTGAATAAAGGTTTGTTCACAAAGAAGCGGTAAATTAATATGATTTAATTTGTACTGAAATAGTAGTTTAATTAAAATATATAATTGGACCCATGTTGATATAACATTATTTACTCGTACTGTCGTCAAAAATACGTGGTTTAAATCTTTCGGGTTATTAAATCCCGCGGTGTATAAAATGAAATGATGCATTAATAAAACTTTAGTTAATTAACAATATTATATTAAATCATTAACAACTTTGACAGCACGATCTCTTCGCAGGTAGGTGCTCTACAAGGAGTTTATATTACAACATTATTTCCAAGAAATAATCTCTCATTGTTACGAAAATGTTGGTAGGGTGGCTTTAGGTTACTTTTCGTTCATATCGTCTTGGATATGGGTGAACATGGTGTTAATACACTCAGTATCAATCAACCTGTAAAGATATTGTAGCCTGGCCTTTTCTCGAAAAGTCTTCTAGAAAAATTTACGCTCATGTCGTCTCGGATATGAGTATATTTGGTATCAGTGCATTCAGTATAATATCCTGAACACAAATATATGAGATGACAAGCGCGAAAGTGGTGAGGGTAGTTGCTATGACGCAAAGTTTTTACCATTTTTCTTTTAAACATACCATGTGGGGTACCAAATGAAAGGGCCTTGTGAGTAGATCACAAATATATAACACACTGTAACACTTTTACTACTTAATCCAACAAATTATTTGAAAACGTTCAAAAATTTCACAATGAGTTGAATTCCAACTGCTCTAAATTGACTAAGATAACTTGATCCCAAGTTTCCTTGCAATTATACGTAATCGAGGTCCAGGCTCATACTAGTTCTCATGTCGCGATGCGCTAACGCTAACAAAAACTAAGCGTTACGAATTGCTGACATTTGCTTCTTTTAGTTTCACTCTACTCAAGCATCGGATGACAGGATCGTTGAAAAGGGACAAACATATCCTTTGACGTTACGATACTCTTCTCGTGAATTGTCAAATTTTAAAATTCGAAATTAGCTTTGGAATTTGTCCGGGTGGCTATTCGAAGTATAACTTGGTGGACGGTACTTACTAACCAAATAAGCTTGAGATCCAGTATCATAGATAGTTGTAAGACTTCAAGGGTCTATTTATATCTGACTGTGCATCCTGTATTCTAAACGTTTTGTGAATAGATATAAAAATTGACACCTATCATTTTTCACATAAACACAGACACTTTATGCATTGAATTATTAAACCTTAACGCAATGCCATAAGTCATAAGGTATATTTTCCTAATATACCTTGATGCTAATTCGAACTTTGTTATAAAAGATGTCATTTTATATCATTCGCGCGTGCATTTCACTCGTACTAGATGAAATATGTATTGGTGCGAGCGAGACGGTTGGGCGAATGATAACAAAATGATATCTTTTTGACATCTTAAACAAAGTTTGACTTGGCCTCTGTGGAGGCCTGGAAATACAGCATACTTCATTGACTTTTTATGCTGGAAATTGATTTAATAATTGCGAGAAAAATAAGTATGTTATTCTTCAATAACTTGTACAGTTACTGTCAAAAAACTAGAAGTGTCCATTAATTGTGTAGAACATTATTTGCTGTTTGTTTCCAATATCATGCTGCTATTCTGCGAATATAGCAGTTCCTCAGGCAGATAAATTAAACATGATCGAAACAAATACTATTAACCACAATAGTAAACTTTTCTCTCAGTGTGGGATATTCTCGGTCATGAAAAACTTACAAAGTTATTGTTTTTTTCATTAAATCTATAATTAATATTATTGTCGGGAGAAATTCTGACCGTGTAGTCGTGTAAGCTTCATAGCCCATTCTTCAAAAAATCTCTAGTGTGAAATTACTGTTTAGGTAGTATAAAATATAAAATAAAAAAAATGTTATTTCTCAAAAACGGGAACAGATATCAAGTTGTTAATTCGCAGCCGGGTAGTCAATATGATATATAATTCACCCGTGTAGAAACATTTGACTGTGCAATTAATGTAACTTTAACTTTATATTGACTCGTTCTATAATGAAATAGTGTAGTGTATCTATGTGCAGGTATGTATGTAAAATATGATATTAATGTTAGCCAGATTTGTTACAATGAAGTTAATATGAGAACGCATTGTAACGTCACAATAAATCCATCCACTTACTTTTAACCCTTTCAAAGCTTTACGTTATAAACAAAAACGACACTGAACGCCTAATACAGTGGTTCCTAACCTTTTCAGTCCGGTGACCCTTAAGACTAACTAGGGAACCTGATTTTACCCCTCCTCCCAATGGTAATAAAAAAATAAAACGTGTACGTTTGTTTTATTGTTAAATTAGGTTAGCTTATTACCCCCGTAAAATACCACGGTAATTATACCCCCAGGTTAGGAACCACTGGCCTAATAGGTCCCGGGCGCAAGCGAGCTAATGTAAACCTTACATGAAAGTGAAAGGTTACTTTGACAGCGTGCGCCATAATACCTATAATAGTTTTTAGGGTTCCGTAGCCAAATGGCAAAAAACGGAACCCTTATAGATTCGTCATGTCTGTCTGTCTGTCTGTCTGTCCGTCTGTCCGTCTGTCCGTCTGTCTGTCCGTCCGTATGTCACAGCCACTTTTCTCCGAAACTATAAGAACTATACTGTTGAAACTTGGTAAGTAGATGTATTCTGTAAACCGCATTAAGATTTTCACACAAAAATAGAAAAAAAAAACAATAAATTTTTGGGGTTCCCCATACTTCGAACTGAAGCTCAAAAATTTTTTTTTCATCAAACCCATACGTGTGGGGTATCTATGGATAGGTCTTCAAAAATGATATTGAGGTTTCTAATATCATTTTTTTCTAAACTGAATAGTTTGCGCGAGAGACACTTCCAAAGTGGTAAAATGTGTGTCCCCCCCCCTGTAACTTCTAAAATAAGAGAATGATAAAACTAAAAAAAATATATGATGTACATTACCATGTAAACTTCCACCAAAAATTGGTTTGAACGAGATCTAGTAAGTAGTTTTTTTTTATACGTCATAAATCGCCTAAATACGGAACCCTTCATGGGCGAGTCCGACTCGCACTTGGCCGCTTTTTATTTTTAAAGTGAAAACTTCTTTAGCGGCGCTGTGCACTTTTTGATGTGGAGAAAAAATGTTAAACTCGAGACAGCGTAAGACGATCACGTGACCGTAAGACGGACACGTGACCTGATCGAAAAACTGTTACATGTAATGTCATTGTGTTTTTCTTTATTGATTTAAATGCCATCTAGTGAGTTTCGCTCTAACTGGTATTAATATAACTAGAATACTAACAGTGATGTGCTTAGGGGTTTCAAGTAATTAACGCTAACGCTAGATGGCGTTAACCTCAATTATACATAGTGCATTTTGCAATAGTCATTGAGTTTTCACTTCTGCCGGCACTCCCTGAGTGCAACCCGTTGTTTTTTTCTCCATTAATTCAGTTATGTAAAACCAACAATCAACCCTATTTACCCACCACTAAAGCACACTTTCCTTTCCAGCATCGCGTCCTCCTGGTACCACGTGCTAGCGCAGTCCGTCCGAGCCTTCGCCCCTGTACTAATAACATACGTCGGCGGCGCCGTCTTACTTATAGCGAAGAGTGTGCTAATGAGTCTACATGGTGTGGGCACGTGTTTGTCTATACACGGGGCGTTGAGGAGTGATGATTTGAAGCCTTACGCCCCGTTGGTGTTCGTCAGGGTTTTGATTACTTTATTAATGTAAGTATTTTATTATAGTAATCTACTAATAACATATGTCGGTGGCTCCGTCTTATAGCTAAGAGTGTGCTAATGAGTCTACATGGTGTGGGCACGTGTTTGTCTATACACGGGGCGTTGAGGAGTGACGATTTGAAGCCCTACGCCCCGTTGGTGTTCGTCAGGGTTTTGATTACTTTATTAATGTAAGTATTTTATTATAGTAATCTACTAATAACATATGTCGGTGGCTCCGTCTTATAGCTAAGAGTGTGCTAATGAGTCTACATGGTGTGGGCACGTGTTTGTCTATACACGGGGCGTTGAAGAGTGATGATCTGAATCCTTACGCCCCGTTGGTGTTCGTCAGGGTCTTGATTACTTTGTTAATGTAAGTATTTTATTATAGTACTTAGTCTTATATCTACTAATAACATATGTTGTCGGTGGCTCCGTCTTATAGCTAAAAGTGTGCTAATGAGCCTACATGGTGTGGGCACGTGTTTGTCTATACAAGGGGCGTTGAGGAGTGATGATTTGGAGCCTTAAGCTCCGTTTGTGTTCGTCAGGGTTTTTTGACTATTTTTACGATTTGACACATTACATTTTGTTTCTGCCTTATTTATTACATTCGTCTATAAAAATAGGCATGGTAATTTGTTCGTAGGAATTATGTCTGTATCAAAGAAAAATGAGTGGCAATCCCGAATTTGACTACGCTAAAGACCTCTATCAAATGTTTGTCTAGGGCAGCGGTTGGCAACCCGCGGCCCGCGGCCCGCATGCGGCCCGTGAACCTGTCACATGCGGCCAGCGAGCCTCCCTGACTATTTTGTATGTAATATTGACAAACGACAATGTCTAGTCTAGTCACAAATATTAACAAAGTGCGGCCCGCGTCAACTTCGTTACCTACTATGTGGCCCTTGGCTGCTAAAAGGTTGCCGACCGCTGGTCTAGGGAGTAAATACTCCCCATACAAATGCCTAGCAGTGGTGTTCTCACAGTTTTTGATGATCTGTTATTTCCAGGGCCTTCCCCATCAGCAGCTACCTCCTCGACAACGCGAGCGCCCACAACTTCGAGATGCTCTACTTCATCCGCTCCATCATGGTGCTGGCCGCGTACTTCGTGGCCCTAGGGCTCCTGAACGTGGCGGCCGCGGGCGTGCTGTTCCTGCTGGTGTCCTCCTCGCAGCTGGCGCATAGAATGCTGTTCAGGATATTATGGAGAGGTGGCCAGGGGCTGGCTGAGAGGGTCGCTGTTGGGTTACAGAAGGTAAGAACGCAAAGGAATTAGAACCTTGTTTTAGTGTAGTTAGATTCCATATTTAAATGGCAGTGCTATTGGTCGTGAGAAGGCGTACGTGGGGCGTTTCTTTGAGTTAAAGAAATTTTAACTTTAATTCTTTACTGTTATAGTAGCTATTTCAATAACAGCTAGAGAAGGCTCGTTTCGCGCCGCTGCTAGTTAAATATGAGATGTAACTACTTTATAGAAGGTTCAAATTCCTTTGACTTTTATGCTGTTCATGATGGTGTTCTCCTCACAACTGGCGCATAGAATGCTGTTCAGGATATTATGGAGAGGTGGCCAGGGGCTGGCTGAGAGGGTCGCTATTGGGTTACAGAAGGTAATCATTAAAAGATACTTTTCTCAAACCTATTTTGGTCATTTTTTGGGTTCCGTTTAGGACAAAACGGAACCCTTATAGGATCACTCGTGCGTCTGTCTGTCTGTCCGACCATTCCCCCCCCGTTTATCTCCGAAACTACTGGGAGTTAAATTTTGAAAAAAATACACAAAATAGTTCTTTACCTATAGATGACAGGAAACCTATTAGAAATGCGCAGTCAAGCGTAAGTCGGACTTAATATACGGAACCCTTGGAACGCGAGTCCGACTCGCACTTGGCCGGTTTTTCTGTGATGGTATGAGATGTTACTACTATATAGAAGGTTCAAATTCCTTTGACTATTATGCTGTCGTGATGGTGTCCTCCTCGCAACTGGCGCATAGAATGCTGTTCAGGATATTATGGAGAGGTGGCCAGGGGCTGGCTGAGAGGGTCGCTGTTGGGTTACAGAAGGTAAGAACGCAAAGGAATTAGAACCTTGTTTTAGTGTAGTTAGATTCCATATTTAAATGGTCGTGAGAAGTCGCGAGCTCGACGTGCGTGGGGCGTTTATTTGAGTTAAAGAAATTTTAACTTTAATTCTTTACTGTTAGAGTACCTATTTCAATAACAGAGCTAGAGAAAGCTCGTTTCGCGCCGCTGCTAGTTAAATATGAGATGTAACTACTGTATAGAAGGTTCAAATTCCTTTGACTATTATGCTGTTGATCTCCTCCCAACTGGCGCATAGAATGCTGTTCAGGATATTATGGAGAGGAGGCCAGGGGCTGGCTGAGAGGGTCGCTGTTGAATTTACATGTAATGGCATGTTTAGGGTCAAAAAAATTAGAACCTATTTAGAGTAGTTACGTTAGTATTTTATTTAACAACACCAGGAGAAATCGCAGGCATCCCAAACCGGCACCATTATTTGACATTGACATATCATACTTTTCTGGACGCCTGGACATTTTCAATCTCACTTTCATACAAAATTAAATGAGCAGTCCGCAGGTAAAAACACGTGACTGAATTTGTACGGTATGCATTTCCACCGGAGATTCTCCGCGTTATCCGGCCTCATTACGCTCGGCATGTAACTACTTTGCCAGCAGCCAAAATTCCCGGCCTCAGTAGTAATGTACAGTCGCCATCAGATATATCGGAGCGACCAAGGTGCTCACAAATATCTGAACACGCCTTTATTTTATGGGCGTCAGAGTGCGTGTTCAGATATTTTTGAGCACCTTGGCAGCTCCGATATATGTGATGGCGACTGTACCTACTATACAGGATGGCCCATTTAGATCGGTCAGTATGGGAAAATCTGAAACTATAAGACATACGACGATCTCTTCTTAGGAACCATGTCATCGATTTTAGTAACAAGAAAGACTGCATTCATACATTTAATTTTTTTTTATGTAAAATGTATTCAAAAAAATGGTGGCCATTTCGAAAACATACTAAAATAAATTAAAGGATATGAATACAATGCATTTTATTCATTTCAGACATCATGTTTCATTTAGTAACATTTACTGCTTAAGACCTACACAATCGATATCTAAATAGAAATAATTTTACATTTTTTTTTTCAAAACGTCCGGGTTCGATTCCCGAGCTGAG
The DNA here is from genome assembly GCF_948474715.1 of Cydia amplana. Lineage (NCBI taxonomy): Eukaryota > Metazoa > Arthropoda > Insecta > Lepidoptera > Tortricidae > Cydia > Cydia amplana. The sequence goes on from NC_086077.1 coordinate 2,979,301, forward strand.
TACACATTTTTTTTAAATGTATGAATGCAGTTTTTCTTGTTGCTAAAATCGATGACATGGTTCCTAAGAAGAGATCGTCGTATGTCTTATAGTTTCAGATTTTCCCATACTGACCGATCTAAATGGGCCACCCTGTATTTTTTGCCGCCAGGTACCCATGGTAGTGAGTGCAGCCCTCATCACGCTAGCTCCTTTATCTTGCGGTGCGGCCGCGCTCGTTGCTGGTGGCGCTTTCTACGCATTTATGGTGAGAATATTATATTATACCTTATTACCAATGCATTAAATCTTCTTTTCTGTCGCCATTAGGCACAGTTTCTGCGGACATAGCTATGGCCTATCTACTCCCGACATTCATTGACAGATTTATCCCTCAGTCACATCCTTAGCTATTAGCTATAATAGCTAATGCATCCACAGTTCCACACACACCACACCATCAGACTACAAAATTGGGGTCCATATTGGGTCGCATAATAATTGATTGTCCTAATGTAATGTTACGCATAAAACTCATTTCGCATAATAGTTATTGTGTTGAAACTATTCAAACTATCAACATTTCTGAAAAAATATAAAACAACCTAACCTACACAACCTATGCAAAATATTTTCGAAAATACTTTCCGTTTCAGCTGGAGAAAAATTATGCTAAAAGAGTTTTATGCGTAACATTACATTAGGACAATCAATTAGTATGCGACGAGATAGGATCAATCTAAGAAAAATTTCTTCAAAGTTGGTACTCAGAGATTTCATGGAAATTTATATCTTGGAAACGGAAATTTACAATCTCCATACCAAAAGACTATGAAAAGTTTGCATAAACTTTTCCTTGTAGAAATTTCGCTATTTTAATAACTTAATTTCTAGCGGGAAATCAGTATCCACAATTTCGTATATAGTAAACCTTTATATTGTTTACTTTACAGTAAACAATACGGCCTTTACAAATAAAATAACCTTCTATTTCCACAGATATCTAAAATGTACGAAGAATACTTAGAAGATTATTTCTACAAATTAGCTGCCAAATACGCGTCACGCTTCTGCCGCGCGTTTAGAAAAAATAAAAAGAAAGATAAGACAGAATCGGATAACTCTCTCGTCCCGAAAACAGAAACAGAATCAGTTATCGTTAAACCAGATGATTCTGCTAGTACTACTTTAGTACAACGTAAAACTAATGAAAAAGATAAAACAGAAGTTGATAAAGTCGTGGTTAGTGACGATAAAGGAAAGAGTGACGATAAAGGAAAGAGTGACGAAACAGAAGATAATAAAGTAGCTTTAATAACGAATACAGAAGTAGATAAAGAATCTAGTGACAAAAATGATAAAGAAAAGAACGAATGTCACAACGATGTCGAAGATGACGGCGAATTGTTGTTGAGTGATATAAATTTCCATATGATGATGTTCTTTTTGTGGGCGGTCGTGACTTTAGTTAATGTGCCTGCGCTGTTGACATGGGCGCGGAATTTCAAGTAAGTAGCCATAGTATTTTATACTGTGTACCATCGCCCGCAATGCCTTGGGCGAGGCATGACTCCACCGGCCTAGCTGCTTCGCGCGGCAATTTCCTCGCGAGGCGGGTCATTCCGTGTGGACTCAATTGCAAACAAAACTACACGTTATTGTATAAAAAGTTAAAAATTTTACCAGTTCATGAAAAAGTTAAATACTTATTATGTACAGAAAACTATGGCCTTGACAGTTTTAAAACATGTAGAAAACCATTACGTAATTTTAGGGTAAGCACAAAACGAAAATATGTACAATATAATCATTGATATAGTATAAAGAACTGGATACCCAATCAGCCGCCAAAAATGGCCCCACAAAAGTGATGTCAAAACAGATCATGCATTACTTTTTCGTTTAGTCTTGTTTGAAACGCTCAAATGTGAAGTTGTCAACAATTACGAAATGTGCCGTTAAAATATGTAAAAATAACAATGATAAAACAAGGAAAAAGGATGGAATGTATTTCTTTCGGTTAGTTCTTTGGATAGCATTACATAATTTATGTAATCTGGTGGTAATTTTATGGTTTTGAATAAATTAATTTGTTAGTACCAAAGAAGGGATGTTATGGAACAAAAATCTAATGAGTCGATGTGAGGTCAATATTTTTTTATATTTTTATATGGAATTCATAAGAAATAATATTATGTTTAAATTCAAGATTTCCAAGAAAACCTATGCGACGTGCAAAGTGGACTGCTATTTAATTATAGCAAGAGATAGGGGTGATGCAGTTTTAAACAAGGCAAAACGGCACTTGTGTGTTCGGCCCATTTCCCTGTTTCCGACATATAGACCACCAATAAGGGCTTATATCGACTAACTGTAAATGCTAAACCTGTCGGAACACAGTGACAACCACAGGATTTTTTTTATAAAGTATAGGTAGACTTTATAAAAAAAATCCAATCAGTATCTAAATGTCCCCGTGCACCCGCGCTATGAGTAAATGTAGATCTTAAATACACAGTTATTTAATAAGTAGAATTTATTTCAAGGAAATTAGTATTTAAAGACGTATACTTACGAATTAAAAATTTAATTTGTTTGAATTTGAACCACGAATTAATTTTATTTGAGCTCCCGATTAAATTAAATTTGTTTTATTTATTACTTCAATTGGTTTTCCTGTACAGTAATACATATTAAAGTGTACCAAAGTGACTCCATTCGTTCATTATTCTCATTTGACGTTGTTTGACGTAAATACGTTACGTTTAGTGCCATCGGACTAAATTTTTTAACAGTGTTGGTACTTATGTTTGCAAATTTGACACTTAATGCTTACGACATTAAGCTCTTTTCTGTACGAAACATTTATCTTGACTCAAAATTTACGTAAGCGTTTTTATCATCAATGCAAATGGTGCGAAACGTCATTGGGATCCACATTTCTTGACGTTTTTGTTCTGCTTTGTGTGTCTATTTCTTTTATATTAAGTCAGTGAATATAATACTAATAATTATTACGGCCAAAGAACTCGTAAATACTTAATACCTAAGATTCTTAACCAACTAAATAGTTCAATAGACCAATGTAAAAGTAAACAGATGTTTAAAAAAAGATTAAAATCACTATTTCTAGACAATATAAATCCATAGTATGTATGTATAGTTTTATTAGTGTTCGTTTGTATTATTGCAATATTGCATTAACCTTGGGTGAATATTTCACCTCACGAGAGCGGCCTAGTACAATAATAAAACATAAAATCATAATAATAAGGATCAGGGTGATGTTGTCGTGAGGTGAAGTAGGTACCTACGCATGCTGACCGTACAGTGTTACAAACCGGTCTTGTTGAATTATTATATATTATGCATGGTAACTTTAGATTTAACTTAACCTAAGAATATTATATATATATACAGTTTGCTCTGTACTCTGTAGGTATAACGCATAAAGTACATACTTATAAAAATAATCGAGAGCGCACTATTCGCCAAAAAACTGTCTACAGTTTAGCGAAACTTTTGTATACCTAGACATAAGTATTTTTTGAAATAAATAAAAAAAAAAAAATAAAAAAAATATTAACCCTAAGATTAACATGCAAATAGATTTCAAATGTTTCTTATCTATTTTAGATACAGCATGGTGCTCAAGCCAGACAATTCAAGGTTCCCTGGATTGATTCTATCCATTTGCTCGACGTGCATATGGCAAATGGACGGGCCGAGGAAAAACTTGTAAGTATATGTTATAAGCAGAGAGAATCTCCATAGATTTGAATCGATAAACTACAACCATTTGTAGTTTATCGATTTAATACTACAGACGAGTTACGGAATGTTCCCAAAAGCTCTCAGTTTCATACGAAATATAGAAAATTTCCATTTCGCTAATAATTCAGCCTAAATACGTCCCGCTGCTGGACACAGGCCATCACTTATTCGCGAGAGGGCTTGGGCTATAGTCCCCACACTGGTCCAATGCGGGTTGGGGCCTTCACATACCTACACCTTTGAGTTTGTTCGCGGATGTATGCAGGTGAGGAAACATTTTCCTTCACCGAACCAACATTCCACCTATATCCAACAAATAATTTACAAATCCATAATCTCTTGTTTCAGGAAAAACTACAATTTCGTAGCAGGCGTAATTTTCGTAGTGGCAGTAATAGTTTTAACACTAGGACCACTATCCCTAACCTACGTCAACTTTGGCGTAACGTTGGTATTCGCACTCATAACGGCACAGCAGCTGTTCGACACCGAAGAAATCGACGAAGACTCCCAAGCCAGCCAAGACCCTTCACAAGACCCCGAAGTAAGTGACCAGACCTCGAACGAAGACTCGGACCAAGAAAAGACCGAAAGTAAGGAAGAAGAATAGAATAGAATAGAATAGAATAGAAATAATGTTATTCGTGAGCACAAACACAAAATAGAAACAGATATAACAGATATAACAGAGATATAACAAGAGATGACAAGAGATATAACAGAGAATAAAAGGATAAAGTGCCACGAAATGGTCTCATCTCAGCATGTTGCTGGCGACTTCCAGCGCTGATCTTCCGATGAGACCATCCGGTGAAACAATCACGACAGGTAACATGAATACAAAACAAAATTAATATATAACATACAAAAGACAAAGACAGCAAAAAGATTAAAATACATTACAATAAATTACTATGTACAATCTACTATGTACAAGAAGCTAGTGAAAGTGAAGAAAAAAACGAATGTGATCCTTGCAATGAAAATAGAATATACAATGTGTTTAAGAATCTTAGAGATAAGTTTAGCTTTAGCGAGGAATGAAGCAACGAGACTGAGTGTAGCTATTTCGTTTAGTGACGTCATAATAGTGCGTACATACCTAGCAAACGACGAACATAACGAACGTTCGCGATGAGATAAACTAACTGTTAGAGAAAGACAACAAGCGTTCCTTGGCATTCGTTTGATTAATCGAATTTGAAGTTCTCTTGAGAATCTTGAGTTATATTAATACGAAGTATAATAATTGTACGGTTATACTGACGCATTCGCACGTCGTCGACGTGAACAGAGGTCCTACCGCCTACTCTTTTACACCAAATAAGACGTAATTCGAGTAATAGAGATAATTTCTCGAAATTTACGAACTTCGATTTTCGCAGAACTCTCAGTTGAAAATATAAACACACGTCATTAGTAATGAGTCATTACTAATGACAAAAAATAGTTGAACAGAATCGTATAATTATTATTCGTTCGTTTGTTGTGTACGCATTATTGTTGCTTGGATACAAATGGTAAATTTTGTGTGCTAGAATAAATGTGATGTAATGTTAAAATTCTGTGAGAAATGGCAGCAAACAAGCGCTTTAAATAACGTCATTTCTTTGAGATTATGTTCAAGTATAGAAGAAAAATTCATTGTAGAATTATTTTGTAAAGTCCAATGTGAGTCTCGTACAAACGAACGTAAATTTTCTAGGGATTGTAGGCCAGTTGTAGGCAGTTTTTTTTTTCATGGACACAAAATTGCTCAAACATTTAGTCATTAGGCGGGTCCACACGGAACGAGCCGACTCGCGCCTTTAGACGCATAAAACCACAAACGCGAATCACCAACTCTACGCAAAAAACCACTTAAGCGAAACACCAACTACGCAAAACACCAACTACGCATAACGCCAACATGAAATTACGCAAAACACAAATCACGCTAAATACCATATATGCGGAATACCACCTATCACAGTACGCGAAATGCCAACTAACACGATACGCGAAATAACCCTTTTGATTCCTTTAGACGCATAAAACCACAAACGCGAATCACCAACTCTACGCAAAAAACCACTTAAGCGAAACACCAACTACGCAAAACACCAACTACGCATAACGCCAACATGAAATTACGCAAAACACAAATCACGCTAAATACCATGTATGCGGAATACCACCTATCACAGTACGCGAAATGCCAACTAACACGATACGCGAAATACCAACTAGATGCATGTCCGCCTTGCCGTCTGTAGACTACAGTTTCAAAATAAGTCGGCCGTTTTGGAAACCATAGGTTCGAAATCTTATGTATTAAAACTATAGACAAGTAGGTCCTTATAAAATGAAACCTCTTTAGATAACGAATGGCTGTTGTTGATGAAAGGTATTATACTTCGATTGTAAATATTATATTTTACAAGTTCCAGTTGGTATTTCGCGTTTGTGGTATTGTAAGTGTTTGGTATATTGCGTAATAAATAAAATCGCCAAACACCACAACACGTCAGGTTGGTATTTCGCGTTTGTGGTATTATGCGTAGTTGGCGTTTTGCGTAATATTTTTTAGAAGTCCGCAAAATACCAAAAAACCTGGGATTGGTATTTCGCGTTTGTGGTTATATGCGTCTAAAGGTTTTTGATTCACAGTGAATACAACTTTTCCTGCTTCCGTCATTTTACACATCTTTTTGAAAGGTTTGTTTATATACTGACATATCTTCCTTGCAATCAAATCATAGACATTAGTTTTAATTATCTAGACATCTAGACAAGTAGGTCCTTATAAAATGAAACCTCTTTAGATAACGAATGGCTGTTGTTGATGAAAGGTATTATACTTCGATTTTAAATATTATATTTTACGAGTTCCAGTTGGTATTTCGCGTTTGTGGTATTGTAAGTGTTTGGTATATTGCGTAATAAATAAAATCGCCAAACACCACAACACGTCAGGTTGGTATTTCGCGTTTGTGGTATTATGCGTAGTTGGCGTTTTGCGTAATATTTTTTAGAAGTCCGCAAAATACCAAAAAACCTGGAATTGGTATTTCGCGTTTGTGGTTTTATGCGTCTAAAGGGACTCGCGAGGAAATTGCCGCGCGCAGCAGTTCGGTCTGTGTAGACGTGCCTCGGCCGCATTGCCTCGGGCGACACCGCGACCGAGCTGCTTCGCGCGGCAAATTCCCCGCGAGGCGGATCGCCTATTTATGTAACGCGCGTGCGCGTGTCGTACGAGACTTAGGATTGCTTTTGAACTTTGTTTAATAAAATGTATGTTAGGTGATATTTATTTAAGTATGACTCACTATTATTTCACTGAAGTTGTTGAAAGTCACAACTGAAGTATGTCTGATAAAAATGGGATCCAAAGAAATGTAGATGTTGGAGGTTGGAGGAAACACGAGTGTGATACTTGTATCAAGCCATTTCCGTCAGTAGAAATTTGGATTTTCTACTGACAAAATTGTTTGACAGACTATGGGTAATACATTTATGTTTGCTAATGTATGTTCACATAACAACTTTTGTTGTTGCTATTAATAGCAATCACAAGTCTCTTTAGTATTCTTTTTTTTTTAATATTATTATTTCTGTATTTTACAGATTATTATTATTCTTCCGATTTCCGCATTAATAAGAGTACTTTAAGGCTGCGTTTCCATGAGAGATGTGCGATGATGCATAGCGAGGGATATGGTTGTTAGGAACCAATAGAATTGCCCACTGGAGCAGCACTGAGCGAGGATAGGTAAATCAAGTGATTCTATTGGTTCTTAACAAACATCGCTCACTATGCATCATCGCACATCTCTCATGGAAACGCAGCCTTAAACATGGCGGTTGTTATAAATAAAATGTTTTGCTGTGTGATTGGTGTAAACGAATTTAGATAAAAATTTTGGAATATTAATAATGTTAAATTGTTATACTTATAAATGTTGTATTCGAAAGTTAATAGTAATACATGAAACTATACATCTGTAAAGTATACAAATTTATCCATGTTTGAATCAACTTGTTGAAGGAATTTTACATTGTAAATGTAATAATATAAATCTTTATTCCCAATAAGCAGTATATTATTAAAATAACATACTAAAATTACAGTACATTAAGTACATATCATGTTTTAGCATTTAATAATTTTACTCTATGGCGCTCATGACATGAACTATGCTCAGATTCCGGACAACCCGCTGGGCGGGTTGTTTTATACACAGCTATAGACGACCGGTTTCTGGGGTAGTGCGCTGTTTATTTTCTGGCAGTGAATGTGTTAAAATATGGAATCCCTATGATTTATCTGTCAGCTCCCACGGCTCATATATGAGTCAGAACGCTTATGGTGACGTCATATTTACAGAAGTAAATAAATAATTGAAATTGCTCACTAGTGACTTTTGTGTAATTTGTATTATTTTACCCATATTTACAATTTTACAGTATAATTTAAATAGTTAATAATATTTTCTGGAACTTGGTACATCAATTATTTCAGTATTCACAATGTGTGTTTTCATACAGAACTTGTGTTTCATGTCCACTGTCTTTAAGTTAAATGACTTTCACAAGCAATTTTTTAACATGAGTCACTACAGGATGGGGTTGATAATTATAAGTTATTAGCTTATTGCCACAGCAAATATGTTTAATGAAAACTCAATAGGGTATAAATTTAGGTTCTCACCCTCAATCTGAATATTTGTCATTACGTTTTTTATATCACCAAGATCTGCATTTACTTTAGGTTCAATAAAATTGTATTACCAACTACCACCAAAGATGAAAAAATAAAAGAAAACTATGAGTCTTAAAATCTATTTATTTCAACATACGTTAACAACCAAACCAAGATCATTTCTTTCCTTTCTTGCCTGCGGGTTTTTCTTCCGTGTTCTTGGGATTCTGCCAGTTCAAAGGGTTTCGGCGGTACATGGGCCACGGGGGCACGGTCAAGATGGCAGCAAGCAGGAAACCGGCTCCCAGGATATACACCGATTGAGAGAACTGCTGAACAATATACCCCCAAACGAATCCAACGATGCTGAACAGTGTTATGATGGCTCTGTATAATTTTTCTGCCTTAGCTTGCCCGACGTAGTCAATGTGAGTTGGGATTGATGTGAAGAAATCCATGGTTGTTAATTGTTCGTAGTCTTTTTCTCAAAACAATTAGTTTTGTCTTTTTTATAAGAAATTGGAAATCAAATTCGTCGCAGACACGTCAGTATAGCCAATTAGCCACGACAGATCCACAGATACAAAACAGACAACCTAATGACAGGTGTCATTGAGTCCGAAACGATGAAGTCCTTTGGCTGTTTCTTCGTTTGGTATATTTTTATTATACTTGGTCAACCAGATCTTGACAGTAGAAAAAGGCGGCAAATTTGAAAAATGTAAGCACGAAGGGATATCGTCCCATAGAAAATTTTAGTATAGTATAGTATATCGTTTATTGCAAACCATGGTACAATATAATAGATGTTACAATAAGAAACAGATCACATGGCACCCTGGTAGGGTATGGCAATTATCCTTAAGACTACATTAACTAAATATAATATTTAGTACACTTAAACATACTTTGCTTGCTACTTGCTACATATTATTATTTTCTATGTTTAGGAACTTTGTTTACAAATATTATCATAATAGATCATCCTGCATAAATTCTTCGATGGTATAGTATGATTTTTGCAATAGAACGGACTTGAGTTTTTGTGTAAATAAATGATTTATTTGTATGTTTTTTATTTCAGTAGGTAGTTTATTATATATATTTATTGCTCGGTAGTACGGTCCTTTTTTATAAATATCTAAGATTGGTTCTGGGAGGATGAGATTATCTTTGCGACGCGCACTCTTGTTAAATTCAAATAGGTGTAAATTATTTTTGACAAATGAAGTTATTTCCAGGATATACAGAGAGGGGAGAGTCAATAATTGAAGTTCCTGAAAATGGGGTTTGCAACTGTCGGTCTGTGGAATATTTACCAATATACGGATGCATTTTTTTTGCATTATAAATAGGTCGTGGGCGTCGCTGCTATGGCCCCACAATAGCAAACCATAACTGAGCCAAGACTGTGCATATGCGTAGTAAGCGGACAGGGCGCAATGGATATGTGTGTTTGATTTTAAAATGCTTTAGGTGCTGCACAGCGTCGTTTGCTCAATGTCAGGTGCTATGACCTCGGCAGAGTCAATAGTATAGCATCCTGGCATGTCCAGCCTCCGAAGAGGCTGGGCTTCTTTATAATATGGTCAAGGCCATATTACAAATTAGAAATAGTGAAAGTTAGATTGTTGTAGTTTTATTAGAGAGCCACTATGAGGGTGGCATTTGTAAAAACCCTCTATAAATAAATAAAGAAAAAAAAATTGAATTTCGCGCCTTTTTTTACTGACAAGATTTGGTTGACCAGCTATATTTTTTGTTTCTTTTTTTTTCTAACTTGTTTTTCATATATGGCCTCTCATATAGCAACACTGCGTTGCACTTTTCCGTCAGTCGGTTGTCAACATTCAGTTCGATCAGACTCATTAGGTTAATTTTAGTTAACAAAGATATTAGTTTTATTTTCCAAAAGTACAACAAACAAAATTAATTAAAATGACAACATTTAAGCAAGTTCCTCTTACATGTGGTGGCCATACTAGACCAGTGGTGCATTTGGACTTTAGTGACGTTACCAAGGATGGGTATTACCTGATTTCTGCCTGCAAAGGTGAGTTATTAACGACTGCTTTGCACTTGCGTGCCCTTTCGCCTTGGCCTAGTCGTGGGTGGAAGACCTGCAAATGAGTTTGGGTTGTGTTTGTTTGGGATTGGTCGCGACAGATGTTAGGTTAAGATGTATTGGAAAGGCCTTCACTTTCCTTGTTTTCGTCGACCGGTCCGCTCGGCCGGCATGCATTCTAGGTGTGTGATGGCCTTCTCTTTCCGGGCTTGCAGGAAGTGCCTTGAGTATCCGCTCGTATGTGTCTCGCAGCCGCTCGCCTTGACGTCGGGCCGTGCTTTTTGTTCACGATGTTGACATGACTTTTAAGTTATAGGCCTTTGTGCTCTTAGTATGTCACTGTCCGAATAAAATTGCTTTTCTGTTTTACATGTTGACATTTCACTTGCTCTGGGTCACCTTGTACTTGTCCAAGGCTCCAATAAGATCTTGACATTAATATTTATACCTCAATACCTGAGAAAATGGATTACTTTCATTAAGGAAACAGTTTTGTTGCAACATTAAATGTAATTATTGTCTGCTATTATCTGCTTGTGATAAAGAGATCTTTGATGGGAATAGAGTAACCTTCATCTAAGATTATCTTTCCTTATATAGAGTTGAGTTTGCCTATTTGTTTACTATTTATAAACATTTTGAACAGGATCATGCCCAGAATATTTAAAAAATGTTTTCATAAATTAATGAGCCAATCAACTTCTTGGAGTGTTGGATATGGATATATTTCCGACATGTATCTTTAAAACCAAACCTTTATTGGTTTTAATTAATTTGGTACTTATAAATCAATTTTTAACCAGCTATCTTGAACATGTATAAGTATGTATTGATAACAGATTAAAAAAGAATCATTTGCCTTTCTGGGCATAATGAATAAGTATAATGAGCAGAGATCGGCTGGGGTGAGCTATTTACCTTATAATTTGACAAGTCTTATGTCATATTATAAGGAAAATAGCTCACCCCCACCGATCTCTGATAATGAGATAATTTGACACAACTTAACCTAGTCTCACCAAACGCTCAATAAGGCTTGTGTTGTATAATAAACACAAAAAAAAGAGTAGGGACAATTGGGACATTGGAGCATTTTAGGTAGTAGAAAATAATACAGAGAATACAGCAATATAAATAGAGGTAAACAATGGGTGATCTTATTGCTAAAAAGCAATATCTTCCAGACACCCTTCAGATAAGAGAGTTTCTTTATTAAATAATATTACAGTACATAATTATGCTGCTACTTTACCACACTAGTGTGATAATTAGCACATTACATAACTATATCGAAAATTTAAAGAGTCATTATGTACTGTAAAATGTTGTATGATACATGTGTGAATAGATAGGTAATTCAATACTATTTTTCGCACTTGTTTCGTAATGTACTATATTTTAACTGCAGTCTACAACTAATTTGTTGTATATTATAATTAAGCATAGTGCTTTTATGTCCCTTGGCACTTGATACAGCATTACCATAGAGTAAGCTTAATTATATTTATATTTTATTTATATTTAAGCCTTTATTTTTCCTTAAATAGTTTTACATAATAAAAGTTTTCTAATAATATTGTTGTTCATTTTACTATATTAAGGACCCCTGTCAGGTATAGGCCTCCTGCATATCTTTCCACCTTTCTCGGTCTTTAGCCTTGATTAGCCAATTTTCTCCAGCTGTGACTATGATATCCATGGACCTCCCTGGATATCTTGTTATGGGTTTTCCCACCTTCCTTTTGCCATGGGGTCCTGGCCACTTTGTGACTTTGTTGGTCCACCTGTCATTTGTCAATCTTCCTATGTGGCCGACCCATCTCCACTTCTGTTTCAGCACAAACTCGAGTGCATCTATGATGTTTGTTTGGGATCGGATGTACTTGCTGTTAACCTTATCCTTAAGTTTTATGCTAAGAATGCTCCTTTCCATTGCTCTCTGGCATGTTCTTATCTTTAATTTGTTCTGGTTTGTGTGCACCCAAGTTTGAGAAACGCATGTAAGGCATGGTAAGATGCATGTGTCCATTATTGTTTTCTTATGTTTGAGACTGTAGTTTCCTTTTAGAAGCTCTTTAAAACTCCCAATACTTCCTCCAGCTGATATGGATTCTGCGGTCTATCTCCTGGCTGTTGCTGTCAGTGGCAAAGGATATTCTCTTGCCCAAGTATATGTAGTGGTCTACAAATTCGAGTTCCTTGCCTTGTATGTGTATTTTTGTAGGGGCTCTGTTAGTCATAATTTTGGTTTTTGTATGGTTCATTTCCAAACCGACTTTACAGCTTTCCTTGTTTAGCTCATTTAGCATTATTTGTAGAGTGTTGGTATTTTCTGAAAATATTGCTATGTCGTCCGCGAATCGTAAATGACTTAAGCGTTTATCAAATACTTTAATTCCTTTTGTATCCCAGTCCAGCTGGCAGAATATGTTTTGCAGCACCGCTATGAATAACTTTGGTGACAAGCTTAATTATGCCAGTCCATTTATGGGCAGCTTATTTCAAAGTCAATGTCTATAAATAATGTATGTGGAAGTGATAGTCAAAGACATATTATCTCAATGAAACATTCTGACAAACTATAGTATGTGCTATGAAGCTGCTGTTATGCTATATAACTAACATTTCATTTATATTTTTGTCAATATCTATTAATTTTTAATAGAGATGCCCCGAATAGTGGTTTTGGCCGAATACCGAATATTCGGCCCCTTTTGTTACTCTAGTGAATGTAGTCAGAGTCAATAAAATCAAACCCATGGTAAAAATAAAATTATTAGTGTACAAATGCTCAAAAAACAGTCTTAGAATTAGGTCGTAGTAGTCTGTGGTTATTTTTACTGTGTAATTTATCTTTTTAGGTAGGTGTAAGAGATATTCGGTATTCGGCCGAATGTTGTCGACGATTCGGCAAAGTTGCTGAATAGGCCGAATACCGAATAGTTGCCGAATATTCGTGGCATCTCTAGTTTCTAATCTAACAATATTTTTTTTGTTTAATATATTTTTACATTCCTAACAATCTCAGAAGAATTAAAAGAGTTACACTCCATAAGTTAAATAAATCAAAAATTATTTCGCTCTTATCTAGATATGAATATACAAATGCCAATTACCAATGTAATGTCTGTCTCAATACATGTCTATGACTACAATTATGAATTCCATTAGATGGCAAGCCCATGTTGCGGCAAGGTGAGACAGGCGACTGGATTGGCACCTTCGAGGGGCACAAAGGGGCCGTGTGGGGCGTAGCCCTGACTCAAAACGCCAGCTTGGCGGCCAGTGGCGCTGCTGACTTCTCAGGTACGACATTTCCTGCTAGAGAGAGATGGTAAGACAGTGAGAGAGACGGTTGAACGGATCGGCACCTTCGAGGGGTACAAAGGAGCCGTGTGGGGCGTAGCCCTGACTCAAAACGCCAGCTTGGCGGCCAGTGGCGCTGCTGACTTCTCAGGTATGACATCTACTGCAAGAGAGAGAAAAATGTAAGATAGTGAAAAATTATGATTCGACCGAAGGTGCCGTTTCGGCCGAAACTAGAGCAAAACCGAACGAGATTCGAGATGTTACGAGTACCTACATATATGTAGCGCATGATTATTTTCCATCACATTTTCACGGAAATGTACGACCGTGTCTTGCTATTTCAGTCAGTCTCGGTACAAAAAGTACTGAGGTTGACTGAAGCAGCATGACAAATACGAACGTTTCCGAGAAAATACGCCGGAAAACTACATCACTACACACTACATCTACACTACAGTCACTACACATTATGCACTACATCTCTACAGATGTGGAGATGATGTATGATGTAGATTGTAAATCGACTTGTTATAAAATCGTAACTTTTGTCTTAGGGGCTATTCATAAATTACGTCATTTTAAATTGGGGGAGGTCTGGACATCGGATGATGGTAGCATGACGTAGGAGGAATGAAGAAATTTTTGGATGATTTTAGGGGGGGGGGGGGGGTCTAAAATCGTCAAAAATAGATGACGTAATTTATGAACAGCCCCTTAGCGTCCCTCCCTCTACTAATTCATAAGCCTGGCCTGATAAACCAATTAAACCGATTTCTCGACTCAGTAGCAAAAGGTGCGAAATAAAAAAAAAATATGAGAGATTGACTCTTCGCGCCTACATTTTTAGTTTACCGCCCTTTTCCACTAAAAAAATTGTTGGTCAAACTATAATTATAACCATTGTGTTTTGACGATATTTTTTTCTTTCAGCGAAACTCTGGGACGCGCGTTACGGCGAAGTGGTTCACACGTTCGACCACGACCACATAGTGAAGAGCGTGAACTTTAATGCTGACGACTCTCTTCTTCTTACTGCGAGTAATGAGAAACTCATCCGGGTGTTCGACCTGAACAAGCCTGAAGCTGGCCGTGAGTTGTTACATCCTCACTACAATATAGGGCTCATTTAGACGGCGCGCGAACTCGTATACGATTTTAGTTACATTGCGGACCATTGAGGTTACATCAATTCAGCCGACCGATCAAATGACGCAATGTAATGAAACTCGCATGCGAGATCTCGCACCGTCTAAATCGCCATAAGTGTCGTAAACGTGATCAAGTTCCTAGTGAGGCGAGTAGGAGAAGTGACACCGAGTGTGGGTATATCACAATATGACTCGCACGTGATGCGAGTTACTCCGTGGCACGTGCAATTGTGCCCAAATATGGGAAACTCCCAAATACAAATATACATGGTAAATACCTACCCCGCCTTCAATCACTACACCTTATAAAACAAAGTCCCCCGCCGCGTCTGTGGGTTTGTATGTTCGCGATAAACTCAAAAACTACTAAACGGATTTTCATACGGTTTTCACATATCGATAGAGTGATTCCTGAGGAAGGTTTGTGTATAATTTGTTAACCCGTGCGAAGCCGGGGCGAGTCGCTAGTAGTAAATACACCTAAGTCTCTCCCCATTTCCAATATTTATTGATTGCTTGTAACCGACACCGAGAGCATATCATTCCTCTCTTTACGAGAGATTCCCATCATAATTGCGTTGATATTGATCACACAGATACAGGGAAAACACCGTTTTCCTTGTTGATTTCACAACAAAGTCTAATTGAATCAGAGTCCTTGCCGAAAGCAATGCGTTTATGGTCAAGTATTTACTAAGTATTGTATTGTTACCTCAAGGTTCTGATGTGAGTCAGAATTCCTATGTATATGCATACAGGTGCGTTGTGGTTAGTAATTTAAATCGCAGTCTAAAAGGTATTATGATATACACGTTAAATTGTGGACTTGCGAATCTGAAAGCTGAATTTTGCGAGTAACTTGGTTGCCAAGCGCTAACGCAATCTTCTTTGGAGATCTTATAGGGATTGCGAAAGTTTTTACAGTACATATGGTCCTATTCTCCCTCACTAGTGCGTAAAATAGCACTTTTCGTGCGAATGTCAAATATTAAACGACCATATGTACTGTAAAACGTTGTACGATACACGTGCGAATAAGTAATTCGCAACTCGTGTCGATTTAAAACTTTTCGCCACTCGTTTCGAATTTCCTCTTTTTCGCACTTGTATCGTAAATAACTATTTGTGGGGGCCCTATGATTTTTCTTGGACCTTGGATTTTTCGCAGCATTAGGACAAAATGACTAGTGATTTTAGGACAAAAGTTATTATACCTAAGCTGACAGTTCAAATGAGGACGATTGTTAGGAGAAGAACATTTAAGATTCATGGGTTTTAGAATTGTTACACTATATCAAATGACTGAAGAAATTGAGCATTGGGACGAATATCCATTAGGACAAAAATTTGTGGCAACATAATTAGCGCAACTTACTACTAGCGTAACGTACGTATTAAAAATTTAAACAACGATTTATTTTCAGCCGTGGAAAAATTTAGTGCCCACGCCAGCAGTATCCGCCACGCGGTGTTCCTCCACAACTCTCGCATCGCGAGCGTTAGCGACGACCTCACTATGCGCGTGTGGGACAGGACGTCTGGCCAGGTGAGACAATACATTACCGACCCTATCACACAAGACATAGAGTTTACAATTCAGCGCCCACGCCAGCAGTATCCGCCACGCGGTGTTCCTCCACAACTCTCGCCAGCGGAGGAATGACTCTTATTACACAGGCGAGAGGGTTCAAAGTTCAGCACTCGAACGGTAACCCACGTCTGATCCATGCCCGTATGGGATAGGACGTCTGGCCAGATGAGGCTTACATTACCGGTTTTGACGACCGGTCTGGCCTAGTGGGTCACTACCCACCCTGCCTGTGAATCCGCGGTCCTGGGTTCGAATCCCAGCAAGGACATTTATTTGTGTGATGAGCACAGATATTTGTTCCTAAGTCATGGTTGTTTGATGTTTTCTATGTATTTTAGTATTTGTATATTATATATATCGTTGTCTGAGTACCCACAACACAGGCTTTCTTGAGCTTACCGTGGGGCTTAGTCAATTTGTGTAATAATGTCCTATAATATTGATTTATATATTATATTATTTATTTATTTATTACCGACCCTATTACACAGGTTATAGAGTTGAAAATTTAGTATATAATTGTCTCAGGCAATACAGCGGTTCAAATTTACTCATATTTCTTTAAAACAAGTATGATATAAACCAATATTATTAGAGCATGGTACAGTCGCCATCAGATATATCGGATCGGCCAAGGTGTTCACAATATCTGAACACGCACTCTAACGCCATGACAATAGAGGCGTGTTCAGATCTTTGTGAGCACCTTGACCGCTCCGTTATATCTGACGGCGAACTTGCCTACCACGCCGCCCTAGTTATGACGTTATAATAAAAAACCGGCCAAGTGCGAGTCGGACTCGCGCACGGAGGGTTCCGCACCATCAACAAAAAATAGAGCAAAACAAGCAAAAAAAACAAGCAAAAAAACGGTCACCCATCCAAGTACTGACCCCGCCCGACGTTGCTTAACTTCGGTCAAAAATTACGTTTGTTGTATGGGAGCCCCACTTAAATCTTTATTTTATTCTGTTTTTAGTATTTGTTCTTATAGCGGCAACAGAAATACATCATCTGTGAAAATTTCAACTGTCTAGCTATCACGGTTCGTGAGATACAGCCTGGTGACAGACGGACGGACGGACGGACAGCGGAGTCTTAGTAATAGGGTCCCGTTTTTACCCTTTGGGTACGGAACCCTAAAAATCAGAGTGTCATTTCATTGACCGCGAAAATCGAAGTTCGCAAATTGCGGGCATTTTTCTCAGTCACTCTAATTACGCCTTCATTGGAGTAAAAGAGAAAGATCCCCGCAATTTGCGAAAAACGGTTTTCGCGGTAGCCCCTCTGTTTAAACTTACTACAACGAGAATTAAAACTGAACAGTAGTTTATTGTGCATACTTTTTTAGGGTAAAATAATATTTAGGCTAACGAGTATCATTGTGTTTCAGGACGTGAACAAAATCGAGTTTACCTCAATTCCAAATAGTTTAGAACTGTCAAGGGATGGCGCGATTTTGACAGTAGCACACGGTGAGTTGTTGTTTTTTTTTTCTTAACCGTTTCATTGCGTGTTCCATTTTAGAAAACTTTTGGCTGTGGCGGCGAACAATTATTTCATGACACGACAGACGTGCCACGTACAATATGATGGCACGCCTATCGTGTCATACGCCACACGATAAAAACTATGATAACACGCTTGTCGTGCCATTCGCACCGAATCGGTTAATTTCACATCTAGTAGTAGTAAATTCAGATATATTCATTCTTCAGGTATGGAAACTTAAAAATCAAGTTGGAATTTTAAGGTCCGAATAGGGCTTCCGTTCCCGAGTAGTATTAACACAACTAGATTCAAAACAAAAAATATGTATAAAATTATCTTTATCGCGTATCTTTATCTTTACTTGAAAATATTTGTAATTGTAGAACTAGCCTTATGGACCAATTTTGCATGTATTATATACTAGCCTTAAAATGTATAGTTCATTGATTTTGTATGAGGGTAGTTTGTATGAGGGATGTAGACCAAATTCAATATACGCGATATAATCCGTTTTAATCGTTTTATTAAAAAAAAGTGCTATGTCTTGCGAGGTTAAATTCGTCTAAATCCGTGAACTTGTGCAGGGTTTCACACGACGGATTATACAACCTAACCCGTTTTTGATTAGATTATCAACTGAGCTGTCAACGAGGCCAAACGTATTTTTTGATATGATCTTTGTAAACATTGTATGAACCGTTTTTACTTTTAACAGGCTTGTTATATGCTACACAGTGGCATTAAGAGGCAACAGGAGTGGTCATTTCTCCATACAAACGTCCTCGACTGTTTCCTCCGTGGGTTTTGAAGCTAGAGCAATGATTTTTTCAACACAGATTAATATTGTCAATATCTGTGTCGGACCGTTTTGCTTTTTTTGTTTTTTTTTTTTTTTTTTAAGGCGCTAGAGCCTTTCAAAAATGGCCAAAATGGCCTAATTGACTATGCCGCAATGAGAGGCGTGGTATTCAAAACTGATATCAATTAGCCAAAAAAGCAAAACGGTCCGACACAGATAATTTCATAATCATTTAGATTTCCAAATTTGGTTACGATTGGTTAAGTTTTGGAGGAGGAAACAGTCGAGTACGAAACCTCGATTTTTGAGATTTTTACGCAGGATTTTTCGCCTTGTCCTTATCGCACTAGTTTTGGGAGCCGCCTCCGTTAGCGAGACGGGTATATTTACTTAAAATATTTAAATCTCAGCTCCTGTTTCGTCTTAACTGCCGGCATAATCGGCCGGATTATGCGCGTCCGATAGATATAGGAAATGACGGGTCAATGAACGATATTCTTCGTGCATAGTGTCCTTACTTTAGACTTATACAGGGTGCCCAGTAATTAGTGGATAACCTTCTAACCACACGCTAATTACATCTTTACAGACAAAGATATGGCCTAGATTGTGATTAAAGTGAAGTATGGAGCTAGCCATTAAAAAAGACAGAAAAGTTCGATAATCTCGAAAACCACGAAACTTTTACTAGACCTATAAGTGCATTTTCTGGACCAGCCTAAGGTGCTCTGTCGGTGGTTAGAAGGTTATCCACTAATTACTGGGCACCCTGTATATATTCTAATGATTCATATTTATTCGGTGGACCGTTTTTCTGCTATTAGACAACACAACTATCGATATCGACAAAAAAAGGTTTCTAACTCTAGCAAAATTGCGACAGTCTTTTGTTTTGCCGCGAAAATTCCGGGCTCTGCTAACGAATGTATATGATAATCTACTATATATTGTGTTCTACAGGTACCAACGTGTCATTCTACTCAACGGACACGATGCGCAAGATGCGCGAAGTGGCCGTCCCGACCAAGTGCTACTCCGCCTCGCTGGCCCCCTCGCGGGCCACCTTCGTGTGCGGCGGCGAGGACCTCAAGGTCTACAAGTTCGACTACAACACCGGCACCGAGCTAGGTACTGTAGTATATACCAACAGGTACCAACGTGTCCTACTCAACGGACACGATGCGCAAGATGCGCGAAGTGGCCGTCCCGACCAAGTGCTACTCCGCCTCGCTGGCCCCCTCGCGGGCCACCTTCGTGTGCGGCGGCGAGGACCTCAAGGTCTACAAGTTCGACTACAACACCGGCACCGAGCTAGGTACTGTAGTATATACCAACAGGTACCAACGTGTCCTACTCAACGGACACGATGCGCAAGATGCGCGAAGTGGCCGTCCCGACCAAGTGCTACTCCGCCTCGCTGGCCCCCTCGCGGGCCACCTTCGTGTGCGGCGGCGAGGACCTCAAGGTCTACAAGTTCGACTACAACACGGGCACCGAGCTAGGTACTGTAGTATATACCAACAGGTACCAACGTGTCCTACCCAACGGACACGATGCGCAAGATGCGCGAAGTGGCCGTCCCGACCAAGTGCTACTCCGCCTCGCTGGCCCCCTCGCGGGCCAACTTCGTGTGCGGCGGCGAGGACCTCAAGGTCTACAAGTTCGACTACAACACCGGCACCGAGCTAGGTACTGTAGTATATACCAACAGGTACCAACGTGTTCTACTCAACGGACACGATGCGCAAGGTGCGCGAAGTGGCCGTCCCGACCAAGTGCTACTCCGCCTCGCTGGCCCCCTCGCGGGCCACCTTCGTGTGCGGCGGCGAGGACCTCAAGGTCTACAAGTTCGACTACAACACCGGCACCGAGCTAGGTACTGTAGTATATACCAACAGGTACCAACGTGTCCTACTCAACGGACACGATGCGCAAGGTGCGCGAAGTGGCCGTCCCGACCAAGTGCTACTCCGCCTCGCTGGCCCCCTCGCGGGCCACCTTCGTGTGCGGCGGCGAGGACCTCAAGGTCTACAAGTTCGACTACAACACCGGCACCGAGCTAGGTACTGTAGTATATACCAACAGGTACCAA
Source organism: Cydia amplana (assembly GCF_948474715.1). Lineage (NCBI taxonomy): Eukaryota > Metazoa > Arthropoda > Insecta > Lepidoptera > Tortricidae > Cydia > Cydia amplana. The sequence continues at coordinate 3,000,230 of NC_086077.1, forward strand.
CGTGTCCTACTCAACGGACACGATGCGCAAGGTGCGCGAAGTGGCCGTCCCGACCAAGTGCTACTCCGCCTCGCTGGCCCCCTCGCGGGCCACCTTCGTGTGCGGCGGCGAGGACCTCAAGGTCTACAAGTTCGACTACAACACCGGCACCGAGCTAGGTACTGTAGTATATACCAACAGGTACCAACGTGTCCTACTCAACGGACACGATGCGCAAGATGCGCGAAGTGACCGTCCCGACCAAGTGCTACTCCGCCTCGCTGGCCCCCTCGCGGGCCACCTTCGTGTGCGGCGGCGAGGACCTCAAGGTCTACAAGTTCGACTACAACACCGGCACCGAGTTAGGTACTGTAGTATATATCAACAGGTACCAACGTGTCCTACTCAAATTAAAAGGCCTGTGCACACCGGGTGCGTGTACGTAGACGTGCACGTGCGCGTTGTAATATATCGGGTGGAACAGAACGAAGGACTTTTACGCAAACGGGGAATTGTTTAGGCTACGTACTTTATTTTTCACTTAATGTTTCTAACCGTTTTTGAGATACAGTTTGTTAAACATTAGTGCAAAAATCTGTATGTTTCAACCCTAGCACGATCCTATCGAATGACATGACATGATAAGTGTCAATTTAAAATGTAAATAACTTTGTAGGGTTGTCACTGATATAAAAATATTTCATTTTAATGATTTTGTTTTACTTTTTAATCCAGCTTTACGATTATAATAACTCTATTGTCGATCACTTAGATAACACTATCCCTTCAGCTCAGTCTCTAGAAATGTTCCAACCTGTATAGATCCTTACGAGAGACGACACGCCGCTTGTGTGACGTGTGCGTGCGCGGTTCAAACATTTCAGCGCACACGCACCCGCAGCCGGTGTGCTCTGGCCTTTAGAATGTCGTCTTTACGGAAAAGTTATTCATAGTTAATTTCGAATGATGAAATGACTACTTTTATCAATGTATTTTTGACTGGTGTTTCAGAATGCAACAAAGGACATTTCGGTCCGGTGCACTGCGTGCGGTGGTCGCCAGACGGCGAGTTGTACGCCACCGGATCCGAGGACGGCACCGTGCGACTGTGGCAGGTACGACAATCAGGCATACTTCATTATTTATCTGATATTGTTCTTGTCAAAGCTGAAAGTCACCTCATTATCATAACCATAGAGAAAAAAATACATAGAGTGCTCACTCCATACATCAGTTTTAGTACCAAAAAGACTATTAGCATCTAGCATCGAGTAGCGGAACTATCAGTACTGCTACTTGACAATAGATGTAGCACCGACCGGAAAGTCTTATGCTGTTGAGATAAGACTTTCCGGTCGGTGCTACATCTATTGTCAAGTAGCATTACTGATAGTTCCGCTACTCGATGCTAGATGTAGACACTGAAATTAATAGTCTGAACTGATGTATGGAGTAAGCACTCTTGTCTTATTATATTTCTCTATGTCATAACTTAGTGGCGCAGTACCCTCTTTATCAACTATCCTATCCTAGGCGCTGAGTAGAGACGTAGCCTCGCTCTGCATTTGCTATCGCATGTATAACGGGGAGTGCTCCGAGTAATTGGATACTTTCCTCTACTTTAAATAAATTATTTCACACCGTGCACGAAATAAAGCACCAGATAATTATTAGAAAAATATAGATAGCAGTTATTTTTAAATACTATCTGTATTTAATTAATTGGATTGAAACATAAAAAGTAGGTGAGTTGACCGTGACGTCACTACACACGTTTTCACATAAATTCTAATATCTGGGTGACCGAGCTTCGCTCGGAAAACATAGAATAACTCGGAAATGCGTGTTTTCCCAGAGATAAGACCTAGCTAGATCGATTTTTCGCCCCCGAGAACCCCCATATAGCAAATTTCATCGAAATCGTTAGAGCTGTTTCCGAGATCCCCGAAATATATATAAAAATAAATATATAAATAAATAAATAAATAAACAAGAATTGCTCGTTTAAAGGTATTAGATAGATAGATAGATAGATAGATGGAAATTAGAAAATCGTTTTGACAGTTCTAAAATAAAAAAAGCGGCCAAGTGCGAGTCGGACTCGCCCATGAAGGGTTCCGTATTTAGGCGATTTATGACGTATTAAAAAAAAAACTACTTGCTAGATCTCGTTCAAACCAATTTTCGGTGGAAGTTTACATGGTAATGTACATCATATATTTTTTTTAGTTTTATCATTCTCTTATTTTAGAAGTTAGGGGGGGGGGGGACACACATTTTACCACTTTGGAAGTGTCTCTCGCGCAAACTATTCAGTTTAGAAAAAAATGATATTAGGAACCTCAATATCATTTTTGAAGACCTATCCATAGATACCCCACACGTATGGGTTTGATGAAAAAAAAAATTTAGAGTTTCAGTTCGAAGTATGGGGAACCCCAAAAATTAATTGTTTTTTTTCTATTTTTGTATGAAAATCTTAATGCGGTTCACAGAATACATCTACTTACCAAGTTTCAACAGTATAGTTCTTATAGTTTCGGAGAAAAGTGGCTGTGACATACGGACGGACAGACAGACGGACAGACAGACGGACAGACAGACATGACGAATCTATAAGGGTTCCGTTTTTTGCCATTTGGCTACGGAACCCTAAAAAGAAGCTGATTCGACTAGTAGGAAAGTAACCAATTGTTCTTGGATTAATCCCTGCCGCCATTCTTTACGTTTACGCCGTCGCTCGACGCGACAACATTAATATCACCACGTAGATAATTGGCAGTTTTCAACTGTGCATTTTTCTAGAAACTTCCTGCCTCACACAGATACACTCTGGAATGGACTGTCGCCTGCCGCATATTCGGACCGATATAACCTCCAAACTTAAGAAAAGAGTGTAATTCCATCTTAAATTCCGGCAACGCACTTACAACCCTCTGATGTTGAAGTTGTCCATCCGTTTGTCTCCTATATAATTCAATAAAAAACTCGACAGGGGTTTAACAGGGGGCTAAAAGAAAGCGTTTATCTTTGCCCTTTACTTTTAGTTGTAATAGTTAAGAGACTCCCGCAATCCATGGACATAGAGAAACAAATACATAAAGTGCTCACTCCATACATCAGTTCAGACTATTAATTTCAGTGTCTACATCTAGCATCGAGTAGCGGAACTATCAGTACCGCTACTTGAAAATAGGTGTAGCACCGACCGGAAAGTCTTATCTCAACAGCATAAGACTTTCCGGTCGGTGGCGACATCTATTGTCAAGTAGCAGTACTGATAGTTCCGCTACTCGATGCTAGATGCTAATAGTCTTTTTGGTACTAAAACTGATGTATGGAGTGAGCACTCTATGTATTTTTTTCTCTATGTCCATGGACTTGGAATGTTATTATACTTATTATATTAAAATACATGTATGTTTGTTTATAGGGCGTGCCCGGGCGCGTGTACGGGCTGTGGCGGCGCAGCAACGAGACCGCGCCCATCACCAACGGCTTCAAGGAGGTCGCCGCCAACTGACACACGGACACATGTCTGCAGGTAACCGACCATAGATTCAGGGCCAGTTGCACCAACCATAGTTAACAGACTGATCAACGTCACGCGGCAGAGATGAAACTTCCCGTACAATAAAACTTACCGAACGCTTTAACTGCGACAGACGGTTTGGTGCTACTGACCCTAACAGAAGGTTTCCACTTATAGATCCAATAACGTCACCTGTATGACGGCTTCTTCGAAATAGTGACGTCACGATTCCTTGCCGTTTTGTTAGGAGCGTATCGTGAGTAGAGTACGATTGTCAGACTGACTATCATTTCTAATTATTGTATTGCATTACATTGAACTATTACTACTAACGTATAGAACCAGCACAGAGAAACAGAATTTGCGCCATGAGTTGATGTTGTTTTGACAACAAACCATAGAAGCGGAACGTGAATCTCGCGACCTAAACGCGTAAGCGCCACGAATTTTATGGCCCTTATGACGTTTTGGTCACGTGGTGTACCATTGTCGCAATAACCTGTAGGTTATTGCGACAATTTCATTGTATTGGTATGGCTTCTCTATAGTAACAATAACTCAATGTTGCTTTAACCTTTTCCACGCCGTGTCAAACACAAAAGCTGTCACTCAGACGCCACATCATTGAAGTTTCAAAACTGAAGTTGAACTTTATGTATATGCACGTAGGTCTTTGGCGTTGAACCTACGGTGCGGATATATCGGTCATTGGCGTCCAAAAGATTAATGCAAAGGGTCGCATATAGAGATTTGATCCTCAAAACAAACCTGATCGATTGATACCATTAATAAAAACTTATCATCCAGCCTATTACGGGCAGTCCACGAAATTCTTTCAACTAACATTCGTTTTTGTTTACAGGATTTTGAGAGGCAGTGAGAGTGCAAACAAAATTGTGCCTGGTGTTATCGCTCGGCGTTGTCACAGGCAAGCGTTACCGTTACGTTTCGAGGGGGCTGGCTTTAGGGTCCGTTGCACCAAACCGTCTGTCTCCGTTTAAACGTTCGTCAAATTGTATTTTACGGGACTTTGGGCGTTGATCAGTTAGTCAACCGTGGTTGGTGCAACTGGCCCTTAGCCCGAATCAAGACTTTATTTGTAACAAAATATCAAACTTTTGTGTTGTCCCTTTTTTCAACACATTTTTTTTTATATACTCAAACGCAACGTATTTATTGTATAGAAGGAAACTAAATAGACTTGATATGCAACAAAATAAAGTGATTTGTACATAATAAGCTTTTATATTTGCGTTTAGAAATGATAGTTTAATAAAACAATATTTTTAAACAAAATATTCGTTTACTTGTTTTGTCACTGGATGAGATTTGTGTTCCTATAGCTAGTTATAACTATTTTACACCTTGATTTCGGCCAATGTTTTTTTACAATAATTTATACAAGTACATTTAAGGCCTGTGCACATCGGATGCGTGTCCGTAGACGTGCACGCGCGCGTTGTATTATACAGATTTTCATGAGAGATGGCACACCGCTTGCGTTGCGCTTGCTGTTCCAACATTTCAGCGCACGCGCAAGTCTACGCACCTGCAGCCGGTGTGTACAGGCCTTTAGGCAGTGACAAATGTTGAAAACTGTCTCAATAACTTATACAACTAGAACAGCACATATCGGTAAATTAAACAAGTTTAAGGTAACTATTGATTGTTATACTTAGTTACTGATATGCCGTCGGAAAGTTACCAAAAATGCGAAATTTCCAAATGGAAAAAATTAGGAAACTTCTCGTATTTTTGTATTGGAACAGGAATTTTCCATTTCCGAAGTTAAAGTTTCATTTCCTGTGAAAGTTTCCTGAAAATTTCTGAGAAACTTTTTGGAAATTTCCAACTTTTTGTAAACTTGTCGCGACTTTCACATCTGACTCAGTTATTGTACATCTTGGTAACATTTATCATGTCAATTTGTATTTTCGGAACTGGGTGTATGTATAATGTCAATACTTAACCTAATTTTGTTTTCGCCACATCAAAATTAAAGCTATCGATGGCCATAAATGCTTAACTATAATTAAAAAGAATTTTAATTCGACAGAGTATAAAATTATAAAAATGTAATTTGGTACTTTATGAAACAGTTTGTTAAAGTCACATTATTGCATTGCAACGAAGTGTCTTAAACAATGAACAGATCTTAACAATACCATAAATTAGACTAATAAATAGCAACTATTTATTATACATATTTAACTACCTAATTATTTGTTATTATAATAAACTTAAACAAGGAGTATATAATTCTGCAAGTCTACAATACACAAGGGAAGGAATAGACTGGAAACGTATTTTATTTCTAATCCCTACATTTAAATAATAATTTAAAAGTGGGACTCATTTAAATTTATTTTTATCTACGCCCATATCATAAAACCGTTACGATGCTATTTAAGAATTAAAACATCTTAAAAACAACGGAACAAAAGGTTTAATGTTCGTAGATAAATTACTTATTATGCAACCGTTTATGATTTGGCATTGAAACGGTCAATCACATTAAATCACACTTGTGTTTTAAGGCCCATTATTAACTAACAGTTGCATAAACTATTACGATTATTGATTTTCCCGGCACTTAAAATTATTTAAATTAGTCATCAACTCCGTTATAGACGGTTAATTAATTTCATCATAATTATTGTACAACTTTTTGCTCAATATATTTGAGCAATATATTTTCGTAGTACCATTTGTGGTTTCAAAACTAAAAGGTCCACTTTAAATACCGAAAAACGGTCACCGTTAAAAAACAGGTTCTAGACCGGTTTAGTTTTTTTTATTGAAAGTACAGTCTGCAAGAAAAAAAATAACTTGCAAACGATTATCATGTCGTTTCGTAACTTTTGTGCTAACTGTGATTGAAAAAGAAAATCCGCTAGGTATTTGCTCGGATTACGCAAGTAAGTTTAGCTACAACCAGAGTAGAACTGAGTAATCGTTCTTTAAACACAGATAAAGTTGAGGTCATTAATTATCATTTCTATTTTAACACATTCGGTGTTGAAAACCCGCCTATCGGGTATTTTATCATTTCGTTCCCAGGCCGGACGACCCAATAGTCGGGATCGTGGCACTACTCATATCGTCATACAGCTTTATATGACGAAATTTTTGCTGAGCCGAGCTGAAAATATGAGCTCTCAATTCGGTCAAATCACCTTCAACTACCACTCGTCTAAAGAACGATCACTTCCCCTCCAGACTCCTCACTTAGCAACAAACGGCGATAGATCCGGGAACTTGAAGTTGAGCGGCGGGCGGCGCGGCGCGCGCGCGGGCCCGGGCCCGGGCGCGGCGGCGCCGCACTGCGCCGCGCACACGTCGTCGCGCGCGACAGCTTCGCGCGGCCACTCGCGCAGGAGTTGCGCGCAGTCCGTGATGCGAAGGGACGCGCATTGGGCCTGCAATAGGGATGATGACACATGTTGAATTTTATAACAAAATCTAGTAAAATAGATAGCAAACGAGCAATTTATCACAATATATTAAAATAAAATAAAATATTGAAAAATTACAAAATTACAGGACCTGAAAGTTTCAAAATTTAAGTTTTTTTTAACTTCCAAAAACGATAAAAGTAAGGATACCATTCGATTCCTTACATTTCATCCAAAAAAATATTGTACAACAACTATATACATAAACGCAATATTTCACCGACAAAAACGCAATTTTCTTGTTTTGTCCATACTACAAGATGGGCGATGACGTCACGGCCATTGTATAGGGCGTTTCGCGAGTGAAGTGCGACTGTCGGCCTTTGACTACAATTTCTGACTTTTGTGTTACTTTAATGCAATGGGTCCCATATAGACATTTGATCCTAAAAACAAACCCGATCGATTGATACCATTAAAAAAATTAGTCATGTAGCCTATTATGTACATGCTGTAATACGTGTTAAGTATAATTCGGACTACTCGTCCAATTACCGGTTATAAACGAGAAATGAAGTCTGATCGGGGAAATGGCGTAAACTGGTTGAGTTTTTTTTTTTCAGAATATTCATGTTAACATTACAAATATGAAATTGCGATTGAGCTCTTGTATCAATTTAGTCGATAGCTTTAAAATCTCACTAGACTTATATCGACCGGGATATGAACCGTGATAGGTTTAAAATCTTTAAAAAAACAAGTTATCGACGGGCACAGATGCATGTCGTGCTAGACGGGGAAGTGGAATCGCCGACCAACACATTTCGGACCACGACACAGTATTACTGAGCTGATGTTGTGATACTTAAAATAAACCTTGGATATTGGCTAAACTATGTACATAGTTCATGAATCTAGTATAACTGGATTGGGCATGAGTGGTGGGGATAACTGACAGAACGGGATAGTCTTATGTATCTTTCAGTAGGAGTAGCAGCGAAAGCGCTATTACAGTGCCAGCCACTTGAATAGCCTCACTCACCAAAATTAATATTTCTCATAGTTATATAAAAAAGAGATATACATTAAACATTAAATATGAAATAAAACAAGAAGCCTTGTAATAGTAAATAAAATATTTATTGTTATCTAATCAAAGTTTTAAGAAATAACGTCAAACAAATAATTGACCCTTCCACTTGAATAGCCTCACATGCTAAAAGATACTGTTTAGTTATTAAAACTCTTTCGTTTAATATTTCGTATACCTTCCATTAGACCTTATTAATTCGAAAATACGATTAGGTAGTGATTCATATAAAGAATGTATGTAATTAACGTCCACAGAAGCCCAAACAGTGTAAATAGCTTGAATCAGTTCTTCTTTATTACTAAACTGTCTTCCGTTGTAATAAACTTGCCGAGACAGCCAACCCCAGGCATTTTCCATGATGTTCAGATCAGGGGACAAGGATGGCCAATCTAGAACTTCAATCTGGTTTTCTTCAAACCACTTTGTAACTATGGCTGACGTGAGTATGGGAGCATTATCATGCTGAAAAAACATTTTTTTTCTACCTATTACTTTTCTGAACTTACTTTTTGTTTCTTTTAATAAATTTAAATACTTTTCAGCATTTAGTCTTCCGTCTACCACAATTAAATCAACAGTACCATAGTAAGAAATTGCTCCCCAAACCATAACCGATCCGAGAGTTGAATGATGACGTGATAGAACTTTCGGTTCTTTCCTTAGGTCATGAAAATTATATTTAAATCCATCTGGACCATCTAGATTAAACTTTTTCTCATCACTAAAAATCACATTTCACCACTCGGTTTTCCAGCACATGTACTTTTTAGCAAAAGACAGTCGACCCGCCACATGTTGTTCGCGCAAAGGAGGTTTACTCATGATTTTTTTTCGTTTGTGGTGGGATGATGTTCTAATAATCCGTCGAACTGTAGAGAGAAATGCTCTAGTATTTATTTCACTAGCTATTTGCCTGGCGGTCTTGGTGGAATTTGAAGCAGAGCGTAAAATAAGTCGACGTTCATTATCCGTAGTGGCAAATTTTGTGCGTCCTGTATACTGGTGGCCGTAATTTTCCTTATTTTTAACATAATTATTAATAACTTTAGGGCTGCGACCTATTTTCTATCTCACGATGGGATAATTTTAGAGTTAAATAAAAATTAACCTTTTCAATTTCTAAACTTGTAAGTTTTTTACCACGTCCCATAGTCACAAAAACACTGTGTTTATCGCGTTACTGCAGGTACTTAATAGAATGCCATCTGTATTATCTAATCATAATAAAATAAATTTGAAAGCGAAACTTAAATGCACGGTTTGGACGATTATGTTACACTGAGGCTATTCATGTGGAGGGCCCGTATTAGCTCTTGCGTCCACGACGTTTCGCGCGCAGACAAGTTCGGACTTGTTAATGTGTCGTTCGATCAACGTCAGGGCGTACAATTCAAATTTAAGATATATTGATAAAAATAATCACGTATAATTATAATACTCAAAATATATAGGTGAGGCTATTCAAGTGGTTGGCACTGTATTGTTTGTCCTTGTCACAGTCTCACATCTTGTTTTATTCCCCACCGTAAATTGACCACCGTGATTGGTCGAATTCATTTGTTGCCCACCATAACAAATAAATTTGCGACGCTATGATTGGTCGGATTTATATGTTTTGTCCCTCACGGAGGCACGCGTAGACCACTTCTATAGGATGCTACCTTCTATGACATAGTTGCTTACCCCTTCAGAAGTACAAATGCAGGACGTGCAAGGCGACGGGAAGGCAGAGTCGCCAACAGGTACGTTACGGCCCGCGATGAGACAGCCCTGCGCTGCACTCTCTCTCCAAGCAGACAGGTCTACCTTCGGCAGAGACCCGCAAGGCACGCGAGGGTTCCTGCGGAGACCAAATATGATGTAAGAGTTCTCAGAATCAATAATATTGAGGTTAACATTGGGAGTCTTTTTTGGATTTTGGTGACGTTTCAGTAACAAGCGACCAGGGGCGCATTTGGCGGGACAGCATTGCGTCAAGCGCCGAAAGGATTTAAGTAGCATCCACTTAGGTGACTTATGACATTTTTACCACACCAACTGGTTGATTGTTCAAAAACTGATAGCAAAGTTGCATTTTATTTACATGTGAGGCAAAGTAATCTAATGCAAATTTTGAGTTGTTTTCTTATGTTTGCTGGTAGAATTGACTTTTAAATAATGATTTTGAATGATAAATATTTAATTGCATTCATTTGGATTTGTTTTTTTTGATATCTTACAGTTTGTTATCTTATTTTCTTCGGGTTGGTGTGGTGAAAAATTTTGTGTTTCACTCGGGGGCAAATTTTGTTTAACCCTCGTGCTTTGAAACCCTCGCAACGCTCAAGATTCAGTTTTTCGAACCACTCGCTACACTCGTGGTTCAATTTTGGAATCTTTCGCTTGCTCGGGTATCAATATTAGCACGAGCGGTTAAACAACAACTTTGTAAAACAAATAACTATTTCCATTTAATAAAATTTTGTGAACTTTCGTTACGATGACAAACAGCTTGGGTCAATCGATGTAGATCAGATACATGTTCCAACTTACAAGAAATTGCTAGGCAGGTCGAAGGCAGCCCTCTGGATGTCGCTGTTCTGGTCGAAGTTCTCGCAGAGAACCTTCGAGAGCGTGACTTTACGGATCTCCGAGAGCTGCTGTTCGGTGAAGCGGGCCGCGTTGTTGTCGTTCTCATACCTGAAATGTTATAAGGGTACCTATTGTTAAAGAAAAATATGGAATAACAATCACTTCACCTCGGAACAGCCGGTCGGATTTTCCCCTTTTCACCCTCAATGTAATACAGTCAGCAGCAAAAGTTGCTAAGCGGGCGAGGTAAACAAAATTACCTTGACACGCTCTTATTATCTAATAAAGTCGCGTCAAGATCATTTTGAACACCTCGCCCGCTTAGCAACTTCTGCTGCTGACTACCATAATGTAGACCAGTGAAAATTATGAGTCTGAAGTTCTTTGGTCACAGCTTAGTGGAAAAAGAGATTGCTTTTGATTCTTAATTAATGTAAAGATCTCATATAAGGGATGAAGACCCCTCACGTGGAGTTCTTGAAAAGGTTTGAAGATCATAAGACATTAAAGGCCATAGTCCATCCACTGGGCCTTACTGAAAACCAGCATCACACCTAGCTGAGTGAGGACCTTTTAGCGCAACTTTTCACTTTGCGTACTCTTAGTTAGTTATAAGCTTATGTTATTGTGCTAATACATGCTTTCTTCTTAATCTACAGTATTTTTTAAAGATTGATCGTCAGTCGAGTCACTCACCAGAATCTGTCACACTTCCTCAGCTGCCTGAACTGGATGGCGATTATGCAGGCGAAGGTAGGTCCTACCAAGCCTCCTTGCAGTGGCCGCTCGCTCATGCCTCCAGGAAACAGGTCAATGTCATCCACAGTTGGGTATATCCTCTTAAGTCTGTGAAAATAGGTATATAAAATATCGTTGTAATTTGGAAAATGTTCTGTCCTATTTGAGGTTATAGGTTGAGATTTATCTAACAGTCGTAACTTAACCTTTTCGACGCCGTCAAACACAAAAGCTGTCACGCTGACGCCACGTCGCCGAAGTGTCAAAACTGAAATTTAACTTTATGCATATGCACGTAGGTCTATGTTGCTCTGTGGTCTGTGACCGATTAATCGGTCTTTGGCGTTGAACCTACGGTGCGGATATATCGGTCATTGGCGTCCAAAAGGTAAAATTTGTTCTAAAAGCGTTAACCAACTTATCGTCATAAACCAGAAGAAAAGTATAAAAGGAGCGACTTAAAAAAAAGAAAAGTTGGGCGTTTCCAATTGATCTAAATGACAAGATAGTTTACTCTTAAAGAATGAAAAGGTTGTATTGGTTAGGTTAGAGCCTTTCTTTTCTAACGTTTCCGTAACTGCTTAGCTTATATACGTAGTTCAAGGAAACAAAAAGGAAACCAAAATCAATTTTTACCTAGCAATTACTTCGTCAGGAATCTCCCTCGACAAGTCCTCAAAGGTAGCTGCTCTCTTCAAGTTGCAAAGCGTTCTGTAGTTGTTATAGCTGGGTATGCCGTGGTCTCTCGCTCTCTGGACGTTCAGGGCCACCAGATCGATACCCGAGAAGGGAATGCGACGGTCCTCGAACAGATGGTTGGTCACTTCTCCGGTGATGAACTGGTCGAGGGTTTCCATGGGGGTTGAGGCGAGACCTCGCATAAGCTCGTCGGTCATCTGTGCGTTCTGTAAGAGGAAGTTAAATTCAATTAGGTTTAGTTTATCCAATCTGTTACTTACTCTTTTGCAAGCCCCAAGATACAGGCTCAGCGTAGTTTGGGGTTTACCGGACACCTTTGTGCATGCGTATTTCTTAGTTATTATAAATTAAATTTATTCTTATTCTTAATTATGTTTTGAGGATTGTAGGTAATTTGGCCATGGAGCTTTATTTTGTGTAATAGGAAGCAAACGAGCAGACGAGCCGCCTGATGGGAAGCAGTCATCGCCGCCTATGGACATAAGCAACATCAGAGGAGCCACTTATGCGTTGCCTTTGAGAACCCTAAAGTTGCATTTGACTTTTCTGAACCCAAAGTTATGAGACTTATGAGTTTTAGAACAAATTTGGTGGGGTAACCCGGGATTAAGCGGTTGAACCGTTAACATAGTGTCAAATTGTACTGGTAACCATGGTAACTCCATGTTTAACCGGTTAACCCTGAGTTAGTGGAATGGTGCAAGTGGGCCTTAGTTGGACTGAAACTGTCCAGGTTCATATACATAGTTACTTATCTCTTATTATGACACTAGCGTACCTACCTAATTAAAGGTTTTGCTGAAAGAGAACTGCCACAGTAACTTACGCTCATGAACATGTCAGTCCTGAAGAAGCCATCACGCAGCAAGATCGGGGGTTCAACAGGCTGGTACGTTGGCGACAAACGGGGAAGGTGTGGTCTCAGCAGCGAGTGGCCGAACCTGAACGCCGCCGCGGCAAACTCCGTCACGATAGCGGGATTGCAAGTGGGTGAGTATTCCTTGTAGTATCCTGGAATTTGGATAATTTTATTTGGACTTCAAAAGGTAATAAGCCTACATTGCGCTACGCAAGGTATTCCAAGAAAAGAAGACCTATTGATTATCATTATGATGGTGAAAGATGAAATGCTGTATCGTGCCACTGTTGCACTGCTCTGCTGTTCATACTGTGTGTATGTGTATCTATAAGGCGAATAGAAGGATGACTAGTCAAACTACTTATATGTAAATAGGTACGGATCTATGCCACCCAAATTATCACATCTGCAATCTTCATCAGAAAGAGGCAGAGGCCGGCCCCCAACGACGTGGTGGACCAGTATGATCAGCCTGTTAAAGAAGGAGAAGCTTCCTGATCTGACAAACCTAGACAGAATGTCATGGCGCAGAAAAATTAGAAGAGCCGACCCCACCTAACGTGGGAATTAGCAAAGAAGAGAAGCAATCTTCATCAGATTTTATTAGGTCGACCTGTATGTAACTATGTAATGGAATCTAAGGTAACTGATTTAACCATCTTCCAAGGATCGTAGCGTCATGAAAATTGGCAGCTGTACTGTTCTGATGACAATACAATAATATGGTACTGTCGAATTGATCTGATGATGGAGACAAGAGGTGGCCATAGGAACTCTGTGATGAAACAACGCAACCTAATTGTGTTAGGGGTTTTTAGAATTGTCTCGATGAGTATTAGTTGTCTGTCGTAAAAAAAGTACAGTCAGCGATAAAAGCTTGTACCAAAAATGAAATTTTTGCCAAAAACTTATATAACTTAGTTTTTCAACAAATATTTACCAGCAGGCAGCAGCTTCAATCCATAAAGATTGACAGCGTTCCACGACAACAGCCTCGGCAGGAACTCGTTGAAGATGATGTGCGAGAGCTCCGCAGTGATAATACGTCTGGTGTGCTCGAAGATGAGCTCCGCGTCCCAGTGGGGGTTGACTCCTTTCAGGCCCTCGGCGATGCGGTTGTGTTCGCGGAGCCACATCGTGTGTATGGCGGTGAGGCCTGGCTGCTCGGATGCTCGGCCGTCGCCTGTGGAAAGAGGAAGAATCATTGACAAAATGTAATGTGCGTTTAAAGTGTCATTCAATTGAACTTGCGAACTATGTAAACAAAAGTTACTAGTAATTTGACATTCAGTGTCAATTTTAGTATGGCGGTTTGTTTACATAGTTAGCAAGTTCTATTGAATGACACTTTAGAGATTACGCATCGAGACAACTGAAGTGTGAGTACCTACACATGTGAGTGTCGCAGGCCACGGGCCGGGCCTTATCATGATGTCTTATTGCGATTCTGTTTAGGACCTAAACTGAATTGCTAAGGGACGGAGTTATGCGACTTATGTAGTGAAACAGAATCGCAATAAGACATCATGGTAAATAATTTAGGTATTAGGTAGGTACTTCGTGTCTTGCTTTGTAAGAACCCCAGTCTGTCGTCTTTACGATCCTTTTTAGGGTTCCGTAGCCAAATGGCAAAAAACGGAACCCTTATAGATTCGTCATGTCTGTCTGTCTGTCTGTCCGTCTGTCCGTGTATGTCACAGTCACTTTTCTCCGAAACTATAAGAACTATACTGTTGAAACTTGGTAAGTAGATGTATTCTGTGAACCGCATTAAGATTTTCACACAAAAATAGAAAAAAAACAATAAATTTTTGGGGTTCCCTATACTTAGAACTGAAACTCAAAATTTTTTTTTTCATCAAACCTATACGTGTGGGGTATCTATGGATAGGTCTTCAAAAATGATATTGAGGTTTCTAATATCATTTTTTTTAAACTGAATAGTTTGCGCGAGAGACACTTCCAAAGTGGTAAAATGTGTGTCCCCCCCCCCTGTAACTTCTAAAATAACAGAATGATAAAACTAAAAAAAATATATGATGTACATTACCGTGTAAACTTCCACCGAAAATTGGTTTGAACGAGATCTAGTAAGTAGTTTTTTTTTAATACGTCATAAATCGCCTAAATACGGAACCCTTCATGGGCGAGTCCGACTCGCACTTGGCCGCTTTTTTTTAAATGTATCAATCAATGAACAGTATCATGTCTCTGATTTTGCCTAAAATATCCAACACAATTAATTCAATGTTGGGCGACATCTGTAGGAATTTATCATTTTTAGGGTTCCGTAAGTTAGTATTATATTCTTTGGTTCCGTACCTCAAAAGGAAAAAAACGGAACCCTTATAGGATCACTCGTGCGTCCGTCTGTCCGACAATCCCCCTCCCCCCTCCCCCTTTATCTCCGAAACTACTGGGTCTAAAATTTTGAAAACGATACACAAAGTAGTTCTTTACCTAGATGACAGGAAAACCTATTCAGTCAAGCGTGAGTCGGACTTAATGTACGGAACACTTGGAAGTTTTGTGTTTAGTTGCTTACCAGCGATGAAGCAGAAGCCGCTGGCGGCCTTGCACTCGGGATGGCTGTCAGACCGCGGCAGCAGGTCGCGCGTGATGTGCGGGTGTGTGGTGGCGTTCAGGCGACCGTTGAACCCGCGCAGCTTGCGGACGATACACGGGTTCTCGCCGTAGATGACCGAGGCGTCGATGAAGGCCGTGTTCTGGTTCACTTGCTCTCTGGGTCCTATAAGGAACCAATAAATTTTTGCAAATTATTTTATAGAGCAAAGAGCAATTAATATCAATAATTTTCACACTTAGTGATAACGTTTCGCAGTTAGTGTAATGTTTCGATATTAGGTAGGGGACCATTTGATTGGGCAGTCAAGACGACTTACAAGGGGGTGGCCGAGCCTCCCGACTGCCCAATAGTCCCCTACCTCTCCTGCATGTATCTAACGCTATTATCGTATGCACATATGCGAGTGTTAGATATACTGGATCAACCAAATCTTGTCAGTAGTAAAAGGCGGCAAATTTGAAAAATCGCGGGTTAGCAACACTGTGTTCGAATAATTCCAAAATCGCGTGTCATCTGTGTGTTATCTGTGGAATGTGGATCGTGAATGACAGCCATCATCTTATTGTTTACATTCTGAATCGTTTCTATTTCAAGAGAAATTTCTGTTGTCACCATTAAATACCAAGATTATGCATGACCTCAAGCAAAGCTAAGGTGCCTACAATGTACAATCATGCTCGTTGACGGTAAACATTACTAAAATTTGAGGTTATGATAATTCACTCGAACTGACGTATGAAGGGCAGAAAATAAACACGTTTTGGTTCGATGTACATTGCTGCTTTTCTTAGCGCAATTCTGCTCTTTGAGTGTTACATGGTGTTACCCTACTTTAATTTGCAGTACATTGCTACTGGCAAGATTTGCTTGACGCACTATAGTTCAAAGAGTCGCCAAGGGTTAAGCACGCACAGACATAGCCATAGGCAAAACGAGCACTGGTAAGATTTTCTTGTCCAAGTGCTGATTAGGCTAGCTTTTCTTTAAAGATCAGCTTCTGTCTCAAGGTGATCTGCTGCTGATAGGGCACAGCGAAAAAGTTCTACTCAAGGCAAATAATCTGGGATGAACTCTTGAAAACTAAAAGGCTGTGTTAACTTACCAAGTTGCTGTTGTCCTGGCAAGCTCCTCATGAATGGGAAGCACAGTCTCTCTCCAGAGGTCACGTTGACCTCAGGGTAGTAGTGGTCCCCGCGTGGCACGGGGAAGGGGTTGCATTCGGGGTGAACTGTGCGCGGCGAGTCGCAGGAGCGGCAGTCGGGGATGGACTCGTGGAAACCTGGGGAGTAACATCAAGTCAAATAAATAGTAATACTGATCTGGGAGACCGAGCTTTGCTAGGAAAACATAAAAACTCAAAAATGCGCGTTTTCCCAGAGATAAGTAAGACGCAGAGTAAGTAGGTTTTTCGCTCCTAAAACCCCCATATAGCAAATTTCATCGAAATCGTTAGAGCCATTTCCGAGATCCCCGAAATATACATATATACCTACCTAGCTACCTACATATATCTATACAAGAATTGCTTGTTTAAAGGTATAAGATTCTGAGTATGCAGGAAGAAATTTAGTAAAACAGACAGTCGTACAAAAAGATGTTCGTATTTTACGGATCATAACACTTTATTATGGTCGACACTGCATGGGATCGAACAAATGGCTAAGGTGGAGGTTATAGCCTCGGATAGCTAATATTTGATCGTTTTGGTTTTATGATGATGATCATCGTGTGATCATCTTAGAACCCAATTGTTACCTTTGTGAATAGGGGTCATGGTTAGCTCGTGATCGACGAACTGAGCGAACTGCATCACCATCAGAGTGTATCGAGTGTGCAAGTTGGAGATGTCAGGATGGATCACTGTTGAGACAATACGTGGTGACACTAGCGGAGTACCGGTTACTGAGTTTATGCGGGGACGACTGACACCTGAAAATGAATAAACATATTGCTAAAAATTATTCTTGATTTGGATTTATTTTTAAGTCCCCACTTTAAAAAAAAACATGTACTAAACCCGGAAAAAGATGACCAAAACGTCAGCACACAAAAAGACAACAGTCAATTTGGAACCTGCCACAATGTTCGTACAGTACGAGTAAGTACAGTCGCCATCAGATATATCGGAGCGGCCGAGGTGCTCACAAATATCTGAACACGCCTCTATTGTCAAGGCGATAGAGTGCGTGTTCAGATATTTTTGAGCACCTCGGCCGCTCCGATATATCTGATGGCGACATGAGCTTCCTTTATATGCCCATTTAAGTTATACGTAAAGACAAGGCGTTATTCATAAACGGCTGCTAACTTAATCAGTTGATGATCGTCGTTTGTCCCTATCTGTCGTTATGCCATAGAGAGGGACAAACGATGATCATCAGCTGATTAACTTAGCAGCCGTTTATGAATAAGGGACTTACCATCTTCATAAACAGGAGGCAGCAATCTCGCGAACGTGGTCAGACTCTTCCCCAAATTCGGATTCCTGAGATTATTGCAGTGTCCAGTATACGTTCTGAAGGGGCTATCCGCATTACACTGGCTGTTGTCATCACACTCGGGTTCAATGACCGGGCCGAGCTGGTCCTGCCCGAGAATGCCGCTCACGTCCACGGATTGGAGAGCGTCAGCGAAGTCGGTGGAGGTCGGGAAGCCGAGGGAATCGTCGAAAACTTGGCGCTTGCGGCGGTGCCTGGAACGGATTACTTAGGTTATAGTATCCGCAGAATTAAGTGGCGAGCACGGTCATAATCATCGGAATCATGCTATCTCTTTCGCACCTGCACGGCCTTATGGAGCGGGCCGTGCAACAATAGTGCAGGTAGCGGTATAGTTTGTAGCTTTCTAATAGACCCCGAAGGCTAATCCTATTGTCTATTGTTAAGAAAAACCGCTCGTGCCACGTGCCACAACCACCTGCATAAAAAATCGGTACTTCGGTTACTGAGTGCCGGCGAGTCGAACGCTACAGAACCAGTCTAAAATGTGTCATCGAGATGCGTAACAAAGGCGCGTTATCGGAGAGCGCACCTACACTGGTTTTTTGAGCGTTAGACTAGCCCGCGCTCAGGTGCCAAATAGAATAATTAGGACCCTTTTTTGCACGGTAAGTAGCACGTGCGGTTTTACTGAACAATAGACAATAGGATAAGCCTTCGGGGTCTACTAGAAAGCTACAAACTATAACAACAATAGTGAAGTGACGTTTATGACCCTGCTCGCCACTTAATAATGTATAAGAATGATAATAATTAGTAAGAAGTAATAATAAGCAAACTGTGATATTGTGAACTACCTAATTTTTGCTACACCCTTTCCAGGGTCCATGTATGTAACATCTAAAATGGTATGCAAATAAAGATCTCTCTCTCTCTCTCTCTCTCTAATTCTGCGGATACTATAGGTCATACAGAAATATAGTAAGACAAGAGTTCTCACTCCATACATCAGTTTTGGTACCAAAAAGGCTATTAATTTCAGTGTCTACATCTAGCATCGAGTAGCGGAACTATCAGTACTGCTACTTGACAATAGATGTAGCACCGACCGGAAAGTTTTATGCTCAACAACATAAGACTTTCCGATCGGTGCTACACCTATAGTACTGATAGTTCCGCTACTCGATGCTAGATGTAGACACTGAAATTAATACATAGTCTTTTTAGGGTTCCGTAGCCAAATGGCAAAAAACGGAACCCTTATAGATTCGTCATGTCTGTCTGTCTGTCTGTCCGTCTGTCTGTCCGTCTGTCTGTCCGTCCGTATGTCACAGCCACTTTTCTCCGAAACTATAAGAACTATACTGTTGAAACTTGGTAAGTAGATGTATTCTGTGAACCGCATTAAGATTTTCACGCAAAAATAGAAAAAAAAACAATTAATTTTTGGGGTTCCCCATACTTCGAACTGAAACTCAAAATTTTTTTTTTCATCAAACCCATACGTGTGGGGTATCTATGGATAGGTCTTCAAAAATGATATTGAGGTTCCTAATATCATTTTTTTCTAAACTGAATAGTTTGCGCGAGAGACACTTCCAAAGTGGTAAAATGTGTGTCCCCCCCCCCCCTAACTTCTAAAATAAGAGAATGATAAAACTAAAAAAAATATATGATGTACATTACCATGTAAACTTCCACCGAAAATTGGTTTGAACGAGATCTAGTAAGTAGTTTTTTTTTATACGTCATAAATCGCCTAAATACGGAACCCTTCATGGGCGAGTCCGACTCGCACTTGGCCGCTTTTTTTTCTCTATGATTAGGTGAGTCTTTTGTCTTCTCTTTTGCTAGCTTGGATTTATATTTAATAATCGTATGACAGCTCCCCAATAAGGGCCTAGTTTACCCCCTGGGTTGGAAGGCCAGATGGCAGTCGCATTCGTAAAAACTAGTGCCTACGCCAATTCCTGGGATTATTTGCCAAGCGGACCCCAAGCTCCCATGAGCCGTGGCAAAAATGCCCGGACAACGCGAGGAAGACGACGAATCGTATGACTTAGCTTGATTAGGTCAAGTAATAAGAGCTGGCGCCAGTTTTGCACGGAACTCTCAAATATCCGCGTCAGCTGTCTTGATTCACGATATACTAATTCAGGTGAGTCATCTTTGGGTAACAGATAAATCTACAGACAAATATGTGAAAATTAGTAATTTTCAAAGATTTATATGTTCGTTTATCAATGTATCTTCTGTGTCTGCAATAGCCTGCAAGATAGCTATCGTAAATGCACTCTTTAGAAAAAATCAACCCTTTGAAAGCCACGCCTATCTTGCGCGGCGCGTCAGTGTAAACCTTGACGGAATGCACGAAGGTTTATTATTGGACGTCAGTTGACGGTCAAAGGCTTAAGATACTATCTTATATAAGACATTATCATCATCATCATCAGGATGCGGACGAGGAGGGCCGACCCCAAGTAAACGGGACTACCGGCACAGGGCGGACACGCCATACATCAAAAATCATTTGCGTTTATGTGTGCGCGGCACGTCTGTACACGCGTCATTGTGTATGTGTAAAGGTAAGCCGCAGTACTGAGAGCACGCCAGAAGTCCGCCAGATTCATGTCGCGGGATGGTCGCGGGGCGAGGTAATGCGATTCGGGGCGGGGCGTGGCCTATTAGGGATGATGACACATGTTGAATTTTATAACAAAATCTAGTAAAATAGATAGCAAACGAGCAATTTATCACAATAATGTGGATATTAAAATAAAATATTGAAAAATTACAAAAATACAGGACCTGAAAGTTTCAAAATTTAAGTTTTTTTTAACTTCCAAAAACGATAAAAGTAAGGGTACCATTCGATTCCTTACATTTCATCCAAAAAAATATTGTATAGCAACTATATACATAAACGCAATATTTCATCGACAAAAACGCAATTTTCTTGTTTTAGACCTTGACGTCACGTTCCCTTGCCGTTTTGTATAGGGCGTTTCGCGAGTGAAGTGCGACTGTCGGCCTTTGACTACAATTTCTGACTTTTGTGTTACTTTAATGCAATGGGTCCCATATAGACACTTGATCCTAAAAACAAACCCGATCGATTGATACCATAAATGAAAATTAGTCACAGATCATATAATACTAATTAGTCATGTAGCCTATACTATTACTTATTCTGTGATACCGGTCTAGGGGAAAGAAGAAGAAGAACATCAAAACCCCTTACCCTGGTCCATTGATGGAGTTAAGTAGTTCGTTGGTGGCGAATTCGAAGAAAAGCGAAGTGTTGGCCAGCTTCAGAGCATACTTGTTGGCTTTGGAGAACGAGGCAGCGGTGCCGACGGGAGAGTGAGGGTCGGCCCCACCACCTAAGAAGTAAACAAAATATAAATATAGTTTGTCAAAGGACTGTCTCATTTCAAACATAGAGAATCATACTGTCATTGTCTTACACTAGTACTAGCACCCAAAAGAAAAGGATGAGTATAGTTTTTTTTGTTCTTGTTTACTGACAATTTGGGTCGATCAACAATATTTATCTCCAGCCACTTAAGTAAATATTCTTATGACTTGACGCATTTGATTCTCAAATGCAACGGCTGCGCGACCCAGAATCAGGTCAAGTTCAGTTAAGTGGTACTTTTGAAGCAGCATCGTCACTTGCTTTTAGAGTGCGTATTAATAAAAAATCTACAGTACAGTCAGCAGCAGAAGTTGCTAAAGCCAAGTGTTCAAAATGATCTTGACGCGACTTTATTGTTAAGAGAATAAGAGCGTGTCAAGGTAATTTTGAACAACTTGCCCGCTTAGTAACTTCTGCTGCTGACTGTACTTGGGTTATTCTTCATAAATGTAGCTACTCACGTGCTTCCCACATCATGTACTCCAGCTTCTTCCTATCGGCCATCTCCTGCTTGGCTTTTTCCAGAGCAGCAGCCAGCATGTCCTGAGACAGTCGCTCAGCGGCCTTGGCGCCACTTTCGTCACGCCACGCTTCGAGTTCCATGCGGCCGTGCTGCGAGCAGTCTTGGGCTGCGTTTCTGTGGAAAATACAAGGTTAGTTGTTTGTCGTGTCGTATATGTGATTAAAAGGCTATTTTGTTTAAAGTTCTTATATGAAAATTGCGCTTTGAAAAACATGGGTCATTCGTACGAGAAGTATTGCAAGGTCTAGGTCATATACAAGTAGAAAGGTACTATATAAGTCAGTACGGATACGGCTATATCGTTACGGCTGCTATAAACCCGTTTTAGAGGTCATGTGCAAGAATTCCGTCGAACAATTTAATTGTTTTGGTTATTTAGCATGTAGTCTAATTGGTGAAGCCATTCATAACCCTGGCAAGGCGTATCGATGCGGGTTCAAATCGTGGCTGAATCGAATATTTTCTATATTTTCCATATTTCCGGAAAACTTCGAAACAAATCTAGCTGTACTTACAGGAAAGGATCCTTTTTGACGAACGCCTTGGGTTGTATTTCGTTCAACGAATCATCGACGGAACAGAGTAGTCCAGACAGAGATACTTTTCTGATGGCTGCCAGTTGTTCCGGCAGCAGCGAAGAGGGAGGGATATCGTTTTCATACCAAAATCTGGAAAACACCACAAGAATGATAGGTACTCAACAATAACGTGTAATGTCTACTTATGTTTTTTCTATAAACTTTTTTTACCGACTGTATTTTTCGTAAGAGTAAGACTATGTACCTACCTACCTATCTTTTTTTATAGTCGTGCTAATTTGAACGAGCAGAAACTACTTTTCTGTTCTACTTCCTTTAAACAGTTCAGCTTCCATAATAGCGGTGGAAACTGCCTATTGGCTCCAATCTCAATTAAGGCAAATGTTGTAAATGATGTATACCCTTGTCTAAAATCTTAAGACGCCCGAGATTCCTTACCTGTCACTCTTCTTAAGGTTAGCGAACTGGAGAGCCAGAACACAGGCCATGGTGGATCCGATGACTGCTCCGGACGCTGCCTTCTCCAAGGAACCACCGATCATCAGCTCCACATCTTCTGGGTTTCTGTTGACCAAATAAATAAAATGTTGAGAGAAGAGACTCAAGGGACGGTGGATAGACAGAATATAAATAATAAACAGAGCGTTTCGTTGACCCTTTAGCCGTACTCTGCACAGCTTATTGATGAAATCTTCGTAATAACTTCCAGCACGGTACCAACCCAGAAATTGGCTACTTTGCTACTAGTCAAATCAGCTTCTTTTTTAGAACTGTCAAAACGATTTGCTAATTATGGAATTTATATGAAAACGTGTGTAGTGACGTCACAGTCAACTAATCTACTTTTTATACTTCCATCCGATTTATTAAATAGAAATTGTGTTTAAAAATAACTGCTATCTATGTTTTTCTGATAATTATCTGGTGCTTTATTTATTAATTAAAGCATAAGTCATTAGGTAATTAGATCAGTAGTAGCACCTATTGGATTCTTATATGCAAAGAAAATGTCGGCTTTTGATAAATATCTGCATTTTTCCGCAATTGACATTTATAATAACACAGTAGGTAGGTATATAGGTATTTACCTATACATGCTCGCTAGCATCTCCTGTTGCTCGCGATCGAAGCCCAACTTGTCAAAGTCCGCATAAGACTTGACTCCAGCAGTGGGTTCGCACAGCCTGAGGGCGCGAAGGTACGAGGACACTCCATGGTCACGAGACCTGTTCAGGTCCCAGGTAGCTGAAGATGTGAAGCGAGAGACGCGGTTGGCGCTAGTGTCGGCTAGGTCTTTGACGGTGATGGTGGCGTTGCTCTGAAAAAGAAGAAAGGTTTACACAAGGGAGCCAGTAGTATTTTAGCGTTTAACATGGATGTCATTCGTTTTGCATTTAGGTATAAAAAAAACTTAGAAACATTAAATAGGAAGGTTCAAATCCTTCTGTAGGTAAACTAAACTCCTTCCACCGTTCTTAAACTACATTCAGTGCACGAAGTTTACAATGAATTATCTCTAAATGGCTAAATTCCTTTGGATGGTATTAATAGTTTCATATTAAAACAATTTCAATATTATAAACATTCATCTGCCATCTCCTGGAAGATCATTTACCAGTTTCTCGTTCATCATGGCCTCGAAGACAGGAGCGACGGCCACCAGCTCGGAGTAGGCGCCAGCGCGGTTGGCACTGGAGTATCCTCGCCAGAAACCAAGGGAAGTCAGCTTCAGTTCAGCCTTAGCCATACCCACCTGCGAAAAATAAACGCAACTTAAACTCACTGGTAAATTTGGAAAAGAAATAATTTTTAGAAGCTATGGGCACAAATTCCGAGGAATCGTAGGATAGCTTCCCTTTCCAAAGTCTATAGGCACGATTCCTTTTCCTCGGTTTTAAATTCGTGCGTGGACTGTAGCTATTTAGCACTTTGTGAGTGAGTTCATGAGACTCAGAAATAAGTTACCCTTCAGAAATACCAAATCTATCTTTCAATTTATGTTTGGTTGTCTCTTGCATTCATGTGTCGAATGATATAGGCGCATAACAACAACCCTTCAAACTGCTGCTATTATTTATCTTCAATATAAAATCATGTTAAAAAGTAAGTAAAACACTGGGGCAAGAAAAACTCTTGTTGAATTCGCATACTATTTCTTGCCACGTGCGCAATAAACTATGTTCATATTTCCCAACATAAACTTTAAAATGTCCTTACCTCTCCAAGAAGCACGGGCAGGAACTCATTGAACGTAATATGTTGTATGACAGCAGCCATAACACGTCGCGTCTCTAGGAATAGCGTGGTGTCGTCCCAGAAGGGGTTCATGGCATACAGCTGTCCGGCCACGCGGTTGTGTTCAGCCACTAGGGTCTTGTAGAGGGGTGCGGTAGGGGTGGGTTCGTTGCATCTGAAATGGAACATTCACATAAGTAAATGGGTTTAATTGTGGTGAACAAAACAGGTGGTGAACAAAGTCTCAAAATTGCCCCTTGTTTGCGGCAGACAACTTTGTGTCCTAAAAGCGCAGCTGCTGTCGACGTAAAGAATACACACACAGACAGACAGACAGACAGATCTGCGTAATTTATAAGTAGTAGGTACCTTATCTCCTCGCTCTATGTAGAGTAAAAGATAAAGATAAAAAGATAAAATATAGTTTATTCAAGTAGGCATATTACAATGCGCTTTTGAACGTCAAATAAAGCTACACCGGCTCCAACCCTAATACACTTCTGCCTCGAGAAGAGTTAAATCCCCCCTCAATTGGAGGAGGCTATCCCAATATGGGACCGGCAATAAAGAGTCAAGTGCAATGTAGACTTAGTTTATCGTTCAAAGTTGAGTGGATTTTACCTACTACTTAGGACATTGGTTACCTTTATTTTTGAGAGGGTATGGCTTACCTTCTCAGTTACTATTACCCATCCATTTAAGCAATGTGACCGAAAACCTTCATAAACCCTTCTAATATTATGCTCTTCTCGAAGCAATACTGCCTTCACAATACGACATAACCATATTTACAAACGTAATGTGGTTTCTTAAGAATCCTCAATAATCCACATCCTTTGTACCTACAATACTCAGTAACACTTGTTAACATGTCAATAAACCTCTAAGCTTACTTACAATCTTACCAACTTATTTAAAATTCAAGTCTAACAAAAATATTCCTTTTGTCAACGGAGTAAGAGCTATGATAAGGAAATGGCACATGTAACTATATGTTTGTACATTAGTACTTAGTCTGACCATGTTTTCATATTACTATTGCTTGCAGAACGCAAACGAGCGTGCGTCGAAAGAAAACCAGTATAAATTTAATCTTCTATTCATCATCATCATATTAGCCGAAGGGCGTCCACTGCTGAACAAACGCACCCAAAAGTCTCATGTTCGTTAGGATTTGATTTGAAATGTTGGTTAGTACGTACCTATTACTTATTTTATTTTCATCGTGTTGGTGTGTAACAAAATATAACATAACACAAGCTTTCCCTAGGCAGGAATAGTATTTTAATAAAGTTGTTAAATATAATTTTGTTCACCTTTTATCTCCACAATAGATTCCCAGCAAGCGCTATGACACCACATGTTTTAGCTGTTTAATTATTTTTGATTTTAACTTACTTTTTGTGCAAACGTGTCGTATAAAAAAAACGTGCAATATTTTTTCTGGAATATGAAGGAGCTTTGTCATTTTGTTTACCCCTTTAAAATAGTACGTTTTATAGTGTTTCACTCGGGAGCAAAGTTGTTTAGCCCGTTTGCCTTAAAAACTTCGCTACGCTTTCTAATATCAATAATTTAATATTAGCACGAAGGGTTAAACAATAACTTTGCCTCATCGTAAAACAAACAATCCTCCTCATGTTAATAACATAATAATTATACATGTTTTGCTGGTTGCTTATAGGAACCAAATGGATTTATTCTTTAACTAGAATTCGCGCTTCGAAATTTTGAACCGAATTCTCGTCTTGCTCAGTCTGATACAATAGTACGAGTAACAACATCACTGTACAGTGTGAGAAAGAGATTTGAATCTTTGCCTACATGCAAATTATCAAGGTCCACATTTGCATACAATCCATATCTGTGACGACACCTAGGAATTCCATCGGGGTTTATCAATGACATAAGCTTATATTTGCATGTTATTGATTATTTACGGCGTTTTGTAAACCATAGCGTGTGACTACATAGTGACTGGTTAAGTGAGATAATATAATGCTTGCGTGCGCTGATTATGAGGTCATGATTATGATGGTATGTAAATACAAGTAATACAACAAGCTAATTCGTCTTGACACTTGTTGCTTATGCTTACACAGAACATCCGCGTGAGTTTAACGTGGTTTAACTAACACAAGGCGCCAACAATTAATGTGTTTTAAAAAACATTTTTTTATTCTATGGGGTCATCCATTAATTACATCACACGTTTAGGGGGAGGGAGGGGGTCAAGAAAATGTGACATATTGTGCCATGGGGGAGGGGGGAGACACAAACTTTGTGACGTCACTTTAACTTCATCAGTAACCGAAAATTTACTTAAATTATTTTATTCGCTGTACATTTAAATAACAAGTTTTTAAAACGATAATCGTTTTTATTCGTTTAATTTTCTTTCCTATGCAGTTTTGGGTTATAAAATTACTAATATTTATATCGTCAAAAATATTTTGATAAAATATTAATAATACTTAGGTACTTACTTAATTCGATTTGGCGATTTCGTAGAAAAAATGTGACGTCACACTAGGGGGGAGGGGTTTGCCAAATCTGACCAAGTGTGACAAGGAGGGGGGGAGGGGTCAAAAAACCTAGAAATTCGTGTGACGTAATTAATGGATGACCCCTATTCTTCAATTTAGGTACATTTGGGTTAGCGCCAATGGCGCCCAATGGATACGCATTTGAACATGTCGTGTCATTGTCATATCTACGTAAAGATCATTGGGGAAGGCAACATGTTATTGCTTGCACCATTTAGATATAATACAATTAGCTTTTCACCACACCAACTATTAGTAAAGGCTCTCTTGGTTGTTCAAAAACTCATAGCAAAGTTGCATTTTATTCACATGCGAGGCAAAGTAATAAAATGCAAATTACTCGTGGTTCAATTTTGGAATCTTTCGCTTGCTCGGGTATCAATATTAGCACGAGCGATTAAACAACAACTTTGCCCCCTTGTAAAACAAATATAACTATTACCGGCTCTTCTAATAGTATAATGGCCACTTGAACTTTTTTTCTATATATTGCTATGTAAAAACCATAAGTACCATTACATAAAATTAAGAGCCAATAAAATAACCTACAACCGTGAGAGATATTGGAAAATCAGTTTGAGTTTGGGATTTTTTTGCGATAATATATTTGGATTTTTTTTATAAATTCGTACTTTGGTTTTACTTAGTATGACGTCAAATCAAAACGTGAAACCACTCTATTATTTTGCATAATTAAAAAATATACGCACAATAAGTAAGCGTCCATCAATTGAAAAACGACCGATGACTCAAGCCAAACAAAAAGTGTGGATAAAAACAATGGTGTGAACACTTAGGCAATATATGTCTATCTCGAAATATCAACGCATGTGACTATGTGGGAATATTACCTTAATGGTGTACTGTTTGAAGGTATGATAACGAAGCTTGCAAAAACAGATGTTGATTCATCGGTTAATTTGCTACTTAGATACTGCCTAGGTATTTTAAAATAATTTCTTACCTATATTGGACTGAGGGTCGCGCCCACCCTTAGGTCCCTCTTTGTACAGTACCTACTTTACATTCTGCCTGATTTTATACTTTTATTAAGGAGCCCTGGAGTCTGACGCATGTCAAGCTCCTCGATCGCATAGAACGAGCATGTACGACCCCTCCTTTCTTTCGATGGCTTCGATAGACTTTTCAGGCTGTCAATAACACGCTATCTAGTCCAAAGAAGCACAGAATGTTTCCACGGCGAACAATGGGGAGGCTAATTGCAGACTGGTGGTACCGTTGTCGTTAATATCTACCTGTCACTGAGATTTGCTTGGTTTTGATACAAATCGCGTCGATGTGACGCGGAAGATAGACCGCGCACATTTTCTGAATATCGCGCCTTTTTTAGAGGCATTGCTTGCTCTGGCAAGCAATGTCTCTAAAAAAGGCGCGATAGGTCAATGTCGTAATCGATACAATATCCAACAAACTTTAACTTACCTAGGCCCTATTCCTTTACAATAACGTTGAAAAACAGTCAATAGCGCAAGGTACTTACTTCCTGCAAGAAGCGAGATCAAGCTTGCCGACGTCGTATAATCGTAAAGACCGCAGTTCCTTCTCAGAGCTGCCGTATAGAGCTGAGCCATCCAGGAAGGCCGTGGCCATGTTCATCTGGTCACGAGACTCTGAGGATGTAAGAAAAGTTACGTGAGTCATTGAAAGTTTAATGTACGTAATAGAGAAAAGATAGATACAGGTTACATACTGCATGCTAGTTTGGGTTGGTCCCATAGTAAAAGTTATTCAGAGTGACTTAGGTACCACGGATTTACATCACTAAATGGTCAAAGAGCCTGTATTGCAGTCGTTTCATGTTTCGAGTATGTTAGCTGATATTTTGTCGTCACAGAATATTGCCAATTGATGATTACGCATCAAAGAACAGGCTGTGACACGCAAACATGAAAATGCTTCACATCTTTTAAAAAAGTCTACATTTTTTTACTGACATGATGGCCTAGCCTTTACTATACGTATCTCTCTAACACATGAAGTATGAGCGAGATAACTGTCAACATTGCAGGCAAACATGGCGTTGAATGAAAAAGAAGCAATGTTGTCCTGCCGCCAGTTCGCCAAGTTTAGGTTGGCAACTAGGTACCTTCCACATTCTTAAGCACGACTCGAGATGATGTTAACTGTTGACACACATCCTGACAACTTACTACGAGAATATTCAAAGAATTAAGTGAAAATGACGACATAAACGGACATTCTCACTTAAAAGTGTACTTACCATTCACTTTTTTCGAAAGTCCGTCAACTTTTGGGTTATTTCTACTCAGAATCACGAGGACTATCGATTTAAAAAGAAATCTGTCCCAAAAATGTCAGTGTTGTAACACATTTTCACATACATTTTGTATGGACCGTTACAAAACTGACATCCAAAATTTGTATGAAAAACTGTGGACACTTCTTTTCTTTGTCTGATTCTATAGTAATCGTGATTCTGAGTCTAAATAACCCAAAAGATGATGGTTTTTCGAAAAAAAGTAAATGTTACCATTTTTCCTGAAAACCCCCAAACAGGAGTCGGCCCAAGCTAACACTGCATGGCAAGTGCAATTACAAAGTGTGGAATGTCACCATTAATATAAAATTTCCATTAAAATATGACGATTATAATGACATTCTCTCACTTTGTTCCATTGTGACCATTTTATTCAAATCAAGTTTCTATGGACATTTTGTATTGTCACTATTATTATGGCTCCTCTACACGATGGCCCAGCGCCGGCCACTCCAAGGGACGCAGCCATGCGGTAGAATGAGATAGCAATATCACTTGCTTGCTCTAACGCATAAATGCGTCCCTTGGAGTGGCCGGCGCTGGGCCATCGTGTAGAGGAGCCATTAGGCTAGCTTAATCCACGCACACCCCATTATGGAGTACTTATTATAGTAGAGGTACCTAATATAATATCAGGACATATTTTCGGTTTGGGTTGGTAAAGGAAATAAGTTAAATAAAAGTATTTCAACTCTATCGAATATTGGAATAAAAAAACCGGCCAAGTGCCAGTCAGACTCGGGTTCGTTCCAAGGGTTCCGTACATTAAGTCCGAGGCTTGACTGCCATTGACTGCACATTTCTAATAGATTTTCCTTTCATCTATAAGTACAGAACTATTTTGTGTATTTCTTTCAAAATTTTAGACCCAGTAGTTTCGGTGATGAGGGGGTGGGGGGGGGGGGGGATGGTCGGACAGGCATACAAACAGACGCACGAGTGATGTTTTTTCCTTTTGAGGCAAGGAACCCTAAAAACGATTTTAGACAGACCGTACAAAATGTAATAGAATGAATAAAACATTAAAACACTTACCAAATCCACAAGAATCGATGTTTCTAGTCGGCGCAGATCGGACGTATTCACAGTGAGCCCCATGGCAGTCCTGTGAACAAAAGATAAAGGTTATTAACTTGTAAAATAACCTAATACCTAATAATATTTAAATATTTTTAACTTCAGTTTTGTAAGTAGTTAGGTAACATTTTATTAGAATTTTGTTATTTAAGTATATTTTTGGTTTAAAAAATACAATCGTTTTACACAGAAAAAAAAAACTTGCAAATCTGCAAGCAAGGATTTATAGGTACTTAGTTAAGGTGATCTAATAAATTGTTACGTCTTAAGGTGACAGTCCATTTCCAACCGCAGCTGCACTACTGTTCATTTTACTATGGAAATTGACAGTAACAGCGACGCGTTCAGTACCAGTAGTGCAGCTGCGGTCAGAAATGGAATGTTACCCTTATCTGAAATTATAATCTGAATATGCAAAATTAGACCGCCATTGCAGTCTTTGATTTGAACCGTATTCAACAGAGATCAAATATGTAAACTACTTGAAATGTATTATTTTGATTATAAATAGGTACCTATATCTCCTGCAGTTGTTGACTCTACCTGCACTTGTTAATTTGGAAAAGTTTATGCTAATATCAATGAAGTCATGTCATTCAGCCAATTAGGTACACGCATGTACACATAGGTACATACTGAGCATCAAGCTAGATATTTAATATAATTTAATGACATGAGTATTTAATTTATGCAATTTTCTTTTTAACACTGTCAAAGATATTAAGTATACCTACATACTTTTCTCAATAACAAAGCGTATGTCTCCAAACATAGGCAGAACAAAAAAACATAATAAAAAAAAATCCTCCTCACAAATGTATAATTTGACAGTGATTGTGCTAGGCATTTTCAATAACTTATATAATGGCCCTCGAACAATGGACAAGTATAGGTATTTGAAGATATTCAACCATTGTGACTCTCACATCCGGAAACAGAATTCCGATTTATAGACAGATTACTTCCGATAGACTGCTTTATTTACACTCGGCTTGAAGTCATCACCACATATAGAGTGAGTTCTTGAGCAAGGCACATTCTTTCTTCTCATACCACATTACTTAGATGCACTGTCTATAGATACTAAGTTTAAGACAAATATTTGGTCAATTCTTTAATACTTATAGTGTTTTTAGGGCTCCGTAGCCAAATGGCAAAAAACGGAACCCTTATAGATTCGTCATGTCTGTCTGTCTGTCTGTCTGTCCGTCTATCCGTCTGTCCGTCTGTCTGTCCGTCCGTATGTCACAGCCACTTTTCTCCGAAACTATAAGAACTATACTGTTGAAACTTGGTAAGTAGATGTATTCTGTGAACCGCATTAAGATTTTCACACAAAAATAGAAAAAAACAATAAATTTTTGGGGTTCCCCATACTTCGAACTGAAACTCAAAAATTTTTTTTTCATCAAACCCATACGTGTGGGGTATCTATGGATAGGTCTTCAAAAATGATATTGAGGTTTCTAATATCATTTTTTTCTAAACTGAATAGTTTGCGCGAGAGACACTTCCAAAGTGGTAAAATGTGTGTCCCCCCCCCTGTAACTTCTAAAATAAGAGAATGATAAAACTAAAAAAAATATATGATGTACATTACCATGTAAACTTCCACCGAAAATTGGTTTGAACGAGATCTAGTAAGTAGTTTTTTTTTATACGTCATAAATCGCCTAAATACGGAACCCTTCATGGGCGAGTCCGACTCGCACTTGGCCGCTTTTTATGTAATGTGCTTATGAATGTTAAAATGTAGGCGCGCGGTCGCGGTGTCATACTAAACTAATATTGGCGCGTCAATGAACAAAGCCAACTTACATGCGCCATCTAGTAGGTAAGATTAGCGATCTATGAATTTACATAACCGTCTTAAAAAAGTTATATAACACATTTGCGTTTATATCAGTTCGTGCGTGCGCAATGTTAACTAGTTAGGGGAAATAGACTCTTCGTTATAGCAACAATTGATTAATTATCTGATTATTCAAGAAGTATAGGGTTGTTATTATTTGATTGATTAGGTAGGTAAGTAAGTATTAAGTACCTAAGTGATCGGTAGATTAATTTCATCAAAATTTTAAAATCTTATACTATTCAATCTAAAATCGATTTCTAACTTTCAGAGGTACCTGATAAGTACCTAGTAGTAATTATAGTACTAGTAATAGTAGATATATAGGTATATCATGTAATAGAGTGAGGCAAGTGACATTCTAAAATAATATTTCCATAAACGCTTCGGAGGTATCGAAATTTAATTATAATATATTCCTCAGGGACAAATTGACACTTCGTCGTGTTAAATTCAACGGTAAGTCGGAACTTATTAATTTTAATGTGTAGCCAACGGCTACACAAAACTAATTGGCTTATTAAACTTATTTCGACGTATAAATTACTATACTAATGCAATTTAAGAAGAAGCTTATTATTTCAGCGGGTGACCTTTATTGGCAATGCTCGAATGCAGAACATATTAAAGTTTGAATTACTCTATAATTATTACGGAATTAAAAAAATAAATAAACTGAATGTACCGTTGGCATCAAAAGTAATGTATCAAACTATGCGTCTAAAATATCTAACAGCGTACCTAACAAAATGAGATATGTCTCTATATTAAGAACAATTAGACTCTAGCCTAGCAGCTACTTTTGAACGCAAATTGTAAATATATACAACTATAAGTATAATTTGTAAAAATAATAGAGGGTGACAGATACTTTTGGGGCGTTGTTTCAGCTGCTACTTTCGATGCTGATTGTACCTACACTTAAATAATGATAGCAACGGGGACTCAATTTTTTTAAGATTCTGGCCTCGGGCTTTAATCCATAACCCAAGGTTCTCTAAAGGTTTTGACCTCGAGGACATACTACACCTTAGAATCCTTAGATAAATATTTTGGGGTCAAAACTTGGCTTTTATGACTGCTGACGCTACGGCTACAGTTAGCTTAAGAAATCTCTAATTTCATAACTGCAACTTAACCCAAAAAAACAGCTTTTGCAACTTGACACTTTCACTGCAACTCAAAATAATTAGCTCATTTCTTGACCTCTAGAGCGAGGTCTCTAATAGAGGTATTAGGCCTTGGACAATGAGCCTAGAGACGGAACTAAGAACTTCCTGGCGCGCTTTCACTCACACACTCCTCATGTGACCTCGCGAACTATTTCGGAAATTATTTTTAATTTTAAACTTCCTTCAGCAGATTGGTTTGATGACTATTATAATAAAATATTCTATAAAGTCCACCGAATACAGCTTACTTTCCGTGATACTGCTTTTCTTTTAAAGGCAATTCTTTCATTAGGTATGACTTTTATAGCGCTGTAGAGAAATAAGTTCACGTATTTCTTACGGCTTAGATAATCTACTAAAGTAACTAACCATAACCAGCTGTCATCCCTAATTGTCTTCTAAATAAGATAACCACGACGATGAGCGATGACGGCATTAAGACGTAACACGCACATCATCAGTCCGGTCAAGTTCAAGATTGAAAAACTAAGTGCATGTATAAGTGGGCGGTGCATTAGCTGGCCGATTACGCTGCGAGTTGCGACAGCGTCCGTTCCTCTTTACAGAAACATCCTCCGGCCTTCGGACACGATGTAATGAGTATGAACAGTATCCCAACTTATAGGTATCACGCATAGATAAACCGATACTCTCTGTACGAAATCGTGACACTTTATGTCTATTGTGTGTTTACGAATTCATAACAAGCATTCGCATTCTTATTTATGTCGCAGTCAAAAGTGTGAACTGGTCAAAAGAACTTTTAACCGACAAAAACAGGCAAAAGTGCTTTTGACTGAGCATGTTGGTCAAAAGTAGTTTTACCTGAAAATCATTGGTTAATAGTAATTGTGACTGTTACTATCAGTCAAAAGTACTCGCACTTGACAATTTTTACATAGAAATTTGTTTTTATGTAATTTTCGGCTAGTTTTTAGGATTTGTATGGTAATATTTGGTACATTGGGGTAAAATTCTCTGCTCCCAGAAATAGGTAGGTTAGGGTTATTTTTTTTTGCTACGCCCTAAAAACGAAACTGTTCCCAGAGATAGGTAGGTTAGGGTTATTTTTTTTTTGCTACGCCCTAAAAACGAAACTGCTGCCAGAAATAGGTAAGATTTTCAGGTAAAACTACTTTTGACCAACATGCTCAGTCAAAAGCAGTTTTGCCTGTTTTTGTCGGTTAAAAGTTCTTTTGTCCAGTTCACATTTTTGACTGCAACATATATACGAATATTCGCATCATTTTAAACATTCACATCGACATTCGCATTAGCATCAAAGCCATCAAATGAAGCGAATGTTTTGCGAATGCGAATATGCCCAGGTGGCCTAGCCAAGGTGACGATCGCTATCGCTTCGCCATCGAATCGCCTTGTGTCTCTTTATCACTCTTCCATATTAGTGTGACAGTAACAGTTGCATTTCGTTCGCTACGGAGCGTTAGCGATTGGCATGTTGGCTACGGGGCCAGGTCGTGTCCTGTATCGCCCGCGCCGATCGCTCTCATCGACTCGCGCGACTCGCAGTGCGCGGAAAGGGTTTTTTTTTTCAAGTAGTACATTTTGACCAGTAGACAATTATTAAACACTTTATAACATCCCGTTCTAAGGTAACATCTGCTACATATCTGTACCAAATGATTTTTTAGGGTTCCGTACCTCAAAACGAAAAAATGGAACCCTAATAGGATCACTCGTGCGTCTGTCTGTCCGTCCGTCTGTCACAACCTATTTTCTCCGAAACTACTGGACCAATTAAGTTCAAATTTGGTACGCATATGTAAGTTTGTGACCCAAAGATGGACGTGTAACGTAAATAAATGAATTTTAAATATGGAGGAAATTTTTGGGGCGTAAATGAGAAAATTAAAAAATAAAGTTTTTCAAACTATATCGTGTTACTCTATCAAATGAAAGAGCTTATTGTAAGAATCTCAATTTTTTTTTTATAATTTTAGGATTAATAGTTTATTAGCAGTTATTCAAGAAAATAGGCAAAAAGTTACCATTCCCCCCCCCCCCCCCCCCCCTTATCACCGAAACTACTGGGTCTAAAATTTTGAAAAAAAATACACCAAATAGTTCTTTACCTATTGATGACAGGAAAACCTATAAGAAACCTTGGAACGCGAGTCCAACTCGCACTTGGCCGGTTTTTTTTTCTAAATAGGAATGAAAACAACAACTACATATTCCCTAACAATCGTATTCGCATTCGCATCCTGGACATTCGAATTCGCATTCGCGAATGTGAAAAATGGGGCATTTCATATGAAGCGGACAGGAAAAAAAAAGTGAGGTTCCCGAATTTTTTTTATATTTGGTTTAGTTCTTCTTCTAGTAGGTATAAAACCGGACGCCAAATATTTTTTATATATGACGTTTATTTTAAAAATTATGAGCTTTTCAAAAATGACCGTAATTGAAATTCCGATTTTTTAAAACTCGAATATCGAATAATTAAAATATATAACTTATTATTAAACCAAGCGTTTTGTATAGAATTTTAAATGATCTTTTCAGCAAAGAAATCAATTTTGAAAAATAAATAAAAAATAATGGTTAAAACCGGAAGTAAACTTTTCGAAACCATTTTTAGAAAACTTTGACCAGTTTTTTTTTTATTTATTTTTATCTCAAAATATAGCCCTAAGTATGTACAAAATACACTAGAAGTTGCAGAATGGGATCTCCATTGGTTAAGACAATAGGTCAATAAATGTACATACATGTCGCCCGGAGTGCGACGTACCGTATTGGTATACATACATATAGCAGCTGTTTAGCTTATAAGAACATGTATTCAGTAAGACTGCTGGTAAATTCTAATCATAACATAATGAAATAAGAAAGTCAACAATTCTAACCAGTTTATTTCATAATTTTTATTAAGAGCTGAAAGAGACTATCGATGGAGGGGAAATCATCGTACAGTGTGATTTTGCAGAAAATTACAGTTTCGTAGTCCAAGATTCTGCCCAATCGTTTCATTGGAATAACGATCAAGCTACACTCCTAACTTCGGTTTATTACTATAGAGATGGCACTGAAATAAAACACGGCAGCATTGTCATGATTTCCGATGACTTAAAACATGACACAGCTACCTATTATGCTTACCAAATATTACTGCACAAGCACCTTTCAGAAAAAGAAATAGTTGCATCTAAAATCATATACATAACCGATGGTGCCTCACAACATTTTAAAAATAGGTTTAACTTTGTTAATCTTATTCATTACGAGGATGATTTTAATACGAATGCAGAAGCACATTTTCACGCAACATCTCACGGTAAAGGGCCCTGCGACGGTCTCGGAGGGAACCTGAAACGTTTGGCGACGCGTGTAAGTTTGCAGTTACCTCCAAGTAGATCAATAATTTCACCAAAGCGATTGTATGACTGGGCAAAATCATCTTTGAAGCAAACGGCAATCTACTATTGCTCTAAAGACGATATTCAACGTCAGAGGATATTTTTGCAGGCCAGGTTTGATTCCGCAGTCACGATTCCAGGAACAAAAAAGTTTCATGCGTTTATTCCAAAAACTGACGGTCTTCTTGTAAAAAGAACGAGCTTTAGCATAGATTCTTATTGTAAAATAATAAAAATTATGAAATAAACTGGTTAGAATTATTGACTTTCTTATTTCATTATGTTATGATTAGAATTTACCAGCAGTCTTACTGAATACATGTTCTTATAAGCTAAACAGCTGCTATATGTATGTATACCAGTACGGTACGTCGCACTCAGGGCGACATGTATGTACATTTATTGACCTATTGTCTTAACCAATGGAGATCCCAATCTGCAACTTCTAGTGTATTTTGTACATACTTAGGGCTATATTTTGAGATAAAAATAATTTAAAAAAAACTGGTCAAAGTCTTCGAAAAATGGTTTCGAAAAGTTTACTTCCGGTTTTAACCAATATTTTTTATTTATTTTTCAAAATTGATTTCTTCGCTGAAAAGATCATTAAACATTCTATACAAAACGCTTGGTTTAATAATAAGTTATATATTTTAATTATTCGATATTCGAGTTTAAAAAAATCGGAATTTCAATTACGGTAATTTTTGAAAAGCTCATAATTTTTAAAATAAACGTCATATATAAAAAATATTTGGCGTCCGGTTTTATACCTACTAGAAGAAGAACTAAACCAAATATAAACAAATTCGGGAACCTCACTTTTTTTTTCCTGTCCGCTTCATATGAAATGCCCCAAATGCGACATTCGTGACATCCCAATCCCATGTTTGAAGTCAAGCGTTTTTATGAATATAAAATACTGGTCCCAATAAGGTAACCGTATCGACCTCGGTGCAACCAAGATGTGTACTGTGGAGCAGCTTTGTGGGCTAAACGACTCGGCTTTACTTGGCCCTAATTACGATTACCGTCATTACGCGGATTGTTGCTAGAATCCACTGTTTAGATTTTATATAGGTACCTACACTTAATGCTTCTTATAAAATAATCCAAATAAATCCATTTGGGTTTTTTCTTATTTCACAAATTTATGGCAGGGAAGTTATTTTTAAAGGACATCCAGGAAAAAATTACGTCGCTCGTACTACAGAGTTCTCTAGACTAATTTATGGATGCCTCCAAAATATGCTAGGTACCTATAGGTAGGTTCAAAAGTTAAATACAGTAGCTATAGCTATAAAGGTAAGGCCTATAGTAAAACTTCTGATATAATTCTCCCTAACAATTGTGATAAGATTAAATTCATAATAAATAGTATTTATTGCAACGTGATAATATATGCGAAATATCTTGCAGACGAAGGTATTTTCCTTAATACCTCAGACACCCTCATACGTATTTATGCATAAAATCTTTTAATCATTAATATCGCTGATGTAATCTTAGACATTACTGAACAATGTAGCATGTTTTATTGTAATTTATATTTGCATGATTGTAAGTCTATATTATTAATCAATGGATGGTTAACAACACCTTATGCAATTACTTATGCAATTTACCTGCATACAAGACATGAGGGCCGCACCTTTGGTTAAAGGCCGGGTCACACCGGATGCGTATGCAGTAGGTACGCACGTCTCCGGTTCTCAGGTACGTCGCTTGCGTATTTACGCGTAACGAGTGCGGCACGCTACGCAAGGGATATTACTTTGAAAAAAAAAATCGTATCTTGTTCTGTCAATCAAAAGAAAAATGTGGTAACTATGTATGGGATGCATACAGAGTTACTGCGTTTTAATTTTGAGTAGCAGTGCGAGATACGAAATTTTTTCAAAGTAGTGACGACATACTGCTTGTTTTTACGAGACTGCCGAGTCTTTTAAGTCCCGAGTCCAATTCTTTATTGAGTCTTTTTTAAGCACAACTCAAAAGGCCTCGAACCTCCGAATAAAGACTCTGTCGACAATTTTGTAGGTTTACACACACACACGATGATTTTTAATCGGTGATCAGGAACATTTTTTTGTAACTCAGTAATTGATGTAGATCATGTTGAGGTTGTAATTACATGGAAACAAACTTGTTTTTTTTTAAATGATAATTTTAATTTTGAGATAATTTTTATCCTAAAATCCTTGTCACTCTAGTAATCGGTATCTATGAGTTAGCCTCTTTACAAACTTAATGGCAATTGACAATTTATGAGTAATAACTTGTCATTGTCATATGCATAAACAGATTCATAGATCCGTCAAATTTCCCGCCATATCGATGGCACTTGACGTATCGTATCACCGATTAAAAATCATCGTGTATAGGAGTTAAGAAAATAAGCGTTACTGTACGCTGTATCTAATTCATAAATCTTACATGAAGACAGTGGATTTGTTTTAATGTAATTTCCTGAAAAGAACTCTCCCTACAAAAGATTGCATGGTATTGAACAAGTTGAAAACAACTCGAGTTTCGACTAAATTATATGAGTCTGAAAACCACAGTCCAGTTTTAAAGCAGAAGACTCAAAGGATTCGACTCTTAATCAATAGATCAACACTATGTTCTGCGAAGGGAGCCGGAGCCGTGTTGTCCTACTACGAGTAGGTAGCGTTATCAGATCCAAATTCTCATTTCAAATTATTAAAATTTGGTTTCCCGATTTCTAAACAAAAACTCGGATCACTAAAAATGTGTATGTGTATAGGTAGGTACTCTACCTACTCTCTTAAATTGGATTAGTCAATTTTCGGGACATGGCAAAATTTCGTGGGTCAAATTAGGATGTCCCGAAAACTATGGTACAACTGGTCACCCTATTATGCATTACGCATTCTGTTTGTATCGATGTTTAGTTGAGAGGGAACGCGCTACGTCAAAAGGTTATTAATTTAGGTATTTAATTTATGTACGACGAGCTTTCAAATGAAATGAAATTGTCACCTAGTAGTTTTGCCTTACTTACACGATTATGTAAGTAATATGTTAATGTAATATGTGTAAGTGGACTTAAAACAGTTGTCTATAAATAAACTGCAACCGGTATGGACTACGTAACCAATTTTGAATAATAAATAATTGGTCATTCGCGGAATCTTGACTATTCTTGACAGAAACGCATCTCAAAACCGGCTGTGAAGAGGAGATATGATCAAAACAATTGGTCATGTCTGAAGATAAATTCTATCGAGTTAAGCGAGCTTAATTTTATAGGTACCTAAAGTAATTATTCTGTGTTATGGTTAGTGCATGAGGAAAACATTATTGTTATTGCAAATAAATAAGTTCCATCGAATGTTATTTAAGATTGTTAGAACTTTATAGACTTATAGACTTTATAGACTTTATATATTATTATGGACAATAACACAGACAATAATATGCATCCAGCTATTCCCAGCCCACTATAATTGGATCTTTTTAAATCGAGAGTGAATAGACATCTTTTAGGTAAGCATGTTCCATCCTTGACTGCATCGGCAGATTGTGGTAAAAAAACCATTTTTTAAAGGATTATTCAAAGTTATCGTTTACTAAAAATTTCAAACTCGACCACTGTCATGCTCATGGCATAATGTGAAATAAAAGCTATAACTCTATTGGTTGATTGATAAATACTGATAGCCTTCTATTTGGGGCATTATCTATGAAAAGGGACCTTATTGTCGATGGCGCTTACGCCGCACAGCGTCGTGCGGCATTGTATTTATTTATTCACGATGCTCCGATTCGTTAATAATGGCTTAAGCGCCATCGACAATAAGTCCCTTTTCATAGGTAACGTCCATAACTCCCAGCTCTTAGCGCGATAGAACCACCACACCTGCGACGAAAAAAGTGCCAGCTCCGAGAGGCTATAAAAACCAAATGTCAACCCACACTGCCTATCCACAAAGACCTCACTGACTTTGGAGAGAAACGACTCAAGTCTCGTAACCCGCCAGCTCTTGGGATGGTGCATATTGACAACGAGTGGGACATACACGACTCATGGATGACCGAGTGGAGTGCCCAACAACTTAAGGGTGAACAACTTTTTACACTCAACCCAAAAGCACGTCCACCTGGCTTCGACAAACAGCGCCGGGTATGGAGCCAATTGAACCGCATCAGAACAGGCGTAGGAAACTGTACCTACCATTGGCATAAATGGGGCTGGTGTGACTCCCCCCAGTGCGCCTGTGGTGATCCTGAGCAGACAGTCGAACACATTGTTCTAGAATGCCCTTTCACCAAATTCAACGGACGGATCGAAGACCCCGCGAACCTCAGTGAAAGGGCCATCGAGTATCTGAAGAGTGCAACAATCTCTAGGATAATATTTAAATTAAATCCAATAACTTTAATGCCATACAATAAATAAAATAGGTAACGTCACATTGAATGTGTACCTTGTTCCCGTTGGCGGTGGCGATGAGATCGTCCATCAGCAGCTGGCCCCACGCGGCCAGCATGCTGGTCACGTAGTCATGGTCGGCTGGCTGCGTCAGCTGGGCCGCTGCCTGCACCGCCAGCGCCGGCTCTGGTAGCCGCGGCGGCTCCATTGGCTTGGAGACATCTGGGGAAACAAAAGATTATGTTAAGTACCTGTTGCATAATTCTACGTCTTCATAAAAATAAGTGTTCCGCGAACAAAGTTTTGTGCGGAACACTATAAAGGATAAACCACAACGAAACTGTGTGTTATAGGTAGGTGGCCTAATACATATGAAATGACTTTTTTAGTGTTGTTGTTAAGCGATTGGGTGCGCAAACTGTGCATCAATATCAATGTCTTTTTAGCAGCGGCGCGTGATGGCCGATATCACCTGGTAATCGCATGTGATTTGCGTTACATCGATATAGCGATTGAATTCGTTTGATCTATTTAACCATCAATATCTAAAATTGCATGCCAAGAAGCCATGATTTTCTCCTATAGTTTCCCGTCAACGACTAGGTACTTGTTAATCTACTTAGATGCATACTCGTATATGCAAGTATTTACGGTTGCATCACAT
Organism: Cydia amplana; assembly: GCF_948474715.1. Taxonomy (NCBI): domain Eukaryota; kingdom Metazoa; phylum Arthropoda; class Insecta; order Lepidoptera; family Tortricidae; genus Cydia; species Cydia amplana. The sequence continues at coordinate 3,042,222 of NC_086077.1, forward strand.
TGTTTAGTTACCTATACTAATAAGGAAATAGATACAACACTAATTTCTTAAACACTTGTTGCTTAAACAGTGCATTCATTTCTAAATATCATATGCATATATGGTAGTTACACAAAACCCTATAACCCTTAGAATAAGGTATAAATTGGAAAAACAGGAAACAAGCTGATGAGTACCTATAAATTGTTCAATACTTATGGCTTCGAATACTGGCAATAAAAATATGATACATTGTACTTTCATCAATTTTCCTTCCTGTTTGAAAGGAAAAGGGTTATGAGACAAATTACTAGTGCCCTTCTCTTCCCTTTCTTGTAGATAATATAAAGTTACACCTTTTGCAGAAGACGTCACAAATCACTACATGGTATAAAACAAAGTCGCTTGCCCTGCAATTATATTTGGTGCCGATTCTAAGATTTACTTATTCTGTGTCTGAATGTTAATGCATACTATACATATATAAGTAATTACTTATCTTTGATCTTTTTCTATGGATGAAATAATATTAGTATACCTCCTCAAAAAAAATTACAGATCTATGAAAAGAAAAGCTTTTTCTTTAAGTGATACCTACAGATAAGTTATCTTATTCATTTTGATTCCAAATTCTTATCGGTTTTTTTTTCTTTCTAGACCTCACCAAGGATCTCTACGAGTCTACAGGAAGCTGCAATAACATTGTTTATTCTTATTAGATTATCTAAAAAAAAATCAGTTGCAATCAGATATATATCGGAGCCATGAGCGGCCAAGATGCTTACAAATATACACGCGAGTGCGCGCTTAGACATTTCCGAGCACCTTGGCCGCTCCGATATATCTGATGGCGACTGTCCATAACTATAACAAGCCAAACATGTCATTGAACGCAATGTCTCGTATGTCGTAACACAACTATCACCATCGCTTTGTCACTAAAGAAAGTTGTATGTTAGGTTTAATCAGCCACATCCATCAACTCTTTACGCAAGTAACAAGCATGTAAGTACGAGTACCTACGTTTGAATTTTTAATATCGTTATGAAATAACGGCTAAGATGGGGTTTTCTATCGTGATGTAAGCTTCTCGAATGTTTATGAAAAGTTTTTAATCACTAATCAAATCGCTTCCAGCTGTCTGTTTGTCTGTCTGTATGTATGCTAATAGATAGACTGATTCAAGAGGGAGGTTTATGTATAATTTGTTAACCTGTGCGAAGCCGGGGCGGGTAGCTAGTAATAAATAAACTACTTAAGGTCGACAAGGGAAGATTTTTTTTCTCAATTTTAGAATAGCACACAATGCAAATCAGGCGCGAAGAGATTACCTATCGAGTATGTTAGAGGAAGGAAGGTAATTGATATTGATATTGATATTTATTGAAATCAAATTTTACAGCATTACAGCTAACACCAATGGACTGTAAAATTAAGTAATTAATAATAAATCGATTAATAAGCTACCTATTGCATGTTTGATTCGCAAAAACGTAAAAAATATTTAAAAAGTTTATGACTTTGGTCGGCAAACAATAGGTACTAGACGATTTTTACCGGTGTATACTTAATGTGCAGATGGTATTAAAGACCTTATACCTAATCCAAGTATATAAAATCTGTCAAGACAAGTGCACTAATAGGGGTACCTTCGCTTACACTTTACAAATAACCCTCTATTTACGGCTGTATTTAGGTGGATACTTGCCCCTACTGTACTTATGATGGCTACTTGAAGTATCCCAGGCCGTACCTGCAAACACTAATGGAATACCTAGTAAAAAATATTATTTTAACTTTTAGAACGTCCATTTTTTTATGTAGGTAACTAAATAATTGTTTTGTTTTGATTTGCGTGTTCTATAACTATAATCAATTGTCTATCGGCTAATTCCCTGTGTTGTTTAATCCACCTATGTGAACTTGGCACCCGACCTTGACCAATTTTTTATTTATATTTTTTTTCTTATAGTATTTTGTTTGTAGTTGTTTGTAGTTAAAAGGATTTTATTTGTAGTTGCCCCAAAAAAAAGTTATGGGGGTGAGAAAAATCCCAGCACCCCACTTTTGAAATCTTATGCTTTAATTGTTGATCCTGGCTTAGAATCGTTTGTAGTTGATTGTAGTTCTTTTATTTTTATTTGTAGTAGCCAATTATCTCCAAAAAATAAAAAAAATAAAAAAAAGCCTTATGAGCCCGTTGATGTCTTTTCCCGATAAAGAGCTTTTTGGTGAAATTAAACACGAGAGCGCGTTTATGTCTTTTACAAGAAAAGGACAAACGGTCCGTTGTACCAAACCGTCAGTCACCCTTAAAGTGTTCTCTAAGTTATAATATAATGGTAATTACACACCATCACTACTAAGTGACGTTGAACAGTCTGTCAAGTGTGAATGCTGCAACTGACCCTAAGTATGATAAAACTTGATAAATCCCACACTGTGTTGATTGATTATGGGTAAAATCGTTTATACTGTTTGTAGTTATTTGTAAATCTTTTAATTTCATTAGTTGTTGCCAAATTAAACGACTAAACTTTGTTTTAATTTCACTAAGAGAGCTTTTTCAGGACAATTTAATAATATTTGAAAAACTTGGAAAATCGTAAACGTTTATGATGGATTCTGGTTCAGAATCGTTTGTAGTTATTTGTAGTTCTTTTTATTTCATTTGTAGTTGCCAAACAACCCCACAAAAATCGATTCGATTTCACTATGAGAGCTCTTCTCATGACAATTCAATAATATTTGAATAACTTGGAAAATCGTACACGTTTATGATTAATTCTTGTTCACAATCGTTTGTAGTTATTTGTAGTTCTTTTCATTTCATTTGTAGTTGCCAAACAACCCCACAAAAATCGATTCGATTTTACCACGAGAGCTTTTCTCATGACAATTCAATAATATTTGAAAAACTTGGAAAATCGTTAACGTTTATGATGTATTCCGGTTCAGAATCGTTTGTAGTTATTTGTAGTTTTTTCATTTCATTTGTAGTCGCCAAACAACCCCAAAAAATTCAATTCGATTTCACTATGAGAGCTTTTCTCATGACAATTCAATAATATGTGAAAAACTTGGAAAATGGTAAACGTTTATGATGGATTCCGGTTCAGAATAGTGTGTAGTTATTTGTAGTTCTTTTCATTTCATTTGTAGTTGCGAAACAACCCCACAAAATTTGATTCGATTTCACTACGATAGTTTTCTCATGACAATTCAATAATATTTGAAAAACTTGGAAAATCGTTGACGTTTATGATGTATTCCGGTTCAGAATCGTTTGTAGTTATTTGTAGTTCTTTTCATTTCATTTGTAGTCGTTAAACAACCCCACAAAATTCGATTCGATTTCACTATGAGAGCTTTTCTCATGACAATTCAATAATATTAGAAAAACTTGGAAAATCATAAACGTTTATGACGGATTCTGGTTCAGAATCGTTTGTAGTTATTTGTAGTTCTTTTCTATTCATTTATAGTTGCCAACCAACCCAACAAAAATCGATTCGATTTCACTATGAGAGCTTTTCTCATGACAATTCAATAATATGTGAAAAACTTGGAAAATCCTAAACATTTATGATGTATTCCGGTTCAGAATGGTTTGTAGTTATTTGTAGTTCTTTTCATTTCATTTGTAGTTGCCAAACAACCCCACAAAAATCGATTCGATTTTACTACGAGAGCTTTTCTCATGACAATTCAATAATATTTGAAAAACTGAGAAAACCGTAAACGTTTATGATGGATTCAGGTTCAGAATAGTTTGTAGTTATTTGTAGTTCTTTTCATTTCATTTGTAGTTGCCAAACAACCCCACAAAATTCGATTCGATTTCACTATGAGAGCTTTTCCCATGACAATTCAATAATATTAGAAAAACATGGAAAATCGTAAACGTTAATGATGGATTCTGGTTCAGAATCGTTTGTACTTATTTGTAGTTCTTTTCATTTCATTTGTAGTTGCCAAACAACCCCACAAAAATCGATTCGATTTTACCACGAGAGCTTTTCTCATGACAATTCAATAATATTTGAAAAACTTGGAAAATCGTTAACGTTTATGATGTATTCCGGTTCAGAATCGTTTGTAGTTATTTGTAGTTCTTTTCATTTCATTTGTAGTTGCCAAACAACCCCACAAAATTCAATTCGATTTCACTATGAGAGCTTTTCTCATGACAATTCAATAATATGTGAAAAACTTGGAAAATCATAAACGTTTATGATGGATTCTGGTTCAGAATAGTGTGTAGTTATTTGTAGTTGTTTTCATTTCATTTGTAGTTGCCAAACAACCCCAAAAAAATTGATTCGATTTCACTACGATAGTTTTCTCATGACAATTCAATAATATGTGAAAAATTTGGAAAATCGTAAATGTTTATGATGGATTCTGGTTCAGAATCGTTTGTAGTTATTTGTAGTTCCTTTCATTTCATTTGTAGTTGCCAAACAACCCCACAAAAATCGATTCGATTTTACTATGAGAGCTTTTCTCATGACAATTCAATAATATTTGAAAAACTTGGAAAATCGTAAACGTTTATGATGGATTCCGGTTCAGAATAGTGTGTAGTTATTTGTAGTTCATTTCATTTCATTTGTAGTTGCGAAACAACCCCACAAAAATTGATTCGATTTCACTACGATAGTTTTCTCATGACAATTCAATAATATTTGAAAAACTTGGAAAATCGTTGACGTTTATGATGTATTCCGGTTCAGAATCGTTTGTAGTTATTTGTAGTTCTTTTCATTTCATTTGTAGTCGTTAAACAAACCCACAAAATTCGATTCGATTTCACTATGAGAGCTTTTCTCATGACAATTCAATAATATTAGAAAAACTTGGAAAATCATAAACGTTTATGACGGATTCTGGTTCAGAATCGTTTGTAGTTATTTGTAGTTCTTTTCTATTCATTTATAGTTGCCAACCAACCCAACAAAAATCGATTCGATTTCACTATGAGAGCTTTTCACATGACAATTCAATAATATGTGAAAAACTTGGAAAATCCTAAACATTTATGATGGATTCTGGTTCAGAATCGTTTGTACTTATTTGTAGTTCTTTTCATTTCATTTGTAGTTGCCAAACAACCCCACAAAAATCGATTCGATTTTACCACGAGAGCTTTTCTCATGACAATTCAATAATATTTGAAAAACTTGGAAAATCGTTAACGTTTATGATGTATTCCGGTTCAGAATCGTTTGTAGTTATTTGTAGTTCTTTTCATTTCATTTGTAGTTGCCAAACAACCCCACAAAATTCAATTCGATTTCACTATGAGAGCTTTTCTCATGACAATTCAATAATATGTGAAAAACTTGGAAAATCATAAACGTTTATGATGGATTCTGGTTCAGAATAGTGTGTAGTTATTTGTAGTTGTTTTCATTTCATTTGTAGTTGCCAAACAACCCCAAAAAAATTGATTCGATTTCACTACGATAGTTTTCTCATGACAATTCAATAATATGTGAAAAATTTGGAAAATCGTAAATGTTTATGATGGATTCTGGTTCAGAATCGTTTGTAGTTATTTGTAGTTCCTTTCATTTCATTTGTAGTTGCCAAACAACCCCACAAAAATCGATTCGATTTTACTATGAGAGCTTTTCTCATGACAATTCAATAATATTTGAAAAACTTGGAAAATCGTAAACGTTTATGATGGATTCCGGTTCAGAATAGTGTGTAGTTATTTGTAGTTCATTTCATTTCATTTGTAGTTGCGAAACAACCCCACAAAAATTGATTCGATTTCACTACGATAGTTTTCTCATGACAATTCAATAATATTTGAAAAACTTGGAAAATCGTTGACGTTTATGATGTATTCCGGTTCAGAATCGTTTGTAGTTATTTGTAGTTCTTTTCATTTCATTTGTAGTCGTTAAACAAACCCACAAAATTCGATTCGATTTCACTATGAGAGCTTTTCTCATGACAATTCAATAATATTAGAAAAACTTGGAAAATCATAAACGTTTATGACGGATTCTGGTTCAGAATCGTTTGTAGTTATTTGTAGTTCTTTTCTATTCATTTATAGTTGCCAACCAACCCAACAAAAATCGATTCGATTTCACTATGAGAGCTTTTCACATGACAATTCAATAATATGTGAAAAACTTGGAAAATCCTAAACATTTATGATGTATTCCGGTTCAGAATGGTTTGTAGTTATTTGTAGTTCTTTTTATTTCATTTGTAGTTGCCAAACAACCCCACAAAAATCGATTCGATTTTACTACGAGAGGTTTTCTCATGACAATTCAATAATATTTGAAAAACTGAGAAAACCGTAAACGTTTATGATGGATTCAGGTTCAGAATAGTTTGTAGTTATTTGTACTTCTTTTCATTTCATTTGTAGTTGCCAAACAACCCCACAAAATTCGATTCGATTTCACTATGAGAGCTTTTCCCATGACAATTCAATAATATTAGAAAAACATGGAAAATCGTAAACGTTAATGATGGATTCTGGTTCAGAATCGTTTGTAGTTATTTGTACTTCTTTTCATTTCATTTGTAGTTGCCAAACAACCCCACAAAAATCGATTCGATTTTACCACGAGAGCTTTTCTCATGACAATTCAATAATATTTGAAAAACTTGGAAAATCGTTAACGTTTATGATGTATTCCGGTTCAGAATCGTTTGTAGTTATTTGTAGTTCTTTTCATTTCATTTGTAGTTGCCAAACAACCCCACAAAATTCAATTCGATTTCACTATGAGAGCTTTTCTCATGACAATTCAATAATATGTGAAAAACTTGGAAAATCATAAACGTTTATGATGGATTCTGGTTCAGAATAGTGTGTAGTTATTTGTAGTTGTTTTCATTTCATTTGTAGTTGCCAAACAACCCCACAAAAATTGATTCGATTTCACTACGATAGTTTTCTCATGACAATTCAATAATATGTGAAAAATTTGGAAAATCGTAAATGTTTATGATGGATTCTGGTTCAGAATCGTTTGTAGTTATTCGTAGTTCCTTTCATTTCATATGTAGTTGCCAAACAACCCCACAAAAATCGATTCGATTTTACTATGAGAGCTTTTCTCATGACAATTCAATAATATTTGAAAAACTTGGAAAATCGTAAACGTTTATGATGGATTCCGGTTCAGAATAGTGTGTAGTTATTTGTAGTTCTTTTCATTTCATTTGTAGTTGCGAAACAACCCCACAAAAATTGATTCGATTTCACTACGATAGTTTTCTCATGACAATTCAATAATATTTGAAAAACTTGGAAAATCGTTGACGTTTATGATGTATTCCGGTTCAGAATCGTTTGTAGTTATTTGTAGTTCTTTTCATTTCATTTGTAGTCGCCAAACAACCCCACAAAATTCGATTCGATTTCACTATGAGAGCTTTTCTCATGACAATTCAATAATATTAGAAAAACTTGGAAAATCGTAAACGTTTATGATGGATTCAGGTTCAGAATCGTTTGTAGTTATTTGTAGTTCTTTTCATTTCATTTGTAGTTGCCAAACAACCCCACAAAAATCGATTCGATTTCACTACGATAGTTTTCTCATGACAATTCTATAATACGTGAAAATTTTGATAAATCGTAAATGTTTATGATGGATTCTGGTTCAGAATCGTTTGTAGTTATTTGTAGTTCTTTTCATTTCATTTGTAGTTGCCTAACAACCCCACAAAAATCGATTCGAGTTTACCACGAGAGCTTTTCTCATGACAATTCAATAATATTTGAAAAACTTGGAAAATCGTTAACGTTTATGATGTATTCCGGTTCAGAATCGTTTGTAGTTATTTGTAGTTCATTTCATTTCATTTGTAGTTACCAAACAACGCCACAAAATTCAATTCGATTTCACTATGAGAGCTTTTCTCATGACAATTCAATAATATGTGAAAAACTTGGAAAATCATAAACGTTTATGATGGATTCTGGTTCAGAATAGTTTGTAGTTATTTGTAGTTCTTTTCATTTCATTTGTAGTTGCCAAACAACCCCACAAAAATCGATTCGATTTCACTACGATAGTTTTCTCATGACAATTCTATAATACGTGAAAATTTTGATAAATCGTAAATGTTTATGATGGATTCTGGTTCAGAATCGTTTGTAGTTATTTGTAGTTCTTTTCATTTCATTTGTAGTTGCCAAACAACCCCAAAAAAATCGATTCGATTTCACTACGACAGCTTTTCTCATGACAATTCAATAATATTTGAAAAACTTAGAAAATCGTTGACGTTTATGATGTATTCCGGTTCAGAATCGTTTGTAGTTATTTGTAGTTCTTTTCATTTCATTTTTAGTCGCCAAACAACCGCACAAAATTCGATTCGATTTCACTATGAGAGCTTTTCTCATGACAATTCAATAATATGTGAAAAACTTGGAAAATCGTAAACGTTTATGATGGATTCTGGTTCAGAATCGTTTGTAGTTATTTGTAGTTCTTTTCATTTCATTTGTAGTTGCCAAACAACCCCACAAAAATTGATTCGATTTCACTACGATAGTTTTCTTATGACAATTCGATAATATGTGAAAAATTTGGAAAATCGTAAATGTTTATGATGGATTCTGGTTCAGAATCGTTTGTAGTTATTTGTAGTTCTTTTCGTTTCAATTGTAGTTGCCAAACAACCCCACAAATTTGAATTTTCTAGTGCCAAAGCTGTCTTATGACAATTCAATAATATTAGAAAAATTTGGAAACTTCGTCACTTTTATGATTGATTCTGGTATAGAATCGTTTGTTAATGAATTTAGTATTTTCTTTTCCTTTATAAAAGCAAAATAACGGGAAAAAAAATAATTTCACTACGAGAGCGCGTTGATGTCTTTCACAAGGAATTGGCTAAGTTAGGAAAAAACTTGATCAATCCTACAATTTCCTCGTTGATTATTGTTCAGAATCGTTTGTAGTTATTTGTAGTTCTTTTCATTTCATTTGTAGTTGCCAAACAACCCCAAAAAAATCGATTCGATTTCACTACGAGAGCTTTTCTCATAACAATTCAATAATATTTGAAAAACTTGGAAAATCATTGACGTTTATGATGTATTCCGGTTCAGAATTGTTTGTAGTTATTTGTAGTTCTTTTCATTTCATTTATAGTTGCCAAACAACCCCACAAAAATCGATTCGATTTCACTATGAGAGCTTTCCTCATGACAATTTAATAATATGTGAAAAACTTGGAAAATCGTAAACGTTTATGACGGATTCTGGTTCAGAATCGTTTGTAGTTATTTGTAGTTCTTTTCATTTCATTTGTACTTGCCAAACAACCCCACAAAAATTGATTCGATTTCACTACGATAGTTTTCTTATGACAATTCGATAATATGTGAAAAATTTGGAAAATCGTAAATGTTTATGATGGATTCTAGTTCAGAATCGTTTGTAGTTATTTGTAGTTCTTTTCGTTTCAATTGTAGTTGCCAAACAACCCCACAAATTTGAATTGTATTCTAGTGCCAAAGCATTCTTATGACAATTCAATAATATTAGAAAAATTTGGAAACTTCGTCACTTTTATGATTGATTCTGGTATAGAATCGTTTGTTAATGAATTTAGTATTTTCTTTTCCTTTATAAAAGCAAAATAACGGGAGAAAAAATAATTTCACTACGAGAGCGCGTTGATGTCTTTCACAAGGAATTGGCTAAGTTAGGAAAAAACTTGATCAATCCTACAATTTCCTCGTTGATTATTGTTCAGAATCGTTTGCAGTTATTTGTAGTTCTTTTCATTTCATTTGTAGTTGCCAAACTACCCCACAAAAATCGATGCGATTTTACTACGAGAGCTTTTCTCATGATACTTCAATAATATTTGAAAAACTTGGAAAATCGTAAACGTTTATGATGGATTCAGGTTCAGAATCGTTTGTAGTTATTTGTAGTTCTTTTCATTTCATTTGTAGTTACCAAACAACGCCACAAAATTCGTTTCGATTTCACTATGAGAGCTTTTCCCATGACAATTCAATAATATTTTACAAACTTGGAAAATCGTAAACGTTTATGATGGATTCTGGTTCAGAATAGTTTGTAGTTATTTGTAGTTCTTTTCTTTTCATTTGTAGTTGCCTAACAACCCCACAAAAATCGATTCGAGTTTACCACGAGAGCTTTTCTCATGACAATTCAATAATATTTGAAAAACTTGGAAAATCGTTAACGTTTATGATGTATTCCGGTTCAGAATCGTTTGTAGTTATTTGTAATTCATTTCATTTCATTTGTAGTTACCAAACAACGCCACAAAATTCATTTCGATTTCACTATGAGAGCTTTTCTCATGACAATTCAATAATATGTGAAAAACTTGGAAAATCATAAACGTTTATGATGGATTCTGGTTCAGAATAGTTTGTAGTTATTTGTAGTTCTTTTCATTTCATTTGTAGTTGCCAAACAACCCCACAAAAATCGATTCGATTTCACTACGATAGTTTTCTCATGACAATTCTATAATACGTGAAAATTTTGATAAATCGTAAATGTTTATGATGGATTCTGGTTCAGAATCGTTTGTAGTTATTTGTAGTTCTTTTCATTTCATTTGTAGTTGCCAAACAACCCCAAAAAAATCGATTCGATTTCACTACGAGAGCTTTTCTCATGACAATTCAATAATATTTGAAAAACTTGGAAAATCATTGACGTTTATGATGTATTCCGGTTCAGAATTGTTTGTAGTTATTTGTAGTTCTTTTCGTTTCATTTGTAGTCGCCAAACAACCCCACAAAATTCGATTCGATTTCACTATGAGAGCTTTTCTCATGACAATTCAATAATATGTGAAAAACTTGGAAAATCGTAAACGTTTATGATGGATTCTGGTTCAGAATCGTGTGTAGTTATTTGTAGTTCTTTTCATTTCATTTGTAGTTGCCAAACAACCCCACAAAAATCGATTCGATTTTACTATGAGAGCTTTTCTCATGACAATTCAATAATATTTGAAAAACTTGGAAAATCGTAAACTTTTATGATGGATTCTGGTTCAGAATCGTTTGTAGTTATTTGTAGTTCTTTTCATTTCATTTGTAGTTGCCAAACAACCCCACAAAAATTGATTCGATTTCACTACAATAGTTTTCTCATGACAATTCAATATGTGAAAAATTTGGAAAATCGTAAATGTTTATGATGGATTCTGGTTCAGAATCGTTTGTAGTTCTTTGTAGTTGTTTTCATTTTATTTGTAGTTGCCAAACAACCCCAAAAAAATCGATTCGATTTCACTACGAGAGCTTTTCTCATGACAATTCAATAATATTTGAAAAACTTGGAAAATCGTAAACGTTTATGATGGATTCAGGTTCAGAATCGTTTGTAGTTATTTGTAGTTCTTTTCATTTCATTTGTAGTTACCAAACAACGCCACAAAATTCGTTTCGATTTCACTATGAGAGCTTTTCACATGACAATTCAATAATATTTGAAAAACTTGGAAAATCGTAAACGTTTATGATGGATTCTGGTTCAGAATAGTTTGTAGTTATTTGTAGTTCTTTTCATTTCATTTGTAGTTGCCAAACAACCCCACAAAAATCGATTCGATTTCACTACGATAGTTTTCTCATGACAATTCTATAACTACAAATGAAATGAAAAGAACTACAAATAACTACAAACGATTCTGAACCAGAATCCATCATAAACGTTTACGATTTTCCAAGTTTTTCAAATATTATTGAATTGTCATGGGAAAAGCTCTCATAGTGAAATCGAAACGAATTTTGTGGCGTTGTTTGGTAACTACAAATGAAATGAAAAGAACTACAAATAACTACAAACGATTCTGAACCTGAATCCATCATAAACGTTTACGATTTTCCAAGTTTTTCAAATATTATTGAAGTGTCATGAGAAAAGCTCTCGTAGTAAAATCGCATCGATTTTTGTGGGGTAGTTTGGCAACTACAAATGAAATGAAAAGAACTACAAATAACTACAAACGATTCTGAACAATAATCAACGAGGAAATTGTAGGATTGATCAAGTTTTTTCCTAACTTAGCCAATTCCTTGTGAAAGACATCAACGCGCTCTCGTAGTGAAATTATTTTTTCTCCCGTTATTTTGCTTTTATAAAGGAAAAGAAAATACTAAATTCATTAACAAACGATTCTATACCAGAATCAATCATAAAAGTGACGAAGTTTCCAAATTTTTCTAATATTATTGAATTGTCATAAGAAAGCTTTGGCACTAGAATACAATTCAAATTTGTGGGGTTGTTTGGCAACTACAATTGAAACGAAAAGAACTACAAATAACTACAAACGATTCTGAACCAGAATCCATCATAAACATTTACGATTTTCCAAATTTTTCACATATTATCGAATTGTCATAAGAAAACTATCGTAGTGAAATCGAATCAATTTTTGTGGGGTTGTTTGGCAAGTACAAATGAAATGAAAAGAACTACAAATAACTACAAACGATTCTGAAACAGAATCCATCATAAACGTTTACGATTTTCCAAGTTTTTCTAATATTATTGAATTGTCATGAGAAAAGCTCTTATAGTGAAATCGAATCGAATTTTGTGGGGTTGTTTGGCGACTACAAATGAAACGAAAAGAACTACAAATAACTACAAACGATTCTGAACCGGAATACATCATAAACGTCAACGATTTTCTAAGTTTTTCAAATATTATTGAATTGTCATGAGAAAAGATCTCGTAGTGAAATCGAATCGATTTTTTTGGGGTTGTCTGGCAAATACAAATGGAATGAAAAGAACTACAAATAACTACAAACGATTCTGAACCAGAATCCATCATAAACATTTACGATTTATCAAAATTTTCACATATTATAGAATTGTCATGAGAAAACTATCGTAGTGAAATCGAATCGATTTTTGTGGGGTTGTTTGGCAACTACAAATGAAATGAAAAGAACTACAAATAACTACAAACGATTCTGAACCAGAATCCATCATAAACGTTTACGATTTTCCAAGTTTTTCAAATATTATTGAATTGTCATGGGAAAAGCTCTCATAGTGAAATCGAAACGAATTTTGTGGAGTTGTTTCGTAACTACAAATGAAATGAAAAGAACTACAAATAACTACAAACGATTCTGAACCTGAATCCATCATAAACGTTTACGATTTTCCAAGTTTTTCAAATATTATTGAAGTGTCATGAGAAAAGCTCTCGTAGTAAAATCGAATCGATTTTTGTGGGGTAGTTTGGCAACTACAAATGAAATGAAAAGAACTACAAATAACTACAAACGATTCTGAACAATAATCAACGAGGAAATTGTAGGATTGATCAAGTTTTTTCCTAACTTAGCCAATTCCTTGTGAAAGACATCAACGCGCTCTCGTAGTGAAATTATTTTTTCTCCCGTTATTTTGCTTTCATAAAGGAAAAGAAAATACTAAATTCATTAACAAACGATTCTATACCAGAATCAATCATAAAAGTGACGAAGTTTCCAAATTTTTCTAATATTATTGAATTGTCATAAGAAAGCTTTGGCACTAGAATACAATTCAAATTTGTGGGGTTGTTTGGCAACTACAAATGAAATGAAAAGAACTACAAATAACTACAAACGATTCTGAACCTGAATCCATCATAAACATTTACGATTTATCAAAATTTTCACATATTATAGAATTGTCATGAGAAAACTATCGTAGTGAAATCGAATCGATTTTTGTGGGGTTGTTTGGCAACTACAAATGAAATGAAAAGAACTACAAATAACTACAAACGATTCTGAACCAGAATCCATCATAAACGTTTACGATTTTCCAAGTTTTTCAAATATTATTGAAGTGTCATGAGAAAAGCTCGTAGTGAAATCGAATCGATTTTTTTGGGGTTGTCTGGCAAATACAAATGGAATGAAAAGAACTACAAATAACTACAAACGATTCTGAACCAGAATCCATCATAAACATTTACGATTTATCAAAATTTTCACATATTATAGAATTGTCATGAGAAAACTATCGTAGTGAAATCGAATCGATTTTTGTGGGGTTGTTTGGCAACTACAAATGAAATGAAAAGAACTACAAATAACTACAAACGATTCTGAACCAGAATCCATCATAAACGTTTACGATTTTCCAAGTTTTTCAAATATTATTGAAGTGTCATGAGAAAAGCTCTCATAGTGAAATCGAATCGAATTTTGTGGGGTTGTTTGGCGACTACAAATGAAATGAAAAGAACTACAAATAACTACAAACAATTCTGAACCGGAATACATCATAAACGTCAATGATTTTCCAAGTTTTTCAAATATTATTGAATTGTCATGAGAAAAGCTCTCGTAGTGAAATCGAATCGATTTTTTTGGGGTTGTTTGGCAACTACAAATGAAATGAAAAGAACTACAAATAACTACAAACGATTCTGAACCAGAATCCATCATAAACGTTTACGATTTTCCAAGTTTTTCACATATTATTGAATTGTCATGAGAAAAGCTCTCATAGTGAAATTGAATCGAATTTTGTGGGGTTGTTTGGCGACTACAAATGAAATGAAAAGAACTACAAATAACTACAAACGATTCTGAACCGGAATACATCATAAACGTCAACGATTTTCTAAGTTTTTCAAATATTATTGAATTGTCATGAGAAAAGCTCTCGTAGTGAAATCGAATCGATTTTTTTGGGGTTGTTTGGCAACTACAAATGAAATGAAAAGAACTACAAATAACTACAAACGATTCTGAACCAGAATCCATCATAAACATTTACGATTTATCAAAATTTTCACGTATTATAGAATTGTCATGAGAAAACTATCGTAGTGAAATCGAATCGATTTTTGTGGGGTTGTTTGGCAACTACAAATGAAATGAAAAGAACTACAAATAACTACAAACTATTCTGAACCAGAATCCATCATAAACGTTTATGATTTTCCAAGTTTTTCACATATTATTGAATTGTCATGAGAAAAGCTCTCATAGTGAAATCGAATTGAATTTTGTGGCGTTGTTTGGTAACTACAAATGAAATGAAATGAACTACAAATAACTACAAACGATTCTGAACCGGAATACATCATAAACGTTAACGATTTTCCAAGTTTTTCAAATATTATTGAATTGTCATGAGAAAAGCTCTCGTGGTGAAATCGAATCGAGTTTTGTGGGGTTGTTAGGCAACTACAAATGAAAAGAAAAGAACTACAAATAACTACAAACTATTCTGAACCAGAATCCATCATAAACGTTTACGATTTTCCAAGTTTTTCAAATATTATTGAATTGTCATGGGAAAAGCTCTCATAGTGAAATCGAAACGAATTTTGTGGCGTGTTTTGGTAACTACAAATGAAATGAAAAGAACTACAAATAACTACAAACGATTCTGAACCTGAATCCATCATAACCGTTTACGATTTTCCAAGTTTTTCAAATATTATTGAAGTGTCATGAGAAAAGCTCTCGTAGTAAAATCGAATCGATTTTTGTGGGGTAGTTTGGCAACTACAAATGAAATGAAATGAACTACAAATAACTACAAACGATTCTGAACAATAATCAACGAGGAAATTGTAGGATTTATCAAGTTTTTTCCTAACTTAGCCAATTCCTTGTGAAAGACATCAACGCGCTCTCGTAGTGAAATTATTTTTTCTCCCGTTATTTTGCTTTTATAAAGGAAAAGAAAATACTAAATTCATTAACAAACGATTCTATACCAGAATCAATCATAAAAGTGACGAAGTTTCCAAGTTTTTCTAATATTATTGAATTGTCATAAGAAAGCTTTGGCACTAGAATACAATTCTAATTTGTGGGGTTGTTTGGCAACTACAATTGAAACGAAAAGAACTACTAATAACTACAAACGATTCTGAACCAGAATCCATCATAAACATTTACGATTTTCCAAATTTTTCACATATTATCGAATTGTCATAAGAAAACTATCGTAGTGAAACCGAATCAATTTTTGTGGGGTTGTTTGGCAACTACAAATGAAATGAAAAGAACTACAAATAACTACAAACGATTCTGAACCAGAATCCATCATAAACGTTTACAATTTTCCAAGTTTTTCACATATTATTGAATTGTCATGAGAAAAGCTCTCATAGTGAAATCGAATCGAATTTTGTGGGGTTGTTTGGCGACTACAAATGAAATGAAAAGAACTACAAATAACTACAAACGATTCTGAACCGGAATACATCATAAACGTCAACGATTTTCTAAGTTTTTCAAATATTATTGAATTGTCATAAGAAAAGCTCTCGTATTGAAATCGAATCGTTTTTTTTGGGTTTTTTGACAACTACAAATGAAACGAAAAGAACTACAAATAACTACAAACGATTCTGAACCAGAATCCATAATAAACATTTACGATTTTCCAAATTTTTCACATATTATTGAATTGTTATGAGAAAACTATCGTAGTGAAATCGAATCAATTTTTGTGGGGTTGTTTGGCAACTACAAATGAAATGAAAAGAACTACAAATAACTACAAACGATTCTGAACCAGAATCCATCATAAACGTTTACGATTTTCCAAGTTTTTCACATATTATTAAATTGTCATGAGAAAAGCTCTCATAGTGAAATCGAATCGATTTTTGTGGGGTTGTTTGGCAACTATAAATGAAATGAAAAGAACTACAAATAACTACAAACGATTCTGAACCAGAATCCATCATAAACGTTAACGATTTTCCAAGTTTTTCAAATATTATTGAATTGTCACGAGTAAAGCTCTCGTAGTGAAATCGAATCGATTTTTTTTGGGTTGTTTGACAACTACAAATGAAACGAAAAGAACTACAAATAACTACAAACGATTCCGAACCAGAATCCATCATAAACGTTAACGATTTTCCAAGTTTTTCAAATATTATTGAATTGTCATGAGAAAAGCTCTCATAGTAAAATCGAATCGATTTTTGTGGGGTTGTTTGGCAACTACAAATGAAATGAAAGGAACTACAAATAACTACAAACGATTCTGAACCAGAATCCATCATAAACATTTACGATATTCCAAAATTTTCACATATTATTGAATTGTCATGAGAAAACTATCGTAGTGAAATCGAATCAATTTTTTTGGGGTTGTTTGGCAACTACAAATGAAATGAAAACAACTACAAATAACTACACACTATTCTGAACCAGAATCCATCATAAACGTTTATGATTTTCCAAGTTTTTCACATATTATTGAATTGTCATGAGAAAAGCTCTCATAGTGAAATCGAATTGAATTTTGTGGTTTTGTTTGGCAACTACAAATGAAATGAAATGAACTACAAATAACTACAAACGATTCTGAACCGGAATTCATCATAAACGTTAACGATTTTCCAAGTTTTTCAAATATTATTGAATTGTCATGAGAAAAGCTCTCGTGGTAAAATCGAATCGATTTTTGTGGGGTTGTTTGGCAGCTACAAATGAAATGAAAAGAACTACAAATAACTACAAACGATTCTGAACCAGAATCCATCATTAACGTTTACGATTTTCCATGTTTTTCTAATATTATTGAATTGTCATGGGAAAAGCTCTCATAGTGAAATCGAGTCGAATTTTGTGGGGTTGTTTGGCAGCTACAAATGAAATAAAAAGAACTACAAATAACTACAAACGATTCTGAACCTGAATCCATCATAAACGTTTACGGTTTTCTCAGTTTTTCAAATATTATTGAATTGTCATGAGAAAACCTCTCGTAGTAAAATCGAATCGATTTTTGTGGGGTTGTTTGGCAACTACAAACGAAATGAAAAGAACTACAAATAACTACAAACCATTCTGAACCGGTATACATCATAAATGTTTAGGATTTTCCAAGTTTTTCACATATTATTGAATTGTCATGAGAAAAGCTCTCATAGTGAAATCGAATCGATTTTTGTTGGGTTGGTTGGCAACTATAAATGAATAGAAAAGAACTACAAATAACTACAAACGATTCTGAACCAGAATCCGTCATAAACGTTTACGATTTTCCAAGTTTTTCTAATATTATTGAATTGTCATGAGAAAAGCTCTCATAGTGAAATCGAATCGAATTTTTTGGGGTTCTTTGGCGACTACAAATGAAATGAAAAGAACTATAAATAACTACAAACGATTCTGAACCGGAATACATCATAAACGTCAACGATTTTCCAAGTTTTTCAAATATTATTGAATTGTCATGAGAAAACTATCGTAGTGAAATCGAATCAATTTTTGTGGGGTTGTTTCGCAACTACAAATGAAATGAACAGAACTACAAATAACTACACACTATTCTGAACCGGAATCCATCATAAACGTTTACGATTTTCCAAGTTTTTCACATATTATTGAATTGTCATGAGAAAAGCTCTCATAGTGAAATCGAATTGAATTTTGTGGGGTTATTTGTCGACTACAAATGAAATGAAAAGAACTACAAATAACTACAAACGATTGTGAACAAGAATTAATCATAAACGTGTACGATTTTCCAAGTTATTCAAATATTATTGAATTGTCATGAGAAGAGCTCTCATAGTGAAATCGAATCGATTTTTGTGGGGTTGTTTGGCAACTACAAATGAAATAAAAAGAACTACAAATAACTACAAACAATTCTGAACCAGAATCCATCATAAACGTTTACGATTTTCCAAGTTTTTCAAATATTATTAAATTGTCCTGACAAAGCTCTCATAGTGAAATTAAAACAAAGTTTAGTCGTTTAGTTTGGCAACAACTAATGAAATTAAAAGATTTACAAATAACTACAAACAGTATAAACGATTTTACCCATAATCAATCAACACAGTGTGGGATTTATCAAGTTTTATCATACTTAGGGTCAGTTGCAGCATTCACACTTGACAGACTGTTCAACGTCACTTAGTAGTGATGGTGTGTAATTACCATTATATTATAACTTTAAGAGAATACTTTAAGGGTGACTGACGGTTTGGTACAACGGACCGTTTGTCCTTTTCTTGTAAAAGACATAAACGCGCTCTCGTGTTTAATTTCACCAAAAAGCTCTTTATCGGGAAAAGACATCAACGGGCTCATAAGGCTTTTTTTTATTTTTTTTATTTTTTGGAGATAATTGGCTACTACAAATAAAAATAAAAGAACTACAATCAACTACAAACGATTCTAAGCCAGGATCAACAATTAAAGCATAAGATTTCAAAAGTGGGGTGCTGGGATTTTTCTCACCCCCATAACTTTTTTTTGGGGCAACTACAAATAAAATCCTTTTAACTACAATCAACTACAAACAAAATACTATAAGAAAAAAAATATAAATAAAAAATTGGTCAAGGTCGGGTGCCAAGTTCACATAGGTGTTTAATCCAGCGTCTAAATATACTGAATGAAACCTAAACATTTTAGCTACTTTGTCTAAGGCTAATAGTCCCCTGTGTTGTTTAATTCAGCGACTAAATACTGAATGAAACCTAAATATATTAGCAATTTTGTCTAAGGCTAGTCCCCTGTGTTGTTTAATCCAGCCTCTTAATACTAAATGAAACCTAAATATTTCAGCAATTTTGTCTAAAGTGCCGCTCGTGACATTTCACTACGGCCTTTAACTGGATCAAGTTTCTCCATTCTTGGTTTATTTATACATCCAATACACCGCCGTAAGCTTAATGCTTTGTTTGTTGTGTTTGGATAATTTTAATTACCGCAAATGGCATATATCGTCATTAAAATGTACAACTTCTCACGCTAATTAATAATATGACCTCAGTTATTTAAATTATCAGTAAGATGAGGATCAAAAAGTATCATCTTATTTATTATTGTTCTGACAAAGAAGCAAAGTACCTATATTTAATAACAATCACAGAGTTAAAAAAGATAATTCAATTCAATTCAATTATGATATATCAATAAGGTAAACGTACTGGTGCTCGACGCGGTCCCAGTACTCATCTCAATAGAGGTGACATTGTCAATAGAGGTGACAGCAGGGTGTCATCTATTGGGCATTAGCATGTCGAGCACTAGTACGTTTACCTTACACGCCGATTTTCTCAAGACTTAAGACGAAGACCAAGACTCAAGAAGATTTTAGTGACTTTACGCGCGACACACACATTCACAACTCAATGGCTGAGCGGTAAATAGCTCAGACCCGATAAGAGGAACAGCGTATTGGAAATACTGGGTAACGGCAGAAATCACATGATTTGCACCAATAAAAGTTAATGACCCTAGTAATCGTACGATAATTGATCGAGCAGATCGATTGACATGCGTAAACAGAGATCTTCACAGAGATATCTTTATCATTTATGATCTGCTCGGGAAATGTAATGTAGACAAGTACCTAGACGAGGGCTATAGCCGCGAAAATCTAAGTTCGTAATTTGCGGGCATTTTTCTCTCTAATTACATCTTCATTGGATTAAACAGAAAGATCCTCGCAATTTGCGAAATTCAGTTTTTGCGGTAGCCCCTCTGGTACAATCAGTAATAAGTATTACTTATTCGCTTAGCACCTTTACATACAAACTTATATGCAAGGGGGTCACTTTTTTCTGCTGCTGACTGCAAATTTATCAAATTGAGTTTAAAATCTTTAAAGATATTATTAGACCAAATACTAGCTTAATGGCATATTTTTTTCATTTCTGTTGAGCTAAATACTAAACTTAACAAGTCGCCAAAAGAGTTTATAGAATTCATTGTAATGTCTAAAGTACATAAAACTAAGTTTACACTAACATATTACAAAGAAGTAGTAAGCAATCGTGAAGTTGCCGCAGCAGGTGTTAAATCCATTAATCAAGTATATACGTAAACATGATTTTTAAGTGACATTTTGTCCTTAAATATTGCTTTAAGAGTATCAACGAATGTAATGGTCATCATCATCCATCATCATCATATCAGCCTTTTATCGCCCACTGCTGAGCATAGGCCTCTCTTCGAGTACGCCACTTATCCCGGTCCTGAGCCAATCTCATCCAGAAGTGGTCCGCAATCAATGTAATGGTAATCAAATTAAACAAAGAAATTCATTGATATTGATATTGATATTTATTGAAAACAAATTTTACAGCATTACAGCTAACACCAATGCACTGTAAAATTAAGTATTAAAATTAAGTAAGTAATAATAAAGCGATTAATAAGCTACCTATTGCATGTTTAATTCGCAAAAACGTAAAATATCTTTAAAAAGTTTACGACTTTGGTCGGCAAACAAGTCGCAGTCAGGTGCAAAAGATAAAAGATTATTAAGGAGTGTCCGGGAACGGACAATTGGAGAGTACTGGTGTGCAGTCGTGTGAAAGGTTCCATTATCTAGGAGGCGATGGCCACGACAACGTAGGTAGTTGTCGGGAACAAACAAGGTAGTCGTTTTCGCCACCAAGTCTAAGCAGTCTGACTCTCCCCTTAATATTTTAGATATAGCAGACATTAGATTAACATTACGCCTTATCTCGAGGGAGTTAAAGCGTAGCATACCGAGTAAAAATTTGGTTGGGTATAAAAAGGGGTAATACCCGTAAGTTTTTTTATACAAGAAGCGGAGAAAAGCTTTCTGTACCTTTTCTAAAAGCAAGGTGTAGGATTTTTCATGCGGGTTCCAGATTAAAGAGCCCGATTCAATTTTAGTTCTAACTAATGTAATGTATAATAGCTGAACTACTTTGGGATCATTAAAGTTTTTTGAATTACGGATGATGAAGCCCAGTTTTTTATAACAATCTTTAGCGAGAGATGTTATATGCTCGTTAAAAGTAAGTTTAGAGTCAAACATTATGCCAAGATCTTTAACTGAAAATTGAAATTGAAATTCAGCTCATGATTGGCGATTTCATACCATTATATGGGGAAGATAAATCCAAAATAGTATAAAAGATGACTTACGTTAGACCGGGCCGTGTCCGGGCCGGAGCTTCCGGAGCTTCGTTTTCTATGGAAAGCATCACGTGATCACCTGCCATCTGTCATAGAAAAGTAAGCGCCGAAAGCTCCGGCCCGGACACGGCCCGGTCGGCCCGGTCTAACGTGAGTCATCCTTTAGTAGATAAAATACCTACAAAACGCCGGTTTGTCTTTGTTTTGTAAAACTTGATAGTTCAGAGGGTACTTACAAAGATATCTGGATGTACAATTATTTCTAAATTGCAAAAGTTAAAAACTCCATGCATAACGTAAATTAAGGAAATATCATGCACCCGTATTTAATTGCAGATAATTAAAAAAGCGGCCAAGTGCGAGTCGGACTCGCCCATGAAGGGTTCCGTATTTAAGCGATTTATGACGTATAAAAAAAAACTACTTACTAGATCTCGTTCAAACCAATTTTTGGTGGAAGTTTACATGGTAATGTACACCATATATTTTTTTTAGTTTTATCATTCTCTTATTTTAGAAGTTACAGGGGGGGGGACACACATTTTACCACTTTGGAAGTGTCTCTCGCGCAAACTATTCAGTTTAGAAAAAAATTATATTAGAAACCTCAATATCATTTTTGAAGACCTATCCATAGATACCCCACACGTATGGGTTTGATGAAAAAAAAATTTTGAGTTTCAGTTCGAAGTATGGGGAACCCCAAAAATTTATTGTTTTTTTTCTATTTTTGTGTAAAAATCTTAATGCGGTTCACAGAATACATCTACTTACCAAGTTTCAACAGTATAGTTCTTATAGTTTCGGAGAAAAGTGGCTGTGACATACGGACGGACAGACAGACGGACAGACGGACAGACGGACAGACGGACAGACAGACAGACAGACAGACATGACGAATCTATAAGGGTTCCGTTTTTTGCCATTTGGCTACGGAACCCTAAAAAACCGGCACTAAACTTTAATACTACTACACAAAAAGACGCAAATTAAAATAAAAGCCAGACAGATACATCCTTTTGTGTTAAGCCGTTTCGTGAACATACTGTGGCCTTCACAAATACTTTGTGTTACTGTACTTACTGTCATGTCGGAAATTAATCTAATCGATCAATTAAGCAGTTGTCTTCATAATTGTTTTGTAACCGGCGATGAACTTGGCCATCGATTTTAATAACTTCCATTATATAGGTACGGGGAGTTGGTATGTTATCAAAGCTTGTAGCGATTAGCATAATGAACACATGTAATTGTGTTGTTAACACAAGAATAAGGGATTATTGAGTTCCTACTGTTCTTAGTTAATCCTTAAGCCCCCAAATTAATCTTTGTACACTTCGTGCTTGTGACACACTGACATAGTTTCAAAGTTGTCTGCTAAATGGTGGTGCTTACCATCCGGAATGTTTGCACCCAACGCGTTATTAGTTTCTCCGACCATCTGAGCAGAATAGGACCAATGGTCTGGTGAAGCTCATAATCACTGGCCAGGAAGAGTATGGCAAGGAAGAGTAGGGATGGACGTATGGCCACACGTTGGGCGAACAGAATAACGTCAGAGACTAAAGCCACATTACAGGGCTACTGTATACCGGGCCGAAGATAAAGTGGCTTGGAAAGCACTAGTGAAGAGTGTCCGCAGTCGTCACGTCCCTCAGTCATGAGGATATGACTGAGAAGACCATTAGGAATATCGTTGAACAAATAATCTCACCGTTGTTGCACTCGCCCGAGGCACGGCGTGCCGAATATCGTAGTATAAAACACTCACCGTCGGCGTAGTTCGCAGGCAGTAGTCGTAAGAACACGTCGCCGCGCCTGCCCCACGGTCGGTGGCGCACGTTGCTGCACTCGCCCGAGGCACTGCGGTACTTGCTCGGACACGGCGTGCTGAATATCGTAGTATAAAACACTCACCGTCGGCGTAGTTCGCAGGCAGTAGTCGTAAGAACACGTCGCCGCGCCTGCCCCACGGTCGGTGGCGCACGTTGTTGCACTCGCCCGAGGCACTGCGGTACTTGCTCGGCGGACACGGCGTGTTGCTGACGGAGTCTTCCGCTGATGAGCAGTTTTCACTAAACAAATAATTATTGGTTAATCTTAACGTAACATGACTCATCGAACGTTCTAATCGAGACAGCAATATCAGAACGACAGCAACGCAATTTGTCAAGAAATTTGACAGTGACATAGCCCGTCAACGCTGCTGCAGTATACAGGCTGCCCAGTAATTAATGGATAACCATCTAACCGCCAACAGGGCACCTTAGACTGGTCCAGAAAACGCACTTATAGGTCTAGTAAAAGTTTCGTGGTTTTCGAGATAATCGAACTTTTCTGTCTTTTTTAATACCATACTTTTTGAAGTATGGTATTAAAAAAGACAGAAAAGTTTGATTACTTATCTCGAAAACCACGAAACTTTTACTAGACCTATAAGTGCATTTTCTGGACCAGCCTAAGGTGCCCTGTCAGTGGTTAGAAGGTTATCCATTAATTACTGGGCACTCTGTATAGTAACGCTGCAACAGTGACACTGCTGCAACTCGAACGTCACATTAAGATCCCATGCTAGCGTCTTCCATAGCGCTGACTAGTTGCTGACGTACAAAAGACGCTATTTCAATGGGAATATATAGTTACTCACTCTCTAGCCCCCTGTAGGAACCGTCTCTCAAGAGCGAGCGCCTCGCTGACCGCTCTTCTGAGGTCGCTGGGTACTGCCTGTAAATCATCTGACTTGCTCTGCGCCAGCGCACATGATGATAATACTAGCAGCAGGATACCACGCCTAAGCCTGTAACAAATAATAATGCGCGTTAGTTTTATCAAGTCGTATAAAATCGATGTTACTGATTTAAAGTGACTGTTGCAGCGTTCAATCGTCCATGTTACCGCCGCTGCTGTGCTGTACATACTGTCAATTGCTTTGATAAAATGGGTGACGGAATAATCGCGGCAGTTATGTGGCGTCAAATGTCACTTATTTTATAAATTAAGTGAGATAAATCAAGGAAATTGACAGATACAGTGGCGGCAACAATGACGCCGCAACAGTAACGCAGCTCTAGTTGACATCCGAACATCACCTTAAAGGTAACATTCCATTTCCGACCACAGCTGCACTACTGCTCCACGACACTACTGCAGCGGCCGGACCCCGTCGGTGTTATTGTCAATTTCCATAGTAAAATGAATGACACCGAATAGGTACCGACTGCACGTACCTAATATTGTCATTTTAACGTATTTCCGACCGCAATGTCACAACGGTAGTGCAGCTGCGGTTGGAAATGGACTGTCACCTTAAGCCAGCCACAATAATTTATACCGTAGTTGAGATAAAACAGTAAGCCAATGACCGGATTTGACATTCTGATAGATTCTGTCTTGTAAGGTCATCACAATTTATAAGTTTAATCAGATTTATATTTCCCTCAAAAACATTTAACAAACATCAGATTAAGAAATAGAAAGTAGTCACCAAGGACAGTAACGTTTTATGTTTTATCCGACCACGCATAACTCGTTCAAGCTATAATATTATAGTGTTGGTTAATTGTTACAGTGTTTCACCTTTAATTACCCATGTACCGAAAGGAGGGTTATTAGTTTTATATCTAGATAAATCATGATTCATCTTGAACTAAATCAGGCCAATGATAGTTATAAAACCGTAATTAATCTCGGAACATCCGCTTACACAACGTAGAGTATCATATAACGTAAACACTACACTTTGAGTGCAGTGCTCTAGATCAAATGTCAAACCACTTGCAACAAATAGTGGGGGAGGCAACTGAGGCAAGCCTTCCTCGTCACATGATTGATCGCCACTATGTAACAGGTTCCGTAAATGTTTTAGAGAATTGCTAATCAAATAACGAGTCGAACGCGGCCGGTGAACCAGTATGCAGCCATATTCGAACTTTAAGATACGTCAAATGAAAGATATAGAAACGATATGGATCGGATAAGTCAGTGTCAAACAGTGTCAAAAGTGACGTTTTTGTTTGAAGAAACGTTAATGTTACGAACGAAATCGTAAAGTTCGAAAATGGCTGTTTTTTAATCTGCTCACTGATTCTAAGTAGTTACAACGATTTTTATTTTGCTTTAGTTTTTTTTTGCGACAGATTTTTATACAATTTGGTGTTTTTGAATATACCAACCAACATTTTTTTTCCAATCTAAACGAAATAAAAAAAAACAAATTCAACATAATAAAGTCTAGCTAGCTCTCCACGTCACGGATCTCGAGATCTCGACGACTTGTTGGAGCTCGTCTCGTCTGAGACCAGAAAGTGATCAGAATACAAGCCAGGAAGTGCCAGCACTGACAGCCGAGACAGCTGGCTGGCTGTACACTTGTTAAAAAATAAATTCGACCACATACGAGATCGACGTGTGTTTAATTCTTAATGGTCTTGCTTATGGGCCGATTTTCATGTAAATATGTAGTTGTCGATTTTATTGGAATATTTTTTAAGCTCCTCATTCTGGATGGAATAAAACACGAAATCCCATTTGGGACAAAACATGTATCGAATTTGCTGTAGAGTTATGAACATTTTATACCTTTTATTATATTATATTTACAAGTCTGCAGGTTTTCATAATATCCGCTAAAGTATTCATTAAGACCTGGGTGGTCTTGCTGGTAGGTAATACAATATTTAAGTGCATTGTAATAGTACAATGTTTAAGGGCGGTAAACAAGAATTCACACTCGTTCGTAATTCCTGTACCGCCCGCCCGTGGCACACACAATAAATAAAACTTGTGCCGTAAGTACGTAAATTACAGCCCTAGGTCGGATTAATGTACCGCATCGCTTAGCATGTGTGCTGAAAAGATATATTACAGCCCTAGGTCGAAAGCAGAAGAAAAATTATTCCTTCATCAGGAATCTCAGGAGCCATAAAAACAATGTATTGAACAAGGTGTAAAACTTGTTACGAAGTTTTATGTCGATGCTTGTTAAATTTAATTATGTAAAATTGAAACTAAAAGTATGCTGACACCTGACCAGCTTTATTGTATAATGACTTTAGTCTGATAAAAACTCGTTTTGTAGGTCGCTATGACAAGTGGAAATAAAAATGTTTAGTGTGATACTTTTAAGTAGTTGGTACTCGAAAGATGTTATTTAAAATGTGCTTTGTATTAAATATTGCATCTTTCTTTTCTTTTTATACCACATTAGTGGCCCGTCTGATAGTAATTCACTGTAGCCTAATAGACGCCTGCAACTCCAGGGTTCTTACAAGCGCGTTGCCGACCCTTCAAATATATACAGGATGTCCCACCTCCGGTGTCACTGTGACGTGGTAGTTCTGGGACATATCCTGTATACCTACACTCTTTTTTGAAGAACCCCATTCTGTAGTCTCTCGAGAAAACCTATATAGGGTGACTGCTATAGTAATAACTCCGCCACTCTTAACAATAAGACTTCTTTTCACTTGTCTCTTTCTGATTTGTTAGGAAAGGAGAATTACTATGTGGTGACCAATAACTATAGTAGTCACCCTATGTATTATCAAGTTATTATATCGAAAGGAACATATAGGAAGTAACCACAACCCAGTATAGCTACATAGCAACCACAAGTGTGGCTTTCGTTTTTATCACAGCTGACACTTCACTTTCTACTTATGTCATTGACATTGGATAAAGTATAGCCATAGACATTTTTATATTATAAGTTAAATAGCGTCATTATATTTGCATGAGTTTATTCGGTGATCTCCGATCTCCGTGAGAGTTAGTCGTAAGTATGAAAGCGGGATTTAATTTAAATTTAAAAATTAGCCATCCAGCGGGGTTAATGCCGTGAGCATTATGGGCGCTTTTGCACCGGAAGCGATAAGGAACGGGTTTGACTAATAGTTACGTCATGTAATTATGTTAATATTTATAGTAAAATATATAAACACTGTAAGAGGAAAAGAAAAGTGGAACAAAAGAATTATATTTTGGTACCGTAAAATGGGGTGAGTAGGTTTCGCGGGGAGAGGTGGGTTATGAATGGGGAGAGAAGGTTTGAGAGGGGGGGGTGAGAAGGGATTTTAAGGCTACTGCTACAAAAATAATGTATTCCAATTAAAATGGAGCTATAGTAATACGCATAATAAAAAAAAATCGATCCAACATTCTTCCAAAATCACCTTTGTATGAAAAGCCCTCTCACCCCAAATACGAGGCACTACGGGGTGAGGTGGGTTTTCCTCTTTATCGTCAAAGTTATGAAATGGAACTACCCAAAATAAGATAAAAACTAAAATACAAACGTCCGGAACACTTATTGGGTCAATCAACTATTTCTTGTTGTTATTCTGTCCCATCAGCGAGGAGACAATAGTAGCATAGATTGTTAGAAGAACTGCTGTACCATGTTCTACTAACATGCTCAGTAGATGTCCCATTATGGAAAGGTCTTATAACTACCATAAAATGCAAGTTTGGTTCATTTAAATACGAAAAAATTAGAATTTTAAGAGTGACTCAGGAGACCGTAACCATAGCAACGTGTGACAAGAAAAAGTTTATTAACCCTATTATATACACCATTCAGTTTGCATATGTAAAAATAAAATATTATCGAGGTTTGAATGTCAGTTTTGCGCCTACTCACCCCATTTTACGGTACCCTAGAGGAGCAAAAAGGAAAAGAGGAAGACCAAACCGGAGGTGGGAAGATGAAATTAAGCTAGTAGCAGGCAGCACGTGGTCCAGAATGGCGCAAAATCGGGCTGATTGGAAAAACTTGGAGGAGGCCTTTGCCAACTTAGGCACACAGACTAACTGATTGTCGATGTCTTAGATTAAGGATATACTTTGTAAATTTTTAAAATTGGTCTGATTAAAAGGCTTATTATTATTATCTTTATTTGTCTTTAAGCTCAAGTTAGGTTATTTTATAATATGGATATAAAAATTAAATACAAAAACACTTACAAAAACAATACAAAATTATTATTAAATAAACTAGTGAATTTCAATTAAAAAAGAAATACAATGTTACGGCGCAAGAGACTCCATTTTTTGCTAGGTCGGGGTGTGCGGAGTGAAAAGTTCACCAGAGGAGCTCCCGCGAAAACCGAATTTCGCAAAGTGCGGGGATCTTTCTCTTTTACTCCAATGAAGGCGTAATTAGAGTGACAGAGAAAAATGCCCGCAATTTGCGAAATTAGGTTTTCGCAGTAGCTCTCTGATATGAGACCAAATATATATTAATTCCTTGGTTTCGATATAACAATATTGTTATTGTGATAAAATATTTGTAAACGGCTACAAAACTGTTTAACTTGGTCTTAAGATTAGTCGTTTATGCTTATTTCTGCACAATAATTGGGTCAGTATTTATGCAATAAATAGGTACATATAAGTATTTACATCGGTTGTTGATGTAGGTAAGTGTGCTAGTGAATATTTTATAATAGTTCTAGTGGACATGCAACAGCAGTGGTTACACTCGTAATTTTCCGGTGGAAAATAGGCTCTGGTCATGCTAACTTTGCACTAACTTGGCGGTAAGAATGCGTACATATCCCTCCCTATAAGCTCCACTTGTATCTTGACGTAGCACTTGGCATGAAAACTTATCGTGTTCCGATTCCGACTCTCGGCCATATTCGAACTTTAAGATACGTGAAATACTAGAGATTGAAACGATATTAAATGGATGTGTCAGTGTCAAACAAATGTCAAAAGTGACGTTTCTTCAAACAAACGCGTCACTTTGGACACTTGTTTGACACTGACACATCCATTTAATATCGTTTCAATCTCTAGTATTTGACGTATCTTAAAGTTCGAATACAGCCGACTGTTTAATCATTACAAAATGAAAGCAACTAATAGGTACAATTTTCTGTAAAAGTATAAATAAATATATTTGGGCACCACTCAATTAAGTTAAATAATGAAATTAAATTTTAAATTGCGTTTTAACAAAATAGCGATTTTTTAACCATTTTTTGTAAAACCTTAACTTATTACTGCCTTTTGTAACCAAGACATCAATGCATATTGATTGGGCATTGTATTATAACACCTATGTATGTTTATCTTCACAGTATGAACTATGACATCTTGATTAACATAATGGAATATCGTTGCTATACTTACTCAACCTCATATCTGCAACAATCATTTGATGGAAATGTCGCTTTTCTTTCATTCGGAATACGGGTGTTTTTGTCATCAAATGAGTGTTGCAGATTGCAGATGCGAGGTTGAGTAAGTATAGCGGCGATATGCCACTCAAAATACCAACTGACATGTCAAGGGCCGAAATTCCTTCGATTGTTGCCATAGTCTGTCAAAAGGACACTAACAAAATCACGAATAGTTTCAAATGTTTCAATGTCAGTACGCAATATTGGAAGCCTTCGACTTCTGTCATAAGAGGGAAAGTGAGGAACGTGACCACAGACACATAACGCATACCAAAATAGTCACTCATCGAGTAACAGCGTTGTCTTTGACGCGCGAGCTCAATAAGACACGCTCGAGGCCCTAGTATAGTGTAACCTGACCTAGAGATCCGTAGCAACTATAAATAATTGAGGACCTTCTTATACTGGTTATCCTGACTAGTTAACTATCTAATAGTTGGAATAACGTAGGTAATGTTGGACAAGGTCAGTGACGAAACTTTCGTATGCTTTGGCTGGATGGCTTTAAACAATAAAGGGCTATGCTGCGTAATGTTTTACAACGCGTCTTCATTGTTCAGAGCCTAATTAATTTTAATTTCCGAAACATAAATTTAGCTGTTTGGTAAAGTACGATAAAAGCGTCGTGTGTCGAGACAACACGGCGTGTGAAATAATAATCTATTGTCTTTAAAAAATAATATTAAAATAAATCAATCACGTTGTTTGTGTCATTTTCTTTCATAACATGCAAGTTAACAGAAATGACGAGTTTTATTTTACCTAATTTTGAATTCATTCATATCATTTTGATTTCTTTTAAAGCTTATACATATTAAGAAAAGAAAAAGTTTTGTATATTGATAAGGAATATAAACCAATTATGAATCTATGTAAAAATCGGTATTAACTTAAATAACTTTTATTTCAATCGGTGGGCAAAGAAATAACATTTCAATAATTATAACGTGTTGTGTTACAAATTACAAAATCTCCAAACGTCGATGAAATAAACAAATGTTTCGTATTACAAACATTTGTAAGCAATTAAAATTCATAACACAGCCGCGCGTGCCACGGACAACTTTTTTAATTGGTTTTAAATCAATAATTTTAATTTCAAATTACAGACCTTGACACTATGATATTGTGACATGTCATTTAAATACATTTACGTTACCCGTAGGCCCCGCTACGCGAGGAGAAAATTTCACTTCCTGGCCAAGGCAAGACGTAAAACTTTAGACAAACCACGGGCGGTAATTCGTAAAGCCCCAGATCGCAGGTGTTTGTGGCCCGAACCGAAGGCAGGTATGTAATGTACTATTAACAACATCAACCTATTCAAACAAAATACGAAAGAAGGACTTTAAACTGTTATAAATAAATTGCTAACTTTAGTTGATGATGGTTTTTACTGGTATAATTACTTACACCCAGCTGCAACATTGCATGGGCACATTATGTATGAAATCATCCATAAAATTGCAGCTCGCTATTCAATAAAATAAAGTAACCTACAATTTAGTTTCTAAACGCACATACTGTTGTTATGCTTAACGCAGATAAAACGAGACAAATACCATCTTCATACGCCTTATGACTATCGATCAAATGAGGATAAACCATGTAAGTAATTACGTATGTAGATAAGACTTAATGTTATTGCTATGACCCTACCGATAACATTAATTAAACGCCGTATATTATCCGTTTGGTCGTGATCGGACTCATCTTCTAAGAATCTTCGTAATCAGGCGGATACGGATTTTCCTTTTAGACCTATTTATCATTTATTTATAAGAGGTTACCTCATATGGGACGTCTTAACATGCGAACTTCCTGCCCAGCCTTTTTTTCAATAAATATTCATTATACTATATGCCCACTTGCCATGTAAGTAATTGTATCAATTACAGTTTTTATTTAATTTTGTTTTTTTATAAAGTGTAGATTTTTTTCTCGGTCTTAAACAAGCGTAAGTCCTACCTAGTGGTAACAAATCACCTTATATTCATATATAAGTTGAAAGATGATTTACTATGGAACGCATGTAATAAATAATATAATGGTGTCCTACTTATGCACGTCCCGTTTTCTTAGATTGATTTGGAAGGGACGACAGGAAGTGACAATGTTCACAACGTTGCCACTTTTTAATTTCTACAATTTCTTGTCTGACTGTATCCCATCTTGTTAAGTTATTAGGGAATATTTTGACGCTGACTGTACAACCAAACCTCAAATATCAAGACATCAGAATCTTTATTTTAGTAGTTACACCTTGAATATCAATAAATCAGAATCGTTATTTTAGTAGTTGTAGTTACTCATATTCTCATACATCTATCGCTTTTAAAGCATTATGAAACAACACATCGTAAACTTCAAAATATGTAAATATTGTTCCTCACGCGATGTCGCAGGATGATTGAGGTTTCAATGGCGCCAATTACGATATTTACGAGGGAATTAAGCAATCTACAAAGAATGTTGTTGGCAATTTATGTGCGAAAACGTCCAATCTCATCTGTGTTTGAGTAACAATGGCATTTTTATCGTAAACATGGTTATGGCGTTAAAAAAGGACGTGAAAATATTCCTTTATTATTGTATTTTAAATTCAAACTAGCCGTAGTCACGTGTGACGTGGATAACCATAGGTACTTCTTTGAAAATGCGATAATTGGCGACTGACGATTGATTGTTTCTAGAATGGAAATTTGTTGTTAGAGTTATTCTGGGTGTAGCACTTCATACGGTATGGTTACATGAAGCGAAGCAATAAGCACACGCATTTGTTCACTCAAAACAGCCATTACGTCTGTCGGCTTGCGGAAAATACTTAAAAACAAACTTACTACCCAGGTTAGATTGTCTTTTCTTTGTCACCAAGTTCTACAAATACTGACCCAAACTCGATGACTTCTAATCTGTTGTTAGGTGGCTAAATGTTTTTTTAAACTAGTTTTTATAATTGAACTATTTTTGTTTATATATTAAAAGCTGATTAAATTAAAGACTCAAAATTTGCAAAAACTGCCATGTGAGTTTAGTTACTGCCAACCTGTCTATTGATCGACCAAGTTAGATACAATTTGCGTACCCAAACTAATCGCATTGTCTAAATGACCCTCAATTAAGTATGTTTCTATTCCTCAAATGGTATTTTTTTCAACAAAATAGTAAAGATAAAGAAGGAATTCCCCGAAACTGGGTCTCTGTTAACTTGCCGGCCTATGACATGAACTGAATACAAAAAGCCGTGACGAAACATCGGCGAAAAATCTAGGTTATCGAATGTAACCATTAATCTTGGTTATTCTGTCCGCTACTGCATTACGCGCGCCGATGTCACAGACATACTTAACAAGATTAGTACGGCTACCATCAGTTTGGCACTGACATAAACGCCGTCGAGAACGTAATTTACTTTCTATGCATCTCGCTCGTACTCGCATATTAGTGCAAACGAGATATATAGAAAGTAAATTATGTTCTCGATAGCGTATATGTCAGTTTTGACACTGTCAGTGACTCATGGTACGGGCTCAGATGCCGTGCATAACTTGTGGTTGATAAAAAAACTTGAGAAATTAACTAAGTAGTTTAACGATACGAATATTTTTGTAAAAACTTAACTTGTAGATTACATGACATTAAAAAGAGTATCAGTTTATATTGAAAAATCGAATCCAATTCGAACAATGCTTATGAAGTCAAGTTATGGTTGACAAAATGTCATTTTTGACACTGACAGATCGTAATCGTACCGCAGTGATTTCTAAGAAGCATTGTTCGAATACGGCCGTCAGAGCTGGCCAATGTTCCAAGAGTTGCCACCTTCATTTCCTATAACAGAGGTGACAAATGAGCTGTCAACTCTTGGAATTAGGTTATAAAACACAGTAGTCTGTGAAGTGTGAAATATAATACTGTACTTGCATTCCATGAACTGTCCCGTACATACGCATTTTATATCGTAATATCTGGGTGACCGAGCTTCGGAAAACAATAACTCGGAAATGCGCGTTTTCCCAGAGATAAGACCTAGCTAGATCGATTTTTCGCCCCCGAAAACCCCCATATAGCAAATTTCATCGAAATCGTTAGAGCCGTTTCCGAGATCCCCGAAATATAAATAAATAAATATATATATAAATAAATAAATAAACAAGAATTGCTCGTTTAAAGGTATTAGATATTACCAAAAACTCCTATACCTGCAGAATTTCAGAAAATTTTTGTTTGGACGGAACAACGGTTAGACAATTTCGCGGAATTCTACTGCAATATGAACTAGCTAGCGCATGTAGTAAGATAGTTCGATAGGAACATGATTACATGAGGCTGGAGCTGGAACCTCGAAATGTAAACAAGTTTGGGAACAAATCAAATTATTTTATTAAATATTTTGATTTGTGTATTTTAAGTAGTCACACTACTATATATACCTAAATTATAAACTGAAATAGGTGTCATATATTTCAGCTCGAAATGTAAGTTTCTGTACTATACGAGTATGTGACGGATCGCCTAAGCTTCTCAATACAAAAGATTTCAACGGGTTGATGAAACGGTAAGGTATCGACTCTAGGTATGATTCAAATGTTTACTACAGAGGGTTTGACTCAATCAGCTAACGGCCACATACAATTTTGTGTTTTACTAATAATATAGTACTCTTCTTAGTCTCGTTAACTCGGTATCACCTGGCGGCCTAGCATGAGTTGCGTTCTCAAGCGCGCGACTTCAAGTATGGAGTCGCGTGCGAGAACGCAACTCATGCTAGACCACCTGAGATGATCCAGTTAGAAGGTAGAACCATACTGTTCTACCTTAGAGGTGGCCAGGGGGCGCCATAAGGCTTCAGTATGAAGTGCATATACTTGGAAAAATTCGACCTATGCCGCTGTGGCCCGGTGGCCGAGAGGTAACAGGCACCTGCCGCGATAGCAGAGGACGTTGGTTCGATTCCAGCCTGGGGCACTAGAGGCTTGGGTCACTTTTTCTGAGTATATGACATTTATTTCAGATTATAATTTATATAGTAGAGTGACTACTCGAAATAATAACAAATTAAAATATTTTCTGAAAATAATTTAATTTGTTCTAGTCTAGTATGTATATTTAGTACTCTTATTACAAGTTAGTTTCAATATAAATACAATAACAAAATTAATAAACCGTAATTAAAATATGTTTGGATTTCACGTTAAGCTTTATTTTTAGATTTCAATAACTATTATAAGTGTGCATACAAATACTTATTTAAAAAATAATTTCTTTATGAAGCGATCGAGTTAAAGTGTTAGTTTAATAAAAGTAGAAGCACACAATAAATAATAGTACTAAGTACAGAAGACTCACTTTCTAACAAAACGCGTCTGTTACGATCAGCACAGATATGGCCGCTAGGTGGCGACAGCGCCACGCGCGGCTTATGGCTTTCCCCAAGATTGGGACCGAACGGATGTACTTTTAGCTACCTGTAGCAAAGCGACGAAATCGCGGAGTGAGACACGCCTGGTAGAAGTCAACCAATGTGTCATAATGTAACCAATCGCACTGCTTACAATGAAGACGTTTACAACGATTAATTAACATGTATAAATTTTACTCACATGTTGTTACATACATTGAATTAAGTATTTGAATTAATGTTATTGAAGAATGAACCAATATTTATGACATAGTTTTTGTCGTAGGTATGACTATCAACTAGTGGCTCTGTGAGCTGTAGACCTCGCGAGCAGAGCTTAAAACTGAATAAATGTATGGCAAAAATATTTATTAAAAGATAGGTATAGTACATGTAATATAAACAAAAAATTAAAAACTACATAAAGCTACAAACAAAAATTAAATGAATACGGTTAACCCGCGCTTGATAAATAAAAAATACGAAATTTTTAATTTTTTCAAAATAAAAAATTAAATAAAAAATAACTATACGAAATTTAAGTATAAAAAAAATACAAAAAGTTATGTAGCAGTACAATTACTGGGGATGGAACCAGGGACCTGCCGATCCAAACAAAAAAAGCGAACGTTTGCAAAATACGCCATTATAGTTCTTACTAAAGCTGAGAAATTTAGCTACTCATTCTCAAGTAAAAACTAAATATCTAAATACCGCCAAAACCAGCGATACAAATTTTCTGAATTTTTGGCCATTTAATCTATAAACATATCTCAAAAAGAAAAAACTCTTATGATACCGATACGACTATTTGTTTAGGCGGGAGCTATCACTACTCCCCCATTTTGAAAAATTTCCAAAAACCGGATCGACAAAAAAAAAAATTTAGTCATAGAATTCGGTCACAAAATTTCACGAAAATCGGTTAAGAATTGCGACCTGTAGAGGAGAACATCCGGACATACAAAAGCAAAATGCCCGAGTCAAAACGTAGACCTTCGCTACGCTTCGGTCAATAAGAAACTATAACTAGCTTATAATTAAGTTGTTTAAAATATATAACACTTGAAAAAATAGGATCGTACAGTCGAGCTCACAACTATATTATTGGAACATTGGCTTGTAAATATGATCGTACCAAGACTTTAAATAAACCCATCCAAATTATTATTATTTGTAAAGCAGGCAGGCAGTTGAATTAACTGACAATGCCTATATCCAGAGTCATCAACCGAGTTTTCAGTGTTGAGTAGAATTTGCGTTGTGCTTATCTAATTTGTTCTTAAACTCATTGACACTTTGGGCCGATACTACGTCCTCTGGGGGCCCGATTCGGATTTTAAACTATATATCTATTAGACATCACCAAGATACGATAACGATATTTTTAAGATCTAGCCTGTCTGGCATTTCCGCGATTCTGGAGATACTCTTGAACGATTTTCACAATGTCTAAAACGTCTGGTTATTACGTATTTAGATCTCAAAACGATCTTAAAACGATAATTTAACGTAAAAGCAGGCGGCTCTCTCCGCGATTTCGTCGCTTTGCTACAGGTAGCTAAAAGTACATCCATTCGGCCCCAATTTTGGGGAAAGCCATAAGCCGCGCGTGGCGCTGTCGCCACCTAGCGGCCATATCTGTGATGATCGTAACAGACGCGTTTTGTTAGAGAGTGAGTCTTCTGTACTTAGTACTATTATTTATTCTGTGGTAAAAGTGACATTGCTTGCCCGAATTGAGCTGCAAAAGATATCTAGTTGAAATCTAAACTAGTTGGTATCTACATCTAGTACATATTGTATCGGTCTCTTCTCTAGAACGGATCTTGTTTTCCGAATACCGCGGTGGGAGTTTGTTCCAAGCTTTGACCTCTCTGTTTTTTGTTTGTTGGAAAATTGACTATGGTTTTCCGCAAACAGCAATTTCTTTTTTTTTTAATTCCAAAGTGGCCTATCACGAGCCGTCGTTAAATATATACATGCTCAGTTTTTGCGTATGTTTTCGAACGCGGATGCAGGTGTCTCAGAGTGTTAATGGCGAGGCGTGTGACCTCACGAACCGGACACCGGCCGACCTTTGTTGATACTGAACGCATCCGAACCCATGTGAACTATGGATGTGTAATGTATAGTGTTTTTATGTAATTCTTCGCAATTTTGATTTCGTATGATGAACGTACTGACTGAGCATGGCAGGAGAGAAGAGATGCCTATTAGACACAATAGCTAACAGAAGGGGCAAGATGGTGGCCACCTGATACGGCACGACCGCACGACAGATTCTTTCTAAACATCCTGGAGGGCAAGATTAAGGGTAAAAGACGCAGAGGAAGACCCAGGATCACATATCTCAGCCAAATAAAAGATAGAGTTTCTGTCGTGTCGTTCGAGGGAGTTAATAGGCTGGCCCAGAAAAGAGAAGAGTGGCGATTACTCCACCGACAAGAGCATAGCTCTTAAATATTGATGATGATGATGATGAACGTGGGCGAAGGGCAAAGCGTAACGGCAGGGTTATTGATGTCCTTTTATTAGGATGATATGCTTTGCAGTAAGGAAAAAGGAGGGGAGGTCCTTGCAAGAAGGGTGGGGAAGTCAGATGCCTGTTTCAGGGAGTAGGTAATATAGTTAAGGATGTACCTACTCGTATGTATATCGAAATGCAATGTGGACAGTAACTAGTATATTCTTATCACTTACAATAACTGCTATATTCAAGTTGTCAATGTGATAACAATTAATGTAGGTACTATTATTAACTTCTTAATATGATTTGCGATTGCAATGGTTTTAAGTTTGCTCAATTGCAGATAGTTTGAGTCAACTAATAAATACCACAATAGTTTATTTTATGGACTTGATTTGATACATTTTTTGTTAATATCATTCTGGTCTGTTATGTTGAAAATGGTGATGTTGATGCTTACTACGGTAGAAACAATACCTATGTTATGGTAATTCCGATAAAAAACTACAAAAGGAATATTCATATGTGATAAACATGATTGATAAACCAGTTTGCGGTATTTTATTGCACGGTCTGTTGTATTTAAAGTAAGTTTTAATGTTATTAGTTACTTAAGAGGCACAAATGTGTTGTTGTCGAAACGGTTACTCGTAATTGGGCAATTGTTATTCTTATATTTTGTATTTTAATAACAATTTATAAGGTTGCTTTGGCATGTACAGTCGACTACAAAGAGATGTATCCACTTTTTCACCTTATTGCATTGTCATAAAGTGAAAAAGTGGATACATCTCTTTGTAGTCGACCCTACGAGTAACTATATACTATAGTTAGCCGTTCAAAATAAGCAAAACCAAATGTTTCATGAATTATAGGTAAGTACGTACCTACCTTCATACCGAATAACTAATGTGTAGTAGCTGTTCGATGTACTCCTCAATTAAGCTCTTCGACAGTAAATGAAGGAACTCCAGGATAGTACTAATCTTCTTTTATTTACTTAACAACTAGATACATGTAATCGTTTTGGTTTTTGGGAAATCTATACAAGATATGTGCCGCTTCGGCTGTACGGTGCAGTCTATATGTACGCGGAACGGGGAGCCGTGACGTATGTGTGTGACGTCATGTGTCGTCAACTGGTCTTCGGCCGAGTAGGTACTTATGTTGCGCCAACAGTAGCTAAGGTGGTTTGAACCCAACCGTTTGGAAACCGGCACGCCGTATGTAGGTATGGCTGAACTACATACTAACACTTCAAAGTCTTCAAACTTAAGTTGATTAAGTACTTAGAAACATTACGCAGATTAAAAGCGACTGGGAAAAAGCTTATTTCGAAATGTGGTACATATCTAAACATTATCCGCCTTAACCCCTCATTTCCCAGGACCTCTCAAATCCATACAATTCCGACTCCTATTGGAGCCACTGGGATCTGACAGGTTAATAAGCCGAAATACAGAAATTCGAGAACCTATAGGTATGCATATCAATTTTATAGAAGTATTGCTCTTGTAATAGTATAGTACCTATCTATAATGATTTATGCCGGCTTCACACGTCTCTGCTTCCGCGTGCGCGCGCTTGTATAGTGTATACCGATGATGCAATGATGCGGGTCTGGGCCGGCAAAGTGTGTCGCTGCGCTGTGACTTAAACCTATACTATTTGTAGTATTTGTACCATACCATACTAATCGAGTTGATGATTACGAGTTGCGCGACTGATACATTGCGTGTAAACATGGCGAACAATATTGTTGATACCATAGACTACTTAACGACTGCGTGTCAAAATTTGCGTAGATAAATTCTGACAAACTGACAAAGGATCGACATTTAATTGGGTTTATAAGGTCAGCAGTAGAAGTTGCTAAGCGGGCGAGGTGTTTAAAATTACCTTTAAAAGCTCTTATTCTCCAACAAAGTCGCGTAAAGATTGTTTTGAACACCTGGCCCGCTTAGCAACTTCTGCTGACTGTACCATTTACTTGTAGAACGTCGATCGACAGGAGACAAGATATTGCCGTAACTTTAATTGCTAAAGGAGCTTCTAAGTAAATTACTTAGGTCGCAAAGCGCTAATGTTTGGCAAATCCAGTCCTTATTTATTTATTAGGTACATAATTATTATTACTTAAGGACCGGCGCAATATAAACAAACTATTTTTATTGTTTTATTTTATTTTTAATATATCAAGTTCAATGCTTAGTTAGATTATATTAAAAATCGGCCAAGTGCGAGTCGGACTCGCGCACGAAGGATTACGGCAAAAAAATCACGTTTGTTGTATGGAAGCCCCACATAAATATTTATTCTATTTTGTTTTTAGTAGGTATTTGTTGTTATAGCGGCAACAGAAATACATCATCTGCGAAAATTTTCAACTTCCTAGCTATCACTGTTCCTGAGATACAGCCTGGTGACAGACAGACGGACAGCGAAGTCTTAGTAATAGGGTCCCGTTTTTGCCCTTTGGGTACGGAATCCTAAAAACTACTTAAACTACCTAAAAATAATAAAAAAAATAAATGGCGGCTTTATATTTGTCATATTTCTTTTTGTTAAGCTATCAGATAATAGGTACATTTGAACGTACACATTTTCTGTTAAAGCGCCTACTTGTTAATTAAATTATCATCTAGGTTAACTCGCGTATACATTGCATTATCATAATGACCATAAATAATTCGGTTTACAAAACAGTCACGAGACCAATTCGATATCCGCCGATATCAGGACAAACGCCAACCAATTAGCATGGTGTCGGGTGTAGATGGTGCAACTGGTTGCCGCAACGCGGGGTTAGGTAACCACTAAATGGTATTTACAATTCTGTTGGCGCCGTGTTGAGGACTTGCAGTCTCCTTAGAGAACGGTATCTGTTAGCTTAGTCCTAGGATGTGATAAGCATATGAATGAAAAGACTTACTTAACTGTAAAATTTATAATTATTAGAGGGTAGATACAGTAAACCCACCCTCCCAAAAGCTAGCAACTGTGGGCCAAAATTAAATGGAATATATTCGTATTATTTGAATGTCCCTGTTCTACGGCAATATATTTTCACAAAAGGAAGTAAAAAATCAGGCAACACCAAAAAGAAGATTGGTATTGATACTTAATTAATAAATTAATATCTGGGAGACCGAGTTTTGTTCGGAAAACGTATAAAAACTCAAAAATGCGCGTTTTCCCAGAGATCGATTTTTCGCCCCCGAAAACCCCCATACAGCAAATTTCATCGAAATCATTAGAGACGTTTCTGAGATCCTTTGCTCGTTTAAAGGTAAGTAAGTATAAGATAAATAAATATTTATGTTTATAACATACATTAAAGTAGTATTGTAGTTGAAGCTCTGGAGACTGCATTAATTTTGACTGTGTTGCAGTCCCGTGGTTGCAATTACACGTGAAACTTGAGGACCATGGAGGCATGGACCTTCAATACTTTAAAGTGTCTTTTCATACCACCTATTAGGAAAGGAGCTTTTTCTTCCCTGCTAGGAGGGATCAAAGTGGCACTTTTCCTCCCTGCTAGGAGGGATCAAAGTAACACTTTTCTGTTCTAGCACACTATTTTTTTTTGCACATTATTTTTTTAGCTTAAATAATCTGTTTAGCTTAAAGCATCAGATTGTGTCAACATTAAGATTTTTTTATTTTCCTCATAGTTGATGTGAAAAGCAGTATGTGTCACACGGTATCAATTAAGTCCAACAGTAGATAAGTGTAGCAGTAAGCAAATATTTAAGAAAAGGCTGCAAGCAAAACTTTTAGATTTGTATGACAATAGTAGTGAATAGTAATGGTATATTGTTTGTATGGCATAACTCTAGTTAAGTAATGTATTAGGTATAAGTATGTAAGTTAAGTGGGTAGAACACAAAAGGATAGAGAGCGCTTTATCCGCCAATAAACTGTCCTCAGTTTGGCGGAACATAAATATGTAAATACCCTGTAAGTTTTTTTTTCCATAAATAAATTAAATTAATTAATTAAAATTATTTCGTCTTGGGCGTTAACATTTGAATCCCTCATTACGCTCAAGATTCTAATTTAGAATCCCTTACTACGTTCGGGATTCTATTGTAGAATCCATCGCTTCATTTAGGCAGGATTCAATGTACGCCCTTGACGGAAATATATCATTTTAATCCCTGGTAACACAAACTACTATTTCAGGCGTGGGTAATTACACAACCGCGCAAAGTATGGAGATTAATAAAATTATTTTGACTTACAACAAGCCAAGCGCTGTACAATAATCAAGTCACGTGCGCCAAATGCCCTATTGCTCAGAACCCACGCGTACTATAAATGGAAAATAATTTCTCCACAACAGTTTATAATTATTAGATACTCCAGGAAACGCGGTAAATACCTGTAAGTACTTTAACAAGCGACGATCACTGATGCATTGTCGCGGAGTAAATATTTTCTCACGGTTACAATGACCGCGTGATGAGTGGGAGGTATTTAAATTTAGAATGAACTAAACGAAGTGTCATCGGCGATTAGTTCAGTTAAATATAGACGTAAACATTTGTATACGTAGTAATGCGTTGAACTACTGATTAAAGTATCCTGTCATCTAAACTGACATCTAAATGTTTGGCTTATAGTACCTACAATTATGATGTAAAGTGTGTCCTAATTGTAATTACTGAGACTACATAAGGATATAGGGAGTAGGTACTTCATCTAAATGTAAGTTAAGAGTCTGTGCAAAAAGAGAAGAGCCGTGGAAATGTATGACTCTTGTCTTTCCACACAGACTCTACAATTTTTTTTTAATTTCAAATATATTTAAGCGGTGGTGGCCGAGTGGATATGACGCCCGACTTTCAATCCGGAGGTCGCCGGTTCAAATCCTGGCTCGTACCAATGAGTTTTTCGGAACTTATGTACGAAATATTTGATATTTACCACTAGGTTTTCGGTGAAGGAAAACATCGTGAGGAAACCTGCATACATCTGCGAAGAAATTCAAAGGTGTATGTGAAGTCCCCAATCCGCATTGGGCTAGCGTGGGGACTATAGCCCAAGCCCTCTCGCGCGTGAGAGGAGGCCGGGCCCAGCAGTGGGACGTATAAAGGCTGAATTATTATTATTATATCATCTTTATTTATTTTTGGTCTTAAGTTAGGTTATTTTATAATATGGATATAAAAATAAAATACAAAAACACTTACAAAAACAATACAAAATACTTATAAACATATTATAAAAAACCTAACCTAGGGTGCCGCCAGCAGCGGGGCAAGGCCCAAGCTGCCGGTGGTCAGGGCTGCAGAGAGAGGAACCGGCGGACTATCCGCGCCGTGTCCAAGATCACCGCCTTCTGCATCTGACCCTTGATCCAACCACATTATTATTATTATATTTATGTATATTTTATATCTAACTTAATATTCTAAATACATATTAGAGTAGATTTTATTATTCTTATTACCTAAACAAAAAATATGGAATTCAATAAATATAAATTCAATATTTAAAACTATACAGACAAAATAAGTATCCATGCAACTAATAACCTCACTGCAATCATATGAATATGTGTGTGGTATTATTAAATACGGAGATTTAATCGTTTTATTAATTGTTTAACGAAGCGGTGGTTATTTAGTTTATTTAATTGCTTTAGAGTTAATTGAAATGGTCCATAAATGTTTCCTTCATTTATAACCTATAGGTTGCTATAACAAAAATATTTTAAAATAACCTCTCGAGTAAACGTCACAGTAGTATTTATCTTAACAAATTAAGTACTGCAATTTTGCTTTTGCAATAAAATAACCAATTATAAAAACTATGCAAATCTTGTAAACAAAGTATGTACTTAGTGTAAAACTTCTTCAAATGAAAAATCTTGACGGACGGACGGAATCTCAGGACGGGCCTTACGGGCACTAAAAATGGTAAGTACCAGTTCAGCGGTGTCACTCACGAATTCGAGCCAATCGTGCAGTCTAACGCAACTAGTTGCGACCAAACGCGCGCGTGATGCGAACTCATCAACCAATCGCGTTGTAGCGCGGTGTCACACCGCTGTACTAGCCCCATTCATGCCCCATTCTTATTACCCGTAAGGCCAGTCCTACGGGTAATGGAATACGTCAATGGATATACGTCAGATATACGTCAATGGAAAAATCGGAATCAAAATTTGGTTACTGAATAAATTCAGAGCGTTATGAATATTATCTATGGTGATTTAGTTTTTGTTTTCATACTCTTCCCTTTGGTTGTTTATTTTGTTGTTTGTTTTAAATTAATCGGTATCCAAAGCTCAGTGCTTTTAATCTTATCTTACCTTACCACTTAGGTGGGTTTGCGAACTGATTATACAACATCGCAAAACTGAAAAAGCTTCCGTTCCTTTGTTATTTCTTATTGCTCACTCATTAGCGATAATGTATGAGTGGATAGGATAGTCTCAGGCTTGGCCGATTACTACCTAAAACGTTCATGACCTTTGTAATAAGTGCCATATCCGGATCATTATATCAATTGCAATGATAATGGTGGTTAGGATCTTGTAATTGTTTTACAATTTGACTATGATTATGTTTATTAGATACTTCTTTTTCTGATGGGAATCTTAAGGGGCCCACAGATTACCAGTTCGCCGGACGATATCAACCTGTAAGTTAAAGGCAAAAGGTGACAGTGCCGATCAACTGACAGGCTGATATCGTCCGGCAAACTGGTAATCTGTGGGCTCCTTTACAGGTTTCATCG
Source organism: Cydia amplana (assembly GCF_948474715.1). Classification (NCBI taxonomy): domain Eukaryota; kingdom Metazoa; phylum Arthropoda; class Insecta; order Lepidoptera; family Tortricidae; genus Cydia; species Cydia amplana. Next base: position 3,086,904 of record NC_086077.1, read on the forward strand.
CCGTTTTCTTTACCAAAAAATATCTGGTAAATATAAAGTGACATTTGGTACAAAAGTTCTCTGAAACCCATTGGTACGAGCCGGGACTTTACCACGGCTTCGGTTTAAAACCCTCACACAGCTTAACAATTTAATATACACGGACAATTACATCTCTTAAGAAATAATTTATTACTCAGTTCAAGTCCATTATTTATAAGTTTTAGGCTAATCGTCCCGCTAGCCTTCATGTAGCAGTTACGTCGGGAGACGGGTCAAAGTACAATAGGCATATAAATATCTGCGGCCATTATAAGGGACGTTATTATCACTGACGTGAAGGCCGGAGGGCCAGCGGTTTAAGGTAAATAAAACCGTTTAGAATATAATTACATAGGTTATAGGTATAGGTTAGTAGGTAAATGCTATTGATATGTGGATATCGAAGATTGCTTCAATTAAATATTTCGCGTTTGCAGCTGCATGACAGAGAAAATACTATGTGCCATAAATTAACATGTAATTTTTTTCCGAAGAACATAAAACACAGGTTTCTAACGTGTCGATTCTTATGAGCCAAGAATCGGTGAACCCGTTATGTTATTTTAATTAGTAACCATACCATTTTTAGATCCACAAGAAATAAATAAATGAAGCATTTAAAATATTTAGATTTTTCCAACTCATTAATTTATCGTTATACGTGCAAAAACCGGACTAAAATAAGAAATTAACATGAAGCGTCTAGCAATATTTATTTCCGCCAAACAAAAGTTAAGTAAGAGTCACGAGGTGTACGTGTTGCGCAAACCGAGGAAGGAAGATTCGCCAATGCTGTAATCGTGCGCGCAACTGGCCGACTGGCCGTGCCTTGTTTGGCCCATCCCTAACTTAGCAATGTGGCAAAGAGAATTTTCAAAAAGTTCCTATGAAAAATTCTCGGTATTTTTTTATGCACGTTTATTGCCAAACCTAAGGTAAACGTACTAGTGCTCGACATGCTAATGCCCAGCTGGGATTGACGCCAGGATGATGATGATGATGATGATGCTAATGCCCAATAGATGACACCCTGCTGTCACCTCTATTGACAATGACTTAAGTTTCAAGATGACATGTACTGAGACCGCGTCGAGCACCAGTGCGTTTACCTTATACTTTATTACAGTTAGGTCGATTTCTATGACATATGAAAGACTCCAATAAGTGACGTAAGTGTTAAATGAAACAGTTGCCATCGTCATAATCCTCTGATCAGAAACTTTCTAAGTGGAAACTTGAATGAGAATTTTCTTATGCATTCAAATTGCGGAAATTTTAAGGCAAATTTGCGGAATATTCTACGACTTGCAAATCTTCGTGCGAGGCGAAAAAGGTGTGTTTACAAGTAAATAAGTACTGATGGCCCATTTCACGATTTGCCATCATTTACTATCCTCTAGCCGCTCATACGTCAAACCTTGCCAAGCAAAATGAAATTTTATTTTGTCAATACAAAGTTCAAATTAGAATGGAAGAGGAGACCTTTTTATAGGTCTCTGGGCGGCTAGAGGCTATTGTTGACTTTTCTCTGGCGGATTGGTTAGGACTCCCAGTGTTTTGTTTACAAAGTCATTTCAACACCAATAAGATCGGAACGAAGGAAAATCAGACTACTCTTCGATCGTTGTGAAGTTTTCCGCCAGGGGGCCGATTTTTGAAATTCGACCGCTCGATTTCGTCACTCGAAAATCGGTGGAAAACGGCAAAATGCAAATTTTTGAAATACGAGCGATAGAAATTGGGAATCTAGTGGTATTAGCCACTCGTTTTCAATTCTATTAGTAGAATTTAAATGCCTAGTAGTGGAGATATTATTGAACGAAATACACGAAATCAAGCGGTCGAAACTCAAAAATCGGCCTCCAGATTGGAACCAAAAGTTAAAAAAAAAGTGTTGTGCTAAAATCTTCTGGATTTATAATTTTTCACAACTTACGATAAGTGTTTTTGATTCATATTTATTAACTTTCCTTAGTCTCAATCTAAGAGTAATAAGTACCTTTCATCCCACATCCATAGGCAATAGGAAATCATATTTTATATTAGAATTTTCTTCTTACTTCCCTTGGATTATAAACACATCACATTACCCTACTTACACTATGTATTGGTATAAGCAAGCACTTACGAATAATTCCTAGTACCTATTAAATCTATAGGTAAATATCGCTTTTACACTCCAAACAAACTAACTTATCGTGCACTCATAATAGAACGTTATGCAACTTACATAATACCGACTTATGAATGAAAAGTTATGCCGGAATACGATTACCGATTTGCCAGTTACTTCAAACACGTAACTGAAGATCGCACCTTTGAGATGTTATTTACTTTGACTTAAGAGTGGATGAAGTAGCTTGAAATATTTATACTTACAGATTAAGAGGAACGTAGAACCGTAGTCCCCATTTTCCCCTGAATATTGACACTATGGATTTTTTTTACAAAATTTGATGTAAGTATATCAACCACGCTACCTTTCTTTTACCTTTTTTCGATTTTTTTAATTTTTATAAGAGTTAGGTGCAAAAAAGGCGAGCATATTTTGGATTTTTTCAATGGTGAGAATGCCATTAGTTATTTAGTTGGGCATTTGTAATTTTTTTTAAGTATTTTGTACAATAAAGCTTAAATAAATAAATATTCAGAGAGGAAAAAGGGGACTAACGTTTGTATGAAGAAGCGATCGTCCACTTTACTCTCAAGTAGGTGAGATACGCCAATTTGGTTGCGAGAAGCTTTTGGCGAATTCGTGGTGAGCTAATGAAAGTGGTACCGCCGCGGGCGGGAAGAAATCAGACCGTGTTCTTATGCAAGAGACGAGACGGGATCCCTGTTGCGTAAAGCAGATAAGGTTCGTAGGAAAAAAACGTGTTAAAGTCCAATAAAACTAGTGGCTCTGTAAGCTGTGGACCTTGCAAGCCCCCATGGCTCCCCAATTAAAAAAAAATGCAAATACTGAATCAACAAAAATATATATTTAATCATTGAAACTGCTCACAAAATTTCACAAGAATCGTTTGAGGATTGCGACCTGTAGAGGGGAGCATCTGGACATTCGAAAGCATTTTCGCCAAAGTTGAAACGGAGACCTTACCTAACTATTGGTCATAAAACATCCACATACATCCTAGCGTGGCTTAGCCTAACCATTCATGTTCCTAATAATGTAAAAAATTAAAATTAAAAATAATCGCTGGAACCCACTTTAAAAAGCTGGGGGGAATGACCATTAGTAGTCTCAGGCGGTCTAGCATGAGTTGCGTTATCGCGCGCGACTCCATACATCTTGCGCGACTTCAAGTATGTAGTCGCGCGCGAGAACGCAACTCATGCTAGACCGTCAGAGATTTTAAGAGAGAGAGCTGCTGTCACCTCTGCAGTCTGATCATCATACCTTTGCAGTACTTAATTATTTATTTTAACATCAGTATAGTGTAGTGTTTACCCAGGTATCGTATTGTATTTATAAATGTTGCTATGTATTTTTCATGTCACTATATGATGTCACTGTTAATGTTGTTATTGACTTGTGAAATGGCCCTTGAAGCCTATAGATGTGCATTAATTGGTTTCCATCGTACTTTCTCGGAGGATGTTCGTGTTTGTCATGCTACTTCAGGAAACCTCAGTACTTTTTGTACCGAGAGTGACTGAAATAGCAAGACACGCTCGAACATTTCCGTGAAAATACGATGGATAATAATTATGCACCACAACTGTACTTGCAGAGGAATTTTGATCAGCAATACGGCACTGTGCAAAAGTCAAGTAAAATAAAATTTAGTTAAAAATGAAACATTGTCAAGAAAGCATGCTAATAATGATAAATATAGATATAATTTCTGCTTCTTCTATAAGATTACTTAATTTATGACAATTTGAATTTTAATTAACGACCCTAAATTTTCTTTTTCTCTCGTAGTGTATTATTACAATCAAACTATAAGAAACCCGGCTATACAGTGTGTGGCCTATAACGCGGGCGAAAAATTAAAACGTAGATTCTACTCCTCAAACAATAAAACTTTTGTTCAACAACTTTTTGAAATGATGTAGTCTTAAAATTGTCCCTTTTTCAAACAAACTAAATAATATTTTCAATGTACTTTAAATTCCGTCTAATTGACATTGCCCGTCAGTCTTGTCACCGTACAGGCATAATCAATTTCGTAATACATTGCGTGTTCGATTAAATTTTAAAGTGTTTTAAAATACAAACCACAAGTTATTTTTAAAAGTCGCTGAACAAACATTGTCTAGTTTGAGGAGTAGAATCTACGTTTTAATTTTTCGCCCGCGTTATAGGCCACACACTGTATACAATTTTATGTAATTATGCAAACCGTGGCCGAGATGATTGCCAAGTATTAACATATATGCATAAAGTGTCCATTGTTAATTACTGAATATTACCAGATTATTCTCGAATAATCATCATTATTTCTTGATGATTATGGGAGCTTTTATTCAGTAAGAATCTATAAAACTCGTGAAAACAGACTAAATTAACCAACAACATTTATGATAATTAGTTTGCCTTCATATTTGAGCCTTCCTTGAGTTCAAAAATTAAGTTTTACAAGCTTTTTACTAACTTGCAATATACCTATGTATGCAGGTATGGAACTATGTTTGTACACGTCAAATCTTGCAAGTTCAATTTGCCCACTTCCCGACTTCCAATGAAGTTGGAAATTTGCATACATATGTAAGTCGGGAGACAATGCAATATTATGGTACCATCGAGCTGATCTGATGATGGAAATAGGAGGTGGCCACAGGAACTCTGTGATAAAACGATAAAACAACGCAACCAAATTGTGTTTGGTGTTTTTAGAATTGTCTCGATGAGTATTAGTTGCCTGTGGAAAGAAAACGCGAGTACTCGTACTAGTTCAATGTTACGAAATAGCACTGAAACCATCCAAAATCGGATAGAATAGCGCACGTAGTACTAATCCGAGCTTGCTTTTGCAATCACTTGCACATCCTTGTGACGTAAGTCAAACGCGGCCCGCATTTCGATGGGACCCATTACGTAATGTTGTTATTTGTTATCCTTAGGCCCATGTCAACCGATAACCGATAACGCTAAACAGCTGTTATATAGACAGCCACAGACAAGACATCCTCTAGACTGAGCATAGTAGCGCTACCCCCTCTGCCACAAATATACGGTAGTTTTACTCCATTTTCGAGTCAAAGTGTCTTTGTGTGACGTCCGTGTCTTTGAACGAACCAATCACGGCACGGGACTCGGCTCACCTCGTCCCCCGCACCCCAGTATTTTTGGCAGCATCGGTTTCATGAAATAATTGCGGTTCTCAATCTTTTTTTTTGACGGAACCCTTTTGGAAAGCGAAATACTTGATGGAACCCTACAATAAAACAATAGTTTTTAGAAGTGTATTTTTTTATTAATAAGCATAATAATTATGCTTATTTTATTATTCTAAATTCTTGCGGAAGGGGTCACAGGGGTGTCGCGGAACCCTAGGGTTCCGCGGAACACACTTTGAGAATGGCTGGTCTAGAGGATTCCTAGTCTATGAGGACAGCTACCGCGAAAATATAAATTCAAAGACAATGAAATGTATTATGTATGCATAAACAAATTCTCATAAAACCTCCCACTGTAAGTGCCTACGAGGTTGCATCCTAAAGACAAACCGGGTAGGTACATTGGTCTTGGCAATTAAATTGACGTAGGCATCTGTTTATAGTGTTTATGCTTGTTTACTCACGCTGACAGATCTACAATTACGTTGTTCTGTTGGTCACGCTAGAACGGTCTGGGTCCGGGCCGAGGCGTCCGACACTTCGTTTTCTATAGAAAGCATCACGTGATCACCGATCACCGGTCATAGAAAAGTATTCAGAAGAGAAACTTCTCCTTATTGATAAGTGTAATTTCCTCACGATGTTTTTATTTTACGATACTTACGAATTGAGGTTTGAAAAATTCCCCAACGCAAGAAAGAGGTAAAACCGAGAAAAAATAACGGCAATAGCAAAAAAAAAAGTAGCTGTTTACAAAAAATGCCTACAGTCGTTGAGTGGGTCTTCCCCGCTTCATAGATTATTATAGTTTGTAGCTTTCTAATACGAAGGCTAATCCTATTGTCTATTGTTAAGTAAAACCACTCGTGCCACGTGCCACAACCACCTGCATAAAAAAATCGGTACTTCTGTTACTGAGTGCCGGCGAGTCGAACGCTACAGAACCAGTCTAAAATGTGTCATCGAGATGCGTAACAAAGGCGCGTTATCGGAGAGCGCACCTACACTGGTTTTTTGAGCGTTGGACTAGCCCGCGCTCAGGTGCCAAATAGAATAATTAGGACCCTTTTTTGCAGGTAAGTAGCACGTGCGGTTTTACTGAACAATAGACAATATAAGCCTTCGGGCTCTACTAGAAAGCTACAAACTATAGCTTGTTCGTCAATAATATTTTACAGACATGAATGGGAATTCCTTTCCTAGTAACTTATGTAAATTATGAGCAGGTGCCAATCAGTTTCTCGGTACTTGTGATGATTATCACTATGTTTTCGGAGAAGGATAACATCATGAGGAAATTGCTTTATAATCACACATTTTATTAAATTGAAATTGAAATTGAAAATCTTTATTTCAGGTCTATCGGCCCATATTCTGTTAGTAAAACTACAATCATGACCGAGCTAGCTACCACTGAGAGGGTGTCTTTCGATTCGGAGGTTGCCGGTTCAAAACCCGGTTCGTACTAGTGCCTACTCCAAGTTTTGAGATTACTTGCCATACGAATTGGCTCCCATGAGTTGTGACTAAAAAGCGCCAGGAAGGTTATGATACTTATGATTCAGTCTTGCTTTGTAAAGACTTATATTGTATTTGACAGGAAATATAGACGACGGAAACAAATTCCCCTACAAATAGAGAACTAATGCTATTTAAAATGTTTCTAGTCATTGTAAGCAAATTCAACATCAAGTACGTTATGTTATTCAATAATGCAACAAGGAAGACAATTTACAGTATCTGTTTATTTAATTATCATCAACAAATAGCAGTATTATTCAGCAATTTGTAAGGAAGATCCCTTCGTCAGATGTAAGATTGAATTAGCCATGCGTTGAGATAACTTTGTAAGTGTAAGGCCTGAGTAGACGCTCGAAGCGGAGCGTTCGGCGGGGCGTGCAGCGTGGCGTCAGGGTCAGGAGTAATTTGAGCAGCGTGCACTAAGGCCGCTCCTATACGTTTTCATTTGTTTAACATGCACGCCGCACGCCCCGCCCCGCTGCACGCCCAACTCAAGCGTCCACTCAGGCCTTACACTAAGTGAATTGTGCCTTAATGAGGTAAACTTATACACGTAAAGTTAGCTAGTATTTAGAATAATTTAAGTTAGCTGTTGATTTCAAGCTTTATACGTAGTTATTTGGCTCTTAGTTTATGGTAAAATGCGATCAGATTTTATAAAGATTTTATTATTTTTTAATTTGTTTTACTAACTCATTTTCACATTACAGTTATTTGCATGTTAATTTAGATAAATAAAAGAACATCTTGTAATACCATGGTTGCAATAGATGATTATGATTATCTTTACAATACTTAACAATATTTCTTTTGGTAGGTACCTACAAAAAAAACACATATTATTGTTTCATAAGTGCGAATTTTCAGCAGGATATGCTTAATATGGTTTAGAAACATTTTCTTTAACTCAATACGAGTAAATTAGTTGATAGATAAAGCATATAAGCCTATTTTGTTAATAAATAACGATACTATCTGCATATATTCCGTTAAAATATCTATTATTTCATCTATAAATAATTCCATCCAAGTGGGTCAGTGACTATTACGCCAAGCCAGATCCTTGGCACACCTACACAAAGCTTCAATAATATTTACTTATATAATTTACAATGCGATTTTTTCTATTAACTGTCAACAGTTAAGTAAGAAGACGGTAAACATGTTTGCTAAAGCTAAACAATTGGTAAACAAATGTAATCAGCATACGACTATTATATCAAGGTGTAAGAAGGACATTATTTATAGGGTTCCGTACCTCAAACGAAAAAATGGAACCCTTACATTACTCGTGTGTCTGTCTGTCTGTCTATCTGTCCGACCATTCCACCCCCCCCCCTTTATCTTCGAAACTACTGGGTCTAAAATTTTGAAAAAATACAGTAAATAGTTCTTTACCTATAGATGATAGGAAAACCTATTAGAAATGTGCAGTCAAGCGTGAGTCGGACTTAAAGTACGGAACCCTTGGAACGCGAGTCCGACTCGCACTTGGCCGGTTTTTTTGTACTTAAAACTAGAGTTAGACCAGGCTAAGTTGGCAGCGGTTTTGATCGCCCAGACTGTGCAAGTGTTATTTACCCGTTTTTCATACAAGTTTGACGTTTAAAATAATACTTGCACAGCCTGGGCTATCAAAATCGCTGCCAACTTACTTTGGTCTAACTGTAACTAACTGTACTGTAACTGTTCCATGAACGATACATTTTATTGCATTTAGGTTTTAATCTGTAATTTTATATTTCATTTTTAGGGTTCCGTACCCAAAGGGTAAAAACGGGACCCTATTACTAAGACTCCGCTGTCCGTCCGTCCGTCCGTCCGTCCGTCCATGCGTCCGTCCGTCTGTCACCAGGCTGTATCTCACGAACTGTGATAGCTAGACAGTTGAAATTTTCACAGATGATGTATTTCTGTTGCCGCTATAACAACAAATACTAAAAACAGAATAAAATAAATATTTAAGTGGGGCTCCCATACAGCAATCGTGATTTTTGACCAAAGTTAAGCAACGTCGGGCGAGGTCAGTACTTGGATGGGTGACCGTTTTTTTGCTTGTTTTGCTCTATTTTTTGTTGATGGTGCGGAACCCTCCGTGCGCGAGTCCGACTCGCACTTGGCCGGTTTTTTATTGATTTAAGTTATCCTGCGTGACATTTTCAAATCACTCACTGAATATAAATTAATCTAAATTCAAAATTAAAATTTACTCTGAATTTGAACAGCAAGGCGTTTTTATTAGCAATATCACAAGATAATACTGACTGTTAAACCTAATGGATCCCCATTCAATTAACTTTGTGTACTTAACTACAAAAAGCGTGACATTAACTTTATATCGGTGGTGCAAGCGAGACTAAGTAATCAGCCAATTTCCTTTTACAAATAAAAAGTCTAGCTTAAATTGACCAAGAGGAGTCATTTACCTACATAATAAAAAATGAGAGGTCAATTATTTTATTAAGATTATATAAAAAAAATAGTTGTTGTAAAATAGTTTAAGTAGATGTAATACGATAATTATTGGCTAAATATTGCACGTTTAGAGACAAGAAGAACTATGTTATTTTTTAATTAAGTTATAAAATAAAAACAACTATATTCCTAATGTGTCTTGAGTATAATTATTTTTTTACGTTTTATAATTTGCTTAGCTTACGTGTTAAAACATAATTAGAATATATTCAAATAGGTACAATGTTGTTTTATAGCTTTTGAGTATTTTGACAACTTGTATAATCTATCTATCTATCTAATACCTTTAAATGAGCAATTATTGTATATTTATTTATTTATATGTAAGTATATTTTTCGGGGATCTCGGGAACGGCTCTAACATTTTCGATGAAATTTGCTATATGGGGGTTTTCGGGGGCGAAAAATCGATCTAGCTAGGTTTTATCTCTGAGAAACCGCGCATTTTTCAAAGCTCGGTCTCCCAGATATTATAAGTAAAGTGACATTTGGAGTACCTACTTAGTACGCGCCGGCGCGGCGACCTCTGCTTGGCCTCGTGGGGAGTAAGTTTTTCGGAACTTAGAAAGTGTGTGAAAATGGTAACAATAAGCATAATAAATCTGTCTCGTAGGTGTTAAATGAGCTGGAATAATCGCTACTAGTATATTAAGAACCAAATATATATGGATATAACAAACTTCATAGTATGGATTACAGCAAAAACTACGTGAGTTAAGATATTCAAATTTATCTTTAATTTAAACTCTTTTAAATGCAACTTTATAAACATAAATAGGTATATATGAGTCTCCATTTTTGGTATACGGAAGCTGGAAGCTTTGATTAATAGGAAACTAATTAAATAAACATGTTTCTATATCGTCATATATTATGCGCTACGAATTTGTAGCGTGTATAATATATATGACGGTTAATTATATAATTATCACCTAACTAATTTATATATTGCTATCGAGTTTCTTGCCGGTCCCATATTGGGATACCCTTCTTCAATTTAGGAGGGATTTAAATCTTCTCGGGCCTCTGTAGGGTTAGAGCCGGTGTAGCTTTATTTGACGTTCATAAGCACATTGTAATATGCCTACTTGAAAAATAAACAACTCTAACTTTGTGTTTTCGATAAAGTCAATTTAATTTTACGAAACTTAGTTTCAAAATGTGACTAAGTACGTGAGCTTACAACCGTGACTGGCATTGTCCTACATTTTCTAGACGAGAGGAATTCTGCACTCGAAACTTAGCAACAAGGACAGGAGACAATTCTTTTGTTTGGACGTTAAAATTAAATGTAGACCATGCACTTTAAATTTCATAAATGGAACTTACGTTTTAAAAGTTCCCATGTTGCCGCTTTACAATAAACAAATCACACAAACATACGCACAACGGAACACGAAAAGTTTTCGAACACTTTTGAAAATGGAACGACGGTTTTTTTTTTCACGTGTTGACCGGGTCGCGAGCGCAGCGTCCGCACACGCGGGCTCGCTGATATTGGTGGAATGAGGCTCGGATCGTCGCTCGGCCTGACTCCGAGCTCCGTCGAGAGAGAAAGTTGCCAATAAGACTTGGCGGTTACGTCCGATGACGATCCTCGATTGCGTATTCGGTGACAAAATTGAATTTTCGCGTCCCGTCGAATCACGCGCTAGTCGTGCTACTGACACGCTGACCGTTCGCTCGACAGTCCTACTTTTAAGATTTTGTTTTGCAGAATTTAAAGTTTGTTTTGAAACCAAACTAAAATTATTTGTTAAAAAAAAAGGTTTTAAATTGGCACTGCATCTGTTCTTATATCTAGCAGGTACCTACCTACCTAATAATTATCAAGGAGTTGTGTATTTCTTCGCAGAAGTATAAGAGACACGTTTTTTGGGATGATATATTGACCAAAAAGCTGAGTTTTCAATTCAAATCAATTCATTTATTTATTTCAGACATATAATTGTTAGTAAATATAATTTATAAAATAATTAATAAAATACCTATATAAAGTTTTAATTATCACAATAAGTATGTAAAAAAAGGGTCTACTTAGCTTTATCTGACGTTCATAAGCGCATTGTAATTATGCCTACTTGAATAAACTATCTTTTATCTTTTAAAGACCTTTTAGTATCATTATGTTACCTTCGGTTTTTTTGCAATTTTATACTATTTACTGCTGAAAAGAAAATTAAAACATAATATTGATAGTGACCAACACACATAGGGCACCACGTGACCTTGGGCATGATTTTGCTCACGTGTAGGGTTGCTGTACAGTCAGCAGCAATAGTTGCTAAGCGGGCGAGGTGTTCAAAATAATCTTGACGCGACTTTATTTTAAGCGCTGGTGGCCTAGCGGTAAGAGCGTGCGACTTGCAATCCGGTGGTCGCGGGTTCGAACCCCGGCTCGTACCATGTACGAAATATAATTTGATATTTATGTAGGTACCAGTTGCTTTTCGGTGAAGGAAAAAAATCGTGAGGAAACCGGACTAATCTCAATAAGGCCTAGTTTACCCACAGGGTTGGAAGGTCAGATGGCAGTGGCTTTCTTGAAAATTAGTACCTGCTCTGGGATTTGGGGCAGTATTTGATCCCACTCATAAGCTGTAACTGGCCCCAGGTGTGGCCAAACAGTGTAAGCCATGTCACAAAAAAAAGCTTTGGGGTTTGGATTAGTCACCGCCCAGCATCGGTATCATGGTCGCGTTTTTATCACCTGTCATGTCATGCGTCACTTTCGCACTTTTATACTCGTTAGGACGTGACAGGTATGGTGACAAATGATAAAGAGCCGGCCATCTTAGCCCTTCTGGTCAGGACTTTTAGGGTGATTCAATTTGTTCATAGGGCAACCCTACTCACGTAAGTAATGAATGCCCCCAATACGTAATATCTGTCGGCGGCCGATCGTAAGATCAGGCATATCGTGAAATTCCTAGGCATATCGTGAAACGTGAAAATCTTTGACCCGTTCCCTGAGTCGACGGAGTATTTCTGGGCAGTTTGCCCTTGGGGCATCTCAAGCAACCTAACGAACCTATCCTACCTAATATATTGGTTTAATGTCACTATCGGCAAAATTACCTAGGTTTCTTTTTATTCTAGTTCTTTATACAGTCGAGTGTCAAAATATGGGGGCATACAACTTACTCAAAATATGCCCCATAGTTCTTAATTTGCTGACATAAGAGCTATGCGATATATTTTTGAGTATGATGAGTGCACGAGTGCACCCATAATTTCACACTTGACTGTACTGGTTTTGGGTGGTTTTATGTATAGTGTTTAAATGTGTGCGTACATAGTGATATTTGTAATAAATCTAAAGAGTCGATTATTTAGTGTACCTATGCGTACTACAATTCATAGCGGTTATAGTATAAGTTCGTAATAGGCATATTTAAGTGATGGTTGTTTAAACACGCGGATGTTGGTCACGCGCCATTGTTTAATGCAAATGAATGATTTGATAACTGCATTTATACGCATAGATAATTAGGAACAAACTTACTTAGATGTACCTGAAGCGTTTATAGTTTATAATCCAAATAGTAGATTGTACAACTAGATCATAAAAGTGATCTTTAAATAATTTTATACCGGCTATCTGAGCAAATGGCTTTGCTCTAGCTGATGAGAGAAGGAACTTGCTTTTAGGGTCGGCAACGCGCATGTAACACCCCTGGAGTTGCAGGCGTCTATAGTCTAGGCGAGCTATGCTTGTTTGCCACCGACGTGCTATAAAAAACGCTTTAGTTTCGGACTAGGTCAATCCGAGTAAAATTGACCCCAAACATTAATTTTTAACACGTATAAGCGTAACTTCACGTATCACATGATCGATAATATATCCGACATTACATAACACGTTAATATTTACCCGATTGTGAGTGGTGACCGCACGGCTTTCACTTTTGCGAACCGCCTGACCTGCGTGTATCGTAAGGGCGTAAGAGGCGTGCACTTTGAGCGCTACATAACATAGGTAACATTCAAAATGGGAAGGGCTGAGTTCTGGTGCATGATGTATGGAATCTTATAAACCAAAAAAACCGGCCAAGTTGGAGTCGGACTCGCGTTCCAAGGGTTCCGTACATTAAGTACAACTCACGTTTGACTGCACATTTCTAATAGGTTTTTCTATCGTCTATAGGTAAAGAACTATTTTGTGTATTTTTTTTTTCAAAATTTTAGACCCAGCAGTTTCGGAGCTAATGGAGGGTGAGGGGGGGATGGTCGGACAGACAGACAGACAGACGCACGAGTGATCCTATAAGGTTTTTTCCGTTTTTTTTTTTCATTTTGACGTACGGACCTCTAAAAATAATATTATCAACTACTCAAGTTAAATATTTGCATTAATAAAAAGGCTCTAATGAACAGTAGACGCCGACGACAGTAAGTGATCTTATAGGTAGGTACCTTATTTATTAACTTACTTTAACATAACCTCATAACCTCGTATTGTAAAATGATGCCTTTGTCATCCAGTATTTTTCCAAAAATTCGTTTTCAAATTCAAATTCGATTCGTTTATAACATACTTACATTACTTACTTGTAAAAACACTTACGGTGAACGGACATACTTACGGTTAAGTTTTTTTTAGTAATGCTTGCGTTAGTGTGCTATAATATCAGCATTGAGTATCATGAAGCTATGATCACATTAAAAGCCTCTTTAAACACGACAATAAATAAAACTTTAATATAGGTAGACATAATATTACAGTGCTGTAAGTAGGTAAGTACAGTCGAATTCCCAAACATCTTTACAAGCTAACGTTCCGAAAATATATACAGGGTGCTTGGTACATTGTTTGCCAAATTAACACAGGAGATAGGTTGAGTCATTTGATATCTTCTTATGCCTAGAAAAAAAATTGACCATGGTTTTTTACTACTGCGCAAGTAACAATTTGAAATTTACGAAAAACTGGCATAGAGTTGAAAAAAGCTTTTTTTCTAGGCATAAGAAAATAGCAAATGACTCAACCTATCTGCCGTTTTAATTTGGCAAACGATGTACTAAACACCCTGTATACAAGCCTGTATGACACTGACAGTAAGGTCATATGTATTAGGTACAATACATGAATGTTCAAACTATCAATTCCCGCTCACCGCACTGGGTTTATGACTAACTCCTTTGCTGTCCAGGCGAGTCGTCTCTGGAATTCACTCCCTCTCAATATAAGACAAGCCCCGAGCAAGTTAGCTTTCAAGCGGTTGCTACATAAGTATCTGCTGAAACAAGAGTTCGAGTAGCGTTCATCATTATATTATATATTATGAGTATGTATGAAATATGTAGTAGTATATTATTTATATATATTCTAGTGTTTTTATTTGTGTATTCTACATGTAGTTTATCAGAATTATTAATTGTTTAGTTGTTTACTAAGTTCTAATAATTAAATTCCCTTTTCTCCTTGCACCAATTTTACATGTCTCTGTTTGGCCCGATGGTTGACTGGTAGAGAATGCCATTAGGCATTAAGTCCGCCATTTGTACATTATTTTTGTGTATTGTGCAATAAAGTATAAATAAATAAATAAATAATGTTGGATGTTTGTGAACTCGACCGTACATTTTATTACTTTGAAGATCAGTTACGAACTGTTTGACCCCTAATTTCGTCCAGTGTCTAGAACATATCATCCAGTCCCACGAAACTCACTGACAATTTGTCAGCGATTGGCTTACTGATGTCGCCAGAAACAATAGTTAATTAATCAAGTCTTTCTCAAATTTCTTTGGCTCTGACAATAGATTTATCTCAGGCTTGAATTAATCTGATGAGCTCTGTGGAGTTATGCGGTGTCAACGAACTACAATAACTTTAGAAGTATGCCTTTTTTGACGGAGTGGGAATGCATTTACGCACGGTGTGTGGGACTCGCAGCTCCTTATCCCTCACCTTATCGCTCCTTAACCCTCTTTGCCGTTCGTGAGGGCGCACTGGGGACCGATTTTTGAATTTCGACCACTCAATTTCGTGTATTTCGTTCAGTAATATCTCCACTACTAGGCATATAAATTCTACTAATAGAATTGAAAACGAGTGGTCAGTACCTCTCGATTCCAAATTTCTATCACTCGTTTTTCAAAAATTAGCCTTTCGCCGTTTTCCACCGATTTTCGAGTGACGATATCGAATAATCGAAATTCAAAAATCGGCCCCCTGGGATCGATGCCATTCCACCACGGCGCCCTCCATTTAGAAGTAGGCCTAGAGCTCAAAAAGGACCCGGCATTATTGACACGGGTTATTTAGGGAGTCTGAGGTCTTTATGGGTTCATCTGTACGTATGAATGTACCACTCCTAAACAATCTAAGTCTTGTTTAGTTTAAACGTGGGACATACTAAGTTTAGGCTTATTTAATAGCTTCACTCACGTATTTTGAGTCACTCGGCCACCCGTGACGCTCGCCCGTCGTCGTGGCCGCTACTTACTCAGGCACTGTTAGTGCTTGAAAATGGAGCCCTAGGCTCTCCGAAACATGTCGCGCAAGTGACTAAAAATAAGTGAGTGAAACCGTAAAATAAGCTAAAACAATTCTTAATTATTTGTTTCACTTAATCAAATCTTAGTTACCGGATCCCTTTGTTTGACATAATTATTGAAAGTCATAATATAATGATTGTCATATTAACATTAGTCATAATACTGAAACCGTTAACTTTTCAGGATTTTCGTAAGGTTATTCTATAGATAGGTTTGGTTAGGTTAGATTGTTTTATGGCAATCTTGAAAAGTTACGCGTTTCTGAGACAACCAAATTATGACTAACAAAAATGCGGACAAACAAAACTTTATGATTTAAAACTTTATGGGAAACAATAGAGACCCCTTAGTTACAAAGTAGGTTACAACGGATGCAGCATGATTAATATGCAGCACAGAAATCGCAAAATCACGTGAGACTGTCGGAGGCCAGAATCAGGGCGATTACGAAATGATCGAGACAATTGTCGTGAGCTGTGTTGGTTTAATGGCTAATTGTTCCAGGTTTGATGGAAGGGGGGTCGAGGTATGTGAGTAGCTAACGTTGCTATTTACAAATTATAGAACTTGCCATACAGGCATAGATGCCATATAAGCAAAATCATGTTAGGGATGAATGTTGGATGTCATTCTGAATCCCTAACAACGTTTGTCCTAAAGTCACTTGCCCTAACTGGTTTGTCTTAATGGGCACATGCCCTAACGATCAATTGTCATAACGATTATTTTCCATAATGTAAGGTTCTGAAAAATGGTTAGGTTTTAGAACTTGCTGCCACACAAGTGGGTTAGGTTAGGGTTAGAACTGCGACCCTCGCAAAAAAGAAAATATGCTTAATAACATTAGGATAAGTAATCAATAATTAGGGAAACCAAAATTAGGGTTTTTAGTGTTAGGACAACTGATCATTATGACAAACAATATTAGGGAATGCAAAGAAGAGACTTTAGGGATTCAGATATAGATCCATGACGCAAGATAGAGGAGATTGGAAGAGGAAAACATGTTGTGCCGACCCCACATAACGTGGGATAAGGGCAGGAGGAAGCAGAAGAGAACTTGTGGCTTAACAAGTCCAATGTTTGAATTCCTTGGTGGAAAAGGGTACTTTGCTGTAGTTTGTTAAAAACAAAAGTTGTTAAAGATTCTGACAACTACGTTATTTTTGGGCATACTCCAATAAAGGAGTATGGGTAAGCAGGTTACCGAATGAAGTGAAAGCTTTGGCAGGGAATCCCAAAATAGTACGATGACGGCATAGTTAATAAAAACTGTCATGACATAATCTACCTGTCTGAACGATTTTTACTTCTATTTTTAAATAATTTAGGGGTCAAATCGACTAAGTGATTCACATAACTTCATGTAAATCCAGCTAAATGCCAAGCCATAATTTTAGGTAGCCAGCGGCAAATGTCCAGGTTGAGTACAGTATCTGTTGCTCCAATCCTTTTTGAGGATACTTTAATTACGGTGGTTAAGAATCTCGGATTAGTTTTAGATTCCAACCTTTCCTGGTCTGGTCAGCTCTCAGAGACAAGTCGGAAGGTCACAGGTACACTTTATAAATTCTTTATAAATTTAAAAACTTTCTACCTACCTGTAAGCACGAAAAAGATGTTAGTGCAGTCCTTAGTGTTACCAATAATAGATTACGGGGATGTGTGCACCACTAATGTCACTCAGGAATCGCTTAATAAACTAGACTTAGACTAGTCTTCTCAATAACTGCATTAGATTTATATTTGGTCTTCGTAAATACGATCATGTCTCCTTTTACCGCCGGCAGCTCAACTGGCTTTCCATCCGTCGTCGTAGGTCCTTCCGGATCCTTCGTGTCCTATTTTCGATCCTGTTTGAGCCTTCTGCTCCAGGATATCTCAAAAGTAAATTCGTGTTCGACACTCCGCGCCCAGGATGTGAGCTGCGTACCTCCCGCATTCTCAAACTGACCATACCTTCTCACCGTACTGGTTTCATGACTCATTCTTTCGCCGTCCAGGCTAGCCGTCTTTGGAATTCACTCGCTCTAAATATTAGACAAGCTACTAGTAAGTTTTCTTTCAAGCGGATGTTACGTAAGCATTTGCTAAAGCAAGAGTTCGAATAATATCCATCATTATTATATTTATAGTATGTATTTTATAAATATGTGGTAGTTTATATATATTTTATTTATTTATGTAATTTATAAGTATAGTTTGCTTTTTTTAACTCACTCAATATATTTTCTCTCTTTGCACCAATTGAAGGTATCTCTGTTTGGCCCTATGGTTGACTGGTAGAGAATGCCATTTGGCATTAAGTCCGCCATTTGTACATTGTTGTATATATTTTGTGCAATAAAGTTTAAATAAATAAATAAATAAATAAAAGCGAAAATCACTGCGGCAAATGCTTGATAAGTAGGTAACTAAGTTCTTGTTCACATTCACAACAAATCAAATAGACCCCTCCATCTACACTCCGCAAATATTATATTCCCATTGACGTATAATATCTAAGGACGGGCTAATGGGGCACGAAACATCGTACTAGTTCAGCGGTGCTACCCACTAATTCCAGCCAATAGTGCAGTCTAACGCGACTAGTTGCGACCAATAGCGCGCGTAATGCGAACTCGTCAACCAATCGCGCGCGTGATGCGAACTCATCAACCAATTGCGTTGTAGCGATTTCACACCGCTGTACTGGCCCCTGTCATGCCTAAAGCTAGCCCGTAAAGCTAGTCCCTAGATATCTATGTCAATGTATATTCCCCACTAAATGTGTGCAGTGTCATACTCCTGACTCAAAAAGTGCAGAAACCATTATCGCTTATCATTCGTTTTCTCTTTTTATAATACCAACATCCATGCGGAACAATAATTCTCATTACGCGTGGATGTTTACGATCGCATAATGTTGTCAAACAGACGTCTCCAAGGCCGTAATGCGACAATCACAACGTTCTAATAGCTAGTTGAGATCAGGAGAGTCCAACTCTCAGAAAAACTGGTAAAATTTCAGTGGCATAGTGTCGGGCAGGAGCCAACCCTATTACCTTGGGAATGTATTTTACGTGACGTAAGCTATTTGGTGCCGAGTTTCTGAGGGACATTTTTCGCTGTCACTCTAATTACGCCTTCATTGGAGTAAAAGAGAAAGATCCCCGCAATTTGCGAAATTCGGTTTTCGCGGTAGCCCCTCTGGACTATAGAGTCGATGATATGAAAATCAGGTTACCATACTTGAATTCAAATATTCTCCTACAGCATCATATCTCCAGCAGCCGGGTTAGCACATGATTGGCGCGACAGTATCTCGCGGCGAGATAGACTACCCGTCTTTTTCTAACTACATATTATGTTAATAAAAGAGGGAGTGGTAGGGCCTACTGGCCTGCCATGGTGCGATAGGTGTCACTTTTCAACCCCGTGCGATTGAAAGAAACACACACACACTGTGAGTCTGTGACGTAAACAATACGATCATCATAACCTTTAACAAGATACCACTATTACAGTGGTTTTTGGAAGCGTTCGATTCGCCCCTATACAGAATAACACCCCAAGACGTTACGTACAGTTTCGCAACCACGTGTCCAACAAATATTGACCAAAATTTCTCTTTAACGCACGAGGCGACCTTAATAATGGCCGCTCCACAATTAGTCAAGCTTTCCACCGGAAACAATGGGCTTTTAACTCACTTTCAGCGTGTTTGACTGAAAATGAGTGTTGATTATTAATTCATGGGTTCAGGTACTATTTGTTTCTGTAGTGTAGTCGGTAGGGTCCATATTGGGTCGCATAATAATTGATACGGATGTTATTGACGGATGTTAGTGTGGGATGCTACCTGCGTAGACACACTGGCACCGTCCTACTTCTAACGGACTAATGCAAAAGCGGGCGGGGCGGCGGAAAGCGCCGAAATTTGAAATCGTAACAAATATAAGAGCCTCGGTAGAGAGTACCATTTTGTACCATTTGAAGTTGAAAATCTAGGTCCTCGGGGTCCCAGAGCGCATAAGTTGTTCGCAGAAATCGCGAAGCGTCTGGTTGACGTAATGGTAACCGAAGAGCTGGCGGCTACCTCGCACAACGTATCAGCATTGCGATACAGCGAGGAAATGTCGCCAGCATCCTTGGTACAATACCTATTTTAGATTTAAGCTAGTTTTTATTTTCTTTTAGTAATACCACTGGTCCTATCTTGGTTGTAAATAAATGTTTTTTATTGATTGTCCTA